>NC_081827.1:136394107-137032739 GCF_030867095.1 Alligator mississippiensis | reverse complement strand
CTCTTCCACCTCCTTCTCTCAGAAGGGCAGGTAGCTGATGCTGCTAAGTCTACATGGTAGACAAAGGTGTCTGGAGCAAGAGGGCCTATGCAGCAGCCACCACTGGAGTTTGCCATTTCTCCTAGTAATGGGAAACTTTTACAAGGTGTGTCAGGGTAGGTGGGCTTGCTTTGGTGTTGCTGCTCCTAGATGCTGCTGCCAGGTTGTCAGGGTGGGTGGTGAGGGCACAGGCATGGAACACTTTGAGTATTCAGTACAGAGCCTTCTCAGACAGGATGTCAAAGCAGATCCCACTGCTGTTCTTGATGTGCAGCACAGTACTGGGCCCACCATTCTCATTGCTGTCCATGGCTGGCAAAATGGGCAGTGACGATGGTTCTGTGGGTCTGTCTAGTAAGCTGCCATCAGGGAGAGGTTGTAGTATGTGGCGGTGTCTCCTCCAGGACAGCAAGAGCATCTGAGGGGAGGGCAGCTTTCACTGCAGCCAAGAGGCAGAAAGCTAAGCGAACAGAGTACGGGCTCAGGCAGTTGGCCAGGGCTTTTGCTGAGAGATGTATGGGCCAGCCTGTCGAGTTGGTTGATGGTGTGTGACCAAACCAAGGAAACAATGGGTGCTTGCAGCAGTCAAATAGAAGTGGTGCAAATTTGAGCTGGGGCTTCTTGCTGCGGTGCATGTGTTTGGGCATGTGTTTGGACATGCACTTTGTTGTGGAGCAAATTGTGCCACTTGGGGCACAATAACCCTGCCTGGCTCCTCCTGGGACTGCAGCCAGGGGGAACTAGAGCCTGGGGCCAGCACCTGTGCTGTCCCCAGCAGTATAAAAACCTACCCTGGCAAGTAGCTCAGGGCTACTAGCTCTCAGAAGCTTCTGGGGCCCAGCCAGTTGGTACTTGGGGACACTACCCTTTGTGCCAGCTGGATTGCTGAAGCAGCCCTGAGAGTTCCCTGCACCCTCTATCCACTGCAGGAGTCTGGCAGTGGGGGCTGCTGCCTGGCTATGACCTGCTGCGTACCTACCAGACCTGGATGGGGACTGCACAGCCAGTAGAGGCATCTGCCCCTCTGGGCCAGCTGCCAGTGGGCTGTGGCTGCAGGGTTGGTCTCTGTGTGGCACTACTGCCACGTGTGCCCCCTGCCCGACCATCTGGGCAGCTGTTGCCCAAAAGATGTTCTGGATGTGGTGGCCTGCTTTGAATTGTCAAAGCCTGTCTTCCTGGCCCCAACTGGCCAGGAGGTCAGCCACAGCCAGCTGGGTCCAAGGTGCCAGCTCTGAGCAGGCAGGGTCCTAGCAGGAATTCTGATGTTCCCTATTGGAAAACTGAAAAAAATTCCTGATTAAAAAAAAATTTAAAAAAATCCCAAAGTCACTCTGTAAAATACCCCAAAATCCATGTTTCTCCACAAGTAAAACAAAAGACCACTATAAAGAGAGAGAGAGAGAGAGGCCAGTTAATCAATGTTTTATTGATATATCTACAGTGTTAAAGCATGTCTCTTATCATAATAATAAAGTAAACTCTAAATACATGTTTCATGAATATATATTTTGCTGCCCTCCCACAGGGGCTGCGGCCCCCCAACAGGGGGTTTGGTCCCCACACAAGGGCTATGGCCCCCAAACAGGGGGTTTGGTCCCCACACAAGGGCTACCACCCCCTCTGCAAGGTCCACATGCCCCATCCCAGTCTCCTGATTGCTGCTCCACCTTGCCCCATCCGCTGCCAGATGCTGCAGCCCCCCAATGACTGCCCCCACAACCCCAGGCACCTTCACATTAAAGAAGAAAAAAAAAGGGAAAAAATAAACAGGGAAAAAAAAGCCTCTGCTTACCCTAGAAGCAGGGGTGGTGGGGCTCCAGGGCCTCCTGGCAAAGCCCCCCCGGGCAGCACAGGACAGCAGCAGGCAGCAGGACCTCGGCTGGGGCCTCTGGGGCTGTCAGCCTGCTGTGCTCTGTGCGGGGAGGGCCCCAGTCAGCCAGACAGCAGCTGGAGCTGCTGGTAAGTGGCAGGGTTTGTTTTTTTTAAACCTATGGGGTGGAGGGCAGGGATCGGGGGGGGGTCTGGGGGGCTGGCAGGGGTGGGGCTGGGCAGGGAAGTGGTTGGGGGGGTCTAGTGGGCTGGTGGGGGGGAGGGGCCGGGCAGGGAAGTGATTGGGGAAGGGTCTGAAAGTGGTGGTGGGGGGGGGCAGGCAGGGGGAGGGGCCAGGCAGGGAAGTGATTGGAGGTGTCAGGGGACAGGTGGGGGTGGGGCCAGGCAGGGCGGGGGGCTGGGGGAGCGGGATATCCAGGGGTCTTGCGGGGAGCATTTTTTTTCGTTCCTGCACGTGCCTCTTGCCCCGCCTCAAAGGGTTTTGAGGTGGGGCAAGAGGCACATGCTAGCTCATCTGGACATGCCCAATGAGGCTTCTGGAGGCTCAGCTCACTGCCCCCTGCTGCAGGGCTAGGTTATGGACCAGGAGTTCCTGCAGCAGCTCTGGAAATCACAGGTGCCTGTGTAACCCCTTTGGACTGTAGAAGGGAACTTTTTCAAAATGCGACTTGGCATTTGGGGCTCAGAAGAGAGTTCTGTGAGAACTCAGTGAAGAGGAGCAGGTTCTGCTTGATTGAAAGATAGTTTGTCCTTTAAAAAAACAAAACAATAGTGACTAGTCAGGGTGAACACTGACTCCTGTTGGCAGAGGGGTAACAAATCTGTCTACTGTCCTAGGAACTGAAAGAGATGGAGGGGAATTTATAATTTTTTTTTTTCTTTCAACCAGACAAATGTGTCCCCTGTCCTGAGTACCTGCTGGGGGGAAAAAAAAGGTAACACAAGCACGTTGGATCCATCCAGAAGAGTTGTCCTGGGTCTGGGGGAGCCACCTGGGGTCCCCCTGCAGCTGACTGCTGAACTGGGAGGGGGGGGGCCCTGCACGCTTCCCGGCAGACTTGGAAGTGGACTGGGAGTACTCCCGGGTTCACCACTGAGCATGTGGGGGGCGGCCCCCAAGCTTCTGTGGGATGCTCCATCCGCCCCAGCATCACAGTGTTCACGAGCTGTGCCGGGTACCTTGAGGTATGTAGAAAAAACATTTAAAGCTGTGTCTGTCTATGTCCAAATTGCTGATTCTTTGAATCGGCATCGAATCTTCAGATTTGGATTTGGCCTAATCGAATTGGGGACAGTGATCCGAATCAATTAATCGAATCACTATTCCCAATTCAGCCCAAATCCAAATTGATTAGGGCCCGCTTTGCACACCCCTATTGAACAGCCCCAGTAAGGGGACGGTAGATCCTACATAAGCTAGTGTTCCAGGACTGAATGTCAAGAACCAAGCATTAAGTCCTGAAACAATGTCCAGGAGCATCTGCATCACATCGCATCTCTGTTTCTTTTATATGGCCTAAGGATAGGATGAGTTCTCAGGGGTAGTGCAGCTGGTGTGCATTTTATTCACTTAGGAGTTAAGGGCAAGCAAATTATGAAGGCTTTTGGGATCAGCCCAAATGTTTGGGAGGCCTTAGCAGGAGACAGGACAAAATGACACTCCCTTCTGACTCATGGAGTCCAACATCTTTATGAGAAATAGTCACTCAAATTTGACAACAGGAACATGACCAAAGGAAACAGCCTGTCAGTACAGTAGTCCCTAACAGCATGTACACCTGTGACCCCTGTGGCAGGACCTGCAAGTCTTACGTCGGTCTCTACGACCACAAGAGAAAATGCACCACCGGTCAGTAGAATAGCTGCAATATCCACCATCACTCACTAATGAATGGATGCCATCGGAGCTATAGAATGCATATACCTTGTGATTTATTTTTTTTTAATTTTTTCTCTGTAAGGTTTTCATTTATTGTTTGTTATTCACTTGTTAGTAAAAAGAAAAAGCGAGTTGATAATTTTGGACACGTAAAAAAATGTTTTCATTGTAAGCCACAGAGGTGAATTTTAATGCCAGGTACCCCATACTAGGTGCTGCTGGTGGGTAGGTGGATTTGGGGTTGTGTGTACACCTGCTCTGGGGTCTCAGTTGGAGGAGGCCCACTAGATCAGGCAAGGTAGTGGTAGAAGAGCAACAAGGTGTCTCAGCTGAGGTAATTGGGATCCAAGAGGAGAAGTTCCTGATGGATGTTGAAGTCTCCTGTTTGACACAGGGAAGTAAAGGCCAGCCATTGCCAGGGGAAGCATTCATCAGCAAAGAGCAGGTGCTGAAGGGCTTGCAGGTGGAAGGCAGCCACCCTGCTTGCCAGGTTGATTAAGCCCTGACCCCCCTTGGTAGGCAGGTAGAGGACAACCTGCTGGAACCAGTTCCTGTTCCAGAAGAAGTCCTCACTGGGACATTGACAGATCCAGGATAGCACATCTGTGCCACAGAGTAGTAGCTGCTAGGTTGTTTATGACCAGGACCCAGCTGTGATTGAGAGATTAAGGAGGTACGAGCTTCACTGCTCTGGTTGTGCCTTAGTGGGCCTAGGAAAAATGCCAAGTGGGAGACTTCATTTTTATTTCCTACAACTAGAATTACGAGACACTCTTTTTGATCAATCCAGAGTACTCTACCTACTTTTTGTGCATTAGAAGTTAAAAGTAGCAGCTGCCCTATAGTACCTTAACACTATTGCTAAGCAGTTTTAAGCATCACAGTAGGCAAGGAATGGGAAGAGAAATATTTGTCAAAATACATTAAGAATATAAAAGCTTTTAGAATACTTTAAACATAAGAAAACAACATTAAGTGTTATAGTATGGAAACATTGCCTTATAGAGCTGGAAGCCAGAATATACAGATATGGGGCTAATGCACTGCAAAGTATTTAGAAAGGAGAAAAATAAGTTGATTTGGTTTTTAATTTCAGTTAGATTTATTTAATAAGCATGAAATAAATGCATAAAAGGTGAAAAATTAAACTGATTTTTTTTTTTTTTAAATTGAAGTAGGGCTTTCTAATAAAACTGTCTAGTTGGAAAATGATGATTTGTCAGAAATAAAATGTGGCACAAACATCTGTGTTTGATTATATTTTGTCAGGTCACAAGCAGGAAACCTGCTTGGTTTCCTACTAGTAACTTGGTTATTAGGGCTGTGTGAAGCTTCAGTCTCTGCTTTGATTTGGAGGTGATTCAGTGGCTGAATATCCAAATTGAATCAGGGGACCCATTAATCTTTCTGAATTGAATCGGAAGATGATGATTCGATTCGGAGAGATTCGATGATTTGGACATAGACAGATCTTTATATTTTTTTTCTACATATGTCAAGGTACCAGGCGGCTTATGAATGCTGAGACGGTGGGGCAGATGGAACATCCCATGAGAGTGTGGAGCGGTCCCCAGTGTGCTCGGCAGTGGATCCGGAAGTAGACCAGAAGCACTTCCAGTCCACTTCTAGATCCACCGCGTACCATGCGGGGGACAACCCCCACCCCCCGGCTCAGCAACTGGTGCCTCCTGGGTGTGCGGGGGCACCCGGGGACCCTCCCCCACCTCCTTCCAACTTCCAGGTCTGCTGCTGAGCACGCTGCCCACCCTCCCTGTGCTCCTGTAGGGATGCTTCATCTGTCCCACCACCTCAGCATTCATGAGCCATGCCTGGTACCTCTAGGTATGTAGAAAAAACATATAAAGCTGTATCTATGGCCAAGTTGTCAGAATCAGAATTGAATCTTCAGTTTCTGATTCAACCGAATTGAATTGGAACAGTGATCCACATCAATGAATTGAATCACTGTCCCCTGAATTGGGCTGAATCCGAATCAAAATTGAATACAGCCTGCTTCGCACACCCCTACTGATTTATATGCACTGGATACCCAGGCTGACTACTCCAAAGCTGTACTACCATGAAGAATGCCTTAACTGGATCCTAGGATTCAAGCCCTGGCACCTGCTGACTGAACTTGACTTTTGTCTGTCTCTTACTTGAAACATTCTCCACAGGGCTGTGGCAGTCCATTTCAGAAAAGCCATGTTTCAGTGGTTAGACCTGAAGGTGACTTAATTTTGGTAAAAGCAGTAGGAGAATTTCCTTTTTGGGATAGGATTTTGTCTGCTGTTTCTGTAAATTTGTATCTATCTGGAGAAATCTCCTGATTCTAAAAGTAGAAATCCCTTCTTAACGGAGGTTGAGAAAACAAAAGTTTGTCTGTGCTTAATAGATTTTTCTTTAACTGTCCATCTGTAATGTATTTCCTCTCCTTATGGTAATTGAAGTCATTTTAGATGTTTGAGGCATCTTTAATTTTTTAATTTCTCCTCCTCGTCTTTGCCTTCAAATATTCTTGGACTAATGTTGTTATGCTTGCATGGGCATGGGCTTGATCTATTTAATGACTGTATGATGAAATACAAAATACATGTTGGGTTTCTCCTGGCGGCTTAACCAAATGAATAGCCTGGAAGATGTTCCCTTCATCAGTACTGCTGTAATACAGCATAATGCAGGGCATACAGCTTCATCATGCAAACCACTTTGGCAAGACTTATGTTAATTAACCAGCCTTCTACTTCATACCATACATACAAGAACTATACCTCGTTACTCCTGCTGGCTCTGATTAAAGGCCCTACATGTTCCAGTGTGGGAGACTTGGTAATGGGTGGTGACTTCCACTCCCAGACCTTGGGTCACATTTACAAATGTTGAGGAAAGCTGCGGTTGAAGTATTAGCAAGAGTTTTGCTGCTCCCTTAATTAGCTCCTCTGAGGTCCTGTTGTTTTATACATCTTAGCTTTACAAGTAACTAGGGAGGGAAATTAGCATTTTTTTTTATTTCTAAGGAGTCTTTATACTGCATCTGCAGGATCAGATGGTTTAAAACTAGCACTGTGAGCTTACAAAAAGAATTACAGTAAAAGCCCTGTTATCTGGCATTTTACTGACCAGCATTTCTATTAACCGGAACTTCCAGCCATCTGGGCAGACACCAGGGAGGGGGAAGCTTGCACACACTAGCTGCTGCTGGCACCTGCCACCCTGCACTGCCACTGCTCTGCATGCAGGCAAACCCCCCTGGTCCACATCTGGCTGGAACCCCTTGTGTCTCAGGTAACTGGCATTTTTAAATTACTGGAACCCACCCATTCCCCACTCATGCAGGAAAACAGGGCTTTTACTGTATTTAGAGAGAGTTGGGGTCAAAAAAGTTTTCAGCAGCACTTTTTCAGTGTACGTTTTTCAGTAGTAGTTCTTGAAATTTGAAATTTTGTTTTAAAAAAAGAAACATAGAAGGGGGTGTGGAGGAGGAAGCTCATTTTCAGTACATCTAAAGCCTTCGTTTATATTTTCCTTTCCATAGAATGCTGCTGATTTTCATATAACGTTCTTATAAGTACATAAGTAGGATGTCTGTCTTGGAACAGAGCAGATTTTCTAGAGGGGTTGCCTAAGACAAACTCCAGTATTTATCAGGTAAGAAGGAAGCAGCCATTGTCTTCAATGAAAGATTCCAGTGTCCCACAGTTACATTCCTCTTGTTCCCACAAAGAGGCAGCCAGAATCAGTCTGTCCGATTCAGGGCTATTCTTAATCCAGTCTAAAGGTCATTGCAACCATGTGCTATGACATAAGTAGCTTCAAAGCATTTCTGTTGTATTGGAACCCAGTCTCACTCCTGGGGTCTAGCAGCAGTGTTATGGGGCTGTCTAATTTGGTGCAGGCAGTGGGGATGGGGATTTTTCCACACAAGGGGATTTTAAGGAAAAGAAAAATACATAACACTATTTTTATCTGGTGGTAGAGCTAGGGGGATTCACAGTTTAGACGGGACTATCATTGAGCATGAAAATACAAAGTAGCGGCAAGCAAAAATTGTGGCCCAGCCCTATTTACCAGTTTACCTATTTAAATCAGCTATATTTAAGGGCACTTTTGGGACACAACATAATTGCTTTTTAATTGTAAACTATTAATAACATAACAGATGGATCAGAACTAAGTAATGATTGTTTCCTAATCTAGGTTTCTGGTCAACTGTTATGGTTCTCATCAAATCTATGGGATTACCTGGATTACAGGTGAACTAATAGGTTGGTTACTGACAAAAGAGGCGAGAGAGGTCTACAGTTGGACCTTTTATTGCTCACACTGCAAAATGGTTACATCAGTCACTACTATTAATATTCTGAAGGTAAAGCTATGATATATTAAATTTATCAATTTTGAGGCCTTTTATAATTTGCTCTGTTAAATATGGTATAATGACTGGTTTAGCTGAAAATGCTGATTTCTTCCTTTACTGACCAGTTGTCACATCTGCAAAAGTTCACTTTGTGGGTCACTCAGACTTTGGGGCTTTTTGCTTTAGCTGCACTCCTGCAGCTTGGCATTGGCCCCTTGAAAATGGTAAGGACTGGCAACAGTGGTCATGTCACCTTTGAGGAGATCCTGCATTGCACCACTATTTGATGTAGTGTTTTTTTTCCTGTTGCCACCCTTTCAGCTGTCCTGGTACTTTTGGCAAATACCACCCGTGAACACACCTTACGTTTCCACTTATTTGGGTTTTTTTTGATCATTTCTTCAAATGACCTAATTGCCATGCATCATACTTTCTGTGTACACATCTGTCATATTTTCACACCTCCCTTCTCCCAGCCATTTAATTGATTGACTGTTCAGTTTTTTCCCAACAATCCACTTGACCATTTGCTCTCTGTTACACACATGGTTGCAGGAAACTCTCTACTTGCAAAACAATATACTTGGAGTTAACTGCTGAACAAATATAATGGCTAAACAGAAACATTTACCATATAACCCCCAAATACGTAAAGCTCAGATAACATCATGAGTGTTATGGAAATTCATTCACATGCTAATCTAATATGAAGCAGGTCTTTATTCATGTAAATTGGCGAACTCGGATCACAGGCTCGGCATCAAGTGGTTCTTCAACTTATCTCTGCAGTTCTTCATAGAAAATGAAACCAGGGTGGTTTGTTGTTTACTGCTTGTTCTGGGTATGTCTTTTCCATTTTCATGAAATCTTTAGATGCAAAGTAAATTTTCAGGTAAGAATGGGTATTTTTTTCCTTGATCTCTCTAGACGACTTTGTCAGGCCATCTAGTATTGCTGTCTGCAATAGATTCTGACCCACATACTCAAATTGTTCTCGCTCTGTTGTGTTAACGTTAAAAACAAAACAACACAAAAAACCAACCAACAAAAAAATCCCCATAGTGTATGTAAGGTACCATAATGTTTTTACAACAGCATCACCAATTGAACCCCTGTCCTTCTCTGGCCCAAGGAAATACAGTGTGGAACTTCCTGAGAATACCATCCCTCTACTCTTCCACCTATATCCAAAAAGCCTTACCATTACTGTGAGTGCCATAAATGGCAAGATGTGCTGCAATTTTAACCACCTCAACTTGACTATTGCTGTGTATTCCCTCTGCTACATCAGAGAAAAATAATTTGGCAATGTTTGGAGAAGTGTGATAAAAGGGATGAAGGAGAGAGATGTTGTTATGATATCTCTCTCTTACAGGGGTCTACATAAAATAACACGTGTAACTTACCTTCAGATTTATTCTATGTGGACAGAAATACTTATGACCTCAGTTTGAAATTCATCCTCTTCTGGTTATTTGTCTAACTAGAGATGCTGTTACAGTTATGTCAACTTTGAGAAGAGTAATTTAGTAGAAATTATCAATATACCAGATAAACCTTGGTAGAATCGGATAACTACCATGAAAATATTAGTATCCTTGGTTAAAATAAAAGGATGTATTATCATTTGGAGCAGAGAAGTGGACTAGACTGGTTAAATGTAACGATATATGAAAGCAGGGGTTTGGGTTGTAGCCGTGTTGGTCTAAGGACATAGGCAGACAAGGTTCCTTGGGTGACTTTGATATCTTTTATTAGACCAACCCAAATGGTTGGAGAATAGTTATTAAGCAAGCTTTCGGGTTCAAAAACCCTTTGTCAGGCTAAGGAAGCTTCAGCAGTTGGTGTGTGCTCTTCCTGGATGGAATGAAAAGTAAAGAAGCCAGGGGCTGGGCTGGGCTGAGCTGGGGAGTCAGTTGCCAGGCAGATTGTAATGCATCAAAAATCCAATGTCTATGTTTAGTCCATGATCTCTAGTATCCAGCAGGTTGATGAAATGGGGCTCATAGGCTCATCTCTGGAAAGTGCTGTGTAAGTTTCCCAACATACATATCTGCACAGAACCAGCAATCACATGTTGGTCTGTGGGTTTCTTGTATACTGTGGTCTGTATTTTACCCTTCTGGATACTGATCATTGTGTCTAAGAAGGAGATGTTGGTGCTGGAGTATTCTAAAGAAATCTTAATCTTAAAAAGGCTTTCACCCAGCAAGGATGCTCGTCCAGAGAGGTAGATCACACGTTTGAAAGAGCCACCTGGATACCACATGAAGAACTGCTGCAGTACAGAAGAAAAACACCCACAAATCGCACACTGCTGGTTATGACATATCACCCATCCCTTGAACCTGTACGGAAAATCCTCAAAAAATTGCAACCCACATTAGAAAGAGACTCTATTCTTAAAAAGATCTTCCCAGAGCCACCCATCCTAGCTTTCAGACAAGCACCGAACCTCGCCAACCTCATCACCAGAAGCAAACTTCCTCAAGCCCAGAACACACCAAAAGGATCCAGACTGTGCCATGACAAGAAGTGCAAAACCTGCCAACACATCTCCACCACTCCCACTATTACTACACCCCACAACAGAGCCATCAGCATCCCAGAATCTTACAGCTGCACCTCCAGAAATGTAATATACCTCATCCAATGCACCAAATGCCCTGATGGAAGATATGTAGGAGAGACCAAACAACCACTGCGCACCAGAATGAATGCACACCGGAAATCCATCAAAGACACAAACACTCAATTACCAGTGGGGGCACATTTCTCACAGGAGGGCCACTCTCTCTCCAATCTCTCAGTCCTGATCCTCAAGGGAAACTTACACAGCACTTTCCAGAGATGAGCCTATGAGCTCCATTTCATCAACCTGCTGGATACTAGAGATCATGGACTAAACATAGACATTGGATTTTTGATACATTACAATCTGCCTGGCAACTGACTCCCCAGCTCAGCCCAGCCCAGCCCCTGGCTTCTTTACTTTTCATTCCATCCAGGAAGAGCACACACCAACTGCTGAAGCTTTCTTAGCCTGACGAAGGGTTTTTGAACCCGAAAGCTTGCTTAATAACTATTCTCCGACCATTTGGGTTGGTCTAATAAAAGATATCAAATTCACCCAAGGAACCTTGTCTACGATATATGAAAGGTATTTATTAAATTCAGAGAAAACTTGCTTACTTGAAAGGTGTGTGTTATGTATGTATGTATTTAATTTGCACAGATATGTTGCTCTTCAGGATTGGTGCATCTAGTGCAGGGGTGTCCAACCTTTATGAATGTGGGGCTGGATCACGAACTTTTTATCACCCAGTGGGCCAGTGAGCCACATTCAGAGACATCACAGGAAGTGGTATAATATCAGGAAGTGATGTCACATGACCTTTGACACCAATGAAGTTGCAGGGGTTGACATGGTGCTGGTTGACATGGCATGCATGCCCAGGTTGACCTGGTGCTGCAGGAGCTGCTTGGCTACAACTGGGTTGACCTGGTGCTGGAGAAGCCATGGGCCCAGGCCAGGATTAACCTGAGGCCCGCCCAGCCTGCCGGTGCCATGCCCAGGTTGACCTGGTGCTGTAGGACATGTCTGGGCAGAACTGGATTGGCACCAGCCAGGAAAAGCAGCATGCAGCTGAAGCCGGCTTCCCATGTGCTGCTGGGGACGGGAGGCCAGCCAGGTCTGCACTGTGCCAGCAGAAGTGGTGGCGGAGTCATGTGCCACTCGGGACTGACCGGCGCAGGCTTGTCCTGTCCCGAGCAGCACACAGCTCCGCAGCCCCTTCTGCTGGCTGGTGCGTACTTGGCCGGCCTCCTCCTGTCCCCAGCAGCACGTGAGAAGCGGCCTCCTTGGGACTTCATGCGCGGGCAGCTGGGCCCGGAGAGCCGCAGCACCCAGGGGCAGACTGGTCGGGGGAGCAGGTGCTGCCTTGCTGTGGGGCAGGGCAGCGGGGCTGGCTTGAAGCGGGTGGGTGAGGAGGCAGGCACAGGCCGGCAGTGCCAGCAGCTGCTGCTTGGCCTCCCGCGTGGGGTTGCTCCCCCGGGCCCTGCGGGGGTAAGCAGCTACCCTCCCCCTGCTGCCGGCTGGGGCCCGCGGGCCGGCCCTGCCTACCTTGCCGTGGCTCCGCGCTCAGTGCCGCCACTGCTCCACACTCCATGCCGCCGCCTCTGCTGCTGCAGCTCTGCGCTCCGCACTCCACGCCGCTGCCCTGTGCTCTGTGGCGGCGGCCCCGTGCTCCGCGGTGGCGGCACCGCCCCTGCCACAGGCCAGATAAAATGGCTTGGCGGGCCTTATGTTGGACAAGCCTGATCTAGTGTATAAGTAACATGTTGGTATTTTGTAACATACTGGCCGCTTCTCGACATCTTGAAGGTTCAGATCAAGCGTAGTACTGGCTGTTTTAGTTTAGTATGTACTGGCTGGTTCAGCAGTTTTAGAAGCTTGCACATCCCTAGCAAGTGTAAGCTTAAAGGAAAACCCAGAGTATAGTGAATTAATCATATTATGCCTTGGGACACAACTTGTATAAACTGAAACCTTTAAGGCACATATGGCCTGGACACAGATGTTGAGTTGTGAACAGGCCTACTGGATGCTTCTGTTGTTGATTCTTTTTCTCTTTCCCAGCCCTTTTCACTGTTTTTAATTTCCATGTAGCACCTTTTAAAACTTTGGATAAAAGTTTTATCTTTTCTTCTCCCTCCCCCCAAAAAAGGACACTGACAACGTTGTGCTGCAGTTTATGCTGCTAAATGACTTTCTATTTGAGTTTGTTCATCAGTCTTTTTCACACTGATGGAGAGAATCAGATTTTTAAAGTTTAGCTGAATGTAAACAAAGTGTACTCTCACAGTTGTAGTTTATTACAAAGGAAGAATGAAATGCTATCTGTAAAGATCAATGAAAGTTCTTGATTTCATTTATTTTGTGATGTAGAGTTAGGATTGTAGATTTGTGAATTGCAAACCCATCTTAATTTGGAATTCTCAGTAATTTTTTTAGATGTTTTATTTTGTGATTGGCTTGTTATGTTTCAGGTCAGTACACACCAACCATTTAAGTTACTTAGCATTTAGTCTGTTGATCTTTCGACAAATCCAGTGGTCCTCTGCTGTATGTTTGGGAAACAATTTCATTTAGAACAGTCCGCAAGAATCAACAAGAACTAGATGGGAATGTGGATTTTTCCCACCTCCCCATCAAAGTGAGACGAGGGAGGGTGGGAGAAACACAAAGTATGATGGAAACATAAAGGTAAGAGGGAAGAAACTGTCTCAGCATCAAAAAGTTTAAAACCACCACCAGCCCAAAGGTATAATAGAAGTTCTGTTCCCAGCTGCATATCAACACATGCATCATTTGCTCTTTTGTGGCATTGTGCATTGCAAGTTTTAAAGGCATTCCAGGCCTGAGCTGCTGCTCAGTCTTCTCTCTGCATGTTCTCACATTATTAAATATCCTCTCAGCCTCCCACAAAAAAGAAAAGAAATTTACGTAACACTTACTTGCAAGTTCTCTTAAATATATTTTAGTTGCATTGAGTTAAATTATTGCTTTGGCCCCAGAACAGAATCAAAGCTAAGAATAAATGGAAATGAATGAAAGTAACCCATATAAAAGCAGCCTGAGGAAAGTCTACACACATTAGTTATGTTTTAATTGTTTAGGTTCTGCCAAATGTAAGAATCTAACAATTTATTTTCCATTTGTAATGAATGTAAGCAAAGTTGTCACCACTCTGTCAATCTGAAGGATAAATTATAATGTATTTTAAGTGTATGCTGTGCACGTAAACACAACTGGCAAATTTGCTAATTAGCATTAGTGCATTGCACAACCTCAGAACTAGCACAAAAATAAAAGTAAGAGTCATTTGGCAAAAGCTCTAACTCTGTTTATATTATAAAGCCCTAGAGTACAAGGGGTGGGGAAATGGGCAGGAAAAAGCACCTCCCCCTCTGCATAAAAAAGGAGGGAGTTTCCTCTTTTCTTATTTTACAAAGCAGAATTCTCACAGCTCCTTGACTGAGGCAGGGAAAGACCTTACTCCTTGCTCTTTATTTCAGGCTTTTCTAACAGCTCTAGAGGAGGGTGGTCTCCAATTTTGTTTTCTCCTTGCTTTATTTGTACTAATTTTAATGAATGAAAAATACCATGTGAAAATAAAGCTATGTCTCATTATATGCAGGATTTAAAAATATATATTGAAAGCCCATTATTCATACATGATTATGTTCAAGAACATTTTATCATTAGGTAAAAGAGATTCCCAGCTTATCAGTGTAATATAACACGAACTTCTTGCCTTCTAAGCATCTGGGATACTGGACTGCAGTGTTAAATGGTTAGGGGTGAGAGAGAGGTCCCTCTCTCCCTCCCTTTAGACTACGGTATCTGCCTTCCACCTGCAAGCCCTGCAACTCCTGCTTTTTGGTGAACCCCTCCCCTGGTAATGGCTGGCCTTTGCCTTCCTGTGTTCCCAAACCTCAATTGGGAACTTTTCTTCTTGGATCCTGACTGCCCCTGTTGGGATGCCCTCCTGCCCTTCTACCAAAGCATGCCTGGTACCCGAAGTTCTCCTCCTGATTGAGAGCCCCAGGCAGGCACCTGTGATTTCCAGAGCTGCCGCAGGAGTCCCTGGTTCATTAACCTGGCTTTGGAGTAGAGGGGGCATTTTGCAGAGCCTCCAGAAGCCTCATCACTTCCTTGGTCTGGTCATGCATCAAACTGATCCACCTCCTTAACTCAGCCTGGTCTGCTGGGCTCTCAGCAACAGCCATGGCCAGTTGGCTGTGCCTCTATTTTGTCTGCTTGGCTTTGTGCTTTTTAGCTGAAATGAAAGCTGCTTTCCCCATAAATGTGCTTGCTGTCCTGGGGGACTACCTCTGAACATAACAAGCCCTCAGTGATGGCAACTTACTAGACAGAGCCACATCACTGCCTATTTATTTGGCTGTAGATAGTGTTGAGAGTGGCAGATTTGGTATCCTGTTGTCACTTCCTGTGCCCAGTGATACAATTGGTAGAGTCTGTTTTGAGGTCTTATCTGTGAAGGCACTTTCCATGTGGACAGTTTAGGTGCATCATGTACGTGTCCTTGCCTGCCCTGATGTGACCTGGAGGCAGTGCCTCATAGCAGCAACACCATAGCAAGCCTGCATAGCCCAGCACACCCTGTACAAGTTCCTACTGCCAAAAGTACTGGCAGCTGCCAGTGGCGGCTGCTGCATAGGGACCCCTGTCCAGGGCACATTTTACTTACCACCTAGGTGACCCAGCAGTGTTAGTTTTTTCCTCTCTGTGAGGAGGAGGTGAAGGAGATTCTCTTCTTTGCCTTTCTGGACTGCCCCTGTCTGTGGCCAATCTTTGCTGCCCTCAGTGCCCTTTGTGGTGCACTGAATGTGGACTTCTCTGAGACTGTTTTCTCTATCCTGTACTAAGAGGCTGAAGGAAGCATGCATGATCTGCTCGACCAGATTTCTGCTGGACAAAACCAAGTTGGCAACCCTGGACAGTTGTAGTAACCAACATGCAGGGGTCAGCTCCGACAGCATCTTCCAACTCTTCTGTTTCTTGTTCCAGACACATGTCTTGATGCATTTGGACACTGCACCTTGCAACAAAATGTGGACTAGAGTCATCAGTTGTAGGTGAGGGTAGTTGGCAAGATGGAAGACAGCTAGTGATCTGGTGTTTTCATTACTGATGAGCGTTTCCTGCTCAGTCCCTGGGGGAGCCATATGCTTTTGTATTTGCGCATTTTTATTTGTAATATTTTTATAAGAAAATGTTAAAATTCAGAGTTTCCCTCTCCCTCTCTATTCCCCTGTAATACTGATTTGTGCTGATTTGCTTGAGTGTTTTTCTGTCTGACCCTTATATCGCTTGATTCATTTTAGTTTCAATGGCAGAAAGCTACATGAAAAGTTCCCAGTAACTTCTTACAAAGGCCTCTTGAAATATTCCTGTAATTTATCCTTAACCCCTAAAAAGTAACCTACCTATTTTAGCCTATGATTGAAATAGTAATCTTTAACAGACATTGTACTGTTTAGTCTGTTTAGTAGCTTTCCTGTGTTTCTAATATACTCTGTGTAGTCATGTGCCGTGCTGGGGGTTTGAAGTACTGATGTGGTAGACATATAAAATGTGTGACTTTTGATGTTATTGGATACAAGAGGTGATGATTAGTGATATTTGACAGGGCTTGCTGAGGATGCGCGCATGTGAGATCTGATCCAGCAGTACTGGGCCACATTCTGCTCCAGACTTCTGTCTCTGCCTTCTCATTCCCAACCTTACATATACCTCCATTTGTTTCTTCCCCCACATCAGGCTCTGTCTTTCTCTCCTGGTACAAATTAGGGCCCAGCTGTTATGATACCTTTCTGCCTCTAAACATGCCCTGGCCTGGACCCTACCCCAAGCCCTTTCCTTTGTGAAAACTAGTAATCAAGTGGTATCTTCCCAGTTAAATGCAGTTAATTCTCCCTATATGGGCTAGTTTGTTTCAGGTGATTGTACATCTGTATACATGCATGTATATGTTGGGTGAAGGAAGCAGTATTTTATAGAACAAAACTGAAGTGTACATACTGTCATGCGAATACATGGGGAGAGAAGCAATCATTGCTCTACAGAAAGGACCAATCCATTAACCAGAAAGCTGTTTTTTCCAGCAACCTATTGGGCCTCTACCAGAGAAATGGTTTGTGAGCATTTGCTTCCACTACAATGTGAGCAAATGTGGCACCCCGGTGCATTCAGCATATGGCTAAAACTCGCATGCTGCTACAGACTGTTTTTAACAAGTTTTAGAAAAGGCTTCCTGAGCAGGATACCAGGATTATCTTATTGCTGAGAAAAGGAAAAAGAGTTTTTAATGAAATCTACTTTCTGTCATTTTCTGTCAAAGATGGTCTCAGAATCTCTCAACCTTGGAGTTCAGCTGGAGATAATGAATGACTGAATCATCCCACACAGCAAATCCTGTATGTGCAAGGGATGTGAACGTAGAATGGAGATTCAAGCCTATAGCTTATTGTCTCAGAGGTTGAGCCTGCTGAACCATTATTGACTGTATGTTGTGCACAAAAAGTCTATTCCCCCAAAGCATCAAAAAGAAATAAAGAAAAACACTATACACTTGTAACGTAGTGAAATGTTCCTTCAGTCCAAACCATGAGATGCTTTGAAGACTTGACTTTCTTGCTATATCTAGTAGATGGAGGCTTTTTGGTGATAAATACCTTGTTTGGTTGGGGTGTTAATAGCTGTTTTCAGTTTTGATTAATCTGAGGTTGTGGCTTTCAAATAAGGTGTGTAAACCTGCAGCGGCCTCAATGTTGGTTTATGGAAGATAGACCTAGTCACTGAAATCATTCCTTATACCAGTGATCTATAAGTTTAATATACTTTTTCTCAGCTTGAGCTGAGCTAGAACCTTTTGTGCCTCTTTCCATCATTCTTTTTATACTATTAGGCAGGCAGGTTTCATAATTTGTGATTTAAATTAAAATTGATGAAGCATTGTGAATATTTTTTCTCAGTGTAAAAAAGTATGTGCGTTTAATGGCTCTGCATATCATCTTCTAGATGTAAAGTGTATTAATTTTAGTCAAGGAAAAGAATGTTCTTCCTCAAAGCAAGCTCTTTTTGTCTAGTGAATGGGATTTTATTTTTTTTAACTTATTTTTAAATGGACTATGGCATAATGGTTTTAATTACTGTGACCTAGTGGTAAATAAGCAGCATAATGTTTTTTCTTTTTCTTTTTTGTTTAGTTTTTTGTTGTTTTGCTATTCAGTAGAAAACTCAGTATTTAATTAACTCTTTTGGGGGCTTTTTTGTGATTGGAAGTTTGCTGGAGGCTTTTTCCTCCCCTACCCTCTTCCTCCTGTGTGGCTTGGGAGCAATTTTCCTTTATTCGCTGTTAGAGAGTGTCTTGTGAGTGAGGCCTGTGCTCGGGGAGTGCTGGTGAGGGGGGCAGTAGCATTTGTTTCTCCTTCACTGCATTTCTGTGCCAGAAGCAAATTTGCATGCAGCAGGCACAATTGGTGTCATTGTATCTTACCGGGAGAGCAGGTGAATACCATATCTGAAGCTTGGAGGGTTAAAGGATAACGGCATGGATTTAAGGTTATATGAATTGAGTTTAAACTCAGAGTTCCAGGTGGCCATAAATGTTAGTGTACTGGCAGCTGCTGTAACATGTAGAGCCTCTTTTACTCTAAGCTTTAATCCACATGCAGTGCCCACTGCTATTGAACTATTCTGAAAAAGAAGCAGAAAAGCCAAGAAAATGATTGTATTGATAGCAAAAATCTTAAACCAAGTCTCCAAAATTATGAGTACTTTAACAACCATGGATTATAAATAGAATTGAAGTGGGGGGTTTTCTTGGTTTGCTTTTGGTTTTGAAGTCTCTTCTGTATACTCCAGTTGCGTGTTAAAGTGTTTTTCCCGCTAAGGACGAAGAGTAGATTTTATTTTTAATCAAAGCTCAGATTTTCCCATAAGTGCACTTCTGGTAGATACAGCTTTAAATATACACCAAATGTGATGTGATATTGCAAGTCCTATACAGTCGTGCTTTTGGCAAGGGAGATCTCTCTGTTTCTGTCCTTATGCATTTGTGATCCCTCCCCCCAATTTTGACATGCTGTCCTTCCTGGTTCTCAAGGAGCCCTTGGCAGGTTTTAAAAAGGAGGGGGCAGCATTAATTTTTGGATTGGGGGTTCCCAAACTGTGGTCATGTACCCCTAGAGCAGGGGTGGGCAAAATGTGGCCCACGGGCCAGATGCAGCCTGCCAGGCCATACTATCCAGCCTGCAGAGATCCTAAAAATGTAGAAAATGAATATTTATCTGCCCCTGGTTGCCTGTCATGCGGCCCTCAATGGCTTGCCAAAACTCAGTACGTGGCCCTCTGCCTGAAATAATTGCCCGCCCCTGCCCTAGAGGGTATCAGGGGACATCTCTGGGGAATATGTGGGAGAAATTGTGTAACAGTGGATTTAATTTTCATTATACTAATAATTGGTATTTAAGGGGTTAAAATATAAAATGTATGCTGGTGTCACAACCCAAGTTGTGAGTTTTTGTTTTGTGTGCTTCGGCACAGCTAAATTGCTCCCCGCTAAATTGTTCCTGCCAAATTGCAGCTTCTTTGCATGGTGGAGTTTTCTGCTGCAACAGAGAACCCCGGGTGCAAAAGAAGTTCCCGCCAATTCGTAGCTTTCTTTGCGGTGTGCATTTCTAAGTTGCAGGACGGTGATGCATGTTGCAAAGAGTTCCCGCCATTTGTATTCTAATTCGAGCCCCATTATTGGTTTACGTTAAATTATTCACACGTGGCAGCTAGCGATTGGCCTGCTAGCCGTATAAAAGGCTTGTGTGGTTTCCGCCCTAGTTGGAGGACTCCATGAACACCAGGAGAAGGAGACTTCGTGCTGTGTGAAGATCTCTAAGCGCTGCGGATCCTCACGGACCCAATGCATTCTAAGCAGGCAACAGAGGTCTGATCAGCCTCTAGCCTCTCCCCGTTGCCGTACGATCCTAGACGTATCCTTCCCTGCGCGCCAAAGAGACGGATCCACGGAGCCTAGCAAACTTCGTGTGAGTGAGTCTATTCAGAGCTCTTTACCGGACGGACTTTCTCCGGTTGGTCCCACAGGCTCACGGTTTAGAGCCTCCAACCGGATGGGCTAGAAGAGTGTTCCCGGAGGAACTCTAGTCCGCCTCTCTTCTTTTCTATCCGCAACTGTAACTCAAGCAAGTTCTCAGCCTGCACCGTGACCATCTCGGTGTAAGTAAACAATCTTAAAATCAACCGTTACGCGTCTGTGCCTAATTCTAGCTTGGCGACCTCCCTCTCCGACCCGGCCTGCCTGGGCTGCTGGCCACAGCCCACGTGCAGAGCGACGAAAAGGGCCCGGGGCTTGACCCGGCCCGCACAGCTGGTAGGGGTATGTGGGCAGCTGGTAAATCTGGAAGAGGGTACGCAGTAAGAAAAGGTTTGGGAACCTCTAGTCTAGATAATTCTTCCTTGTAGCATGTGTCTTACACGGTTGTTGAAAAGAATCTTGTGTTAAAAAACAGGACTTAGAACCTGGAATTTATTTCTAGCTCCTGCTACAGACCTTGGGCAAATCTTTTCAACTCTGTTCTTCATTATCTCATTTGTAAAATAGTGTATAAAGAGTCAACTCATACCTCAGGAGCTTAATTAGTTAATTATAGTAAAGCATTTGGATGGAAGGTAATTTAGAAGTACAAAGTACAATTATTCTTTGGTTTATTGTTGTAACCACAGAACACATTAATATCTTACATTACTGCTTTTCATAATTTAGCTCTTTTAACTTGCCTTGCATCTTGTTCAGCCTAGATTTGGCTTCACAGATAAAATGGTTTAGAACTTCTGTTCTATGTATAGTGAGATTTTTATGTTTTTGTACCTAGGAGGTGAGGTGCACCTGATATTTTAATAGGAAATATGCTAACAAAATATTTAAAAGTTATCTTTCTGATTCACTGTGAGGACTGTTAGCCAAATGTTGGGTTAAAAAAACAACTCCCTCTTCCCATCCTTTCAACTAATCTACTAGATATGCTTGCATTATAACTCTTCTCTAGAATTAATGGTACTCCAGTAAAGTCTGTAAATGCAGTGATGTTTCTTCAGCCTCTTTTCTAAATGTTGCCATATTTGGCTAAACAAGGCTTCTGGGTGTGTTGTATCCACCATGGCAAGCTAAAAATGATTCTGTAAAAGGAAAGGAGTTCAGTAAGTCTTACAGAGGAAGCATCACTTAGATCCTCCTGCAAAGGAATTTTCTTTGTAAAATCGCTGTGTACGACTAACTCAGTGAGAGGGTTAAAAAATTAAGGAAATCTTTTGCAGCCAGAGACACTAATGTAGAGATAGGACAAAAGTTAACAGTTCTTCATCTGACGGTGGTTTTGCTTAATGGCAGGCATTTATGATATTGAACTTTCTCTTTGTAGCATAACAAGCTTGTTGATAGCCAAGGATCCTTTATTATAAATGACAGTCTGGATGACATGTCATCCAAAGCTTAGTTCACCAGGCTGTACATTTCATTAGGTAACTGCTATTTGTAGAAAAAGTGGAGACTGTGAAATGAACGCTAAAATCATGGGAAAATGCTGTTTGCTGAATGATAAATACATCAGGGGAATTCTATAGACTATTGCAACAGCTAAGAACATGGTGAGGGAGGGATTGTTTTATCAATTTGTCAGCAGTTCAGGCACAAAAAACCCCTTGGGCTTGTATAACAAATCAGTCCCTTCTAGAACCTAGAAAGAATTTATAGATAAGGAATTGGCTTAACTCTCCAGTCCTTAATGAGCATTGGTCAAGGCTTATGCCCCATTTAAGAATGTGATTTAAAAAAAAAAAAAATAAAAAAAAATTGTTTGCGTTCCTCCTGGAATAAACCAGCAGAAATTACAAATTCAGACTCTTGAATTTAATCATTGGCTCCTCCTTGGAGGTTTCTCTAGTACTTTGGGAAATCTTGTCTATGCTGCGTATAAGAGGAAGTATTGCAAAAGGGTAAATTGTTTCCTGATTCAGATTGCTAGAGATGTTGGACCAGACTCCTAGCAGAGGTTTTTTTTAGATGAACTGAGTTAATAGGTATAGTGTATTTTAAATAAGAATGAACTTAGGTTTATAAAATGCACTTGAAACATTGCAAAAGTTTTGTGGTGTTTTTTTTGGGGGGGGGGGGGGGTTTCTAATTTTCTAAATTTTAGAATTGTATGGTCTTCCTTGGCTAGCAGGGATATACTACAACCTTACCTGTACACTAGACTAGAACTTCAGGTAGACAAATATGATATGTTGCTCTCACCTACCTATCTTAGTTCCCTTCCTCCTCCCCTTCTTACTTCCTTATTTCTGGACCTGTAATACCTGTAGCAGATCCAGGAACAAGGTGAGGTGGGGAGGGGATGAAGCTCCCCTACTTTGGCTTAGACCCCTCCCCCCATACTTTGGCTGTGCTTTGCGAGCTCTGAACTCGCTGCCACGTGAGTAGTGAGTTTTGAGCTCGCTGAGTGAGCATGGCAGAGACCAGTCTGCCTAGAGGTTCAGCTTCCATGTGGCTCCAGTACCCAGGTAATAGATGCTGCTGCTATTCTCCCTTCCCCTCCCTCTTTCCACCTCCTCCCCCATTCAGTAGCAAAGGAAAGGAGATACCTGGCCACTGAAGCAGCAGTGCTCACCCTATGGGCTTGGGAAAGCATGAACTTGCTTGTGAGATCTCAGCATGGGTTCTGCCTCAACACAAAGAAGGGTGTGACTGCATTGCTGCACCCCCTCCGGATCTGCCCATGTAATACATCCCGCAACAACATACATCCTTCCAGCTCTGAAACTCTACCAAGGATAGATGATAACGCTTGACATAATCTGGAAAGAAAATTACTCATTTGTGAGCTGTCAAAAATGTAAAGATCAAAAAGTTGGTATACATAAACTGATCAGTGGACTTCAAATGGGACACAACCCTGCCTTAACAGTAAATGCAAAACCTGTCAACACTTCTCCAGCCCCACAGCAATCGATGTCCCTCGCAACAAAACTACCAGAATCAAGGATCCTGTACATGTATATAATGGATGTGGTGTATCTCATTCAGCGTACCAGATATCCTCAGGGAAACAGTGGGTGAAACTAGAGAGGAACTATGCACCAGAGGGAATTCTTACAGAAAAAGTATAAAGCATGGAGACACCCCAAACACCAGTAAAAACAGCATTTAAACGAGACCTGTCAGCGTGGGCAGCTGGTGCCATCTTAGTCAGGGGGGTACGTGCCACCCCAGCAACCAGTCAGCAACCGGGGGAAGTCATGTCTCTGCCCCCTGTCTGCAGCCAACTTTGCTGACAGGGGTGGGGGTACCCCCATGGCCAATAACGAAGTGGCACTCCTACTCCCTGGCCCGTGCTATCAGGAGTAGCACTGGCACTCCTGCTTGCCTGCTGTGCGCCCCCCCCCCCCCCCAATCTGTTGCCTGAGTAGCAAGTGTGACCTGTCAGGGGGTGCACTGGTGCTCTCAGGGTGCATATGCACTCCCGTGCACTCCCTATGCATTGCCACTGTCAGCATCTTACAATGTGTAGAATGGTGCATTGTGGCTGAGGAGGCAGGGAGAAGGGAAAAACATCTCAATTTGACCAGTTTTTTGCCACTGAAGCATAAGAAACAGATTTTATTACGAATTAATTTTTCAAAAGGTTTTTATGTTTGGGGGAGAGGAAGATGTATTTCATGTTGGCTGCTGATCTCTGGGCAGGGGCCAGCTCACTGCTAGTTAAAATAACAGAACTATATAAGACTTTTGTTACTAAATGTCGAAAGAGATATCTAGCTGTTTGTTTGAAGAATCTGACCAAATTCTTTCTGTTGTCTGAGTGGGGATTGCCGTGACGTGAGTCTCAATTTCAGTTTATATTCTTGTCTCAATTTCCCAGACACTATTACATCTATCTTTGGTTGGCAGTGACTCTGAAGAGGCTAGGATAATTTACACTTTCTCATCAGTACTGTACAGCAAGTCTCTGCTTCTGCTCTGTTCTCAACCACATAGTTGGGCAGACAACAATTTTTTGGAAGTGTAACACTTTACATTTGTCCTTATTAAGGCCCCAGTTCAGGAGAGGCTCCTGTTGAATTCAGTGGGAGTTAAGCACATACTTAAAATGTAAGTACTTCATTTGACTGAGGTATAATTGAACCCATTTTGGGAAGTGGGGTGGAGCGGCAGGAATCTGAGAATTAAGGCTGGGCATTTTGTAGCAATTAAACAAGAGATGGTTGAGAGAAGAATTTTAGTAACTTAGTTACTATCTAAAATATTTAGTAAGATTTCAGTTTACCTATCTTGTCTCTACCTCAGTCCTCTGCACTGTAAGAAAAGAAGAAATAGAACTATCTGTGGCTTCAAGAGGGGTAGATGGGTGAAGCAGATTCTGATTCTGAAAAGGTGGCAGTACATTCTTTCAGGGACTTAGCCAAACTTAAATTTTCTGAATTCAGTCTTATGAATGTCTACTGCTAAGCAAGGCAACTGTTAGCTGAATAATTGATAAGATTTGGGCCAGGTCTGTATTCGCATACCTGGCTGCACAAAGATGTCCTTTGTTTCTGTAACAGATCTGAGCTCTCACTGAGCCAGTCACATGTTGGAGTTTTTCTTGTAAATACCCACATTTCCCATAGTCTATGAAATGATGTTTCATTTTAATGGCTTATTGCCCCCCCTCCCCTTTTGGAATCAAGGTTGTGTTATTTAGCAGGGCAAGATTCCCTGCAGCAGTTATTTACAAAATTACTCTTCCATGTTAATACTTTCCTTGGTACCATTGAGTTCTTGGATCCACAGATGAATAGGTAAAACTTCAAGGATGTTGTGAAGGTCTGGGAGAATAAATATCTCAGGAATATGTTTGGAACATTAATATGAGAGAGGACCCTAGAATCGGGCCTTTCATCCCTAGGCTTCAGCATATACACCTAAAGCTGATAATGGATAAACAAGTCTGCCTCCCAGAGTGTGTGCAGCGGCAGGAGCCAGGCCCCCCACATGAGCTGTTCGTGGCTCCATCTTTTGCTCCACCCCGGCTGTGTAGCGTCTGCCCCTGCCCCATTCCTTCCCTCTCCCTGGGGACCTTGATTTTCTCCACCCCCCCACCCCCCTTTTCCCTCACAACACATGCTGCTGGGCTGCACTCCTGGCTGCGTGTGTGCTGTGCTGTGCACATGTACAGAGCATTTATTGGCCATATTATCAGTCACATCAGCCAAAAAAAGCCGATTGCTTATACAGTCAATTTTCCGTATATTAGTGCCAATCCGGTATGGGACGGATGTATTGGTTCACTTCTATATTAAAAATCTGCTCTCAAATCTATAACTTGGCATTTTGTATTTTATTATGTATTAGGATGCTCGGTAATTCAGTTTCAACTCTTGCAAGCTTACTTTCAGTTTTGTGGTTAATATTTTGACAACAGCCAACAATAATTTGTTGCTAAAGAAGTTTTTATCACAGTGGTCATGTTTTAAGGGAGTTCTCTTTCCTCTTTTATAGTAGTATGAATGTATCAGTCTGAAGTAATTCAACAAACTAAACACCCCTGCCCCTCAAACCTGACATAATGGCTCAAGGAAAAAAAAGTCAGAATTTGTTGTTTAGACAAGACTTTCGTTTGGATTTCATATACCATATTTACACAAATGGAAGGTGACCATGATTATAAGATGACCCCCCCAATAATTAGATTCTTTATATGGAAAATGTATACATTTGTTATAATTTTTCAGGTATAAAATCTAATTATTTGATGTTTGCCTTGAATTTGTCGCCCTTCATCTGCTAGAGCAGGGAAAATAAATCTCAGGGGGAAGGGGGGGGAGGTCAGGTAGCCCCCCCTCACTATAACTTGAAAAAGAGTTGGTGCTGTGGGGGACTGTGCTTAATGGGTACTATAGTATGTTTTTCTTAGATGGGCTGCACTAACTTATCCTTTGGCTTTGGACTTACCAAGCAGGGGAGATACCATAATCAAGAAAGTGGTTTTCCCGTAGTGAGGTCTGTCCCTTTCATTCCAGGCGTGCTGTGACCACTTCAACTTTCCCAAGGCAGTTCTCTCAGTGCGAGACCTGTTCTTTGCACTCTGGGCAGGCTGACCCCTGCGGGTTTCCTGGGGAACTTGACTGTGCAATTTTGTGGCAATTGGGTCTGCTTTCTTGCTTTCCCCCTGGCTTGCTCCCCAGCCTTTTGACTAGGAGCAAACGAGACTAGGGGGCATCCAAACCCCAGGGTCCCTGGGCTTGGATTTAAAATGCCTGCCACAAATTTGGGGAGTATCGGAAGGCAGATACTTGCCCAGTGGCAGAGCCACATAGACTTAAGTGATTGAGCTCTGCCCAGTCAAAATTTGGAACTTGACTTAGTGGGCTTTGTCCAATAGAATTTGGAACTGATTTGGCTCTTGAAATTTTAAATTTAAAAAAATTGTGCGGTAGGTTTCCATCAGCATGTTAGCCTGGTGTAAGCTACATGTTTATAGTCATGCTCATTGTTGATTGCATTTTAATAAACTTCATAGTTGGCTTCCATTGCTGAGCATCTGCTGCTTTTGGCAGCAGTTCAATGATAGTTTATTTAGTGAGATTTCCTTGTATGTCATTACAAAATGAGGGGCTTTTCCCCCCATGCTAACTGGTGGCTTCTCTTGTATTCGAGTAAATGCTGTATATTAAGACTGTTATGGATTTGGACATTTGTGAAACTTTACAGGTGGATGGGTGGAATTCAAATTCAAGTACAGTTTTCTGGCTGTTTAAAGTGAACAAGAAACTGCTAAGTTCCGTTAAATCTTGATAGGGATGAGGGATGCAGTCTCCTCTTTATTGGCTTGGTTATCCACACAGATGTGAATAGTCTTTTCAATTTTTTTTAAATGCTGATAAGTTTTGACTAGCTTTATTTCCTGTTCACTGCAGAACAAACCAAGAAAACTCCTGTTTTGTCGTTGTAGAAGACATTTTAGACCTTTTCTATTTAGAGATAGGAACGGCTATGTACTAGTTTAGGGAGCAAGTGACTTCTTGTATTTGCTTGGACAATGAACTGTTCTTACTCAACACTCAGCAAAAAATGATGTTGCCTGAGTATAATTTACTTTTCTTTTGGGTAATTCCTGAGGATTGCTGGCTAGTGGGTCAGTGGATCTGCAGCATGTCAGCATATGTTTGCTATTTGAGTCAAATACTGTTTCCTGTGACTCTCAGGAGATGTTGGATAGGAACAACCCCTCTTCTGTGTGATGTCTTGCATTTTTAAGCTACACTGTTAAACGATGTCTGTATATTTGAGCTGTTTTGAATATGCGTTCTTTATATTAGTATGTTTTGCAAACTCAAGAATTTCCTTCTGTACCGGAAATGAAATTGGTGCATGTTCCTCTCTCCTAATTGACATGTGTTAAAAATGAGATGCTGATTTATTTTTATAGTCTGTAATAGATTTTGGAAAAGTTTGTATGCTTTGTGTGGTACTGAATATGAGACATTTAATGAATATGAAATTGCATATTAAATATGAAACATTGAAAAGTAAAGCATCAGTTTGTTACCAGCAGTTTAATAACTTTAAATTGAAGTGTATGTATTTATCAAATTTTCAAAGCAATAATCTTTTCCTGAAAAAATGGCTTGTCTTCCTCCTGCCTCAAGCCACTGAATAAAAGTTAAGGCCAGATCTCCACTAGAAATTTTGGTGCTCTCAGCAGTACTTTTGGTATCGTTTTTTAAATATCTGCATTGTTGTTCCAGAATCTCTTTTTGTCCTAGATAGGCTGAAAACAAAGAGGGACTGGTGTGAATCCCTGTGGAATGTGGCAGGATCTAGAGCAGTGGTTCCCAAACTTGAAAGATTGCACACCACCAATTTAAAACAATACAACCTTAAGTACCACCAGCAAGTTTTTTGTCATATAAAGTAATTATAGTAAATCTGTTAACATGTACCACTAACAGATAGTCTGCGTACCTACCACTGGTGGTACCAATACCACAGATTGGGAACCCTGCTGACCTAGATTATTCTGTTGAACCCTGTTTTTCTTGCTGATGATTCCTTATGGTGCATTTCCTCCATGAGGGGATGAGGCATAAGAGCACCTGTAAGGGACTGGGGTGTAGGCAGTCTGGTGTAATGGTTAGATGACTGAAGGAAAATTGGGACCTGGGGCTGGGTCAGAGGGCAGGAGCCATACGACCACAACCAGAGGGAAATACAGAAGCAGAGTCCATGGCACAGTCCAGGATCAGGACCCAGGGATCAGATGTTGAGTAGCAATCTGAGGGGCAGTAAACAGGACACAGACCAAGGACAGAGCTAAACTGGTGTCAGGAGCCAGGAAACAGAACCACAGGGAAATCCAAAGAAATGAGCCAAGACCAGGGTCAGGAACTAGGAGGCATGCCACAACAGAGCCCATCAGGATGCTGCTCCTAACCTGGGGCAGAGTTCATTAGCTGGAGTTTGTTGCAGGTGTGGCTGCTGCAGTACTTGGCTCAGGCTGTCTTGCCTGCTCAGAGCCCCTGGCAGCACTGTTGCTCCCAGGGCAGTGGCATTGCATAATGTTGATGAAGACTTCTGGCTGCTAAGGTGGGTGTTTGGCTGCAGTGGCCTGTGTATTTTTCTGTCCCTCCCTGCCCTAAGTCAGGACTTGGGTCTGCTGCCCTGGTCACCTTGCCTTAGTTACACTACTGTTATGGTGTCTTGGTTTGGTCCAGGCAACCCAGCTTTCAGTTGGCAACTACAGCCATATCCTATTTAGCTTCTCCACACCAAAATGGTGCATACACAGTGCCTTAACTGCAGCTCTAACGCACATTTTGAGATTCTGTTTCCTCCTGTGATGACTTAGGACAGGGGTGGGCAAAACACGGCCCATAGGCTGGATCTGCCCTTCCAGCTGATTGGATCCAGCCTGCAGGTAGATGCCCACCAATTGTATCTAGTACTGCCTGGATGCTCCTTCTGCGCTCTGCATGGGGCCAAACCCTGCCTGCACCCAATCCCCCCTCCCAAGGCAGCATGTGCTGTGCTCCCAACCCTGTCTGCTGGAAGGCCCTGGCCCTGGCCAGCGCGCACAGCTTCTGGTTGGGCTGCTGCAGCCACTTGGGGAACTGCTTGGTTCCCTCTGCCACCAGAGGCTCTTCCTCTCCCTGCTTCAGAGCTCCTGGCATCAGGTAAGGAAGGGGAAGTGACAGTGAGCTGGTGGTGAAGCAGCTGTGAGTGGGGGGCAGCAGGGTAGCAGGACAAGTGGTAGTGGCAGCCTCTCTGGTTGCTCATGGCCCACAGCAAGTAGAGCCTGTCCAGCAGTACATGGCTCCCTGCTGTCCTGGGAGCTGCACATGCCAGCAAGGAACAAGGCTGAACAGGCCTGGCTGTGTAGTGTGCCATTCCCAGCTGTCCCAGAAGCCACATGTGCTGGCAGGGAGCCGCTTCTTGCTGGCATGTGCAACTCCTGGGATTTGCTGGAAGCCACATGCCATGGGCTGGCTCAGCTTTGTTCCCTGCCAGCACTTTTGGCTCCTGGGACTTGCAGGGAGCCATGCACTGCCAGGGGGCTCTGCCTGCTGCGGGCCATGAGTGCTGCGAGGCTGCCTCCTGCTGCTGCTCCTGGCAGCACCAGGGGCTATGCATCATGAGCTGGTGCCAGCTCTGCTCCTGCTGGAGGAGCTGTGGGGCATGATGGGCAGAGAGGCCAGGAGGTGTCTGAGCCCCTCTATGCTGGGCAGAAGGAGTGATGGCTGCAGACAGCCTGGTTCCATCATGTGCATCTCCTTGTGGCTGCTGATGAAGCAGCAGTGAGCAGGAAAAGGTAGCTGCAGCTGGGGCTTCAGTTGCTTGCCACTTTCCACCCACTCTACCCACCCAGCGGGATCAGCAGCCTCCTATGCGTGGCTGAATGGGTGGAAGGCAGCTGGGGCTGGTGCAGGTGGGAGTGCAGGGTGGTTGCATGCTGGACCATGGGGTGGGAGTGCAGGCCAGTTGCAGATAGGAGCGTGATGTGGGAGTGGGTGGAGCTCTGTCCCATGCAGAGCGCCAGGGAGCAGCATTAGGCTGGAACAGGGGATACCTGCACTGCCTGGGCAAGCTTTGCTGTACTGCTCCCTGGCCAGCTTCCAGGACCCAGCACTTGGGCAGCCCCTTACACACACCCACATACTAGCCACACACCCGACACCTTGCCACACCCCCACACACACCTCACCCCAACCTACGCACACATCCCTGTGGAGGGTCAGTGTTTCCCAATCCAGGAGTGGAGTTTCTTTTATGTTGGGGACCATGTGTTAGGGGCAGGGGATTCTGGGATCATGGCAAACAGGGCAAGGTTTGGTGTTGGGTGAGAGTGTCATGGATCATGTGACAGGGTGGGACTTCTGGTTCCAAGATGGTGACCTCCCCTTCCCCTCCTCTCCCCTCCCTCCCAAGTACTTCCAGGGCTAGGGGGAAGGACTTCTAGTGGCATAGATCAGGGGTTAGGGGTTGGGACTTCTGGTCCCAAGATGGTGACCAGGGCATGTGGCATGTGTTAAGGGCAGGGCTTAGAAGTTTGACAAGGGGTCTGTCCTTCCTTTCTTGCCTCCACAGCTCACTAAAAGTCATTAAGCGGCCCTTCAGCCAAAATAATTGCCCACTCCTGCCTTCTGATTATACTGTGCGCATGACTACTGGCAACAATGTGGAAGAGGACACTCCCACATTTTAGCAAAATAGGCAGGACTGTTTCCCAAGATGCCATGCTTTACCCATGGAGTCCAAGGGGCCACTTTGACCTTGATACATCCCTTAAACACACTAGCTTCTGTTTATACTCCAGTAGTCTGCATTTCTGTACTACATATCTGTACTGATGTTCAACTGCTACATGTTTAGTAGAATAAAGGTATATGTACTTCACCAGAATGATGAATACCATGCTAAGGCCTGCATGTTAGTGACACAGAAGTGGCACCAAAATCACCCCCCTCCTGGTGCTTGGTGAGAACAGACTACAATCCAGGAATGAAGGGATGATGGCAGCATGTCCTCTGCACTAGGGCCTGGTTACTATGAAATGTTTCCAAGTTGGCTGAGATTTTCCAGTGTTTGTTTAAAGTGAAACTGGGCAAATGTGGCTGCGGAAAAATGACTGGTGAGATGTTAACAACTGTCTGGACTATATGATGTTGTTGTTGCTCTTGCAAATGGGAGTGATGTAAATAAAACTGTTACATGAGACTGAGTTTGTTCCATCGGAAAAGCTCCAGTACCACAAGAGACTCTGGAAGGGCAACTCTTCCTGCCTGTTTTGGTGGGAGTCTGGTCAGTTGTGTCTCCTGAAACTTTTCTAAGAAATGGGGAAGTAGGAGTCCACCCCACCAATGCCTCTGGTTGCTTTCAGAAACAAAGAGAAGCAGAAGTTGTGTGGTAATATGTTTCTTGGTGGATCAACTCAAGAGTTCAGAAAGATTAGATGAAATTTGGGGCCTAAAATACCCTTACCCAGGTTACCTCAGCGACTTTTTTCTCTCTCCTTTGGGATCCAGGAGTTCACTTCCCCATATGGCGGAATTACCAGAACAGCCTGGCACGCCCTGCTCGGACAATCCTCATTATGGTTGGTGGAACTTGTCCACCAATCAAGGGAAAGGCAGGGAGGGGCTTGCCCCGCCCCTGCTGAGGCAAAGCGGGGTGGGGGAAACCTGGACCTGGTTCAAGACGCTGCTCTGCCAGGTCTGACAGGACCCTGGGGGTGGAGCCTGTAAGGTGAAGAAAAGGAGCTGCATGCTCTGCACGAGACAGATGCACCAAGGGACAAAATGGAGCGGAGATAGGAAGAGATGGAACGAGCTGCCCAGTTGGGTGGTTCCTGTTGCCCCTGAAGAGCTCCAGAAGACTGCCCATGGCAGTGGAGGAGCAGAGGTCAACTCCAGCTCCAGTACATGGTGCACAGAGCGGCACACGGGGACTCGTTGAAGGTGGCGCTGCATGGAGCCCGACCCTGGCAGCAAGGGGTTCGGGTCTATAACCCCTAGCGTGCGGATAGGGCATGGTGCAGGTGCCACTTCATGGAGCTGGATCCTGGGAGCTGCAAAAGGCATCAAGGGTTTGCAGCCCCTGGCACGTGGCCAGGACCTTGGTGCACAGGGACTGTGCATGGCAGAACCTAGACCCTGGGAGCCGATAGTAGTGGCTTGGGTCTCTAACCCCTGGCATAGGGCCAGGGTGCAGGACTGATCTCGCTGCAGGAAGGGTCCCAGAGTGAACAGAGCCCCGGCATTGCACAAAGCAGCCCGGGCCTCCAACCCCAGTGAGAGGACAGTAGCCTCCAGGAGCAAGTGACTGCTTGGAGCCACTAGCAGGCAGGTGGCTGGGATGGAGCTGGAGCCTGAGAGACTTGGCAGTGAGGAGCAGTTTGGGTGAAAGAGTGCTGATCCCCTTTTATGGCTTCGGAGTCGTGAGTTAGTGGGCAAGGGTTTCCCGCAGGGGAGGAGACCCCTTGGAAGAGGGGGCTAGGGATCTGTGAAAGGGCCCTGAAGAAGAAGGGTACCGGCCACGCCCCAGAGGGCAGGGAGGTATTGGGAGCCTGCCCTTTTTCGGGGGCTGATCCCAGGTTCTTTTCCCCTAGAGGAGATTCTAGTAATGACAGTGATATTGATACCGTGAAGGAGGATATGTGCCTTATATTTTGTATCCAGTTCCTCATATTTTGTCATTAATAACCATTTGTTGTTTATTTGTTATATGTGGATGTGTATATGTATATATCTTGTTGAACCCCGCCCCCATCCTCCTGTTGTCATCTCCCTCCAATTGCCATTATTTATCTGAGTGTGCCTAAGTGTGTTCACTGATTACCTGAACTCACCTGTATTTACCTGTTCCAGATTTCTTATTTACCGGTGTGGGTTCAAGGCCTTTTAGAGCAATACCCCAGAAGTCAATTATAGATGTATAGCAATTTATATGTGTAAATAGTGTGATGAAGAGGTGTATATGTATATGTGTGTTATTAATTTTATTTTTTCTTCCTGTATATTGTACATATATTAATAAATTTGTACGTAGTTAAATTTTATAACTGTCCTGGCCTGGTTCTGTAGGGACAGAGGGGAAAAGTAAGTGGTCTGCAGTTTCACCTACAGCACACCTGTCAGCTAACAATCCCCCTTCAATCAGAGGAGGGAGTACTTATCTGAGTACACCCGGGCTACACTCACAACACCAAATGCAATGGAGCACTCACCCTTCTTTTCAGAAGGGTTCTGCAAAGCTTAGGAGTTGTTTGTGTCTCAGGGTTGGGAATGGCCTAACTTCCAAGAGTGGTAGAAACAGTGGCGCCCTGTAACCCGTCCCGCTGGCTCCGCCACAGAAACAGCCGAGTGTCTCTCTCTGCAGAGCTATGGCTTCATCTGTCAAATCCTGTATGGTTGAGAATATAGTCACAGCAGCAGAATGTCCCTCTCTGCAGGGAGACCAGGCCTTTGCCAGGCTTTTCCAGTTCCTGAGATTCACCATGAAGTGCAGTCAAGGCAGAGGATCCAGTACCCACCCACCCACAGAGCAGGGCTATCCAGTGCCCAGCAGAGATGTCAGTGTGGAGGTGGCCATTCTCTGGGTGTCCCCAGCAGCACCAGGCTTGGTGTGGTCACCTCTAGAGCATACCTCTCTGCAGGCACGCAGGGCCATATTGAGCTGCAGTGGAGGTGGGACTTGGGTGTCTCCTGTACCTGCAGCAGTGTGGCTTTCTCCTACAGACTGAGAACAGCTTGGCTATGATGTTAAAGTGTGGAAGGGCCTGGATGTGGTTTGAGAGCTGGGTTGGGGTTGGTTGGGACTAGACAGGGTCGCAGCCATGCAGTGGCCAGTGTTGAAGGGGAGGCCATGCTGGAGGTAGATTGTGTGTGTGTGTGTGTGTGTGTGTTTCCACCACTCAGGCTCCTGTTATCCTTCAACATCAACCCAATATAATATGGCTCCCCATTCCTGCCATATTATATTATTTATATAATAATATAATAATACTATAATATTATGGTGGTGATGGAGCCGTGGCACCTGAGGAGACTGATGCTTCCTACCCCCTGTCACTGTATGGGCAAGGGAAAGGAAAGGAGTCACAGGCAGAAGGAGGGGGTAAGAGACAATGGCCTGATGGACAGAGGAGACAGGGAGGGGGCTGCAGTGATCGATTGGAGTAGAGGAGGACACTTGTGTGTTCAGTATCTTCTCTGGGAGTTTCTGGGTGCTTGTCTCAGTCTGGGATGGCACCTACAAAGCCCTTCCCCTGTGCCCATGACAGTCTATGCTTTTGGTGGTGGTCTGCCTTCAGGCTCAAGGTCAGGTTCATCACATACATGGGCTCATTTGGAGCCCATGGGTGGGAGAACCATCATTCCATCACCATGGCATAGGTACAGGGCTGGCTCCCCAAAGCATGTGTACCTGCAAAGGTGGCAGACGGTTTCTGCCTGCCATGACCTCAGTGTGGCCTCCCCAGGTCCACTGCTCAAGGGGCTGGGGGCCAGGACCCCATTATTAGTTTCAGCCAGGTAGAGATGAAGTTGGGGTACAGTCCCACAGCTGCAATGAGAGAAGAGGAATACAGTAATGAAGAGGCTGTCTTTGCTACATTAAGACCCTCCCGGGTTTATTCTTGCATACAGGGCACCATGGAAGTATAGCATATATATAATTATTTATTCTTATTCCTGGAGGAGTGGAAAAGGTTCCAGAGGAGTTGGGTCCTGCTCCAGAGAGCAAATCCCAAAGAATTCGTGCATGATGCACACGAGGGGCAGAATTTGCTAGGCGATGGGTCTGGCAAAGAGGGCCCTCATGGTAATAGAATAATAGAAAATTTGGGTTGGAAGGGACCTCAGGAGGTCATCTAGTTCAACCCCCTGCTCAAAGCAGGAGCATCCCCAGTTAGATCATCCCAACCAAGGCTTTCTCTAGCTGGGTCTTAAAAACCTCTAAGGATGGAGAGTCCACACCTCTCTGGGTAACCTGTTTCAGTGCTTTACTACCCTCCTAGTGAGAGAGTTGTTCCTAATATCTAACCTAAACTTCCCTTACTGTAACTTGAGACGATTGCTCCTTTTCTGTCATCTGCCACCACTGAGGACAGTCTACCTTCATCCTCTTTGGAACCACCCTTCAGGTAGTTGAAGGCTGCTATTAAATCCCCTCTCAGACTTTCCTTCTCTAAATAAACCCAGTTCCCTCAGCCTTTCCTCAGAAGTCAGGGGCCCTAGCCTCCTAACCATTTTCATTGCCCTCTTGGATTCTCTCCCATTTGTCCATATCCTTTCTGTAATGGGGGACCCCAAAACTGGACACAGTACTTCAGAAATGGCCTCACCACTGCCAGATAGAGGGGAATAATTACTTCCCTTGATCAGCTGGCAATGCTTCTACTAATGCAGTTCAGCATGCCATTAACTCTCTTGGCAATAAAGGCACGCTATTGGCTCATATTTAGCATATTGTCCACTGTAACCCCCAGGTCCTTTTATGCCAAGTTGCTGCTTAGCCAGTCAGTCCCCAGCCTGTGCATGAGATTGTTCTGTCCTAAGTGCAAGACTTTTCACTTGTCCTTATTGAACCTCATGAGATTTCTTTTAGTCCAATAACCTTGAAATTAAATATGGCTGTAGCAATTTGCACATTGTACCCATACATTTAGTTCATTCATAATTGATGCATGATATCTTTTTTGAAAATGTCTGTAAATTTTAGGACAGATATTCCTAAATAAACACACTTTTGAGCAGCACTTTGGCACCTACTTCTGTGTAGTACAGATTATGCATGGAATTAGTCCAAAACCAAAGGATTGTGATTTAGCCCACAGCTCATTGGCCTGGGCCCCACCAGCAAAGCCATGGTGACCCCACAGCTCAGGACCACCTGGTATGCTTATGTACTGCAGATACCCTTGTCCCCATCCCCAGCCTCCCAAGGATCCATGCTCATACTCATGACTGGAGTGTGGGAGTTCTTGTCACAAGTTCTGGGATCCTCCAGAAATTTCTATGCAGATGAGACCCAGGGCAATCTGGTCCAGCTTCACCTCATGGAGGGTGGGGCCACACCAATCATATGTTGCAGGCTGAGAGAGGGGGCGACAGAGGGATTCTGGGTGAACTATTTGAGGCCCCATTTGCTGATGTTTGCCAGGCATTTAAGACAGGTGAAGAAAGAGGAATCATTGGAAATGGGAAATAAAGGCACAGCTCAGCTGTGGGAGTGAAGAGAAGTCAAAATGTATCCTATGTAGTAGCTCATCATGACTTAAAAAAGAGTCAGCACTGAGGGTGCTGCTTAATGGGCGTTATGTGGTAGGTATGGGCCATATGTTTTATAGTCATACTCAGTGTTAGTTGCACTTAACTTCATATTTGATTTCTGTTATCGTGTATATGATACCTTTGGTAGCAGTTTAATGATAGAGAATGTATTTAATGAGATTTCCTTGTATGTGATTATAAGACAAGGGGCTTTGTTCTCTCTGCCAGTTGAGGGGGTGGGGGGACATTCGAGTAAATACGGTAGATTGTCCCCTCCCGTTGTTTGTGTTACACCTGTAGAGCTGTGGCTGGGGGAAGAATGTTCTCCCTCGGCTCTTCTCAAGATACGAGAGATCCATCTGTTTGCTGCAGCATTCTCTGCCTTGCTCTGGGGATTAGAGTTAGTGCTCTTGATGGAAAACATGTTATTTCCTCTCCCCTTTCTTGTGACTTTTTTCCCAGAACCTTCTCTAATTCAGCAGCTGGTGTGCGTTTCCTCCATGGCAGGTTTCTGAAGAAGGAGTGAATTGGACTGTTCCACTGAAGAAGAACAGGTTTACTCCCTTCCCTTTGGGTTTGCCATGGGGTTGGCCAGAGTCTCCTTCTTGCCCATCGCTCGTAACCACTGCTGGAGATGAGCCACCAAAATGAGATGTGGGTTCACAGTATCCCAAAGACACCAAGCCCCAGGACCAGCTGATACCCTGTCCCTCTTCCCCAGCGTGTTCCTTTCCAGGCTCTGGGTTTAGAGATCTGTTGCCAAACCTGAAAAATTCCAGACAGAATCCAGTTAAATTCATAATAGGCCATGAAGGTCTATACCAGCCCTACAAAAGCGAGGGGATAGGAAGAAGAGAGGTAGGTTAGAGAAGGGTTATAGATTGACACGATGACAAGTTGGTAGCTGCCAGTCACTACAGTGGCTGGAGAGCCAGTGGTGTTTGCCTGCCCCTGCACCTAGAGTGCCTTTGAACAATGCTGTCACGATAGACTGGTGTCCATGGGCAGATCTAGTATTTTGAAAAGGAGGGATGCAGAAGGAGAGGTGCATCATCACATGTAAAACAGCATATATTTTCCTCCAGTTAAAAATAAACTATAAGCGTTACTAGGGCTGCATTACTCAGTTTTAGATTGAAGCAAAAAGAAATATAACTTCATTGGAATGAGTTAAAAACAATATGCAGGGCTGCGATATAGGAGCTTCATTATGTAACCAGGGTGCACCCAAGTAATATGCTCCCCTCTCCAGATAGAAGGGATGGGTGGCAGGTAGGAGTGCTGTGAAAGGGATCTGCAATATGTAGGCCAGATCCCTCTACTCCCTATAGAGTCAGGCCAGGACAAGAGATACTTAATTATATACAGATTTATTATTATATACAAAAATTAAAGGGAATTGATATTAATAATCATATATATTACAAATATACAATTATTATATAATACTATGGTCCTACAGATAAAGGCTGAAAGATTACACCCTTTCAGGCAGCCCCAAGCAATGTGTCGATAATCAGTTGATTTAAAATAGGCAAAGAACAGGTAAATACAGTTGAGCACGTATAAATACAATTAAACAACAGTTAAAACACAAATACACACAGGTAAATATATAGAATCATCAGGGAAGAGGTTCCAGCAATGTCTCTTATGAAGCTTATACTTAACACTCTATTAAACTACTGGTATACAAAGTTAAAATGTCCATAAAATATAAGGTGCAGTGTCACAAAATATGAAGCACTCTCCCACCAAATATAAGGTGCCTCAATAACTGGTTAGCTCAAGCTTCCCCAAGGATAAACTGCCTCACAGCCAGGGTAGCTCCCCTCCCCTGTGGAAATCCCTTCCTTTCCTGCCTATGCAGGGGGTCGGACTTGATGATCTATTGAGGTCCCTTCTGACCCTAACATCTATGAATCTATGAAACTCATGACTCCAGTGCCTGGATGGGTGGTTCATGTCCCCTTGGCTGAGTTGCATCTCACATGTATTGGCTGCTTGCCAGGGATCGCAGACTTGAGCCACTTCCAGCTGCTCCCAGGGTCTGAAGCTTCATGCACCGCTGCATGCATCCAGGTCCCGGCTGCACACTGGGGGTTGCAGACCCAAGCTGCCTTGTGCAGATCCCAGGGTCTGGGCTCTGTGCACTGGCCTGTACACCGAGTCCCTTTCGTCACATCAGGGGTTGCAGCCGCCTCAAACAACTCCCAGGGGCTGGGCTCGGCACTGAGCCATTTACTGACACTATGTTCCCCGCGGTGGAGCCAGGGATGCAGCCACTTGCCACTCCTGCTCACAAAGAGGTGTCTTCAGGCTCTTCAGGGTTCTGATTCTGTCTGCTGGCCAGCTCACACCAGCTCTTCTTTTCCTGTCCTCTTCTCTGTCCCTCGACGTGCGTGTCGCGTGCTGGGCATGCAGCTCCTTTTATTCACTCCAAAGGGTCCACCCGGCAGTGGTGTTGGACCTGCAAAGAGCAGGCTACAACCAGGTCTGGGATTCTCTTCTTTCCCTGCCCCTTGGGTGGGGTGGAGCAAGTCCCTTCTCAGCTGTTACCTGATTGCTGGATGTGCTCCACCAATCACAATGAAGATTTTCTGAGCCCAAGCATGCCAGGCTGTATTGGTAAGTCTGCCACACTTATCAGGAGCAATTAACAGACAACAGAATGGCAGAACAAAGGATAGCTTAATAGGTGGAATGTCAAGACCATTAAAAGAAGAGATGTTTGTTAATACCTGTGGAATGAAGAGCTTGGAGGGGATCAGGTAGATTATAACAAACCATGAAGCCAGTTAACTTCTTGCCTGACTATATGTGCTGCTGCCACTGCCAGGCAGTTGGGTGTAAGCTTTGGGTGGAGCAGGAATCAAAAGTGGGTGCAAGTGCACCAGTGCATTCCCCCCCTGGATTTACCCCCTGCTGGTGTCTATGATGTCACAGCCCAGTAGTGATTTGTTTTCATTTTATTATTTATTTTTTATACTTATATGCTGGCCACCCCTAAACAGGCTTGGGACAACTTGTAGTAAAAACCAAAAAAAAAAGAACAGGTACAATAAAGCTAACTTTACCCTCACAACTCCAAAATTCATATGCAATCTAGCCCTTTTTCTCCAGTCTCTTGCTGATGTGTAACTGCCCGCCTCTCTCCCCAGTTAACTTGGCTTCCTAAGCACCATTCAGTATCTCTGGAAAAGAAGCAACTGTTTCTTTCCCACTGGGGGCAATGCATAGGGGGTGCACACGGATGCACGTGCACCCCCTGTGTGTGGTGGTGCATCCCTTTCAACCACTGTCGGCATCATCTATGGGTGGTTCCTGATCGCCCCTGGCTGCTGTCGATACTGCCAGCAGCACCTGTGGGTGGTCACTGACCTGTGATCAGCGCTTCCACCCCCCACTTCCTCCCCCCACCAACAATGCTGGCGGCATCTGCAGGAGCTCCCTGCTCACCACTGCCAGGCTCCCGGCGCTGTGCTCCCACCACCGCTGGCTCAATCGTGCCCCCCCCCAGCCACCAGGGGCACATGCCGTTCATGTTTCCCACTGTCCCTGTGCAGGCAATGATGGAGTTTTATACTTAGCAGCTATCTGGCTATGTTTCTTGGGCCCTAAGGCTGTGAGGGGGACATAAATGGAGAAGAGGGGGCACATGGAAAGGGTTTGGGATGTCAGGGATGGAGTGTGGCCAGTCTAGTGGTGTGGGAAGTTAATCAAGGTGATGAGTTCTGCCTGGGAGCTAATGTCACTCAGTGGTGAGCTGCTCCTGCAGGGTGCAAGAGGGATGGGAGACTGACTTAAAGGCCTTTTCCCTTGAGGAATGTGTGTTGTAAAGTCCCTTCTCTTCAGCCCCAAGGGCTTCCAGTCTTTCCCTTTCTGCATTACCAGGCACTGTGGAATTGATCTGGCTTTCCCTATCCAGGCCCTCTCTCTGTAATTCCCTGCCTCCCCACTGGGCAGACAACCTACCAGTATTGGGTACAGTGGACTCTCTGGATTCAGACAGCAGAAACTTTTTGGTGATGGATGATTTTCCAGGAAAGGTCCCATGTGTCAACTACTCAATCTTCTGCTCCAAGAAAAAGATATGATCCATTCATTGCCAAGGGTCCAAGAAGCCTCAGTCCAACCACAGATTAGAACACACATTATTTTCCTTCCCTAGAGGGAAAAAAAACACCTAGGACAAAGTAATTTGTTTTGCATATGGCATTGGCCTCTTGTCCAGCCATCCTGGACAGGATAGTGGCGGTCAACAAAGGGGTAGACAGTGCAGACAACAGAGGGGGAAGCTGAGCAGCCCCTGGGGCTGGGCAGAGAAGGATTCTCCAGTCTCAGGCTGTCCTTTGTCCTGATTTTCATGGTCTTTGTGGTCTGTGAAAGCATTTTCTTGGGCTGGTTTCCTGAATTTGGATTCAGGCTGTAAAACTTGTTTAGTGTCCTTACAGCTGGGTAACTTACTATTTAAACAGGAGGGAGGATGTATGCTATGTTTTCAAAACCATTGACTTGCTCAGATCAGTGTCTCATTATGTGGATGGTACTATGCCAATTCACATTTAATTTGAGCATGCATCAAAATATCCAGGTTCAGGTTTACAGTCATGGGTGGCCAACTTTAGGTATTTTATGTCCAGATTTTAAGTAACTAAAAAGAAAGACAGTGGTATTATTTTCATATCTCTGTAGCGCAGCCTATTCAAGTTAATTTAAGTGGGGATTTTTTTTCTCGGAACCATTAACAGCTAGCTAACATTTATATCTGTAGTTAACTTCAGGCAACCAAATTTGAAAACCTGATCTCATGTTAATATCTCTCAAAGCTGTTAACCAAAATCAGGCTGCGGAGAGGCTCTTCTTATTTAATGTAGAATTCAGGTTTGCCATCCCCATTTCCATTTCCACCCTCATTTTTTTTTTTAAATGCATTGGTGGGTTATTTGTCTGGTACTTGAGTAACAACATTCTTAGCAATAGACTACTGACTGAAGTATATAAGAATGTTCTCTCTTTATATGGTTCAGGAAATTTTTCTTTTCCTTAAACCTTTTTTGGAATAGTATTAGGGGGCTGGGTGTGAACTTTGGAAATTCATCAACTTATGAATAATTATTTATAAGGTTGTATAGGTTTTGAGGTCACTAGTTCCACAAACTTGTAAGAAGTTTTCCTTTTCTTCCTCTTCCAGCTTGTTCTTGTCTAGTCCTCTGATAATTTTATGGCTTATTTTAAGAGTGGGCTTTTTCAAATGCTAGATGTAGAAAATAATGTTCTCAGAATTATACAAATCGAGCCAGGTTTCATAGTTGCTCCAAGTGTTGCTGTACATATTTAGAAGAACTTGTTGCAGCAAACAGCATGTTTTTAAAAAAAAGCAAAAAGGCAATTAGGTATGTGAAAAGTGGCTGAAATAACACGGGAAAAGTTATTCTTGATTTTAAAGTATTTAAGCATAGCCGTAATGTTATGTAAATATACCTTTCTATCTTTTTATAATTATTTCATCTTTTTGTATTAACTTTACATAACATTTCTTATTCAGCTATTTTCCAAGCCTGATGCATGGGGCTGTGAATGCAGAGTGGATAAAAAGAGAAAAATGTGTCATTCTTTTAGCAAGGAAAGGCCAGTGAGTGGAACTGTTCTCAAGGTGTAACCAGTGGTTTGAATTAAATTTGAGTGACTTAGATTTCTGTTTTCAATTGTGATTTGAGTGTAAAAACAAGAAAAGTTTATTTAAACCATACATTTTAATCTTGATTTGCCATTGTACTACTTCCTTTTAAAAAGAGAAATCAGTTCTCACTGGTTGGTAAACATTAAACATTGATTTTTAACTAAACATAGCCTATATAGTAAATTTGGTAGTTTTTGCTCACCTGGAAGATGCACAGCATGCACATTTGAACAATTATTATGCATATGTGATTGTTTTATAAAATGGTGATTGAAGTTTATTATTTCCAAGATTTTAATATTTTACTTGTGATTTGCAGCAAGCTACTTTAGGATGGAAATTGACATTTAAACAAAACTATAGAAAAGTAGTGTATTAAAATATCTCTGTGTCAGTCAAATAAAACTACCTTTACTGGATACATGGATACATGAGCAATATACTTAATCAAAACAGCTTAAAGGGTTTTAAATGATTTATTAAAAGATTGTCTTTAGTTGGTAAATTGAAATTTGTTCCTGATTTGGTTTGTACTTCAGGTTTTAGAACTCAGCCTTTTGAACCTGACATTCAGAGATTGAAAGAGGGAGAACAAGCTTTCTTGTCTTTTCAAACAGATTGTTTTCTTAGCTTTGAACTGAACATGTTATTGCACTGAATTAAATGGGAGGGAAACAATTCTCATTGCATCTTTAGAAGACATTACCGCTGTCAAAATCTGTCAGTTCAGTCAACTCTGGTTCCAGGTGCTTCACTGGTGACTTCCCTTATTTCAGTGGTTTGAATTATTTTAAAGCTTTGTCAGGAAACATCTGCCATTTGAATACTATTTTTCTTTTATTTAAATATGTTAATAGATCATAATAAATGTAGTTCTTAATATAAGTTGATATTATTTCAAATGTAATTTTAAAAGACTTTTCTAAAAAATATTTAAAAGCAATTTAAAAATTATTAGATTCAAATTTAAAAATTCAGTTTTTTATTATTACTCCTTAGTACAGTTAGGGAGGTCTTATTAATGATGGGAATCCTTGAATGAGGAAAGATTATTTGTTATAATTAAATAAGTGTTTCTATAGGTGCTAATCAGGAACCCACTCTTGTTGGGATGATGGACTACTTATCACCCTGTTTCCTGTCTTCTGTGTAGTGGTATGATTATCAAAAATCATACCACTAATCATGTGGTGATATGATTCTCATGGATGTAGTTACCTCAGCCCTCCATGACCCTCTTTGATTTGGATACCAACTTTTGTGTGCATCAGAGACCACTCTAATGACCTCCTGGTAATATGTGAAAGCTGTGTCTGTTGACCTCCTTTTAATTATAATGGAAAGAAAGAGGGTTCTAGCATGAGTCCATTTACTGATCTCAATTCTAGCAGTATGGCAAGGAAGGAAAAGTGATAACTCACTTACAGTTTTGATTTGATGGAGAGGGGGTTAACTATAATGACTGGGTCACAAGTCTTCTGCATATGTCAGTAGTGTAGCTAGGGGTGGGTGAAAGGGACACCAACCTTGTTCATCAAGTTAGGAGGGGTTTTGGCTTTTGTGCGCGCCGGGTCTGACCCCGGGTCGCTTTCATCGCTCTGCACGCGGGCTGTGGTCAGCAGCCCGGGCAGGCCGGGTCAGAGAGGGCGGGCGCCGAGCTAGAATTAGGCACAGACACGTAACGGTTGATTTTAAGATTATTTTACTTACACCGAGATGGTCGTGGTGTAGGCTGAGAACTTGCTTGAGTTGCGGTTACAACAAAAACACGAACACACGTGGAGTTTGCTAGGCTCCACGCAGACAGAACACGAACAATCACGTGGAGGTTGCTAGGCTCCACGCAGACAAACTCCGGATGTCCAGGACAAGCGCGCATTAAACTCGTCGTTACGTCTTATAGTAGGCTCCGTTCGAAGACGGGAAGAGGTGGGCGGTGGATCAGGCTGCCAAACCCCTCTGAGCGACACTCAGGGTTTCTATTACCCTGCCGCGCACACCCAAAGTCCCCACGAGATGGATGTGGAGTCCTCTTCGGTTTGGGCGGAAACTGCTCAAGCCTCTTATAGGCCAATCGCCAGCCGCCACATGTGAATAATTTAGCACTAGCCAATTGCGGGGCACGAATTTGCATACGACGAGCGGGAAACTTTTGCACCGTGCATTTCTGTGCTGCAAAGGAAATGCACCCTGCAAAGATCGCTGCAAAGTGGCGGGAACACTTCCCTGCACGCGGGTTCTCTGCGCAGCAGAACTCCTCCGTGCAACGAAGCGGTATACCCACGGGGATAATTCTTAGTGCCGAAGCACACACAAAAAACATCAGACCTTTGGGTCATGACAGCTTTATTCCCCACCCTCAAGGAGTCTGTGCCCCAACAGCATTTTGATGCTGGGAACTCCAAAATAGTTCTTGGCTGCTGTTGTTTGAAGAACAACAGCTGGCAGAGCATGCATGGCAATAGCAACAGCTCCCCCACTGTGCTTCTCCTTCTCCCCTCTGCCCCCCCATACTAAAATGTATCCATTCAACTGTGTCTCTGAACTCCCTCGTATTGGGCACGTGAACTTCTGAGATCATATCCCATAGTTCAGGGTCCTGCAGTAAGCTGAAATGCTCAGTGATTTCTTTCAATTAAATTGCTCTTTCTGGGCACACAGGGAGAATTGTGGGAAGGATTATCAGCACCCATGTGGTTTCACTTGCCTCTATGCTGAAAAGTGGGTAGGTGGCAACACAGGTGAAAGCAGCAGTCTGACTTTACCTTATTCCCCAGGATGGGCCAGCAAGCTTTGGTGTAAACCACACATGGATGTATTTTTCATGTGCATGGTGGTGGGAGGGGGTTAGGGACAACACCTGAGTAAGGGTGTACACAGAAGTTATGCTTGTCATGTGATTAGCTCCTTGAAAGCGCTCTACAGCTGAGCCCTCACAGAAGAGCATGGCTGCAGAGTGCTTTAAAAGGGCACGATCCTACAGCAGTCTAAACCTTCATTACACTAGGGTTCAGATGAAGGCGCTCCAGAGTGAAATGCCTTCATTAACATCTGTCAGCACATGCTGGGAGCAGGGCTGGCCTGATGCCTCTTAGCCTTGTCTTCAGACTGACGGGGGGAAGGTGGCTGAGGGAGTTCTGTCTGGGTTATGCCCAGCCAGCGCTGGAGGCAGGGGTGTGAATTCAGTCTACCTGCACCACCCTTCAATGCAGGCTGGGCAAACCCCAGGTGAAACTCCCTTCTCTCCCGCTCTGAAGACAGCACCGGGGTTATGAGGGTGGAGGGGCAGGACTAGGGGAGAGTGGCTGCAGACTCACAGCAGCTCTAAATTGCAGCTCAATGCCCCAGCCTCCAGGACCCAACAGCAAATGTCATTTGGGTCTGGGGGATTGCTGTAACTCACGGCACTTCTTGTAAAGCACTATGTGTTACAGTAGGGATCTGGACTTCTGTCTGTGCCCTAACAGTTTGAATTATAGATTCATAGATGTTAGGGTTGGAAGGGACCTCAATAGATCATCGAGTCCAACCCCCTGCATAGGCAGGAAAGAGTGCTGGGTCTAGATGACCCCATCTAGATGCTTATCTAACCTCCTCTTGAAGACCCCCAGGGTAGGGGAGAGCACCACCTCCCTTGGGAGCCCATTCCAGACCTTGGCCACTCTAACTGTGAAGAAGTTCTTCCTAATGTCTAGTCTAAATCTGCTCTCTGCTAGCTTGTGGCCATTATTTCTTGTAACCCCCGGGGGCGCCTTGGTGAATAAATACTCATCAATTCCCTTCTGTGCCCCCGTGATGAACTTATAGGCAGCCACAAGGTCACCTCTCAACCTTCTCTTGCGGAGGCTGAAAAGGTCCAGTTTCTCTAGTCTCTTCTCGTAGGGCTTGGTCTGCAGGCCCTTAACCATACGAGTGGCCCTTCTCTGGACCCTCTCCAGGTTATCCGCATCCCTCTTGAATTGCGGCGCCCAGAATTGCACGCAGTACTCCAACTGCGGTCTGACCAGCGCCCGATAGAGGGGAAGTATCACCTCCTTGGACCTATTCGTCATGCATCTGCTGATGCACGATAAAGTGCCATTGGCTTTTCTGATGGCTTCGTCACACTGCCGACTCATGTTCATCTTAGAGTCCACTAGGACTCCAAGATCCCTTTCCACTTCCATGCCACCCAGCAGGTCATTCCCTAGGCTGTAGGTGTGCTGGACATTTCTCCTCCCTAGGTGCAGCACTTTGCATTTCTCCTTGTTGAACTGCATTCTGTTGTTTTCTGCCCACTTGTCTAACCTGTACAGGTCTGCTTGCAGCTGTTCCCTGCCCTCCGGCATGTCCACTTCTCCCCATAGCTTTGTGTCATCTGCAAACTTGGACAGAGTACATTTGACTCCCTCGTCCAAGTCGCTGATGAAGACATTAAAGAGTATCGGTCCAAGGACCGAGCCCTGCAGAACCCCACTGCCCACACCCTTCCAGGTCAAAGCCGACCCATCCACCACGACTCTCTGGGTGTGACCCTCCAGCCAATTCGCCACCCACCGGACTGTGTAGTCATCCAAGTCACAGCCTCTTAACTTGTTCACCAGTATGGGGTGGGATACCGTATCGAAGGCCTTCCTGAAGTCTAAGTATACAACATCCACCCCTCCTCCTGTGTCCAGGCGTTTTGTAACCTGGTCATAAAAAGAGACTAGATTGGTCAGGCACGATCTGCCTGCCACGAACCTGTGCTGGTTTCCCCTCAGCATAATTTGTCCTGCCGGGCTCTCGCATATGTGAGCCTTGATAATTTTTTCAAAGACTTTGCCAAGGATGGAGGTGAGACTGACTGGCCTATAGTTGCCCGGGTCCTCCTTCCTCCCATTCTTGAAAATGGGGACCACATTGGCCCTTTTCCAGTCCTCCGGGACTTGGCCCATGCGCCACGAGCGTTCACATATTCCCGCCAGTGGCTCTGCAATGATGTCGGCCAGTGCCTTCAGCACCCTCGGATGGAGCTCATCCGGGCCTGCCGACTTAAAGGCATCCAGTTCTTCCAAGTGACTCTGCACCATCTCAGGGTCTACGCATGGAAGTCTGGCGCCTTGCTGCTGTCTCTCTACAACCCCAGTGAGAGACTTGTCGTGCCCCTCGCTTAGGAACACTGAGGCAAAGAACTCGTTGAGGAGTTCAGCCTTGTCCCCCCTGTCAATCACCAATTGTTTCTGCCCATTTAGCAGGGGTCCTATTCCTCCCTGGGCCTTCCTTTTACTTTTGGTAGTGAGAAAGAGCCCTTATTTCTAAATGAAGCACAGCCCTGAGTATTGTTTTACTGCTGTCCTTTGAAGCGGTGGACTTGTTGGTTTCAAGGAGCTTCACTGCGGCTAAAATAGGCAAGCTCCCTGACCATACAAAAGAAACAGATGAAGGGAGGGGGGGAAGCAGTCTTGGAGAAACTGAACAGTGGTTGCGGGAATTGAGTTGGGATTGTAGAGACTCTTAAACTGAACTCTATGTGCATATGTGTTGCTTTGGCAAATGAATTGGAGTGGTTTGCAATGTGGGAAAGTTTTTCTTTTGTCTACTGAGGCTTCCTTACCTGGTTATGCCTGAAGCGGAACAATGTAAATTTATATAAAAGGTGAGAAAGAGTTAAGAAGAAAATGAGGCTTGTTTTAGCAGCTAATGAGCTAACTTTTTTCCATCTGAAGGGTCAGACAGACAGGGTGCCCCAGTACTCTTTAAAACTATTAACCTTTGAAAAAATATTTGACTTGACTGCAGAGGGGTGTTGTTTTCAAACAAAGTTGAATTATTTTTATCTGTCTGTGCAGAAATATTGCTAGAATGTCTTTAAGTTTGTAGTTTGGCCAGATGTCAGATAGCTTGGAGAGATGACCTATCTAAGGTGCTGTTTAACAATTTTTTTCTTGTAAATAAATTTGGATTTCTTTTTTCTTTCCCTTCCCCCCGAAACAGATAAATAATTCCTTCACAGTGTTCATATATATCTATAGAAACATCACACATTCTCTCTTGAAACCTATGTGCAGTATCCAAGTTTGAGTTTAAGATAGAAAAATCACTTCTTAAAAGAATGATTCATTTGAGGTGGAATTGGGCAATATTTGTGTTTGTTATGTTTCGTTTCCATCTCCAGATACTGCATTGTATAAAACAGACATTTGAATTTGAAGACATGGATTAAAAATTAAAATCTAACTTGGAATTTCCTGACATTTTTATTGTTGTGGTTGTGAAAAATAATTCTCTGCCAAGAATAATTTCATCTGCAAATGTTTGTTAAATGTGTTGTCAGTCTGCTTTTGTTTAAATCATGGGTGGCCAGGTCCTGTTCTTACATGTGGATGCCATACAGTGACCAGTTGCAGCTCTGTGCTGCAAGGGTCCAAGAGCTGCAGCTTTCCTTCACTGACACAATTTAGCCTGACTTTCTTATCCACCCGTTTTGAGTTCTTACCCCATTTTTTATTCCTTTTACGGTCAAATCCTGTCTAGTCTTGAGTCGTGATATCAGAAAATTGATCTGTTTCCTCTTACCATCAGGAAGAGGAATTCTGATTATACTTTTTCCGTCCTATGTGAGGGAAACTCACATAGTAGGGCCTTACTGACTTTCCTAGGTTCCTCTCGTAGATTAATTATGACATGATAACATATTTTAAAAGTATTTGTCTGCATTAGCTGCTAAGTGGTTAACACCTACTGACACATTTTTAAACCTCTGTTCCCCAATCTTAAACAGTGCTTTTCATGTGATTTTAATCAAGGTTTTACCTCCAATATAGACAAGGTAAATCCTGTGTTCATACATGTTGCCTGGAAGCCTCCCGAAAAACCCGCCTGATTACAAACCAGTCTCCCAATACAAATCTATCCTCCATCAAATCCATTTAATGCTTCCTGCAATTGGTGTGAACCTGCAAATTTCCTCTGTTCTTCCTTTCCACTTTTGCAATCTCTTGCTTCTTTTTGAGCTACGTTAGGGTTGTGGACAGGTGTAATGCTAACCCAGTTTTAGAGGAGGGGAGGAGTGACATTACTACTTAAGAATGTGTCATCTGAACCAATGTAACTCTTTTTTTCTTGTTTGTCCATTCCTGTACTGGTAAATGCAGTCAATCTGCAGTAACTTTAAATCTGAAAGAAACTTGGTACAATGGGTCAGCTCTAAAATGCTATCATTTTAAAACTGTTCACTCTTCTTCTGTCCACAAAATTAGGTTATAGACAAGGTCTGTAGAATTCCCCAAGCATTACACCTCATGTTAAGGAAGAGATGAAATGGGGAAATGGTATTATGTATTTGGAAAAACCTGAAGGAAAGTTTATTTCTGTCTTGTAGACCGTACCGTAGGTTTCCCAGTAGACTATGGTATAGAGGCAGTGCCTCTTGCAGAGGAAATGACAGTTAAACCATCATGATGACTGGAAGATGCCTTGAATCATCTGAGTATAGATTTGTACATTATTTTGTCTCTCTTTTTAAAAATAATTATAGGTTCATGTACTGGACCGACTGGGGGGAAGTGCCAAAGATAGAACGTGCTGGAATGGATGGTTCAAGCCGCTCTGTTATAATCAACACAGACATTTATTGGCCGAATGGATTGACTTTGGATTATGAAGAACGGAAGCTTTATTGGGCAGATGCTAAACTGAACTTCATCCACAAATCAAACCTGGATGGAAGCCATCGGTAAGTTTTAGTTTCATTTGGTTGGTTTTCTGATAGGTTTTGTTTTATAAATACATAGGTTTTGTAGCAGCAGATTCCAACAGTCAGGTTATCCTATTGTTAATCTGTTTGAAACTTCCTAGGACTGTTAATACAAACAACCCCATCCCTCAAACCCCAAACAAAAAAGAATGCGCTTGATTATGTGAGTGTACAGTGGTGGATATGTCTTAATTTGTTTCTATTTAGAAGGCAAATCACCATAACTTGTGTAGGAAGTGATCTTTAAAGAGACTACATGCCCAATTCTGGATTTATATGGTTATACAGAAACATTTACTTAATCTTTTAAAATGGATCTTCTGTCCTTTGTTTCCATAATAATCACAAAGTAATGACAAATGTTGAAAATAAACAACCCAGAAAATATGGGCCGTTGCTTTCTTCTTCTTCAGTCCTATAATCTTAGGTGTTGACGGTATTAGGACATAACATTTCCAAAGAAGTGTGAGAGTGTTAATTTGCTCTATCACTGCTTGAGGGTCACACGCAGCCATTTATGGTCTAGTGTTTGTTGGTACTTTCAGGATGCTGCTTTTCTTTACCAGATGCACTACTGTCCCTCATATTGTTTTCTCCTGGGATGTTATATGGAGATATTTTTTCCCTTTCAGTTGTCTAGCATAACACTTTTAAGTTTTTCTCTTGGAGCATGTGCATTGCTTTTTAAATTTGTTTATTTGGGAATAAAATATTGTTTCCTTTCTCCTCAGACAGACATTGTTCCTTCATGAACATAAATTTAGCCTGATTAATTAGGCCCTCTCAAGAACTTCAGTATCTGCTGCACAGATACTGCTTTCTTTTATTTTAATTTGTGGCTAGGTATGTAGGCAGCCGGTACAAAACACATCCAGTGTCTTAATATGGTATCTCTTAGTAATCCATGATTTCCTGCTGTAAAGCAGAAGATAAAAACTGCAGTATGGCTGGCTTGCAGGCTTCTGACAAATATATTCTTAGCAGAGCAAAGGTTTGGCTGTTTCAGTGTCTTATCTAGTATTTTTTAAATGATGTTTTGTCTGAAGGGATAAGACAGTTGCCTGCCATAAATTGATAAAAAATAGTTTAGACAATTCACAACTTGCAGTGATATTTGTAGTTTAAGGTTTTTTTTAATGGCTATGGAATTTTTGACTGGGGGGAGCAGAAGAGGACTTTCATAGCACCAAAAAAAAAAAAAAAGAAAGAAAGAAATTGATACAGGTGGTGCTTTTTCCAATCAGAATGAAGGACTGCCCCACTTGGGCTGTATTGGTGGATGGAAAGAGGCAGAAATCAAATTGTCAGATAATGTCTTAAAATGGATATAATCAAACATAATTGTACTTGGGGTCTGTAATATAGTGGCTTTTTATTTTTGTGATTAATATAGGGAAGAATTAAGTATGTTCTAATTAGAATTTAATTGAGGCCAAGAAAAATTGCATTCAATATCTCTTCTGACGAAATAGACATGAAACCGAGTTAAGTAATATTTGGTGATCACATGGGACATGACACCACCAGAAAAACTACAGGCTAAAGGTAGACTTCTCCTGCAGTCATGAAAAGGCCAGCATTCTATAGTTGTTAACACCTCCAAATGACAGGTGTTCTGATCACACCCTGTTTTGGCTAATAGGATAAATATGGAGCATGTTTTATTTTTTTTCAAATTGCTTGTTATATGTTGCTGGTTTTGGATAGGAGAAAAAAGGAATGGCTTATTATAATAAAATACTATTGCAACCAAGGTTCCCTCTAAGGTACATGACTGCGCACAACTAGAAGTGTGGCCGTGCACAGCCTTTTCAAGACTGCGCACCAGGAGAGGCTGAGGCTGGAGCCTGGCGCAGGCTCTGCCAGCTCCGGGGAAGTGCTCCACTCCCTGGCCCTGATGCAGGGGAGCGGAGCACTTCCTCAGAGCTGGCGGAGCCCACGCCAGCCCCCGGCTCCAGTCCCTGACTCCTGGCTCTGGCCCCTGGCCCCCCGGCTCCAGCCCCAGCTCCAGCCTCCAGCCCCTGGCCCCTAACCCCAGCCTCTCTGCTCCAGCCTCAGCCTCCAGCTCTGGCCCCTGGCTCCAGCCCCCAGCTCCAGCCTCTGGCCCCGAGTCCCAGCCTCTGGTCCCCAGCCTCTCAGCTCCAGCCTCCGGCCCCCAGCCTCTCGACTCCAGCCTCCAGGTCCCAGCCCCTGGCCTCTAGGCCCCAGCCCCCTTCGGTAAGTGTCCCACGCTGGACCGAGGTGGCGCGCTCACAGACCAAAGTGGCGTGCTCATGGACTGCTATTCCTTAGAGAGAACATGGATTGCAAAATATATAACTGGAAAGGGATGTGTGCAGAATGGTCAGTAGGTTTGCCCATGTAGTTTGGAGAGCGTCTAAGGGGAAATTATGCCTGATGATAGGAATTTATATTTAAGATTTTATTGTTAGGATGCCCAGTGGTCAAAATGGATACTTAAGGAATCTAATTCAATGTAAATACGTTCTCCTGAAAACACAGGTTTTTCTGTACCTTCTTTTCCATCAACAGCTACCTCAGTAGCAGGAACCACTTGGAAGAAGGTACAGTCAGAAATGCAGACCCTTTCCTGTACCACCTGTTTTCCCTCCCTCCCCCCAGGCATATATGGAAGCTATAAAGATTCAGAGACCTGTCAGTGTCTCTGTCCATGTTTTTTTTGCAGGATTTTGTTTTTGCAATTCTATTTCTTTGTGGAAAACCAGGAAATCTGGCAGGAGCAAAGTCATTTTCAGAATTGTTCCCCTCCCCCCCATCACAATCTTAAGCCAGGGGTGGGCAATTATTTTGGGCAAAGGGATGCTTACTGAGTTTTGGCAAGCCATTTAGGGCTGCATGACAGGCAACCCAGGGCAGATAAATACTAATTTTCTAAATTTTTTAGGGGCCTCATGGGCTGGATAGAATGGCCTGGTGGGCTGCATCTGGCTTGCGGGCCGCATTTTGCCCATCCCTGTCTTAAGCTCTACCTAGACTTGGGAAATGCTGAACAAACTCAGGAAAACTACCTATAGTTTGTTTGTGTCCCTTCTCCCCCCCCCCCCAATATTAGATAACAGTGGTTTGGAAACTCACTTTTTTACCAGTATAGGGAAGGCATGTGCTTGTAGTTGATTCCGTTTTCTCTGTCTTGCTTCTTGTGATGTTGTATTACTAGTCTTCCAGTCGAGACCTGAATTTCTAATATTGAATATAAGCAGGAAAAAAACTTCTTTATAACATTTAAGGGAACACTCAATTTTTTTTGTTTCAAAGAACTAACAGAGGCCCGAGCTCCGTTGTAAAACGCCTTTTGGAATTAGTTTGTAGACAGAATATACCAAGACATTGCTAAAACGGATAGCAGACAAATGAGAGGAAAAGGACACTGTGATTTTATTATTACTTTAAAACATGCATTTTGGCTTATTTCCAAACAACTGTTTTTAGGGATCGCACACAGGGGTATGGAGATGAAGATAGCTGTTTAAAAGTGAAATTTATATTGGCACATAATTAAATTGCCATATGTCTAGGATTCGTGTAAAGAATCTCAGTATTCAGATTCTTTGGTAATTGCTAGGGGTGCACTGATAGAGATGTTGGGGGCCGATACCCATAGCCAATATTTAAAGAGGCATATTGGCTGATACTGATCTGATTTCCGATACAACCATATGCAGCTGGTAAGTCTGTTATGGTGGAAGGGGAGGGAAGGAGCGTGGTGGGGCAGATCAACATGCCCTGCAGCGAGGGAGGGAGGGGGCAGGGGCAGGTGCTGCCCAGCCGGGGTGGAGCAGGGAGTGGGATGGAGCCATGACTTGTCGGGGGGGGGGGGGGGGCTCCTGTTGCTGCACACACACCAGGAGGGCATGCAGGGGGTGCGTACCCTATGGATCTGCACGGGGCAGGCAGGTTGGAGCTGGGGCTGCGCTGGGCTCTTCTCAGCAGGGGCTGGGCTCGGGGTGGGCAGCAGTGGCGCTGGGAGGGGGGCTACGGAGGGGGTTGCAGCCACCCCAAATTTTGCCGTAGGCCCCCCCTCTCCTGTAGTTCCGGTCCTAGCACCGCTGCCACCCACCTGGCGCAGCCCTGGCTCAACTCCGCATCCTCCCACGCGTTGGGAAGAGCCGGGGCTGTGCCAGGTGGGCGTCAGTGGCACTCGGAGTGGGGCTACGACAAAATTTAGAGAGGCTGCAGCCCCCTCCGTAGCCCCTTTCCCAGTGCCACCACTGCCTGCCCTGAGCCCAGCCCCTGCCCAGAAGAACCCAGTGCAGCCCCAGCTGCAGCCCACAGCTCCAGCCCACCCACCCTGCCCTGTGCAGATCCGGGGGCTCATGCCCCCCCTCCCTCCATGCCCTCTTGGGGTACATGCAGCGGCAGGAGCCGCCCCCCTCCCTCCCCCCCCAAGCCAGGGCTCCATCCCATGCCTCACTCCACCCTGGTTGGATATCACCTGCCCCTGCCCCCTTTCTCCCTCACTGTGGGGAGTGTTGATCTGCCTCCACCCCCACCTCCCTCCCTCCCCGCCTCCCTTTCCACCACAACAAACTTAGCAGCTGCATGCAGGTCTTCATGCTGCTGAGCTGTGCTCCTCAATACCTGCATGCTGTGCTGCAGCTAAGCTCACACATGGGCGTTTATTGGCCAAATTATCGGCCACTTCAGGCCAATTTCCAATGTAGCCAATTTTCTTTATATTGATACTAATCTAATATTGGACCAATGCATCAGTGCACCTCTAGTAATTGCCATTATATGTAAAATACTTTTTTATTAGTCTAAATTTTTCCCACTGACGGAAGAGTCTGTGATCTCTCAAATGCTGCTAGTTTCTCCCTTCTATTTTCAGTACATGCATATTAATATATATAGGAAATCATTTGAACACCTGAAAGCTAAAGAGCCTGTGTAACAGAAGTGGAATACTATGATAAAATATGATGCTCCAATTTGTTTACATTTGGTTGTTTTGCAGGAGAGGCGGGCAAGAGTAATAATGATCTGCTTCTAGCCTTTTTTAGTTTTGCCTAATGTAATACAGACAAAGTTTGACAGACAAATAAGCTGTAGCAAAGAACCCACAAATAAAGGAATATTAAATATAAGGTTTCTCAGGGGAGAATTTCTCAGCATTGTAGTAATGCTGAACACCATTAACCCAGAAAACAGTTTCAAACAAGTAGGAAGATGGTTTTATTTAGTTTGAATTGGAGAGTAAATAAGAGATGTTGATGTAAATAAACAGTATTGATTGAGTAAATAAGCACTGTTGATGACTAAAGTTCAAAATAGTGGATGGTCACACACTGCCATGCTACACAGCATATACAAATGAGAGGGAGGACTTATGAGGTGCTGCTGAGCCTATGAGAGGGAATCATAACTATCTTTCTATTCTTCTAGCCCAGTGGTTCTCAATCAGAGTGTCACAGAAACTTTTATGGGGTACTGTGCAATATGAGCACTGTTAGATGTTCATGCACCTCCACATGATTCACAAGATTAACCCAGATATTTCAAATAGGAATCTGGTGTCAAAAACATTCTGATCTGTTGTAGTCTTTCTGGCTGTGTCCAAATGAGTGCAAACATTTGTTTCCCAGGGGACAAGTAGCAGCAGCACAACTTGTGCTTCTGCTACTTGTCCCCAGGGAATAGCTGTGCCACATGCACTCTGGCACACAGCAGGTTACCCTGGGTAGGGGAGGGGAGGCTGAGGCCAGCAACTGTCTGCATCAAGTATACCTGGGGGCCTCAAGAAGCTGCAGCTGTGATTTTTGCAGTTGGGAGCCTGGCCGTGCAGAGTGTGCTGCTGCCACGTGCACTGCCCCACTTTTTTTTGGTGTGGGTTGTTTTGACCCTGGAAGAAGTCAAAACCCACCCCCCATACTACAAGGTAGCAGCACAGGAAATGTGTGCATGTGCAGTGTGTGGCGCCACAGACGGGTCTGTGGTGCTACATACCGCATGTTCACGCTCGTTTGGATGCACCCTCTTGAGTTCTTTGCAGCAGAAAAAATGCTCTTATTTTTTCTATAGTCAAGAACTGAGTGAAAGATAACAGCTGGCATTTTGTGAGGGGTGCCTTAAGTCTAATAGGGGTGCCTTTAGTCTAATAAGGGGTGCTTTGAGTCAAAAAAGTTTGAAAGCCATTAGTTTAGCCTAGCAAACAAAATGAGGCTGTGCCTCATGTATCCACTGTCTTGATCTCAAAATTCTTCTCCTTCCCTGGGTACAGGGAGGTGCAGGAGTTGGGAGAAGAGGAAGGAAAGAAAGCAACAAACCCTGATTATATCACTCTGTAGAAGAGGAGATAGATGAGTTCCCCCTAGACTCAGCAGGCTTTTGCAGTAGAAATTACGAGGCCCCATGACACCTTGTCTTCATAATACTGTATTCAACTAGTAATAGCTAATAGTAGGCCTGGCCTGCTGAATTCATAGCCAGATAGTAAATTCATTAGCAAATCTGTACAGCATATTTTAAATACTCATATGTAGTTGACTTTTAGCCCTGGGACTTATTAGTCGTAGCGTGATGTGCTCATTAGAATGAAGAGTGATAGTGCAGAAGCTGATGGCTAAGAATGCCCTTGCTTTGCCAGCAAGCGAAAGGAACAAATCTTCATCTTTAAATGAACAGATTTTTCATACTGGAAAAATAATAGTTCGGAAATTAAATTGGTCTGTGGAAGGAATGTTTTTGTTTTTTTGCAGCTCTTACCCTCCCCTTATCAGAGTGAACAGTTGCTTTTTTTGTCGGACTAATTAAACAAAGCTGAATTGCAGACAGCTCTCCTGTGAGCACAGTACTGAGATAGATTGGCCTGCTAAGACAGCTCTTGAATTAATTTTCTCTTCCTTCACCCTGGAGCAGCAGTTCTAATTAATAAGTTAACACATTATTGGCTGAAGGGAAATACACTTACATGATCCCCCAGGAAGCTTGTGTGCTAATGAGATGGGTTTAGAGACCATTGTGAAAAAACACTTTCAACAAATGTCAGAAACCTGAGAAGCGTTTGCAGGCTGGTATTGCAGGGAGGCTTTCAAGCATAAAAACATGTACTCAAACAGTAAGCTACAGATTTGATGTAAAGTTCAGTGTTTACAAAAGAACTTCTTATCCTCTTGCACATTTAATTGATATGTACAAGATATATAACATTTTGTGCACCTGTACATGCTATATATTTTTGTGTAGGTAAAATAAAATAAAAACAAGTCCTTGAGATGGAGCTATATCTTAAGCGAAAAGTCAGTGACTTTTAACTCAACACCAAAGCATTTTCTGGCAATTCAAAATAATGTGCGAAGGAAACTGTATTTAATTAAAACAGCCAGGGAACTCTAGGTAGGTAGAATTAATTAATCACATTAACTTGGGCACAGCTCTGGAGCTAAATCCTTTATTCTTGCCCTAGGCACTTTCAACATTTTCTTTTAGAAAGGAGCAGGAGAGATGCTGTTTCCAGCTGTCTGGATTTGAGTGTTTACATAGTGCATAATTAAAATCAATATAAAACCATAACAGGATGCCTGTTTGTGGGTCCTGGATGAATCCATAGTGCAAGGTGCAAGAGAGCCTGATGCACACCAGTAGAAGAGCAAAATGTGCTTTTTGACTGTCTTGCAGGAAATGTTTAGAACAGATAACTGACAAAGGTTGCCTCAGGCTTTTAAACCAGTGTAATGTATTTTAATATAAACAGAACTGTAGATGATTTAATTTTAGGAATCTAATCTAAAGAACACACACACGCACATGCTTCTAATTTTTTTTCAGCTTTGTCCTAAAATTTTACCCAGTAGCATTTTCTTAGCCCAAACTTAAAGGATTTTTTTAATAAGAATAGTGATTATGTAAAATAATAAGTAGACATTTTGGTACCTCAGATAAAATCAGTTGCAAGAATGTAACCTGAGTGGCTAATAAATGAATAATCATTCTAAAAAATTCCTTTGTGTTGGCAAAGATGATAGAAAACTGGTCTAAAGAAATTATTACAATTTTTTTAATTAAAAAAAATACTTTTAAGTGAATGTCTGCGTAGCAGAATGGCATGCTTTACACAGATGCTTGTTCTGGTTCTGAGGAAGTGGCCTGGGTACCATAAACAATATAGCAGTAGATAGCACCACCAGAGCTACTCTTCTGCTTCTCAGGTAGAATGGATGGAGCACTGCACTAATATGGCTGTACTGTTCACAGTACTCAAGCCAGCCTGTTTAGCAGCAGCCTGGCTATTTGAGCACAATGCTGCTGAACAGATGTACCTTTAGTGCTCCTGGGAATGAGGGAAGAGAAGCACTTATTTTTTAAGCAAATGAGATACTTTCAGTCCTAGCCTTTTCTGTCTCTAATCTTGTCAATTTATCTCATACCTGAGGTACAATAATATCCTATGCTGTTTTGTGTCTAAACTTTCCTCAAGCAGTGTTCTTTTGACCATTCGGAACAATATGGTGGTTTTTCTAGCTAAATTGTGATCCACCAAATTACTTTGTTTTCAACCACTGTTTCAGCTCTGATTTCCAAAGGTGAAGTCTGTATGTTCTGCTCTTAAAGCACCACCAAGGCTTTTGTCTAGCTACACAATTATATACAATTTTAAGACTTATAGAAAGTTTGAGATTTTGTGTGTGCCGTTTTTACCAACTCTGTCGGTAAAGCTCTCATCACCACTGTGTGACAGTTTTGGCTTAAAGAAAAGGCAAAAAACATGAGATATTGTAAAATATCTATCCAAGGAATAACTTTTGCTATCTCCTTTTTAAGATAATTAGAACTGTGTTTGTGCTGTGGTAATGTGGTGACAATGATGTTTGAACTAACAATTGCAGTAGTGGAAAAGATCTTTGAAAACACAGTTACATTAATAATTCTAAATTATTTTTAAAACTTTTTTTTTACCATGCTGGTAGAAGAACATCCTGCATGAAGAAACTGGAATTCACCAGCCTGGTTGTGGGTATCCCCATGTGGTATCCCTGAGTTCAGCTTTTTGGTATCTGGGATTCTTGGTAGAACTGGGTCAATTGCAGTGTCCCAACCTGTATATAAATATTCCAGAATGCCCAGTATCACAGGTATATGACATGGAGATTTTTCAAGCACTGTGCATAATTAAAAGAATCTATAAACAGTAGCTTTTTTTACATGAAAGATTTCAATTAGTATAGTGTAAGTTTGTCACTGTTGAGTATTTTCTCTCACACTTCCCACATACCAAAAAAACCCCAAAAAACACCAAGGCCTAAAATACAAGCAACTCTTCATGTAGCAGTGATGTTAGAAAATACATCTTTTAAAAACCCAACCTTTTGTGCAGATTTAACAAAAAAAATCCATGAAAATAATGGACTCCATGACAGCAATGCAGCCTCAGACTTTTAAGTAGAAACAGATCCAGTGCATATGTCAGAGGTATAATAGCCTGTAATAGGTTAATAACCAGAAAATGCAGAGATGAGTTAGTAGTACCCCCTGAAGAATGTGTTCACAGTTGCATGGGTAATCAGAAAAGGTTTTCCTCTAGATTATGGGTTGGATTTCTAATTCTGTAACACTGCACCATCACTTTAGATTATATGGTGAATTTTGTTTGCCAGCATATGTGCAATTACTTATTAAAGCATAATCCTATAATCTCTCTCCTTAACTTCTGATGCTTGGGTAGTGGGTAGAGTTTGGGATCATAAGAAAGGCAATGAAGTTTTGGGAGAATTTCACATATTAGCTCAGAACCATATGGCCATAATTGTTTGTTCTCTCAGTGGATAAGCATTCTGGTATATACAGACCAAGGAATGTTCCCACCTCTTGGACTGGTTAGAAAGAAGTGGTCTCTGGAGAGGAGGTGAGGTGGTTATGTGTACTGTGTGAAAAAGGGGCCTGTCATGCATCATTTGGTTACAAACCTTAGCACTAGAAATCTTGGAAATGTCCAGCACACAATTTATGTTGCCCATAAAGTCTAGCCTGCCTGAAAAAAGTTGGCGTGAGGAAAGCCAAACTGTCTCAATGTGGGGTTAGGGTGGCCACTAGGGCTATGCAAAGCTTCAGTTGCTGATTTGATTTGGAGGAGATTATGCCCAATTCAGGGACCGAATCTCCAAATCTGAATTGAATCAGGAGACCAAGTAAAAGCTTCGAAGTCTGTTGGGGTTAGGGGAGGGAAGGGTCATGGTGTGCGGAGGGATTGTGGCTGGGACAAGCTGCCTGGCTGGGGGAAGGGGGCGCATTACAGGGGGGGTGCGGGATGCGGGTGTGGCAGCGCTGGGAGCAGGAGCTCTGCCATGCTGCCGCTTGCCCACTTTAAAAAAATCAGTTACCTATTGCATTGTAGATAACAGGTCATTATTTTCACAGCTTAAATTCCTGGCATGAAAATCTTTGGCTGGGTAATGAATGCTCAGATAAATGTGGAATGTCCCCATGTGGTGTAAGACTATAAATGAATTTAAACATGCCACATAATCATCCCATTTCATCTCATTACAGTATAATTGGATGGGTTATTTGGAATCATTAAAGCGGTTCAACTCAGTGGAAATATTCAAGTAACTAACAAGTCATTTATGCATCTTCATCTCAGTCCATTTGGACTGATATTTGGTCTCTCTGCATTTAGTGCAGGAGCCAAGTGTTGCGTGTGAAGAACTGACAAACTTTCGCTCATGTATGCAATATAGCATCAGCTTGTCACTTTTTTTTAAATAATCTGAACTATCTTTTATACTTTTTTCCCCTTAGCATATAGCATATTGTAGTAGTGAGGATGATTCCTTAGGGCCCCTCCACACACACAGGCTAAGGCGTGATGAAATCGAGTGTGGCATCTAGTGCAGCAGCTATAGTCTCCCAGCTGTGGAGGCTCAGGCTCAGGGGCTCAGGCTCCCCCTCAGTGGGAAGTGCCAATCAGCTGATGGGGCTCCCAGCCATGGGGTCCCTGGCAACACATTCAATTAATGGCATGGTAAGAAGCAGCTACAAAGTTACCACACACATTTTGTGGACCAACTTGGCAGCTTATTCCTCTTTTTATCATGCCATTAATTGACTGAACTTGTGGCTGGGTGACCACTTAAGGTGTGATTAACTGGTTAATCAATCCTTTAGTATAGTATGTAGATTGGGTCTTAGATTATTTTTTCCTTCTTACATTTGCATTTGAAACTTAACTGCAGAGATGGTTTGGTCCTCTCTGATCAGATGGGAGAAGGCAACATGTGTAGGATTCTCAGAGAAGGTATTGAGAGGGGGAATTATACATACAGGTAGCATAAATTCTTACCAGTCCTCTGGTAAGACTGGCTACTACAAGAAAAAATATGGAGAAAAAGGAATGCAAATATACATGCCACCAAATATCCAAATACTCTCCATTCATATGCTATATTTGTTGATAGAGTAGTTTCAGCCAAGATCTTTGAAAAATGATTACCAAGTTGTGACTGTATTATTCCCTCTCTGTCAATACATTTATTTCAGCCCAGAATTCTATTGTGCAATTTTTTTGACCTTTTCTCTGAACAGTTTTAGCTCTGTGCTCCAGGAGAATTGCTAATTGTCTTATTATGTTCTGGAATGGTCAGATAATGAACTGAGGCAAAATGTTGCTTTCACTGAATGAAAATTTAGATTTTTTCAGTATTCATTACACTATTCTGGAAACCTTTAGTCTAAATCTATACAAATAAGTTATATGTTATATAAATAAAAGAGGGAGTCTTTAGTGCTGTGGAGATGGAATTTTAACAATTAGAAGAGATATAGATTGATATATCTATAGACACCTAATATGCGTTGGACATATTGGAATCAAATTTTCAGGTAGAGCAAGTGTTATCACAAAGATATAGTAGATTTTTAGAGATATAGTGGATGCAAGGTTTTTTTTTTAATAAGGAGCTGTGCGATAATCTGCAGTTAGATTTCTTATTATACTTTATCTTGTAGTCTATTTATTTTCCCTTTAAAATTTTAGAGAAATCCCATCCTTAACATTCTTTTTAGTTAGTGTATTTATTTTAAAGTCTCTATAAGTTTTTTGTCTTTAACAGATTGTATTAATTAAACTGGAATTTAGATTCTGGGTTTGATGGCAAAATGTAGAGAGAATTATAGAATTCCAAGTTCCAATCAAGCCTGTGGATGTAAAAAGGCCATTTTTCTGCACATTTTGCTGTTTAGATCTTTAGTTTTCTTCACGAGTAGACAAAATGATTGTACAAAATGTGCTATATACTTGTTTGTTTGTTTTTAAAAGATGCCTTAATCCCCAGGAGGAAGAGGGTATTTTTTTGCTCTCAGTATAAGGTAGGTAGACGCTTAACCAGAAAACATTATTTCTTTCAGTTGCTTTTGGAGTTCTGGGGCTATATAATGTCTCTTCTCATCCCATTTCCCTACAAAGTACTGTCGACATTTTAAGAAAATAAAATAATGTGAAGTTTAAATTGGAATGGAATTTTCTACAGGCAGTAGCACACTTCTTAGCACAATCTGTTCTTAATTTTACTGTGTGTCTGATTACCATGCTGATAATATAACCAGCTGTAGTCAGGAAATAGTGATATACAACATAAGTGGAATTCAGTTTCACAGAGTTCATTTTCTCTCTTTTCCCCATCTCTCTCCTTCCCCCTCCCTTCCCAGTTAAAACAGAATAGGCATTGTAAACATTTTTAATGAGAGCCACCTTTAAAGTTTTTCAGTGTAAGTGTGTTGCTGTAGTTCTTATACTAGGGGAGAATATTGACGTTTTCTCTGTTTAGGACAATTAAACATTTACTTGATTTATGTGGTGTTGAAGGCACAGTGATGTCTACAGGGCTAATAAAACTGCCCTCTTCAAATCGCGCTCTCATATCTCAGCTATGTCTTTTTGACCAGAAGTAGCAGTTGACTACTGCAGTTGAATCAAATAACTTCGTGGAACAATCATGGGATATGTTGCCTTTTTCCGTCACATTACTTGTTCAAATAAAGCATGCACTGATAATTTGATGGCTGGAAGTAGTTGCCACCAACAGGGCCAGCCTTATGGGTGGGAAATGTAGTCGACTGCCCTGGGCACCATGGTCATGGATACACCACATGTGCGCTCACACACATGCGAGCAGCCTGCGCTCCCAGCAGTGCTGTCTCCCACACCCTGCAGCACCCTGGGCAATGCCTGCTACAGGTAGGAGAAATGGTGCCCAGTCTAGCCCACCCCCTGCCTCCAGCTGCTGCTCAGGCAGAACTGGGCTGGGTACTTGTGGGCAGGGTGATGCCTGCTCCAGTCCCCCTACCTTGTTCCCGCACAACAGCAGTGCCTGCCTGCCTGGTGCACTATGCTACTTGGCCTCCCTGCCAGACTGCACCCCGCACCCCTGCCCACTTTCCTCTGCCTCTGCTTGCAGCAGCGCTGCTGACTTGGGGTACCAAAATACAAGGTTGCCCAGGGCACCATGGATGTTGAGACCCAACTGCCAGTTTTACTCTTATGTGAAGTTCACGCATATTGGTAGCGGAGCATGCTGGCAGGACATTGTGGGAAACCTTCCCTAGTGTGAGTTAAAGATAAGTTATCACTCTCCAGTACTGTCAGGTTAGTCAGTACCTTTCATAAGTAATAATTAGAAATCATTCTCCCTCCCCCTATCTCCCATCTCTTTCCAAAATCAAAACCTTTTAATTCTTAAAGAAGATCGCATAAAACAATTCTAATATAATAAAGGGCTTAGTCCATCTGTCTCTCTGTCTGTAATGCTCTTGGAGCACTCTGATTGGTTACTGAAACAACCAATCAGAGCTTTCCAAGAGCATTTCAGACAGGAGGCGGCGTGATGGAGTACCACCATGATGGTGGGGCAGGGGGCCTGGCCCCTGGCCCTGCTCCTTGAAGGCAGCGGTATGGGATGCTGGCAGGAGAAGATGGCGGGGCAAGCTTTCTCCCCCACCCTGCTTCTAGGAGGCAGCAGTGGGGCCGGGGTTGTGGGGGGATTACGGTTAGGGTTAGCAAGCTTCCCCCCTCCATCTCTGGCTCCCCGCCCATCAATCTTGATGGGCAATTTGCTAGTTCAGGGGTTTTCAACCTTTTTGGATTAGTGTACCCCCGGTGGCTGGATGTGGGGGTGGAGGGAAGGGTGGCACACAGCCAGACACAGAGCAGCATGGCAGCGCAGGATGGTGTATGGTTATGCTTTGTCCCCATCCATCCGTGCATCCCTCCTAAGACCTTCTCAAGTACCCCCAGGGGTACACATATCCCTCATTGACCCGTGCGCTAGTTGTTTTATAATAGCCATGGGATAGAGCATTGCTTGTTCTCTCTATTTTCTCTTCTTTTTGATCCCTTCTAACCCTTTTCTTCCCCAACTCCTGCTCTCTCAAGCTCCTAGAGCTGCCAGGGTCAGGAAGGTTGGCTTAGCTCAGCTCAGCTGCTGCATCACTGTTGACGTACATTGTATAACTACTCTCCAGCAAACTTACTAGGATGGCTTATAGAAAACACTCAGAAGAAAAAGGAAGCCCTTCTGATAAGCTGTTTGCAAGTAAGCTACCACCACAGCTTTTATTTGCTTTCTGGAAAGCAATGTGAACTAGATCATATGGTATTAATGTTACCCAGCTTAATGAAGTACCAGAAACAAACACTGGTATTCTTGGGTTGAATGACATTTTCAGGTGGTATTTTCACTTCTTACCTACTGAGAAAATGACACATTTAACAATATTAACTGTAAGATTGTGACTGACAGAAATCAAATCAAGTAGTTCCCATGTCTTTCTGAAAGTCTTCAGTTGGCTCAGGCCTAGATTAGAGTAACAATTTACACTTTAAATTGTATATTAAGGGATGGACTTTTATAAGGGCTCTGAACCCAGCAGCTCCTATTGTTAGGGGCCTACCTAATCTGCAGTGCCTGCCCACCGATTTTGCAGGCAGAACATGGGGCCTGGCAGTCATTTTACGGGCAGATCACAGCAGTTCCCCCACACCTCTGCTTGACTGAGTGACCCTGTGGCCCTGCTCCTCACTGCTGATTGGCTGTAAGGGCTGCCTGTCATGTGGTCCAACCCCTCACCATCAATTGGCTGCAAAGGCTGACTGTCATGCAGCCCTGCACCTTGCTGCCAATTGGTGAAGAGGAGTGGGGCCACATGACAGTGAGGGGTGGTGCAATAGCCATCTTGCCGGCAGCTCTTCAAGTGAGAAGGCCAACCCTCCCCACTCAATGAGGACTGCTGGTGCCCTCTAGGGAGCTGGCATTTAATATTCCATAAGGTTTTTTTCCTCCCCTGCAGATTTTGCAGTTTTCCTGGGTATTACCTCGATTTTGTGAAATCACAAATTTGGTAGGTCCCTACCTATTATTCTTAGTGATTTATTCTCAGTGGAAGCTAATGGATGCTGAGGATGTTTGAAAAACTGGCTCCTTCCTTTGGCTGGCCAAATGGAAGCTCAGCCATCTGGAAAAATAAAAATCTACCCCAAGTTCTGTGTGTTGGGCAATCCTGGAAAAATAAATAATTGATTCCAGGCTCTTGTGAAAACTTTTGGGAGCCAGTCTGGTCCTTCAAATTTTGCTCTTATTATCATCCAATAGTTTAAAAGGATTAGGAAAAAGCAATGCTTATGCAAATTTGCAAGCTTTCATTGATAATTTGGGGTTTTTTTAAAGGTATTGAGCACTCCTTTATACGTGCTGCGCTAATGTGCTAAGCCAGGGATTCCCAACCTTTTTAGGCTGAAGACTGGCAAGCTGTGGACCGGAAGTGACCACAGACCGGCAAACTGCGGACCAGCAGTGACTGGCTTACTGCGGGCAAGCAGTCAACCTGGTCCGCAGTATGGTGATCACTTCCAGTCCATGGTTTGCCAGTCTGCGGTAAATCATAGAAAATTAAGGTTGGAAGGGACCTCAGGATATCATCTAGTCCAGCTGCCTGCTCAAAGCAGGACCATCCCCACCTAGATCATTCCAGCCAAAGGTTTGTTAAGATGGGTCTTAAAAACCTCCAAGGATGGAAGTTCTAAAACTTCTCTAGGTAACCTGTTCCAGTGCTTTACTGCCCTCCTAGTGAGAAAGTTTTTCCTAATTTGTAACCTAAACTTCCCTTGCTGCAACTTGGGACCCTTGCTATTTGTTCTATCGTCTGCCACCACTGAAAACAATCTAGCCCTATCGTCTTTGGAACCACCCTTCAGGTAAATGAAGGCTGTTATTAAATCCCTTTTCAGTCTTCTCTTCTCCAGACTAAACAAGCCCAGTTCCCTCAGCCTCTCCTCAGAAGTCATGTGCCCCAGCTCCCTAACCATTTTCATTGCCCTCTGCTGGAATCTCTCTAACTTGTCCACATCCTTTCTGTAGTGGACACAGTACTCCAGATGTGGCCTCACTAGTGCCAAAGAGAGGGAAATAATCCCTTCCCTCGATCTGCTGTTAGTGGTTCTACTAATGCAGCCCAGTATGCCATTAGCCTTGTTTACAACAAGGGCACACTGTTGGCTGTTATTCAGCTTACTGTCCACTGTAATGCCCAGGTCCTTTCTGCAGAGCTGCTACTTAGGCAGACAGGGTTCTTTGGGTGAATCTGATTATCTTTTATTAGACCAACTTAAATAGTCGGAAAAACTACTTAGTCATTTAGTCATTCAGCCCGTGCAGGTACATGGGATTGTTCCATCCTAAGTGCAGGACTTTGCACTATCCGTATTGAACCTCGTGAGATTTCTTTTGATCCAGTTCTCCAATTTGTTTACATCTCTATGAATCCTATTACTACTCTGCAGCATATATACAGGTCTCTCCCCACCGTGCCCTCCCCCAGCCACTGTCCCTGTCATCTGCAAACTTGCTGAGGGTGCACTCCATTCCATTCCATCTTCCAGCTCATGGATGAAGATATTGAACAAAGCCTGCCCTAGGACCAACCCACTTGGTACCGGCTGCCAACTAGACATCAAGTCATTGATAACTACTCTCTGAACCCAACAATCCAGTCATTTTTCTAGCCAACGTACAGTCCATTCATCCAGCCTGGATTTTTTAGCTTGCTGGCAAGTATATTGTGGGAGATGGTTATGAAAAGCCTTGCTAGAGTCAAGGTATATCACATCAACTGCTCTCCCCGCATCCACGGAGCCAGTTATCTCATTATAGAAGGCATTCAGGTTGGTCAGTTATGACTTGCCCTTGGTGAATCCATGCTGACTGTTCCTCATCATCTCCTCCTCCTGCAAGTGCTTAGAAACTTAGAAATGGATTCCTTGAGGACCTGCTCCATGATTTTTCCAGGAACTGTGGTGAGGGTCTGTAGTTCTGCAGATCCTCTTTCCCTTTCTTAAAGATGGGCACTCCTTCTCTTTCTTAAAGATATTTGCACTGTTGCAGTTATCTGGGACCTCATCCAACTGTCATATGAGTTTTCAAACAATGGCCAGCAGCTCTGCAATCCCATCAGCCAACTCCCTCAGCATCCTTGGGTGCAATGCATCTGGCCCCATGGACTTGTACTTGTCCAGCTTTTCTACATAGTTCCTAACCTATTCTTTCACTACTGTTAGCTGTTCAGCTCCTCCCCAACATGCTGCCAGGCTCAGTAGTCTAGGAGCTGACTTTGCCTGTGAAGACTGAGGTAAAAAAGGCATTTAGTACTTCAGCCTTTTCTGCATCCTCTGTCACTAGGTTGCCTCCCCCATTCAATAAGGGACCCACACTTTCCCTGATTTTTCTCTTATTGCTGATATGCTTGTAGAAACTCTCCTTTTTACCTTCCATATCCTTTGCTAGCTGCAACTCCAGTTGCCCTTTGGCCTTTCTGATTTCATCCCTGAATGCCCAAGCAATACACTTGTACTGCTCCCTAGTCATTTGTTTAAGTCTCCACTTCTTGTAAGCTTCCTTTTTGTGTTTACCTCACTGAAGAGTTCCCTGTTAAGCCAAGCTGGTATTCTCTCATACTTGCTAGTCTTCCTGCTCATGAGGGCGGTTTGTTCCTGTGCCCTCAGTAAGATTTCTTCAAAGTAAAACCAGCTTTCCTGGCCTCCTTTCCCTTGCAGAGTAGCCTCCCAGGAGATACTAATCATCAGTTCCCTGAGTAAGTCAAAGTCTGTTTTTCTGAAGTCCAGGGTCTTCCTTTCCTTGTGATCTTGAACTCAGTCGTCTTATGGTTGCTGTTGCCCAAGCTTCCATCCACTTCTACATTTCCCACCAATTAATAGCAAATGCCAGTTCTGAAGACTGGCAACATGGAAACCAATGTGGCCACCTTGCTAAGAAATGTCATTACTAGTGAGGAAGCTCAGTAGAAGACACTGCTAATGGTCCAGTTTTAAGAAGTTAAAACAACCATTCTTAATAAATTATTATAATTTTAATTTTAGTATTTAAACACTTAAATTAACTGTATGACACTACAGCAAATATGTAAATTATAAATCCAGAAGAGACGGATCATCCTCATGTTTGGTAACTGGATTTAATTCTGCATCAATTCTAAGTCTGTGTTAAGGTTGGAAGTGACTGAAATTTTTTACTTGCAGGTTACAGTCTAGCCTCTGTGGCATGACTTGCAATTACACTCTGTCCTTATTTGGATTTCGTGCTGTACAAATACTAGGCTAGTAGTATCAAGAAATAGTTTTGGAGCTTGATACTGTGGTGGGAGAAACCTCCCTAAGGTCCGTTGTCTAGCTGTAATTTGATTGACAGACAACGCGGGTAAAGAAAGACAGTTGTTTATTTGCTCGAGCAAAGACCATAAAGCTAGCAAAAGGCAAAATGGCCCCCCTCAAGGGTGAGGCGATCTTTTATACTTCTTACAACAAAGCAAGACTATATGGTTAACAAAAAGCAATACTTGGGGCGGTGCTCTACAAATCTTTGTAACAGCATATTTCTATTAAGCTGAACTAGCACTTTTAAAAGCTAAAAGTTAAGTAACAGTAACATTATGTTAGCAAAACCTTACACAGTAGAAGATACTTCTCAAGGACACAACCAGTAAGCTCAAACAATGGTTTCTCTGTCTTATCTTACTTCTTGCTGTAGCTGATTTTTTTAGCACAGAGACACAGATTCACTTTTTAACTCAGAAAATGCTTGGTGCAGTTAAAATGATTACTTGACACAAGCAAAGGCCTAGCTATCATTCTGCCTTGTGGTCAGCTGCATTGCTAGGCCACAGGTCATGCCTTGTATTCAGCTGTAAAGCTAATACTTCTTAATAATCCAAATTATTGTAAACCTAACAGTATGCTTTCAGAAAACTATTCTATTTCAGGGTAATGACAAACCTGCGCACTACAACTCCCCACTTTGTTCCAATTTTCCAGAGGAAATTTTGGAACACACTTTTAGGTATTCAACTTCTTGTGGGGTTAGGTTTTGATGATTGATGCTGGATATTTGTACAAACTGACCATACATTTTTACTTGCCTTTGCATAAACTGTTGTCCTAGAGAGCATAGACACTGAAAACAGCACAACAGGCAGATTATAGTTATAACAATTCCAATTAAGCTTAATACAAAAGGTCTAAGCCATCCTGTAAGGGAAGGCAACCAATTTGTGAGCCAACTAAGAGATGTATCTTTGGGGATTTTTGCTATATCTTCGGCTTTTTGGATATGGACAGCTGCATCATTGAGGTGGGTTTGTACTATTGTAAAAGAACTGTTAACCCAAACGCAACATTCTGGTCCGATAACTGCACAAGCTCCCCGTTGAGCAGTGAGGAGAAAATCAAGGGCTATACGGTTTTGAATTACCATTTGTTGGAGTTCTTCTTGGGTGTCAGCCAAGGCAGCAACGGCCTTCGAGAGTTCCCTGTGACCTTCACTGAATTCATGAGCCATGATTTCTATCACAGCTTGTAGGCGTAGTGTAAATCTTCCAAGACAAGCAGTGCCTACTCCTGGGAGTATACCTGCTAAAGAACACCCGACTAACACTCCTTTGGTAAGCGGAGTTTTTTTTATATTTATCTACTATATCACGGCTTTCTTGCAAATCCCTCTTGTTTCGCCACCTGCCCTGTGGAAGGTGCGTGGCGAAGGACGTAGAGGGTTTTAGCATTGCCGGATAGCAGATACCTTTTCCTTTGGCAGGGATTTTATGGTAGGCGTGGGAGCCACAGACCCAGTATTGTCCTTTTAAAGCAGCGAGGTTTGAATACTTAGGAGGTATTCGGCCCCTGTTTTCTAATCCTAGCACCCTGCGTTCACCCTTTGATCTAAAGGAAGGATTTGCAGTTCCATTGAAGAAGCATTGTCCCCGGGAGGTATCAGTGTACAAACAATACCACAAGGTATTATTTAAAGAGGAGATGGGGGTGCAGATAGGATTAATGCCCTTGGTTAAATTTTTGCTGCTGTAGAAATCATTGTAAGAGCTGCAATAGGTAGGAGTTGCTGTGTTATTATTACGCCAGTCTCCTCCACTAGAACTAGTAAAATAGTGGTGACATATGCTTGTGCCTAAATTAATGCAGTCTGATACTGAGCAGTTTACATAGAAACACCAATCTCCAACAACAGGCTTTACTAAAAGGAACTCCTGCTGACTTTGGTCCCAGGCTTGGTTATTAGAGGGGTTTAAAAGTGACTCGATGGGGCCCAAGGGGATGGGAGTCATAGGAATGCCTCCTTGAGTGTGGAGAGGAAAATGACTGCACACCCAACAATCACTTTGGTTTTCTGCTTTAGCGGCTCTCTCAACGTATTGGAGGTACATATTATTATCAGAGATGTGGGCAACATTAGGTTTAAGAGTAGTCTTAGCCTGAGGAGACTCTGCAAATTGTCTGAAAACTGGGTGGCTAGGCTTTACACAATATTCTGTTCCAAAAGTAAATACCCGAACTTCTGCTGAACTACAGCAATGTGAAGGAGGATACCAACGGGCAATGTTGACCTTCCCGTCTATATCAGAGAGTTCGATTGAATCGCTTATCCAGACAGGAAAACCTCGGGCACCAGGATTAGCACATCTGCAGCAACTGGCAGCTATAGCCGACCCCTGTGAGAGACTTATTTCTCCAGCAAAGAGAAAGATTAGAAATAACATAGTTATAAAAACCATATTATAACCAAAATCAGCACAAACAGTATGCACAACCCTGCAGCTCCAATAACTGATCTTCTGGGACATGTTACAGTCTCAAAGTGCTCGGTTTCAGCTGATCCAAAAGTGTCTAGAGGATGCAGTACTTGGAGTTTGGTGCTTTCTGGGCTGGGCAGGACCCCAAAAGGGTGACAGTTCATTAGTGGACCTTGGTTAGTTTGAGTTTTATATTATCTAACGGGCTGCAGGTCCAGGAGGTGTTTGTTTTTATTTTTTCGTCTGCTTCTGGCTCACCCTTGTCGCGGTCAGGTGGGCGTGCGGTGCTCCCACGAAGTTCGCAGTCATCTTCTTCTGGCTTCCCCTTTTCCAGGTCAGGGAAGCTCGCGTTGGAGCCGATCCTGAGCTCTGGTGAAACTTCTGTCTTTTTTGTACGAGTATAATGAATCCAGTTGTCCTTCTCTGCTACTTTTACAGCGGTGTGGGAGGTGAGGAGGACTTGATACGGTCATTGTCACTTAGGTTCAAGGGGAGACCGTTTCTAAGTTTTTATATACACTCAGTCTCCAGGCTGGATGCGATGTGCTGGGACATTGGCAGGGAGGGGTTGGCTTAAAGCAGCATACCTATGGAGAGATTTTAACGGAGACTGTAGAGATAAAATATAAGAGGTGAGTCCTTCATCGCCTAAAAGAGAAGAAGTGTGAGCCGGTAGTAAGGGGATATGTTGGGGAACAGGGTGTCCAAACAGCAGCTCGTAAGGGCTGAGCTTTAGTTTTCTCCTGGGGGTAGTTCTGATGGACATAAGGGCCAGTGGGAGAATCTTAGTCCATTTTAACCCGCTCTCAGCACATAGCTTTCCAATTTTTTGTTTCAGGGTCTGATTCATTCTCTCTACTTGTCCTGAGCTTTCTGGGTGCCAAGGGGTATGGAATTTCCATTCTATTCCTAGGCAGCTGGCCAGTGTTTTATCAGCAGGAAAATGAGATCCTTGATCGCTTTCAATGATACGTGGAGGACCAAACCTGGGTATAATTTCATTAAGGAGTATTTTTACTACTTGTGCTGTAGCTCTTCTGGTGGGGAAAGCTTCTACCCACCCCGTGAGTTGGTCAACAATTACTAGGAGGTTTTTGTACCCATTGTCTTTAGGCATATCAGCAAAATCTATTGGCAGTCTTTCAAAGGGGATATAAGCCCAGGGGCGGGCCCCAGGGGGTCCTGATTTTTCTCCTTTGATATTAAACTTTTTGCATATACTGCAGTGTTCTAAAAGTCTTTTTGCTTCCTGGTAGACTCCGGGTGCGTAGAACAGCCTGTTAGTGATAGTGGCAAGTTTTTCACAACCTAAATGCTCGCTTTGATGGAGTTGTTGCAGATAGGGTCTAAGAGCTGCTTTAGGTAACACTATCCTTTCATCTGGCAATCGCCATATTCCGTCTTTTTCACAGGTGGCTTCTGCCACTTTCCATCTCTGTTGTTCTAAAGGTGGTGCAGACTCGTACATTTTTGGCTCTAACAATATTCCCAAATATGCCTTTGACTGGGGAATTTGAGCTTGGAAGGCTAGGGCGGATAGTGGTTGTAAGGCTGCTGTTTGAGCTGCAGCATCGGCCAGGGCATTGCCTTTTGAGACTTGATCTCCCTTTTTGGTATGAGCTGGGCAATGCATTACCACTATGGTTTTTGGCAACATTATAGCTTGTAGGAGATCATTGACTTGTTTAGCATTTGATATTTTAGTTCCAGAAGCTGTCATAAATCCTCTCTGTTTCCACAATTGTCCAGTGGCATGACAGATTCCAAAGGCATACTTAGAATCAGTCCAAATATTTACAGAGTGGCCCGATGCTAATTGACAAGCTCGTGTGAGGGCAGTAAGTTCAGCCGCCTGCAAGCTCAACTGCCCAGGCAGTGGTTCAGCTTCAAGTACTTCAAATGGAGTTACTACTGCATAACCCGTTTTTCTAACTCCATTTACTAATTTTGAAGAGCCATCTACAAAAAAAATCAAGTCAGGGTTGTCTAAGGGTAGGTCACTAAGATCTACCCTGGGTTTGTCTGAAAATGCTGCAACTTGAAGGCAATTGTGAGAGTCTGGTTCCCCGTCGCTGGGTAGAGGTAATAGAGTAGCCGGATTCAGGGTATTGCATCTCTCTATGACCAGGTTTGTAGCCATTAAAAGTGTGGTTTCATACTTGTTTACTCTCTGATGAGAAAAATGTTGAGTATTTTTCTGGAGTAGAAGTAGGGCAACCGCATGTGGAGCCTTGAGGATAAGGGGATATCCGAGGACTAATTCCTGGGCTTTCTCAACTATGATTGCAGCTGCTGCCACTGCACGAAGGCAGCCTACTCCCCCCTTTGCCACTGGATCTAATTGTGCAGAGAAGTAAGCTGCAGGCAGCTTTATAATCTCAAAAGACTGGCTCTTCTGCATCTTTTGTTTTTTTTTTCTTCCTTTTTTCTTTTTTTTCTATTAAAAGTTTTAGTAGCAATGGCTAAGATTTATTTATTTATTTTTTTTAATATCTTTGCTAGCCTGACTTATGAATACAAGTTTTAACACAGGCAAAGTGGCAGGTGTCTCGGGGTCTATGTTTCCATACTGACGTATAGCTTTACAGAGTCTTTCAAAATAGTCTGAAGGGTGTTCTTCGGGACCCTGAACAGTAGCTGTCACTTTGGACCAGTTTGTAGTTTTATCTCCTGCTTTTTTTAATCCTTCTAAAATGCTGTCTTTCAGCATTCGTATTGAAGTTTGCCCCCTTTCCTGATTGTAATTCCAATTCGGATTTTGCCTGGGCACGCCATTAGGCATGGGGTGGTTTTCATGGAGCTGATCGGCTAGAAATTGGTCAGCATGGCGTAGTACTTGAGTCTTCTCGTCCATAGTTAAGAGGCTTTCGAGAAGCTGCATGACATCTGACCAGGAGGGGTTATGAGTCATGAAAATGGTTTTGAAGCGTCTTAGAACTACTTCGGGATCATCTCTGAGCCTGGGGGTGTTTTCTTGCCAGTTTAAGAGGTCTGTGGTGGAGAACGGAGCATGTGTCCAGTGACTGATAACTTCTCCACCCTCGCCAGGCACAGGGTATTCTCTTAGAGGTAACTGAAGTTCAGGCTTAGACAATTTTTGACGAGTGCGATTTGAAATCGGAGTGGAACTGGAATCTGGAGAGGGATCTCTGGATCCATCTTCAGATCCGGGACTCGGGGATTCCGAGAGAGACAATCGAGGTGATGCCTCCCGAAGACTTCCCAGTCCCTCGGCCGGCCCAGGGGCAATGTTTTGGGGTTCAAACATTTGGGGTGGTATCAATGGTAGGTTAGGGGGCCTAGGCATGGGTCTGTAATCATCTGAATATGACGGTGGTGCAGCAGGTTTTGGATATAGAAGGGGAGCTAACAGATTTGGAAAAGGTGCAGGGGTCTGGGAAGCTAAAGGTTTTAATTGCTTGCTAGCAACGTTGTCCCATAAATACCAATAACTAATTTGGCCAGGGCGGAGGTCCTCCAAGATCTTTCGTAAGGCAGCCAGACGATTTAGGTCAAATGATCCATTTTCTGGCCATTGTCTTCCCAAATCTAACTGGGACGTATAAGACGTCCAATTAGTTAAACAGAGTTCTGCCATACGAGACTTGGACAGTTCTGCCCGTCCCTCCAAATGTTTCCAATTCTTAATCATAAAATCAAGGGGTGAATCAGGAATAACTTTCCCTAGCCCGGAACCCATGATTATATCCAAGCACAAGCAGTCTTATTTCCCTAAGTTCTACCTGCCTAGAAGCTGTTTCGTCCACGTACAACAACCGGTGTTCTCGGACCCCACTGGCTTTCTCCGTGAGGAGGGGCGTCTTGAGTCCGAGACCCTAGTCATTGGCCGTTATAACAGCATTTCTACCTTATATCTGTGTCTTTTGCCTTTCGGCGAGGCTGCTGGCTCTATCAGCGTTTAAATCAGCAGACAGATATCCTCAAAGACTGCTTCCAGAGACCTCTAGAGGTAAAACCAGAAAACCAGAAACCAGATAGAAACCAAAAACATACCTGACCTGAGGTACTCGCCGGTACCGTTCCTTTACCCGACTTGAGGATCCCGCCTTATTGGTCCTGAGGGGACCATCCACCTCCCGAGACTTCACCAAATAGGTGAACTCACCTGGTGCGCGCTGGGGTGTCAGGGGGTGGAGGTCTCCAAAGGCTTCAAGCTAGACGGGTCCCATCTGGGTCGCCAAATTGTGGTGGGAGAAACCTCCCTAAGGTCCATTGTCTAGCTGTAATTTGATTGACAGACAACGCGGGTAAAGAAAGACAGCTGTTTATTTGCTCGAGCAAAGACCATAAAGCCAGCAAAAGGCAAAATGGCCCCCCCTCAAGGGTGAGGCGATCTTTTATACTTCTTACAACAAAGCAAGACTATATGGTTAACAAAAAGCAATACTTGGGGCGGTGCTCTACAAATCTTTGTAACAGCATATTTCTATTAAGCTGAACTAGCACTTTTAAAAGCTAAAAGTTAAGTAACAGTAACATTATGTTAGCAAAACCTTACACAGTAGAAGATACTTCTCAAGGACACAACCAGTAAGCTCAAACAGTGGTTTCTCTGTCTTATCTTACTTCTTGCTGTAGCTGATTTTTTTAGCACAGAGACACAGATTCACTTTTTAACTCAGAAAATGCTTGGTGCAGTTAAAATGATTACTTGACACAAGCAAAGGCCTAGCTATCATTCTGCCTTGTGGTCAGCTGCATTGCTAGGCCACAGGTCATGCCTTGTATTCAGCTGTAAAGCTAATACTTCTTAATAATCCATATTATTGTAAACCTAACAGTATGCTTTCAGAAAACTATTCTATTTCAGGGTAATGACAAACCTGCGCACTACAATACACATAAAAGCTAGCAGCTCATGATTTTCTGAGCATCAGTAAATGGCCTATGCCAGTAGAATAGTTCTCCCAGGTCTAGAAATGGATCCTTCATGTCAGACACATTGTAGATGTATTTTTTTCCATGGATAGACAGAAAACTCTGGTCTTCAGTGCTGTCAGTGTAAAACTTTTTAAAATAAATGTTACCTTCACTTGAAAATGTAAAAAAGCAAAAGAAAACCGTAGCACTTTTAATCATGTCTGAACATGTCCATAACTCTTTGAACTCTATTAGGCAAGCGGTGGTTAAAGGCTCCCTTCCACATCCTTTTGCTTTGACGTTGTTTGGAGACATGCTGTACTGGACTGACTGGAATACACATTCTATCCTGGCCTGCAACAAGTACTCGGGGGAGGACCTCCACGAAGTACATTCAAACATCTTTTCGCCAATGGACATCCATGCTTTTAACCAGCAGAGGCAGCCAAATGGTAAGCTGCCTTTCCTTGTTTTCTGACTGCAACTTGGAATTGATTTGTAGAAGTCTTTAATACATCTTTCTGCCTAGTAGTGGCAGGAAAGTTAAGGGAGCTGGGTGATGCATTGATTTCCAAAGCAGAAAATTGAGGGGAAGATCCAAAGGGGCACAGAGTATTCTTTACTTTTTTCTTTAACATCCATTAAATGTCTTCCCTTCCTCCTCCACCTCCTCCTCCTCTGGTATAGTGATACCATGTTGTATTATTCCTCTTTCCCTCCCTACCTTTGTTTGCTGGTACTTTAAGCAATAAGGTATTTGTAATTTTTTTTCCTTTTGAGCATTTCATACAAAAGGCCATGTTCCTGAATGGAAATCAGTTACTCTGACTGGTGGTGTTAAATAACAGTAGCTCTATGAAATAACCACCCTCCTAAACTTTTGGTGAATTTGTCATGCTTCTATTGTGTGTCTGTATACCTGGTTCTTCTCACTTTGCTGCTCATAAGTTTTTGAAACTCACAAAAGCAAAGATGAAGCAAGAGTACCACTTAAAGCTAAATGCTGTTTCCCAGAGAAGGGAAACCTGTATGTGTCCATGCAGTTTGCTGAAGTAATTACATACTCAACACTTGGAACTAATTTTTGCTTATTCTGTGTTTATCACTTCCTCCTTTATCCACTTTGCTGTCAATGACTCTTGCAACTTAGCAGCCTTATACGTCTTGACACATGAAGTGAAGTCATTCGTTATCAAAAGCATTAATCTGTGCGATTTATATTTAACAGCGACAAACCCATGTGGAACTAATAATGGTGGCTGCTCCCACTTATGTTTGATGTCTCCTACCAAGTCCTCTTATCAGTGTGCATGTCCCACTGGTGTGCAGCTCCTGGAGAATGGAAAGACCTGCAAAGATGGTAGGCTTTGTTTTTTAAAAGATTATTTTAGAATAAACTCAATACAATTCTGAACAGAAAAGTGTCAGGTTCATTAGATAGTGCACGGGGGGGGATGATGATGATGATATGATATTGAGAGGCTTGAAACAGTATACCAGAATGATTTTTCTTTTACGCATATAAGTTGGAAGTGTTGTGCTCTCTAAAGATTTGCTTATGCCTGGAAAACTTCCAATTGCTTTTATTAAAGGGCTCTTCTATTTAACTGTCCCCTGATTTTCAAAAAAGAAGCCCTGCTGTCCTGGCTAAGGAATAGATGGTGTCATTTTTGCCCCTTTTGAGTAGTAAGATCCAGCAAATGAAAATAGGAGTGTATTTTAAAGAGATCCTGTATTCTACCACAGACACTATTTCACTTCCCCCGCCTCAGCTTTCAAACTTGGGGGCATACACTGAGGCACCTGAATGAGCTTTGAGGCACTGAAATTAGTATCATTTTCAGAGATGCAGAACAGTCACTGACCCTTGTGACTGGGTTGAGAACTATAACTGCTCAGCCTTTGAAAATTAGACAGCTTTTAACAATTTCTATATAGACTTGGGCATGTAGTGTCAGGCTGTCAAGTTTGGGAAGTCCAAATCTTTGCAGTGCTTTGTTGAAATTGCTATCTGTGATGATGGTCATGTCAGACAGCTGCAAAATAATATTGGGAGGTAATTAATTCTTGTAAAACAACCTGTTAAATGCTGACTGTCTCTACTGGAAAAGGTAGAGGAAAAATGAGGAAATGACATAGCTAGATCTATTTTTCAATAGAAATCATTTGAAAAATGTTAATAACTAAAGTACTATTATGAATATTTTTTGTATTTAATTTAAAATAATTTTCTACCATATTGGATTATTTTCAGCGGTTTTTGTCTTCACTCTGTTCCATTGCTTTCTCTAACTGCAAGAACATAGCAAGGGATTTCTGTGAAAACCTTATTAAAATAAATTGCTTCTTGTACATAGAAAGGCAAAATAGAGGTTCTAAATTAGCCTAACAGAACTGTAAAAGATTACCAACACATGCAGAAACTGTACTTTTCTCAGCCTTGCTAGGAGAATGGACAAATGATATTTTTATGGGTTTCATATAACTGTAACCCTTCACTTGGGATAGCTGTAGGAGACGCAATAAGTTTCTTTATGGAATCAGATAGTTGAAAAAATAGGGGCCTCATCCCAAAGGCAGACACGTGTCACTACCCAAAACAGTTATGTGTAAGATGTGTGGGCAGAGGAAATTCACAGGTTATTGTTTTATGACAGCTTGTCTATGAAAGAAAAGTAGAGGCTGAAAACCTAAAGACATGGTCAGGGTAGGCACTGGGGATGTGATTCTTAGAAAAGCTAGCAAAGGGTATTAATTGGAAAGGAACTTGGAGCTTTGAGCAAGATTCTGTGTCCAGCTGATTTGTTTTTTTTATGCATTCAGGGAAACACAACTTTGTACGTAAACAGTTGCATCAAAGAAATGCTTCCCTCTGTCCTCAGTGAAGTGCCAGGCACTACAGGGAATATGCTATAAAGATGCTTGCATGACGTGTACCATTACGTTTCACAGTTTATGTTGCCACTACATCACCTCAGGTACAGGGCCCACTTCTACAAGATGAAACGGAAAACAAAAATTAAAAATCCATTTAGTTTGCCAGTACATACTGCATAATGCCACTAATTGACACTAGAGCAGCAGTTGAAATGTGCCCAACAAAAATATTTCTCAAAATTTGTTTTTCATCCTATGAAGTCTTGCTCTGCCTAGCTGTGATAGATCCACCTTGTGTCTGATGATCTGCTCAGAAATGGTTTCAGGAAGGAGAAGAATTCCAGAGAGAGTCCTGAAAATTATATCCGGATATGGTCCAGCTCTGAGTCATGATTTGCCCAGAGATTATAAAACAATAAAGTATCTTTAAGAATTGTGTGACCTGTTTCTGAGGGGTTGCTGTAGGTGAAAAAGATACTGAAAAAGAACTGAGCCCTTTAGGACTATCTCTGTGTTACAGTATTTTTCTTTGGGAAGTAGCAATATGATGAGCTCTCAAAGACTATTGCAGGTAAACAGAGCAGGTCAGCAAAATTCCCCTCAAATAGCTTTGAGAAGCAAGAACAGATTTACTTCCTTTCTTTGGGTTCTCAGTGACATTGGTTAAGTAAATTGATCTCCTTTTCAGCTTGTATGTGGCCTGCTAAATATGGCTGCCCTGGAGGAACAAAAGGTAATGGAATAGATGAAAAATGAGTGGAGAATTTAATCCTGAGATCCATTCAGTTAATGCCAGTTGTGCTAAAAAAGAACTAAAACACTGAATAATTTAAAGTTTCAGAAGTGTAACATAATCTGACTTTTTGCCAGAGAAAAGATGACTGGTGAAAGGAGGCAAGAAGAGAGTGCTGTTTTCTTTTCAAGCAGTTTTGTCTTCTAGTTGTGATCTGAACAAGAGCACGCTTGCTCCAGAACTAAATACGTGCATTTCTAACTGATAGGAATTCCTCTGCAGAGAAAAGAACTTTATTTTCCTAGTAAGCTAGATGAGAGTGGGAAGGATTTGGAGGATGAATTTTGTGCGCATGTTTGTGGTGTTCTTCAGTGGTTTGGCATTGACAAATGAGCCTTGCAGCCAAAGGTGAGGCTGGCTGACCCCCATCGAGCCGTTTCCATGACAGCCTAGCATTTTTTAATAATCTCAGTTTATTGCAAAGTATTTTTTTTCCTACGGTTGTTTTTTCTTTTCTTTTTTTAATTGCACCTTAGAGGAACTTTCCATTCCTTGTGACTGTTCAGAACAATAACTTTTCTTTTTGTTTGTTTTGGGCAGTTTTCACTGTAGTATTTCAGGAAAGGGTGACGAATGAGCTTGGCACCAAGTGAGTTATTCTCCTTGTGACTGATGATATTGGCTGGGCAGTCACCTTTAATTCCTACTCCTGCTACAATAGAAAATAGTTATCTAATGGGAACTTGGGCTTGTATCCAATGCTAACACTCCACCAGTGTCTGGGTAGAAGTTCAAAAATCCCCACTGTTCAAAGAGAAGAGAGGGGGAATAACTAGTTTCTGGCCAATCACTACTTCATCAGTAATGTCCAAGGCTGACAGAGCTATATTTGAGGATGTAGCTTCTGATGCCACTCTTGTATTGATTATAACCATAGCTTGCTGTTCTATAAGATGCTTTGGGATTTTTTTCCCCCTCCATAATAGGACAGGCACCAGATGAACCCAATTCTGTTGTTTTGTCCAACTGTATAGTCTATTTTATATGACTTGCTTGAGGTATGTGGGAAGTATACTTGAGATGAACTACCACATTTAGCGGGAATCCAGAATGACTTCAAATTTAAGATGCCCCTGCCCAAAATTAGGTTCTATATATGGAAAAATTCTAAATTTGCTATATATTTCCATGCATTAGAATGGAAACATACAGTAGATAATTAGAATCTGATTATCAGAGGGTCATCTTAAATTTGCTCCCCCACTGCTGTAATAGGGAAAGCAATGGCAGGGGGGCATGCGGTCTGGAGGGTGCAGGCCCCCTTTGCCACCCCACATGTCCCCTCTGCAACTCAAGATGAACTACTGCATTTACCCGAATCCAAGATGACTTTGAATTTAAGATGACTCCCCCCATTATATTCTGTATATGGATGGCAGTGGCTGTCCTGCTGCCTTTCTACTGCAGCCTCTGCCCTCACACCTGTTCTCCACAGCCGTTTTCTCCACCTTCCATCCTCCCCCTCTGCTACTGTCAGGCACAGCTTTGGCTTGGCTTCATACCCACCCAGGCATGGAGCACATGGGACTTCTATCCCCTTCCCCAGGCAATCAGCAGCTGTAGTGCAGCTCTGGCCATTGGATGCTTTTGCATGGCTGGGCAGGGGCCCTGCTTCCATCTGCTCCTTGTCTAGGAGGGAATGGAGCTGGAGCTGTGTCTGACAGTACAGTGGGGGCAGGCAGAGGTGTGGGGGTGAGGAGAGGGGGCAGAAGCTCTGTGGGGCGGGGGAAAGGCAGGTGGCTGCTACATCTCTGACTGATCCAGACCTAGGCTCAGCGCCATAGTCGGAGCCAGTTGCCTGTCTCCTTCCCCACCCTCCCCACCTTACCTATGTTGAAAGTGGGGGTATGATCTCATCTTGGGTTCAAGTAAATATGGTAAATTTTTTTGAAGATCTCCCCATTCATCTACTTGCACTCTGGGTTTGTTTACACTGGGCTTTATTTATGTATTTATAATTTCTCACTGTTGCTACTTTTCATATGCATATTTCCATTGTTGGCCTAGTGAAAATAAAGAATGACCTCTTCAGCTTAGCCTTTCCTAATGAAGAAAATAATCTTTTCTCTCTTACGTGAATCTTGTTTTGGGTTTTCTGTTCACAGTCAAGAAGAGACATCCAGTAATCCTGATGCTCATTTTCTGTTTTTCTTCTTTTGCTTGGGAACGGAGACCAGAACTCTGCATTTCTGGTTGCAATGTAGGACTGCCTCTGGAAAACCTACCTCACTGTGGATAGAAACAGGCATTACCTTTTATTGCCTTTGTGCAACCATAAATATTTTTGGGCCACCATAAATATTTTTATGGTGGCATAAAGTTAAAACATTCACCCAAACCTCTTGTTGTGCCATAATTTGTGGCTGTGACATACATAGGTAGTATGAATTGGAGTTGCTTTTTCACAACCAGCGTCTGTTTTCTTTAAGGTGGCTTTTTTCCCATTCCCCTTAGTGCCTACCTGAGGAATCTCCTGGCAGGAATTTTTCTGGGTGTGCAGGTCCCATTATGTTGGCACTGGGTGCTGGGGATTCTCTGGGTCCTGCGCCACCCACGCCTATGCTGGTACCCGCGGCCCCGTGTCTTCTTGCCAGGACCCTTGCCGCCCTGTGCCTCTTTCTGAAGCATGGATGGATCTGTGCAGGACCCACAGAAGGCACGGGTTCAATAAGACACAGAAAAATTATACTCATCCTAGGTGCAGGTCTAGTTAGCTGTTAATTTGTGGACCAGTGCTGGACATGACTACTAGCTGAAGGAACCAGTGATGGTTTTAAAGTAGTAATTTACAAATTACCAGGCCAAGAAACAAATGCTTTGTACCAATATGAAGCTGGAATTCATTGTAAAGTTTCGCATGGTCACAAGGCATTGGAGTTTAAAGTTATGTCATTACAAGTATCTGCTTGCTTTTATGTTTTTCCTTAGGCCTTCTTTGCCCTCACCATGTGCACATTTAAATTTGACTTTTTTTTGTTTTTTTGTTTTTTAATGATTTATTTTCCAAGACATTTTAGTACAAGAACTAACGCAGTTTGCAATCCCAGCTGTCAAATTGCTTAGTAAAAGTAGATTAAGGTTCTTAGGTGCCCAGAATAAAGCTTTTCGGTTCAGATGCAGGCATCTAAAGGAGTAGCTTGACTTCTTTTTTCTCTAAAAGTGCACCCAACAAGTTTCAGTATGGCATACCTAGAGGCACTCATTTTTAAAGCATTGCTCTTGCGTCTTCAGCACTGAATAGTTCATAAACTAATGGCTGCTAAACCCATTATGAATTTTTGCGGGAGATCAGCCAGATGGTAGTCAAAGGCTCTGATTTTATGAGCATCCTGTCCCTTTAATTGAGAAGGCATGCTTTTATGCAAGGTAGCTCACTCCACTTTGCAAGTGCTTGATAAAAGCATCCATTTGGAGAGTTAGTGGGGGAGTTGGTTTACTGTAAATTCACACAGTAGCTGATTATACACAAACTCTCCTATATAGACAGACCTTTACATTGCAATTGGGGGAGAGAGTTGGTTGCAATCCATATAACTATATCTGGCTAGTTATAATTTATTGTAAATATGTATTGATAGCATTGAAGACATGGTAGCTCAGGCTGTAGTATAAGCCTGCCAGGAATTTTGAATATCTATTTGGATGACTAGGTTTGCTTTGCACTAAAGTCTGTGTTGCAGTTATCTTTGCTACTGGCAAAACCAAAACTCTGTATATCAGTGATTTTCAACCTCGTTAGACTCAAAGCACCTCTCAGAAAATGTCAGCTCTTAGTTTTCACTTGTTTTTTGGCTATGGAAAAATGATAAGAGTAATTTTTCTATTCAGGAAGAACACAACAGTTCAGAATGCTTTTAACGCTATGGATTCCTGTTTGAAATCTCTGGGATTATCTTGTGAATCATGTTTATACACCTAACAGTGTGACACCCTGTAACACTCTTGAAAGGATACAATCACTGCTGTAGATTTTAGGTAGTTCAGGTATGTCTGCATGTGCTGCAGCCATACCTTGAGAGTAGTGAAGACAGGCTTTGAAAGGCATTTCAGTGCAGCGTACCAGTGTTGTTGGTAGCATGAGCTGTTTTGTATCTTCTTAGGGAGCTTCAGTGTCCCGATAAATGATTGATATACAAGTCTTTATGCTTGCACACCCCCACCAGAAATCCTCTTCCTTGCATTTTTCCCCTTTTTATGTATGTATAACATGGTATGAATTTTCCCTCTGTCACACTCATCAAAGTGACAGCAGTTTCTTAATATCTTTTACCAAACCAACATAAACTGGCATTATTTTAGATTAAACATTTGTTTTTATTACAGGGTAGAGAAAAGTATGTGTGTAAGTAGGCTGTGGGGGGTTTATCAAAAATCAAAACCACTCTGCTGGATGTGTGCCAAATCCTGCAGTGGAGTTTAGGTAGGGTGTTTGTGGTTTGAAGTGGCCAGTGAAGCTGGAGTTAACAAAATACTGAGTTTTTAGATTGCAGCCCGTCGTTGTCATGGTTTAAGCAGCAAAATTTCTCTGTTGTTGATTCCTAGTTTTGTCAGGCTTTGCAATTGATGTTCCTTAAACAATTGTATATAGCGTGTATATGTGTCTCTGTGTGCGTACATGCAGAAGTGCTGTGCTTGTGTTTTCCTGAATCCCCTTTTCTTTGTCCCTGGTTGATGGTCATGGTGGGGGAAGGGGCAGTGGTCATCTGATAGATATTTCAAACTTTTTGATTTACTATTTTTACTATTAGTCAGAACAATCTGAAGCTACCTGAGGTCATCTGAACTAATGTTCCTTCAACCTTGGGGTCTAATGAGGTGCTGCTCTGCTAATCAGTTCCCATTTTCCTAACTGAATGAGTTTCAGAGACACTATAACTAGGCAGCTGAGTAGTCTATTTACAAAGGGGTGGATAATAGCTCTAAAGCAAGTTTTTAACTTTTTATTGCTTGATTAGCCTTCTCTGTCTCTTGTTTTTGTGCTGTTTGGTTTTGTCTGATGCCAGGAATGTTTGCTATGCCCCTGGATAAAGACCATGAAATCTTAGCTCAAGGATTCTATGTGCAACATGGGTGAACTGAAAGCCAATAATTTCCTGATACTGAATTAAGGCTTAGAGGTGCAGACTCTTATTTGACTAAACAAAAGTGTTGTAACCTGAAAGCAGAATACTGAACTGAGTTGAAATCTGCCTTCTTTGGGAACAATTGAAAGGTCAGTTGGTCAATTTAAAGGGTGAATTTCAGCATAGACGTGTTACACAGCTGAAGACTTTATGGTTAGTTCCAATCATTCTTTGAAGCCTCTGCTGATCTGAGAGGGATACAAAGACGTTTTTAAAAGTTTCATCTCAGATGTACCAATACCTGAAATTCTTCATTTAATCCTCTGAACACTGACAGACCTGAGATTCCTACTGCTTAACTGCATTAGATAATTTAAAATCAATAAGTAAGAAAAGCTAAAAATTCCCAAATCATATAATTTCCACAATTTAGGTCAAGAAGGAAACTCAGATAAATGCACATGGGGTTCTAATCAGAGATTTTTTGTTACCCCATTAATACTTTATACAACATAATGCAATGCAAGTTTGTTTTGGCATTAAAGCTGAATTGTTAAAGATTTTTTTAATTATAGTTGGTTAATATGAATAATAAGGTTCTTTGGGAAATCGGTTGAATGATTTTGAAGTTTTGTAATTATGGCAATCTTATTACTTCTGCCTGCTTTCCTTTTCTAAGTCACATGGTTGTAATTATTTAAAGAATCTTTAGAAATATAATTGCAGATTGTCTGCATCAACAATTAGATATTGCAAGTTCCTCATTAGCAGGATTGCTTAAAAATGCATACTGTCATCCTTCAAATGTAAGACCCCTTTTAAAAAGCAAATATTTCTTTTTTTTAAAAAAAGCTATGTTATGTAGTATCAAGGTTGTGTCCTTATAAATGTGTCTTTATTTGATGTTTAATTTTTTCCCCTTAAATTAAGCATCAGAAAATGTGGGGACATCTTTAAGGTATTTTATGTTTGAAGGAATATGGTATGTTTTTCAAACTAGGGAAGTGGAGACAGATGAAGAATGCCAGAGCTGGTTTTCATTTATATTTCTGGGTTACTGAACAGAATTGCTTGTTTAATGTTCTTAGTTTCAGTTGTTCAGAGTTGCCATCTTCCGCAATACTCTGAAGAGCGCTAGGCTCTTTTGCACGTATTGATCTTGATATACATTCACTTGGAGACTGAGCTTGAATTTCTTTCCTTGCTTGCTGCCCTTTTCAGTCTTTTGCCATTTTAATTTTTTTATCCAGAGTGGATTTAATTTAAATCAAATTGATTTAAACCCTTATTTAAATAACTGGTCAGGAAGCCTTGATTTAATCATTGTTTCCTGCAAGAATGGAATGCGTGCTGTTTGATATAACCTTTATACATATTATTCACAACTCAGAGATAGATGTAGGTTTCATTTTTAGAAGGTACACACTACATTGGGGGTGAACTATCTCTAATTCTCTTATCTCCAATTCACTAGATGAATCATGGATATTTGGGGGATATTTTTGCCACACTGTATTAGGACAACAACAACCAGCACCAAAAACAATAGACGTTTAAATTGTTTTATTTAACTAAAACAATAAGCTTATGTATTTTGGATATTTTTTGAACAACAAACATGCATAATTATTTTAACAAAACTATTTTAGTTATATATGTGAAATGTGTTTTTAGCAAAAATTAAATAGATTATTTCAGCGAAGTTAATGTGAGAAACTTAAAATACTGGGTAATGTAGCAAATTCAGTCTTTACCCTCCTCTTCCTGTTTATTCATTCATAGACTGGAAAAGAAAGACAAGCTTTCCTGCTTTTTCAGTTCCCAAGCAATTTCTCAATTTGTCAGTGAATTTGTCCAAAGGAAGAAAATAATCTTTCTACAGAAGAAAAAATATTCTTTCCTGAAGAAGCAGCTACTGCTGTTAAAAGCAGGATTATCACTTCAATAGTCTCTGATGGATCCAGGTGCTTAAGTGACTTCCACCAGTTCACTGGTGTGACTTTCTTAAAACCTCATCAGCAAACATATATTTCTTGAATAGTTCACCCTTAGTTCTGAAATTTATTATAGTTTGTATTATGGGGGGATGATTGCTGGATGCCCATATCAGCCAATTCTTCCTCTTCAGCAGTTAAAGATTGACTCTGGTACCGAGTATTGAGAATATTGGCCATAAAACGAGCTGGAGATAGAGCCGTTCTTTTTTTAATGCCTGTAATATGTCATTGCATATTTCTCTTTTCAAAGTCTCACACAGTTCCTTCCAAATTTCAACAGCATCAGCAATAAAACAGCGATTTCCCTTCACTTTGTTCAAAGCTATGGAAATAGACTTCAGCATAGTCAGCCTATGTTCTACATTTCTCTTTAGCTCAAAGTTGAGAACTGTGGCTATGACAGTTCCATCTATTTTGTCATGATTTGTTTCACAAATTGTCATCAAATTAGGCCAGTTCTCAATATATCACTCAAAACAGTCCACTACTGAGATCCATCGCATGTCTTGTAGGAGAGTTAGTTTGGTTCCTCCTGTTTTCTTCAGGGCAGCTACTGCAAAGTGGTTGTTATGGAAGTATTGTGTAATTCATCAACATTAGCCTTTATTTCTGGAGCACTGAAGTGTTTGGTGAAGAGGTGCATCCAATGAGTGTTGCAGCCTTATGTTATTAGCTTGGGGCTTTCTTCACTTTCTTCTAGATATCTTCTCATCTTTGGTACATTTGCAGCATTTTTTCACAGTTTGTTACAGCTTTTACTGCTGCTACTTGTAAGTATTCTGCTTTGTGTGCATTTCCAGATGTATCAGTTGTTTCTGTAAGGTAGACAGTCCCTTTTGTCACACAAGCACATATTACTGGATCATTGTGGACATTGCTCCACCCATCAAGACTCAGGTTAACAGTTTTCCCCTCTAGATTTTTTGCATGCTGTTCAGTTTCTTTCTCATACACTTTATTCAGCAACTTGCTTTCTAAATCTGTTGGGCGGACTGTATCCTGGTCATAATGACTGAATCATGTCAATAATGTGTGTGTTCTCAACCATATGGAAAGGAGAATGTGTTGCATAAATAAACTGAGCAGTTTTTTTACATCAGTTGCCCCTTGCTGTAATCTGCTGGTTCTTATTACAAACTTATTTAAGGTTGTTTCAGGATGATGGAGATTTGTTTTCTTTTTGCTACAGGTGATATACATTTGACTGGAACACTAGTATCATTAGCAGATAACTCTGAATCTGTAGACAGTGACAATGATGTTGAAGATGGATAGTCAGAATCCTGTATGTTGAGGATGGATCCTCCTGAACAAAAGAAGTCAATGCAGTCACTACAGTACTATTAGTTTAGTATTACTTATTGCAGTCAGTACTGCTTTAAAAGTGAAACTGTAAAAGAAAGATCTGCCTATTTCAGCCATTATTTTATATCACAACTGCATTAAAAACATGACAGTTTCATAATGTAACAACTATTTTTTTAGCTCAAACATTTTTATGAGAATTCAGGTAGTTCAGAAGTCCACCCAAAAGTTATGGACAGGGAAGACAAACAGTCCTTATGAAAGAAGTATGAAATAAGAAAGTTTACTAACCTGGAGTTTCTGCATGTTCAAACATGTTCCATTTATCATCTTCAAAGTGGCTTACTCCTGAGAAGGAGCACTTTTCATGATGTTGCTTCATTTGGGCAACCAGGCCTTGTATTTCTTTGTTGCACTGGTTGCATTTTGCATGCATGCATGCCACAGGTAGAGGAACTTCATTAAAATATTCCCAAACAAGGGTCCCTTTTACAGCCTGGCAAGCCTGCTGCCATGATAGGTTTTCCTTTCTGCCATACCATTCCCTCACTAGATCTCAAATCAGTGGAGAGGCTATACTCAGAAACATATCCCTCAAGACTTCTGGAATATTCGGCTCAAAATGTTTCCCCTTTGTTTCTACTGCCCCTCCCTCCTTGCATTTATTTCCAGACTCTTCCTCCTTGCCTAGATCTACTCCACCCATAACAATCCTTTATTCATTTAACTTCTTGAAACTTTGCACTTTTATAGAGAGGTAAGGGTTTGACTCTGTGTGTACAAACTTGCAAAGAGACATGAGGGCTGATGGGTAGATAATTAGGTGTGTTATCTCTCATCTCCATATACTGCTTTTAACAAGGATGTTATCTCTGGAGACACAAATCCACAGTTTGAGAACTGAAACTAAGTGTGGCAGGGCACTGTTGGTGCCTGCCACTTTAAGGGCTGAGCCAAACAGCCAGCAGGTGCTTGATTACGGTGGCCATTTTAGAACTGGCCACCTATATAAATAGAGCAGTTTGCTGCTGGTAGGCCAGGCAAAAACATTGCCTGGCTAAAAGGCTGTATGAAACATCTTGGAGGTAAGGGGAGGAGCTTAGGGGGATGGGTTGGAGGCTGCTGGTCCTGGGCTTGACCTACAACTGCACCCTGCTGGGAGTGGGTGGCCTGGTGGGGCTCCCAGTGGTGCGGGAGCCCCCAGGAAATACCAGGCCAGTTACCACCCTGGTGAAAGGCAGGTCAGGGCACCTTAACCCCTAGCCCCTGCAACATTGGGTACAAGGGTGCCAGACATGGCTATGACCACCTGAGCCCAAAGAGGGTGTAAGACCTAGGTGGGGCTAGGTACAGCTACGGCCATCTGAGCCCCCACTGGGGAGAGAAGCCCCATGGCACCAGTGAGGGGGTAGAGATGTGGAGCCCCAGTGAGAGGGGCGGATGTGGAGCCTCAGTGAGGGGGAAACTAGAGGTCTGGGAGCCCAGTATGTGTGTATGTGTGCGCATAGAGTTGCCCCGGGAGGGGCCAGGGCAAGCTTGGCCCTGGTTGGGTAATTGGCTGGACACTACCCCAGTGAGGGTCATGGGAGAGGCCCAAAAGATGGTATATCTGCCACCCAAGGTGTGCGCTAGGTAAAACCTGTGGCCAAAGGGCTCTGCTCCAAGAGGGAGCAAGGCAGTACAAGTTGTTGATGCGTGAAGGAGACCCTGTGAGAGGGGGTGGAGCATAAGAGGCCCTAGTCAGAGGAGGGTGTTATGAATGTGTATGTGTCTAAGGCCTGACAGTGAGGGCTAAGCTTGGTCTGGCTGAAAGTGGAGAGCATCGTGGCACCCGAATGCCATCTGCGACGCTTGGGCTGCAGTGTAGGGGATGAATGGAGCCACAGATAGTGCCCCCTGGCATCAGGGCAAGAATGGGCAGCCTCCCGCCTAATTAACACCATAATAATGTATCGTTAAGACATGGTAGGAAAGGAGGCAGGCGATTGGCTCAGAAACAGGTGGGTGGGCCAATGGCCGACTGACCCCAAGAAAGCCCCTTGTTACAGTAAGCATCACAGAGATGCTTAATGGAATCTTCTAGACTGAGCACTGAGTCCCATTGGGTAGAGTCATTTTCTTTAATCTTGACTAATCTATAGAGAAGCCTCTGGGAACCCCATAAGATTGGGCCCCTAATATAGTCCATGGCCTGTAAATTTTTTGGCTACCCTCAAGCCTTCTTCTTGTACTGCCCTTTTCCTCACTATCTGGGGTCAATAATTGCCACATTTTTATCTGCAGTTGGATGTACAGGTTATTTTACCTCTACTCCTAACTCATCTTTTCCCAAGTTCAACATGTCTCTCCCTCTGAGACACCAGACAGATAAATCATCTAATTTTGGACTTGTATTAGGTAATCTTAAAATGACTTTAACTTGAGAAAATAATTATTCAAAAATGTACCTTTTGTCTTATTCAGTAAGAAAATATCCACTGTAACGTAAGCAAATCATGTTTCTTCTCAACCTAAACGCTGTCAAAGCTTCCATACAGTTTATTTTAGTCTTTGTCAGCTTGCATGGTAGTCTTCAAATCTCAACATAGACTTTCAACTGATGTGCCGATGAAGAGGTCCTGATATTTGAATCAATTCCTAGTAACAGAGTGTTTGTCTTCTCGTAAAAAAAAAAAAAAAAAAAAAAGTAAGGCTAACTTTTCAGATTGGTGTTTCTCAGGAGATTTTCTAATTTTACTAGTCTGTTTTATTTCTTACTTATTCTGCTATTTAAATGTCAATCCATATTTCTAGAGAGGTTATTTTCTCTGTTTCCATTAGATTTTTTTATCTAGGGGATTGTAACTCTATTCACTTGTCCCCCAAAAGTCTCAATAGATGCCCCTTTTTTGAGAGAGAGAGAATGAAGGGTAGCCCCTTTAACAGGATAATGGCAAATACAAAGTTAACATCTTGAGCTCTGTCAGATTTACATGGCTAGTAAAAAAATTTAGGCTGGACAAGGAAGATAGCGTCTATTAAAAGTTTTTGTTATCACATAAAATTGGATGGTCCACTGCCACAGAAAACAACTTTGGTCAGCATTGGATCCAGACTTTGCATTCCAGATCTTTGGCCATAGTCTTAGTTGGTGCCAGTCAATTTGCATATCTCCATTGAAATCTAATACTAGCTTGTACCAGCTGAGACCATGGCTCAGAATTTCCAGGTTTAATGTGCAGTATTTTTGAGTAAGTGTGTTTTGATTTTTGTTTTCTTCTCGCTATGAACAGGTGCCACTGAGTTGCTGCTTCTAGCCCGCAGGACGGACTTAAGGCGCATTTCTTTAGACACCCCAGATTTTACAGACATTGTCTTGCAACTGGAGGACATCCGTCATGCCATTGCTATTGACTATGATCCTGTGGAAGGCTACATCTATTGGACAGATGATGAGGTGAGGGCCATCCGCCGCTCTTTCGTGGACGGATCAGGTTGTCAGTTCGTTGTCACAGCACAGATTGCACACCCCGATGGCATTGCAGTGGACTGGGTTGCCCGAAACCTTTATTGGACTGACACTGGCACTGATCGCATTGAGGTGACAAGACTTAATGGGACCATGAGAAAAATTTTGATATCCGAAGACTTGGAAGAACCCAGAGCTATCGTATTGGATCCAATGGTTGGGTAAGGAGATACTTATAGATATTGTTTCTAAAAAGGCTGAATACCATTGAGAACATGTTGCACAGGTTGAACTTAGTCCCTTTAGTAAATGAAATCCATGTTAATTTGGTCTGTAAATTCACTGGCCTATACTGTATCCCTTGTGATCATACAATTTTGGGTCAAAGTAAGTGTGAGAGAGAGAGCAAAGCTGTATAAATGTTGAAGAGCATTGGTTTATAAATAATTCTGCAACTTTTTGTTCTGCAGATACATGTATTGGACTGACTGGGGAGAAATTCCCAAGATTGAGAGAGCTGCATTAGATGGGTCAGACAGAATTGTGCTGGTGAATACTTCCCTTGGCTGGCCAAATGGATTGGCACTGGATTATGCAGAAAGCAAAATATACTGGGGTGATGCAAAAACGGATAAAATTGAGGTTTGTTCATTGCATCTGCTTGTTTCATTCTGCACTCACAAAACAGTAGAGCTACTTCCATTTTCTTGAAATTAGGATTAATATATGAAGTTGACATAGGAATTTTCATGGGGCTTCATGGTGTGGAAAATATGCTTTGGGAACAGTATGGAGTGCATCTTTCCTCTGTGGCATTTGGCCCTGGAGTCAGTAACCTTTTAAAAGCAGTGGACCAAAATAACACAGCTCAGTCCAGTCACTAACATTTCCAACCTGGCCACCACTGCTGTGCAGGTAATCCTTCATGCCCGCAAATAAATCACTGTCAAATACTGCCTCTCCCTCCTCTGCTGCTGAATTGTTGTTGTTATCCAGGTTTCACAGGCCAGATGAAATCGCTCAGCTAGGTGGATTCAGCCTGTGGGCCATGGGTTGTCACCCCCTACCTTATGCAAATCACTTCACAACTCTTCCGCCACTTGTCTGCCTACAGAAGGGAACTAATACTCATAATATTCTAGGATAAAAAACTTATTTAAACATATGTACCCTGTTTTAAATTTAGGTGATTGTTTTTAAGTAAATCAGTTGATTTTACAGGTTGTTATATGTTCTGAGTCAATTTTACTTCCAGGTTCTCATGCATTTACACCAGTGAATCTCAAAGGAAGTGCTGGGGCCCACGAGTGCTGCGAGCAGTGGAAGTGTGCTGCAAAAATGATACTTCTCCTTGTTTTTGTTGTGGTTTTAAGCTGGGAGGCACAATATGTGTGCAGAGCAGGGCGTAGGAGAGTGTGTGTGTGTGGGGGGGGGGGGTTGGAGAAGCAGTGTCACCATGGGAATTGGACATCTCCAAACTGCCAGCACTGACTGCATCCTGCCTGCATGCTGGGGTCATGACTGCGCTGTGCACCTGAGTGCTCAGTGCCATGCTCTGCTGCATCCTGCTCTTCACGCATGCTGTGTCTGCTCCCTCCAAACCCCGTTGGGCAAGTGGTTGTGGATGCCTCCCTCCCTTCCCTTCTTTCTCTGGTCCAGCTGATCAGCCAGGAACCCTCTTGCCCAGGACCAGCCTCCACTGCACTGAGCTCTAGGGAGCCCTCTCCAAGAAGTGTCCCTGCACCCTGTGGCTCCCCAGAGCAGCATGGAGTTTGTTTACAACCCCTACCCCAGTGGTTCCAGGGCACACAGCAGACTGGCTTCATGTGCCCTCTCAAAGAGAGTGCCTCCCTGGTTCAGCCCCACACTGCCTCCCACAAAGAGGGCTTTCTCTGGTCCTGTACCACAGCTGCTTCTCCCAGCCCCCAGTTCTGGTGCACATGTACCTTCCAGCTGCTTGGGAGCTCCACTAGGATTGAACATCTGCAAACTGTGTTCACACCACTGCCACCACTTTTCCTTGTTCCCTTTTTCAGGTGTAAGAATGAAGTGTGCAGCCAGTTTTAATTCAGACAAAAAGTGTGTTCCAGGTATCAAAACTTTGGGGAAACACTGGTATACACTCTCTCTCTCTCTCTCTCTCTCTCTCTCGCTCTCGTTGTCTCATGTTCTTGGGGTTTCAAATATTGCTGGGTATTAGATTGTTCTCACCCTTTATTTCAGTACTTCCCATTAGAATTTTAGTTAAAGAAAAAGGGGTACGGGAGTGGGAGAGAAGTAACCATTCTATTGCCTGTAAGCAGTTTCATCAATCTAAAAATTTTGGGTCAGGTCTGACTTTTTTGACACATTCCGAGTGACTGTCTGAGTACATTGTTGTACTTGGTATATATTCATTGTTTTTATCACAAAAATGTAGAGAGGTCTGTTGCTGTGTGGGGAAGATGGTTGTATGATGATCAGGGTCCAGGGAGCCTCATTTTCTCTGATAAAAAAAATCCCGAATTTTCTAGATTAAAATAATCCAAATCCACATTTTTCTGACACTAAAACAAGATATATATATTTCTTAAAACCAGAAAATGTGGGGTGTATACGTATGTGTGTGTGTGTGTGTGCGCTTTGATCAAAGCAAAGATCAGATTTATAAGTCACCTCCGTATTCACGTGATGTAGCCATCACCTTCCTTCATTCTCTTCCCTTTCTCTTTTTTTATGTCCTTTTCCTTCTTTCTCCTTTTCTCTCTTCTCCTTTCCTTTTTCCTTCCCACTTCTTTTCCCTCTTCTTCCCTCCCCTCCCCTCCTCCCCCCCTCGCTAGATGTGGTTGTCTTCCCCTGCGAAAGACAAAGAACACATACACTCATAAAATATCTAATCTATCTAATCTATCTATCGTTTTAATCACAGAAAAGTGTGGATTTGGGGGTTTTTGTTCAATCAGAAAATTTTGAATTTTTTGTTTTTAATCAGAGAAAACCATGATCCCTGATGATGATACTGTGGCTATATGTCAGGTCCCTAGCAGTCGCACTTTTTCTTTTCTTTCGATGGCGGTGTTAGAGCAGGGGCGGGCAATTATTTCAGGTGGAGGGCTGCTTACTGAGTTTTGGCAAGCCATTGAGGGCCGCGTGACAGGCAGCCAGGGGCAGATAAATATTAATATTCTAAATGTTTTAGGGGTCCCATGGGCCGGATAGAATGGCCTGGCGGGCCGCATTTTGCCCACCCCTGTGTTAGAGTGATATTGTAGCCATGATGTTTCAGGAATTATGTAAGAGGAAAGCATTTCTTCTGGTGATACCCTTTATTGGACCAACTGTGTAGTTGGGATAGAATTAGACAAGCTTTTGAATGCAAGATGTTCTCCAGGTCTGAGGAGAAAGGCCAGCCCAGGGATAGTAAAAACCAGTGGGAAGATGGGGGAGGAAAATTCCCAGAGGCAGCAGAAGGAAAGAAGCCAATTCCTGAGATCAAGGTCTAGCAAAAGGGAGGAGGGTTATCATTATTATTATTTTTTTTAGCTAGAAGGCAGGACATGGTGGCATCGTAGAGAATAGTTCAGAGAGGCATAAGCTTTCATAGGTATCTGATGAAATAGGCTGTTGCCTGCAAATGCTCATGCCTCTTTTAACCAGTTAGTCTCTAAGGACACCTACACACATGCCCGATGCCTGTTCCAGTGCATGCTAATTGGCACTCGTTGGAGCAGACTCAATTAAAAAAATCACTTGGAGTGTGCTAATTAGCATGCTCAAGCAGCCTTGCTGTTTCATGTATTCAGCATCCCCAGGCTTCAGAATGGTGGTGGGGGTGCACTTTCACTAAAATTTGTCAAACGATCTTTAGTTAAAGCACCCCTGCGACCATTTTGAAGTACAGGATGCTGCTGAATATACAAGACCCTGTTGGTGCTTAAATAGAGTGTCTTCCAAGAGCCGCTCTAATTAAAGTGCCCCCCTCCCCCCACACACACGTAAAGATGACCTAATGTGCTAGCCTGCCCTGCTGTCTGCCTGACTTCAGGAGACCCCTGTGGTTTGGTGGAAAATTCTTTGTCTGCCACACAGGAGACCTGGGTTTGATTCCTGGATGCTTGTATAATTACAGTGATGGAGGCACCAAATGTCTAGACTCAGTCTGGCCTTTGGATTCTGTTGCAGTGGTGTAAAGAGGGGATGGAAGGTCTGGGTAGCCTCCACTCCTCCAAACTCCTGCCTAGAGGCAGGAGTGGTATTGAAGGTCTGGGTGACCTATTGCATACACCATGATCTGAAAAGGGTGATAATTGCCAAACATCAGACTTCAGGCTAACACAGCTAGCTACTTTCTTTAGTTTTAGTCTTTCTCAGTGACATCTATTATAACCCTGGCCTTGCAAAGTTGCAACAAAGTTTATCTCCCCAGACACCAAATATGTTTCCTTCATCTTTATAATAAGTTTTTATTTTATTTATCTAAAACTTAGAGTTACATTTTTTGGACCTCTTTTTATTTTTGATATCTCTGGCCCCAGGCCTACAAGAAGCCTGGGATAGGCGAATGCCTTAATTCACAGAGAACAGCTTTTAGATGCAGGGCGTTGGCAAGCAGAGACACTAGTGGGCTCAGTGGCCTCTTATTGTAGCAACTTGAAAAACAAACTCTAGTGTTGTCCTCACTTGGATACTTCTTTACAGCAAAGAGGACTGTAGCCACAGACCTGCTTATATATAAATTGAATGTATTATGTTTCTGGAATGGAATGCTAAATGAGCACCAATATTTTGTTTTTGTTTCTTTCATGAGTCTTCCTCAGTGTTTGGTTTTTGCTAATGCCTCACACTCCAGGAATTATGGGAGTAAGTGAGAAAGTGACTTTGCTTTGCATTTAAAGCTAAGAGAAAATCTTGAAAAAGCACAAACCATAAAGGCTCAAAACTAGGAGGCAAATAAAGAATATTCCAACATTATTATTATTACTTTTTACATTTCATGATTTTTAAAAGCATTTCTTGTTTTTCTGGTGACATTATTAAATGCACTGGACTAGTGATACTGCAGTCCTTCAGGCTTCTTAGGATCTTTATTCCATTGACTCGTTACATTAATTTGAGGGAGAAACTTTCTCCAGTCTCCATTAGTGTATAACATGACTACTTATCAAATTTGGAACTGCCAGGATAGTCTGGTAGTCCAGTGATCGTGTTATAGATGGATTGGAATTTGAGTCCTGAGAGATCGCTGGGATAACAGCATTGTAGCAGTGGTACACTCTGCCTGTGATGTGAGAATGCATCTTGCACAGCACATTCCAGCCTCTCTGGCTGAAAGGCTCTGGAAGGGTCTTCATCCAGAACACGGAGTCAACCCAGCAAAGAATACTTTGGATGAGTGGTGAATAAGCGGGGAGAATTGAACTCTTGGAGGTCTAAGACAGTAGCATCCCTGCTGCTCTGCACGATCAAACATTCAGAATCACATTACTGTGCCAAGTAGTGTTTCTGGGTTAATGGCTTTCTTATCTAATCTGTTCTGGTGCAGTTTGCCCCAGTATCACATGTCAACCTTCTGCAGTGGCTGGAAGGCTGGAGGGAAGATGGGTTGGGGGGGGGGGTGTTGCAGGCCCTGTAAGGCCATTGAGTATGATTGGGGAGAGTTTTAAACTCCCACCCTGGCCTGCAGGGACCCCAGCCAGGGTGTGCCTGGAGGAGGAGGTGGAAAGCAGCCTTACCAGGTTTGTCCCCAAAGGGGGTGGAGGGGTGCATGGCCAGACACCAGCCAGGGCAGCGCCTCAGATGAAGGGGGGAGGGGAGGGGATTAAACCTCCTGTCTCCCCTCTCCCACCAGCATGGGGACCCCAACTGGGGTCTGCCTGACATTTCTCCCTGCTGGCCACTCGCACTGTGGGGAGCATGGCGAGTGGGAGAGGGGAGAGAGAAGGAGGTTTAATCCTCCTCCCTCCCTCCCTCCTCTGCCTGAAGCTGCTGCTTGGCCCGGCTCTGCCCATGTCCTCCATCACGCAAGTGGCTAGCAGGGGGGAAAGCTGGGCAGACCCCGGCTGGGGTCCCCATGCTGGTGGGAGAGGGGAAAACAGGAGGGTGTGTGTAATCCTCCTCCCTACCCTCCACCTGAGTCTGCTTTCCCACACCTCCACCTCCTCCACTTCAGTGGGGAAAAAAGTCTGGCACAGGCTGCTCCACACCTGTCAGGCAGACCAGATTGCATCTCCAGCCAGGTTTCCCAACCCCTTGTCAGCCAGCCCTTACAGTTCTGGCTAGGGAGCAGACAGCACAACCCAGCCCAGGGCTGCAAAGCATCCTGGGATGCTAGGGTACTGTGATTTAACTTGAACCAAGAAGGGGTCTTAACCTAAATCAGCTAAGTCTGATACTACATTCAACCAGATTTATCTTAAGCCAGTTCTGGCCATTTTGAAACCGGTTTATGTGCACTGAGCTTCTGTTCTGTTACAAATTTAAACCAGTTTCTGATCACTTAAACCAGTCTGTGTGTAACTTCTGTCCCTAGTCTATGAGATTTCTTGTTGTGCTTTGGAGCGTGTTGCAATAGCCTATATAAACCACAGACTGTCCCATTATTAGCTAGATCTACTGTATCTAGATTAGCATTTGGATTATATCTTTAGTCTCTCTCCACTAGCTCGGTGCCCTGAGGAAGTTTCTAACAGTCTGCAAACTCATTTTTCATGTAAGTTCAGTATAAGGTGGCCCTTTGACCTTGAGCAGTTCTTCAGCCTAAATTTTTGGGGATTGGGATGAAAGCTAGTGAGAATCTTGCTTGCAAGTTGACAGGTTATACAGGAAACCCTTGCTGTTTGTGGGTTCGGCATTCACGGTTTCAACTATTCACGAATGCCAAACCAGCATTTTAAATACACTTTATATACTTACAAGAGCTCCTCAGGAGATCCGTGCTTGCTGCTGTTGGAAGGCTGCAGGAGATCCGCTGCTGCACTCCCACCATCGCCGCCAGAGCCGTGGCCCCCCCGCCAACCGCCAGGGGCACTGCGTTCATGAACACAGTGCCTTATTCGCGGATTTTGCCATTTCCGGGACATACGAGAACGTGTCCCCCGTGAATGGCAATGGTCGCCTGTATAGTCCAATGGTGGAACATGGAACTGGACCTCAGGTAACCTGAGCCTTCTCCAGAGCCTGAGCTTGCTGTATGACTTTGTGAACATGTTGCAGGGAGGAGGGGTAGGTATGAAAAATGAGAGACAGAAAAAGAAAAATATTTCTGTGTACTTCATGAATTGTTGTATGCAAGGAGTCTACAAGCAGCTATTCCACAGAGAATTGTTGAATCCACCTGTTTTTCAGGGTGTGGTATTACTCAAATAGTAGTTGTATTGTTTTGATGAAAAAGCGAACGCTTCTGATGAGCTGGATTTCAAGCTTGTTTATGCCACATACTGCTTTTATTATTTATTTTTCACATGCTGCTTCATGCTATGCTGTTCTGGAGCCCCCAGATGATAATAAAGCATCAGCAGGGGTTAATGGAAACTGGTAGGGGGTACAGCAGGGAGCTTTTGTTCCCATTTTATCTGGCAGCCTGCAGCAGGCAAAAGCAGGCTGTGGCTCGACAGCTTCGTCATTTATCTCGGTCAGGTTTCACTGCTGATAAACTTCTATTGAAATGGATGGCTGCTATTGTGCTTACCAGTGGGGAAGATTTCTTATTGACTTGCTACAGGTTTAAAGCATTTTCCTGCCGTGCTACAAGGTTAAAAATGTACAATCTTTTCTGTTGAACTGGTCTTGTGTTTCCCTGCTCAAGTGAATATTTATCTTCTGGGCACGTAACGCTACCTGTTCTAAGACATAAGTTGGATTTAAAATGGCCAGCAAAACCCATATTGATGTAACAGTTATGCCTGTGTGTTGAGAGAAAGTAGCATTGATGCAGCTGATTTCCTTGCAATTTTTTTGATGAGTGAGTGTTGCTTTGGTTTTTCTTTATTCATCTTCTCTCCTCATCTCCTTTTTTCTTGGAGTCAGCAGTGACACACGCGTACTTGCACGCTTACTACTGGTGGGCTCTGTAAATGGACTGCTTGCCTCCCATACTGATTCCATGCAGCTCTAACTTTTAAGAAGGTTAGAAGTGGCCCCAAATCTATTAGGCATGCGTAGCATTACTTTTCCTAATCCTCATGATTAACATAGGAAGTCTTACATCCTGCTGTTTTCCAGCATCAGTATATACAAGCCTTCAGAACACAGTCACACTGGGCAGCAGAAAACGGAAGCTGTTAAGACCTTTTTTAGTACAAAAATCTTTAACAGAGAGGACCTTTATTGTCTATGGCCAAGAAACTAAAAGCCTGGCATCTGGAGAATGCTTCATTTTATATTCTAATCCTGAAATTGCAGGGCTATATTTCCTTCTGATGACAACTCCCTCTGTTTCACCAGTACCCTAATAAGGAAATTCTGTTTTCCAGGCATTCAGGATTGTGTTCTATTGAGAAATTCTGTCTTATAGAAAATAGTCTGTGTATTGTGTAAGGCATAGTCTGTGTTTTCTTGCAAGACATGCCTGGCTGATCCTCCCTACCACACCCACTTTTCGATAGGGAAGTGGAAGTCAAGAGACAGGAAAAGTTGCCTCCTGTTGTGTGTACCCACACAAACACACTCATTCTCTCTCTGCCCCTGACATATTATGTATATGTCATGTGCTGTAGTTTCATTTAGGACCTGATTCAACACTTTAAACTCATGCTTAAATGCTTGATAAATCTGGACTTTCAAGTTCCTTTTGGTTTTAAAGGTGGCCAGAATTCATAAGTAATCCCATATTTTAAAATGGGGACAAAGTAAGGATTTTTTCTTCTTCAGAGTTACAGAGGTTGACACTTCTATATTATTTTTACATGCAGTCTTTCAGTCAGTGAAGAATTAAGTCTTGCAAGACAGATTTGGAGCCATACATCTGCTTTGTTGCTGGCGAGGAAAGCTGTCCTGGAGATATTTCGTGTCTGGCATTGGGCTTGTTGTTTGTTTGGTCTTTTGGTTCATGTAATAATGGATCATTAAAAAGGAGGGAAATATTTTTGTTTGGGATTTGTTCTTTGTTTAAACATTGTCCTATGCAGCTGTAGTCAGCTTACTTAAATGTGTACTTTTTGCACAACTTTCAAAGTATTACAAGCGCAAAACCATAAAAGATGAAATTTTGTGAAAATTACACATTGTTGTCTTCCAGGTACAAGAACATAAAATGACAGAGTTACGTTTTTTTGTAGCCTCTGTCTGTCCTGAATACATGGGAAATCATACTGCTGGTGCGCCTATGAAAAATATCTTTTGTAAATTTGCTCATGCTAACTTCAAAAATACCTTTGCAAATTTGAAAGAGAGAAAGTTTCCAGCAGTTGCAGTTCACAGTTTTATGTACACCTGAGCAATTACAAAAATAATTATAAAATTAATTTCCTCTGTTTTCATTTTCCAATAATTTTGAGAGGTGGTTTAGCAAGTGAGGCATATAGACAGCTTCTGGTATTTAGAACTACATTCAAAACTAAATTATGTTGAGAAATGAAGATGAATAACAACAGTATGCTTATAGAAACCTTGCTTATGCTGTGTCAGTTAAATTACAAGTATAAACCTTTAAGCTTTGACTAATAGAGGCTCCATAATTAACTAGGCAGTGAGTGTCTTCAACTTCCACTGTAATGAAAAAGAACCATGGATGTTTAGCACCCTGCAGGATTAGGCTTTCTGTGGTTATTTGTTTAATAAAATGTTGTTGTGTTCATGGAAGTAAGTCTGATAGCTGTGCTCACAGTGGTAAGTCTGATAGTTTAAATGTGTCACAGTCTGGACAGATGTTTGGAGACTTGTAGCTCCATGAATGTTTATCGCCGCTCACATGTGATACTTTCTACTTTCCCAGGTCTTGTCTTTCAGGAAACTTTGTTAATTCCCTACAATCCCAACTTGTTGCACACTTTGTTACTTTAGTCTTGAGCCCACAGAGAGTTCTGCCAGTGCTCTTTGGTAATGATTTGCAAAACATTCCTCTTCTAATCAGAACTGAATGGCGCTTCACTGATGAAATAGGTGTGGGAATGTGACTTGACAGACTGCTACTCAAATGTCAGTTATTAGCTAACACATATTCAAACTATGCATTGTCAAAAATGAAAAGTCACAACATCTGACTACTTAAAGCTTTTTATTACTGACATTCAGATGTGAATTAAATCCAGAATATTTGGCAAAATTGAGACCTTCATCAAATTGTTATCATGCAAAATTCCATTTTTGGGATGGAAACAGTACTCCAAGATAGTAAGCTGTATTTTATCCGTGCTGGCCACCAAATTCATTAACTTAAGTTTTGACCTTAAGTTATGAACTGCATTTTATGAGGCTGAAGTTTTGAAGTGATACATTACTTGGTTTAACTAGTTGTAAAAAAACCTTGTGCGTGTTTTATTTTGATTTGCTTTGTGGCATTTATTTTTTTGTTTGGAACTAGTTGCCTTTACAGTAAAGGTAGTGTTTGTGGCTAAGCTACATCTGTTTCCTATTGTAGTCTGTATTCTCGCTTGTGGGTTTACAGTATTTTAAATTGCCTCAAAACGCGAAATTCACACCACACTGTGGTAAAAGCAGCGCACGTCGCTGGAGGCACTGGCTCATATTAGAAGGTGAACTCCTCAAACAGGGATTGAGAGATGCTGGTTGTCATTTTGGCTGGCTAATCCATTTTGGGGTGCAGTAGGATAGTTCATATGTAAGGAAACTCAGCTGGTACTTGTTACCTGAATTTCACAGCAGGGAAGAGATTATGTTAACATCCTCTGGAATGAATTGATTAGGGTTGTAGTCTCCCTTTGTGTAGGTTATATGCACCATCCCTGCATCCCATGTTATTTTGTTTCGTGCCTCATGCTAGTTTGTTTGTTTTGTGACCTATAGATAGGGATATTTTTAAAACTTCTTGAAATTAGCTAAGGTCAGTATGGGACAACATGTTGCCCTGTGACAGTTCAGTCCATGTGGTATAAGTTGTTGCTTACACTCCAGCTCCTAATGGACAAATGTTAATATTATAAATCATTGGTGAAGGGACAGTCTTTTTGGCAGACAGGTCCCAAATTAGCCCACACCCTTCCCAAGTGCCAGTCTAATCCCATTTCCCTGACCGATCTGCTGCTCTGCTTTCTGCTTTTCTCTACTCCCTGCCCAATTTACTTCTTTGTTTTCTTCTTCCTGTGGTATCTTTTGCTGGGCTGCCTGTCCCCTCCCTCATTTGCCATGTGCCCCACACAATTACAAATGACTCTTCTCTTTTTGGTTTAAGGAGGAAAGATGAAGTCAGAACAGAGATTTAGAAAAAGTGTAAAGCTCAGCAAGATGGTGGTAAAATAAAATGGGGGTGATGAGTTTTATTTGAGCCTGGGAGGGTACTTTCTTTACCCCTGTAGATTATTGTATTTTTTTTAAAAAGCACACTGATGATTAAGGAACTTGAATAGATTAAAGAACTGGGAGCTTCAGCAGAAAGATTCCTTTGTTTTCCTGTAGCTTACCTTCAGCACATTAATAGAGCCACTTCATGGTTCTTCAGTTCAGTGTCAGTCTTTTGTTTAGGAACCTCATTTGTCACAACAGAACTCAGGGGAACCAGACAACTAGAGCTTGAGAGAGAGAGTCTACAGGTACTGAAAACTTCTGAAATGCAAGTGGAATAACTGAGCTGCTTTTGAAAGAAGGTGCAAAAAATTGGAATTTTTACTGGGCCTTGAGTCCAGTAAAACATTCTGGAATCGGAAGACAAAGTGACAAGCATAAGGTGCAGGTCAAGGATATTATATGTGCCATAATACAAAACTAAGTCTAGAAAAGTGTGCTTGTTATACTTTAAAAAAAGAACATGGAAAAATAAATCTTCCAAAGCAAAATGATTTTGTTGATGCAGTATGCACACATGTATAAATCTACAATGTATGCTAACAGTCTTTAAAACCTTTTTACATAACCATTTCACAGAGTAAGTTTGAATTTTCTTTAAAGAAAACTGGGAGCCCACTGGAAGCTAGTGAATATACAACACTTGTCTTGTTTTTTATAACAGTTCTGTTCATGAAGGGAGGGCTTGCTGGCTGGATAAAATGGAATAAAACCAGTTTACAGCATAAATACTTCTGAGCAGAAAAAAATTGCATGTGGAGATTTTGGCATGATTTTAGCAGACTTTGCCCTGTACCAAGAAAGACTTGGGTTTAAATCATGTTGGAGTGATATTGTAGCTATGATGGTTCAGGAAATATGCAACAAGCAATATAAAAATTATCACCCACAAACATCCTTGGGTTTGAATCCTCATTTTGCTTTTCCTTTCCCTGCCATCTGATACCATCTTGGGCCTTGCTTATCACTAAGTGCTAGTAAATCCTAACCACAAAAGTGTCCCTTCAGGCAAGTTACGTTGGCATTGATAGATCCTGGCCATTGTTATTACAGAGGTATTTGGGTTGAGGTGGAGAAGATGGGAAATGCTAAGCCTCTAGACTAATGATTCTCAGCCAGGGTACCCGTGCCCCTAGATCCGTTGAAGGATGAGGATGGAAGTGTGAAGAGATAAGGGAGGTGGCAGGAGATGAACAGATGAGCTCTGACTTCAGCTGTGAGGAGATAAGCAGAAAAGGGCAGGCTAAACCACTCCCTGCCTAGCTGTTCCCCCACCTCCACTGCCTGCCCCCTCTGCCTGGAGGTAAACCCTGTAATAATTAGATTTTGGAATGGGGTGCTGCTCAGTTCACAAAAGTTGTGGAGGGGTACCTCGAGTCAGACGAGGAGTGCCTTGAGTCTAAAAAGATTGAGAACCACTGCTCTAGATTAGAGGTTCCCAATCACTGGGCCACGAAGGGTTGGCTGCCGGGCTGCCAGCAGTCACATGCAGGGTTAAAGCTGGGCAGCGGGGCAGCCAGCTCTGTGTGCCTTGTCCTGCTCCCACTGCGCCTGCTGAGGCACTGCCTGCGCAGCAGGTACTGCGGCCTGTGCTGGGCTGGGCAGGACCCCCAGCCCTGTCCGTGGCTGGGAGCAGGGAATGCAGGTGGGGAAATGCCTGGGGCAGAGGGCAGGGAGGTGGCTACACTGCTTGCTCCTAGGGAAGGCAGCGGAGCCCCTTCTTCCTGGGCAGCTCCATCTGGGTCCCCCAGGCCACTACCTGTGCAGCCCCCTCCCCTGCAGGGTTCCCTGGTGCCTGTGGCTATGGTGTCCCAACCCGATCCAACCCTTGCATCCTCCCCCCCCCATGTAAAAAAATTAAATTTAAATATGAAAAATTTAATTTTAACCATGTAAATTAAATTTAAATATTTTTGCCAGTCCGCAGTATAAAAAAGGTTGGGAACCACTGGTCTACCGTAAGAAAGAAAGGGAGGGGTACCAAGATTTAAAAACAGTATGTTAATATGTTTCTAAAGTTTCTTTTTTCCCCACTCTCAGACCTCTCTAAACAAAGACGTTGCATCACAATCTCTTGGGTAATGCTAGTTTCCAGAAGGAGCTTCCTGACACGTTGCAATCTTCTATCTAGATATTTTAATACATTCATACTCACTTTATGAATGCTGTTGGATTTTGTGTTATCCAATTTTTGCAGGCAAGGTAAAGGAAAAGGCTTTCCTAAAACGTTTCTTTTTATTCTGAACGAACACATAGGATGAATGTAATACAATTCAGGAGTGATGTCTCCCCACACATTGTTTAGGGCTCATGAGATCTCAGCATCACATAATTATGATGTGTACTCATTGTAACTTTAGTGTTATGTTCATTTAGAAACATCTTCTTTTAAAAGGGTTATTTCCTTCACCTGATATCTCTTTAATATTTTAATATTTTAAATAGTCATACTTGGCATTTAAACAGTGTTGTAGTATATTTGACTATGGTAAGTATATTCATTAATCCTTACAATGCCCTTTTGAGGAAGGTAATATTTACCCAATTTTATCAGGAAGGGAAACTAAAAATGCAAATTAAAGTGTTTTGATTAAAGCTATAGGATGGTGCACTGCCTATTCATGACCTTTCAGGTACAGAAGGTGTAGAATATAGTTGTCAGGAATGCAAATATGATTCTTGACACTGATCCTCTGATACCCAGAATTATCACTTTTTTATCATCAGTCCCAGTCTGGATGAAGTTGTCTTGAAAGGGACTCTTGACTACTGTATAGTGAGCCAATTTAAAATGAAGGGCATCCCCACTTCTAAATTTGTCATAATTCTTCCAAACTGCACTGCCTCCCATTTAAAAGTGAAGCAATCAAGTTATTGCAGGAAGGGAGATAAGGAAAGAGGTAGGCTTTATGTATTAAAGATATGCCCAGGGTTGGATCACAAAAGAAATATTCCGGGACTTGCTGAATTGGAACCCCACCTTGCAGTCTCCTTATCTGGATTTCATTTATGCAGATAGCATTAGACACAAAGGGGCCTTTGTGGATTTGAGAGTGATGGACACTTTGCCAAAAGTCTGTCTTTGATTATTCTGTATCTAGTTTAGTAGAGTTTCAATTACTCTTATTTTTCATTTAGTAATAAAAATTAAATATGCAATGCTTAATGTAGTTGTTAATCATGAGATTATATACAAAGAAATTATTCTGCATGTATTCAGGCAGTTTCTCATCCCAGTGTCCCTGCTATTATGTGTATGCACAGGTCATGAATTCAGATGGCACTGGTAGGAGGATTCTGGTGGAGGACAAGTTGCCTCACATCTTCGGGTTCACTTTGCTGGGAGACTATGTTTATTGGACAGATTGGCAAAGGCGCAGCATTGAGAGAGTGCATAAGCGTACAGCAGAAAGAGAAATCATCATAGACCAGCTGCCTGATCTAATGGGTCTGAAAGCCACAAATGTCCATCAGATCATTGGTGAGTGAGTGAAAAATCACAAAAAAGGGGAAAATGAACTTCTTGAGCATCTGTATGGGGAAACTGTTTTTCTTTCCAGGTCTGGATACACTCCACCAACCCACAAGAAAGGATCTCAAGAAAGTATTTAACAGTGCTGGCAAGAGTTTGTAAAACAACAACAGTACCCTTTACTGGCTTTGAGCACTTGATATCTAGGTTATTTGTGCATGGTTATCAACTTGTTTAGATGTTGACTAATTCCGTTTGTTACAGTCAAGTCATGGCTGCATGGGGCTAACTGCCCGAATAGTACATTGTTTTCTTGGTCAAGTTGTGTAGACTTTTCTAAGCTTTGCCACTGTGGCATAATCCTTATTAATACCTGAGCTAGCTAGTTTCAAGTTAGCTCAGGTATGTCTGTTCTATGCTGTGGTAACAGCAGCGAGTGCAGGATAGGCCTAGCCTAAGTTAGGTGTGTTTAAGTGAAGCTGTCTTTCATACTAGTCTGTACCAAATGAATTGAGTGTTATCAGTACGCTTGTTAGTAGATATATTTCTACAATACGCATGAACCCTTGCGCACACACTTGTGACAGGGAGATGCTTTGTTTGCAGTCTGAAGTGATAGTTTAAGTGGTCATGAAGCCTGAAGCTTTTTTGAGCCTCAAGGTAATCGTAATAAGATAAAGCTGAAGTATGTGCACTGGTCTGTGGGTTAGATCCGGTCCATGGGCTTGATCCAGCTCACGCGAGGCCAGGGCCCAATCCGGTACATGCCATATCACATCAGATCTGGCCTTAGCCCCGCCATGGGCAGTCATGCCTAGCACTCCAACCCAGCCCTGCGCATGCCAGCCACAGGCACAGAGACGTGGAAGAGTGCTGTATAAAAACAGGTGGTACTCTTGTTCATGCAAAGTTTATGCTGGAAATGAAGAATATCAGGCTTTTCTGCTGTCAGCCCTATTCCTTTTCAGTTGTACTGAATTCATTTACACAGGGTGAAGAGAGAAAAGTGCTAAAATTTAAAACTATGGTAAAAGGAATATCGTCCAAAGGATTGTTAAGGCCACAACAAAAATAATCATACAGAGGTTACAAGGTGAAAAACAGATGCAGCCTATTTATTTATATTTAAGTGATTTTTTACCTTCCTGATTTCTGTGAAGATTACAAGGATACTCTTGAAAATGAAGCCAGAGTCAAATAATTCTTTTTCTTTTCTTATGCTATGTGATTAGGTACAAACCCTTGTGCAGATGATAATGGTGGTTGCAGCCATCTCTGCCTATACAGACCACAGGGACTTCGGTGTGCCTGCCCCATAGGCTTAGAACTCATAAGTGACATGAAGACATGCATTGTCCCAGAAGCTTTCCTACTGTTTTCACGGAGAGCAGATATCAGGAGAATCTCTTTGGAAACCAATAACAACAATGTTGCCATCCCACTTACTGGAGTCAAGGAAGCATCTGCCTTGGATTTTGATGTGACAGACAATCGTATTTATTGGACAGACATCTCACTGAAGGTGAAGGAAGGAATTCTTGGTTTGTTTGGCATTGGATATAAAGTCGTTTTGTTGTTGGGATCTTCAAACCCTCTAGTTCGGTGGTGCCCAATCTTTTGGCCCCATAAGCAGGATGAGTGGTGCAGCGTTGGTCCATGGGTTGTGTCTGGCCCAGCTCATGCAAGGCCAGGGCTCAGTCATAATATCACACCATATCTGGCCTATGCCTCACATGTGCAATTAGGCCCACCACCCCAACCCAGCCCTGCACATACCAGCTGGATCCCAGGCACAAGAGCCATATCATCTGGCCTGCTAGGGCTAGGAAATATGGCTCGGGAGTAGTGGCCATGTTAATAGCCATCACTCCCCAACCACAAAATTTCTGTACCGTTGGGGAGTCTTGTGGGCTGGGGGTTGAGCACCCCTGTTCCAGTTTAAGAATTGACTAATACATACAACATTTTGCAGAAATCTAGTTCAGATGGAAAGGTTTTTAGTCCAGTGCACATTGTCATTCATTTTATTTCCATAGTAAAGTGTGTGCATGCGCGCACGCGCGCACACACACACACACACACACACTATTTTTAAACCAGTAGTGTACATTTTCATACACAAAAGGATTAGTAAAAGTTAGAATTTGGTGGAAAACTGAACCCTAAGCAAAACCATAGTTTCAAGGAGATTTGGAGGACAAATACATTGTAGCAACTGTGCTTTCTGTCAGGAGTGGAAGGAGGTTTATTAGTCTCACCTCAGTATCGTTTAGGTAGCAGGCTACCTCATAACAGTCATAAATAATATGGTGAAAATTACAAGCTAGCCTGAAAAAGATATGGACTAAAATATCAGTGAGTTTGGGAGACTGATGTAGAAACTTATGAACTGTCTGACTGTGGTATGCCTCTTCCTGTCTCATATTTGTGGGCAGCAAATTTAGTTAGAAGTTTTTAGGCTAGATAATTTTTTTTTAATAAAGTAAGAATTTTGTAGTTGTGTCGAAACTAATCCAAATAATAGTCTGTAGTATTCTGCTCTTCATAGCTTAGTTATATACATACAGGCTCATATAATTTTTAAAAGAGTTTTTCCAAGAGTTTGGCCAGTCCTCCTGGTTTTAATTTGAAATGTGACTGAAATGTTAAAATAAACCTGGATCCCCAGCTCTGTTTTATGGGGCAGTGTAGATGGACACTGAGTGTCATTGGTTTCCATTCTATGCCGTCCATTCCTCTGACACTGGAGGTAAGCACTCAAGCTTGAAACCTGGTAAAATAGAACTTTGTGGCAACTTCTCTGGTGTTTGAAGAGTGAGGGAGGGTATAGGGCAGCAAGGAGGAAACTAGTATCTGACAAAACAAAGTAGTATTTCTTTGCATATCAGTGTTGTTATTTTAAAGCTTCTAGATGGTCAGTGTAAACCAACAGTAAAGAACAGTGGAACTGTGATATATCTTTATGGCCCCATCTGTTGTAAAAAAAAAAGTTTATGATGCCAATAATGATTAAAAGAAAAAGGAGAAATTCTCCTCAGTGGGAATTTAATTTAAATGAAGTGTTTTCTTTCTAAACTGAAGCACAGGCATTACAGAGGTAATTGACTTTTTAGCCATTCTGTTTTCTTCTTCTTAGTGAGCTGTGCTTAACCTTCTCTTTATGATGTTATAAAATATTGCTGCGCACTGTAGCACACAAGCTTTTGTATAGGCCTGGAAGAGCCAAAATAATTTCCCCTCAAAGCTGGCAGTGAATTGTTAAGGTCACTTTGCCATGTAGATTGCTTAATTGAACCAGGCTAAAGTCACGCCATTTACTTCCCAGTGAAATGCCATTGTGATTGACACAGAATATTTTCATGGAGTATAGCAAGTCATTGCTTCTGAATAGAAGCATTGTTCACTGAGCAAATATGTAGCATATTGTATGATCCTCTTTCCTACAAGATGCTTGAAGTCTGCAGGCTTTTAAATTCAGACCCAGCGACTGACTGGTAAAGTTTCTATGAATCTTTGCATCCCTACAGACTATCAGCAGGGCATTTATGAATGGCAGCGCACTGGAACATGTGGTGGAGTTCGGGTTGGACTACCCTGAAGGCATGGCAGTTGACTGGCTAGGGAAGAACCTGTACTGGGCCGATACTGGAACAAATCGCATAGAAGTATCGAAACTGGATGGGCAGCATCGCCAAGTGCTGGTATGGAAGGACCTGGACAGTCCCCGGGCGCTGGCATTGGACCCTGCTGAGGGGTAACTCACTGACTTAATCCTGTGCTTATGAACATTTTAAAAATAATGCATGAATATTCTCTGTAGAGCATGTTAAGGAAGTACCCACATGTAAGTCCTGAGTGAATCCAGCTGGGGAATTGAACCTAGGAATTTGGAATCTGGAGAAAGTCTGGAGAAATAGATTCTAGAAATAGATTCTTCATGTCCTGAAAAATCAGAGATGCTCATTAGAAAGTGATTTTTATTTAGTTTTTTAATTAACCATACAATGAAGTTAGCTGTAAGTTTATGGAATTCATTAATTAGAAAAGTTTTGTCACTTTGAAAACAAAACAGTTATTCCTTTTAAAATGAAGCTTCAGCACGGGTCATGATGCTGTGAAGGGGTATGACATAGTCTGCTTTTGAAGGAAGAAGAGAAGCTCATTGCTTGAGTATAAAAAGAGATCTTTGTTTGGTTGCTCCAGGATGAAATGTTGAGAAATGGACTTGTTCCCATTAAATGTATAGCACAAATGAAGGAGAAACCTGTAGTATTTCATATCTGCATATCCCTTGAACCGTTTGAAATACTTTACAAGCCTTAACTAATTTATTTCTGGCAAAGACCCATAGGAGGTGTGCTAGTTATGTATTGCACATATTTTACAGGTGGGAAAAACAAGACACAGAAGCTAAAGGTCTGATTTTTAGATGTTCTAAATTCGTAGTTTCCAATGTTATAGCATAGGGGTTGTCAACTAGGGGTACACATACCCCTGAGGATACTTGGGAAGGCTCCACAGGGTATGTGGCAGCGGCGCAGGGGGGGCAGGACAGCCAATACTTTTCTTTTGCTTTTGGCTACCATGTGTCACTGGCAATTCTGGTTTTATGCCCCTAGGGGGCACCCCCCCTCACCCTCCTGCTCATCTGTCCGCCGCTGGGGGACTCCCTGCTTCTTGACCAGCTGCCAGGGGTACACCAACCAAAAAAGGTTGAAAACCCTTGCTATAGTAGGAGCTACAGTAATGTAGAGAATTTAGTACTATACTTCTATGCCTGTAACAGGATCAGACCATGGGGGCATGACACCCTCTGATGGCCACGCAGCTTCTGCGCTGCTCTGGCTCCTAGGGTAACTTCCGTTTCCCCTCACCTGCCATGCATTTGTTGGAATAATCTGATTACGAAAAGGGAGGCTGCCCCAGGGTCCCAGAGTGAGCCTTTCTTTATTATCAGATATTGAGTACCTCCTGAACCCAGCCGATCCCTGTCCTGCCCCTTAGGGGCTAACTGGTGCCCTTCTGCCCCTGTCTGTGCTCTAGCACACTGGTTGCCTTAAGGACTGCTCGTGGCCTCCTTCCATCGCTACAGCTATGCCCATGCCTCAAAGATGTTACTGGTTCATTGCAGTGTCTGGCCTTTCCAGGCCTCTATGCCCTTGTTGGAGCCTTGACCTTCCCAGCTTCTGCCTCTTTTTTTCTAACTGGGCCCATAGCCCAAGGCCCACTGTTTTGGATCTCAGCTCCTGGGACCCCTCCCCTTAGCTTTCACCTGTCCTGGACTCTGGGCCCCTGGCCCTGGCTTTCACCCATCCTTGGCTCCAGGCCACTGGCCTTTGCTTTTGCCCCTCCCAGGCTATGGGCCTCTGGCCCTGGCTTTCACCTCTCCTGGGCTCCAGCCCTAGCCTTCCTGGCTTCACGCTGCTTCTGTTCTCTTTTCTAGCTCAGGCTTTCAACCCTCTAGGTTTCCACCTGTCAGCATCTTGCCCTGGGCTGTGGAGGAGCTAAAAACACCCACATGCCTCATCAGGTACCCCTGTGGCTTGAACTTCAGTGCACTCCTCAGGAGCTTCACTGTGACCTCATCACCCCTTATAGTGGCTCTTAGTCCACCAGTATAATCCAAACATAAACACAAGCCTGCAAGCCCTATAACAAAAGTCTTCCCATACTGGGTGTAAACATAAACACAAGCCCGCTGGCTGTATGTGAAAATTCTCCCCTTACTGGGTCATGCTTCCCTGGAGGCTGCACATTCCTTACTTGCAGGTCTCAGGGCATCTCAGGTATTAGCCACTCTCCTGCAGCCATCCTACTCAGAAGCCCCTTTCCCTGTCACCTGCAGGGCCAGATTGGCCCCCAGGTCTCAGGCACTGACCTTATATGCCTCCTAAACCCTGCCTCTTCCTGTCAGGTGGCTCTCCAGCCACTTGCAGGGGTTTTCATTTTGGACCTGATGACTGGTCTACCTTTCCCTGCAGCATCTTAGCTCAGTTGCCTGCACCCCTTTGTTGCTAGACTGCCTAGACACCTGCCCTGGCGCAGCTTACTGCCCTGCTGCTATCCTCTGGGGTAGCCTCTTAGCTGCATGGCTGCTGGTCTGCTTGCTTTCTGGCAACTGGCTCACTAGCCATTAACCTGCTTTCTAGCTGCCAGCCCCCACACAGCCAGCTCAGCTCAGCTCAGCCTGTTGCAGGGTCTTCTTAAAGTAACTCAGTCATGTCTGTCCTATGCTGTGGTCACAGCAGTGAGTGCAGGATAGGCCTACCCTAAGTTAGATGTGTTTACCATTGTACCCCCTGTCTCCCTGGTACAATGCCCTTCTGCTGGCAGTGCACAAAACACTGTGATACACACTGATGTAGCAGGACTTAGTTGAACTGTATTCTGTACAGAGCCTGCTTGGGAGCTTGGATTCAGGAGCCTGAGGTCAAGTCATTAACTTGTACAAGTGTACTGGAGAGTCTCTGAACACTGCTAGCAAGTTTGCAGAGAATAATGCTTCACTTATTCTTATTTGCCATTAGGAACATATGAGTCTTTTATCCTTAGGAGTCTTACCATTCTTTGCATAGAGCCTGGTAGAAAGGGGTGAAGATTGGGAGCTTTCAGAAATCCTGCAGAGTTGTTCTGTCCCAAAACTCAGCTAAGTTCTATTTCCTTTTGTGCTGAAAGGCCTCAGTCCAGTGCTAAACCTGGAATAAATCAGTGTCCTTTCTTCCTTTTCTCCCCCCCTTCTGCCAACCTGCTTCACTCCCCCAAGTCTATGTTGGCATGGTTAATAAGCAGAGCCAGCACATGCTTAGATGATTGGGGGAAGGTTTGTTAGACATTTCTGATGGCTAAAGGAAGATTTAGTCAGTCTTGATCTGCAGATGTTCTGCATATTAAGTATCTAGGAAATATAGTAGATTACTTACTAAATTTGAGTAAAGTGTCAGCCTGTCATGCAAAAAACTCAGCCCCTGGCTGGGATGTATAAATGGAAATATTGTTCAGAAGGCATGCACCGTAATCTTTCCACCCTATCAGCAATGGTAAGGCCTGGACCATGATAGGTACTGCAATTCAAGAAAGGACTGGATCTATTTGAGAGAGTGCAAAGAAGAGTAATAGAAATGAGTAGAGTTCTTGAAATCATTATCTGTGAAGAAAGGTTGAAAAAATGAGTTTGTTGAGTTTAAAGAAGAGAAAACTGTGAAAGGAGACATAACAGTCTTCAAATATATAAGAATAAGTGACCAACTAAAATAGAGAAAAGAAAATGACTGTGGTGGATAAAAAAATTCTTCCCCAAACAGAAAGGAAGTTCATCGTGCATTTTATTTGGAGGATAGGGTGTTTGGTTATCTCAACTAGAAAATGAGTAAGTGTAGCATTAATAGGTGATGTCCACGGAGAGTAGTGCAAAGAGTAATGACAAGAAACTGCAACAAAGAAGATTTAGGTTAGACATTAGGAAAATAAAAACAGTGTGATTGTTGAGCGCTGGGATATATTACCTGGAGAGGTTGTGGAGTTCCTGTTATTAGACATTTTTTAGAGCAGGTTAGACAGATATTTTCCTATTTGCGTAGTTATAAGTTATAGTTAGCCCTGCCTTGGAGCCTATTTTCTCTGATTCTGTAAAGTAACTCTTCCCAACCTGGAGAAAAGTTGGCTAAAGGCTAAAAGGACTTTACAGGTTTGTTTGAACTTGATTGTGACATGGGATAAAGGTGTTAACTTCAACTAGCTGCTCTTCTCAAATATTAAACAGCTATGTTGTTTTTAAATTTTGGAAGAAGTTCTAAAGTATTTGTCTTAGAATCATAGAAAATTAGGGCTGGAAGGGACCTCAGGAGGTTATCTAGTTCAACCTCCTGCTCAAAGCAGGTCCATCCCCAGCTAGATCATTCCAGCCAAAACTTTGTCTAGTTGGGTCTTAAAAACCTCCAAGAATGGAGAGTCCACAACCTCTTTGGGTAGCCTGTTCCAGTGCTTTATTACCTTCCTAGTGAGAGTTTTTCCTGATATCTAATGTAAACTCCCCTTGCTGCAACTTAAGACCATTGCTCCTTTTCTGTCATCTGCCACCACTGAGGACAGTCTATCTCCATCCTCTTTGGAACCACCCTCAGGTAGTTGAAGGCTGCTATTAAATTACCCCCTCAATCTTCTCTTCTCCGGACTAAATAAGCCTAATTCCCTCAGCCTCTTCTCAGAAGTCTTGTGGCCCAGCCCCCTAACTATTTTCATTGCTTTCCACTGGTCTCTTTCTAGTTTGTCTACATCCTTTCTGTAGTGGGGGCCACAAAACTAGACACAGTACTCCCAAGGTGGCCTCATCAGTGCTGAATACAGGGGAAGAATCACTTCCCTCAATCTGCTGGCAATGCTTCTACTACTGTTGGCTCATATTCAGCTTGTTGTCCACTGTAACCCCAAAGTCCTTTTCTGCAGAGCTGCAGCTTAGCCAGTCAGTCCCCAGCCTGTACCAGTGCATGGGATTGTTCCATCCTAAATGCAGGACTTTTCACTTGTCCTTATTGGACCTCATGAGATTTCTTTTGGTCCAGTCTTCCAGTTTGTCTAGGTTTCTTTGAATCCTAGCCCTACTCTCCAGCATATCTACTACAGCCCTCAGCTTGGTGTCATCTGCAGACTTGCTGAGGGTGCACTCCATCCCATCTTCCAGGTTTTGATAAAGATATTGAACAAAACTGGCCCAAGGACCAACTCCTGGGGCACTCCACTTGATATTGGCTGCCAACTAGACATTGAGCCATTGATTGCTACCCTTTGAGCTGATGATCCAGCCAATTTTCTCTCCACCTTCCAGTCCATTCATCCAGTCTGCACTTGCTTACGTTGCTTGCCCAGATGTTATGGGAGATTGCATCAAAAACTTTGCTAAAATCAAGGTATATCACATCTACTGCTTTCCCGACATCCATAGAACCAATAATCTCATCACAGAAGGCAGTCAGGTTGGTCAGGCATGACTTGCCCTTGGTAAATCCATGATAACTGTTTGTAATCACCTTCTCCTCCTCCAGGTGTTTAGAAATGGATTCCTTGAGTGTCCACCTGGCTCCATGACTTTTCCAGGGAATGAGGTGAAGCTCACCAGTCTGTAGTTCCCTGGATTCTCCTTCTTCCATTTCTCTAAACATGGGCACTATATTTGCCCTTCTCCTATCATCTAGGACCTCTCTGTCACCTTGAGTTTTCAAAGATAATGGCCAGCAGCTTTGCAATCTCATCAGCCAACTTTCTCAGCATCTTGGGTGCATCGCATATAGCCTCATGGACTTTTACATATCTAGCTTTTATAAATAGTTCCTAACCTGTTCTTTCACCACTGTCTTTCTAATATTAGATGTTTACCCAAGACATAAAGAAACCTTCCTTAAAACAATAAAGCATCATTAATGTAGTAATATACTTGTGTGTTAAACTTCCAGTATCTGACTGACACTATACTTCCAATATGGGAGGCATAAATCAGCATGTGGATACATAATTCTTTCACTTTTGATCTGAATGGAAGTGCCATAGGGTTTTATGATGCTGTGTCGTTGAACACAATTGATTCCACTGGTGCCTAGAGAATCAAACAACTGCTGGTGTGAAATTGGCCGGGAACAAGCATTTTACAGATGTATCCTCACTCCATACTCACTTATTTAAAAAAGAGCAAAGGCAAAGAAGTAGAGGAAGTCCTTTTTGCTTATATGAAATGCCATGGACCACTTCTTAATAAGTAAAAAACCCCCATAAACTAGTGTGCTCAGTTGCCACCTGGTTGAGTGTTAGCTAACACGTGTAAACTTGTTAAAGACTGAAGTGCTTCAGTAAGGAAATCATTGGTAAAGGTCCAACTCTATAAAGAACAAAATACTGTTGGCAGCAGTGTAAGGAAATCTGACTCACTTCCTCACTTGTATTTTGAGAAAAAAATGGAGTGCTAGGAGTTCTAATAAATGCTTAAATGTATACCTCTAAGTCATCTGTTCCTACTTCTCTTTTGTTGTCTTATTTTGGTGTTTTCCTGTTTTGCCTTGAAGTTTTGACAAGAAGTATTACAAGTTTTTGTCAATCTTAAAACTCTCTATTGGATAAATATCACATTTCTGGCATTTTAACCAGGTTTATGTACTGGACCGAGTGGGGTGGGAAGCCCAAGATTGACCGAGCTGCCATGGATGGAAGTGAGCGTACTACTTTGGTACCAAATGTGGGACGAGCTAATGGGCTAACTATTGACTATGCCAAAAGACGACTCTACTGGACTGATTTAGATACCAATTTGATAGAATCTTCCAATATGCTAGGTGAGCGGCTGTTCTGTTTTCTGTTTGGTTTTTGTGTTGGCAGTCTCTCAGTACTTAAGAGACAGTACCTGTAAGGGCTATATGTACACCCTGGGGAATTATGCAGTTATGTGCCCCTGCAATTTTCACATAAAAAGCATGACCATGCATAATTGCATAATTTTGCATAACTGGACATCTAGGTAAGTGGGGAAGGGAGCTCCTGCCTGCAGGAGGAGACAGGGAGGGTGTGGGGTTTGTGGGTGGGCATGGAGGTATTTGTAGGTGGGTGTGGGCCATGCACCATTGGGCCAGGCCAGCTGGCTGCATACCTCCACATAGGAAAGCCACATGTGGAGGTATGGAGCGTGCCCGGTCCGATGGCACGCAACTCTGCTTCTACATACTTCTTGCTGCTGGAGTGCCAGAAGCTGCATATGGAGGCACGGAGCCTGCCCAGCCCCATGGCACGCGGCTCCCAGTCCATCTTCCATCAGGCTGGGCCAGCCAGCATTGTGCCTCCACATGGGCCTTCTAGAACTCCAGTGGGAAGCTGCACATGAAGGCACAGAGCCCTCCTGGGCAAATGGCACATGGTTTCCACCTGCAGTGCCAGGAGCTCCAGATGCTGTCATGGATGAGCCCGGTCTGGTCTGAAGGCATGTGGAGGCCCCGGGATTCAGCCAGAGGTATGTGCTGCAGGAGGTTCTGCCTGCAGTGGTCATGAGCATCCTGAGGGCCTGCTGATGATGATCCAGTGGTGGGGGTGTGCACTGGGGGGGTGCATGTGTGGTGGGGGGGCTCACACCCACCTATAACCCCCCCCACACACACTCTCACACCCCTTCACAACCCTCCCCATACTCCCATAGGTACATCCCCCCCCCACACCCGTCTACAAGCCCCATACACCCCCCACACCTTCACAAATTCCCCCACACATCCTGTACCCCCTACACCCACCCGCAACTTCCCCCCACAAACCCCATACCCATCCATAAACCCCATATACATACCCACATCCACCCCACACCTGTCCACAAATCCCCCCCACTGACACTCCCACACACCTAACCATACAAAGTACCTGCATATATTCAAATGCAGGTTTAAATAGTGTTATATTGTGTTTAATTTGTTTTAAAAAATAAAAGTAATTAATTGTGCATAATTTTGATTTTTTTTTCTGTGCATTATTTCCTGGGGTGTATATATGGTCTCAAATCAGGTTCAATTTTTTTTTAACTTTGCCCAACTTTACTTTTTTTTCTTGTTCTGTAGTAGGCTTTGTGAAATAGTGAATCTAGTGAGGCCTCAATTTTCTTATAATGTAGTTGCTTATAAAGCTGAAATTTCAGAAACAGCATGTATTAGTGATAGGTAAGACAAAGCTCTCAACTGGTAAATTTTTGGAGTGTCTAGTTTTGCTACAGTGGATAATATCCAGATAGTAGTGTAATTTAATAGACTCCCAAAATATAGGGTTTATACCTACAGTATGTCAACACAGTTTATATCAAACATAAGGGTATGAAGTAAGTATGATGGAGATGTCTGAAGATGGGTAGACACCAGGTTCTCATCACCCTTATGGAATTGGACCAATCTAAATTGTCATAGCCTTCTTTTTTAAATGTCTGTGAGGCCCCAGCTACATTACACCTAAGGTGTGATTAACTAGTTAATCATGTCTTAAGTAGTCACCCAGTCACACGTTCATTCACTTAATGGAGTGATAAAAGAGGAATAAGCTACAAAGTTATTCCACTAAATATTTGTAATAACTTCATAGGTGCTTTCTATCACACAATTAATAGAACATATGACCATGCGCCCCTGTGCCTGGGAGCCCAGTCAGCTGATCGGAGCTCCCATATGGCGGGGCTCACGGGTACCCCAGAGCCTGAGAACTGCCAGCTGAACCTGACTCCCAGCAGCAGGAGCATGTGCCTCTGTGGCTGGGAGTCCCATTAGCTGACAAGACTCCCAGTTGCATGGGAATCCTGTGCACCCCCAGATCTGGAAGCCAAGCTGCCCGGTGTCATTCCTTCCCCCCCCCCCCCCCCCCCCCGGGTGACCCAGCTGCAGGGGTGCACGTGGCATGGCAGTAGGCACAATTGTATGGATTGTATATTACATCCCATCATGCTTTAACCTGCATGTATAGAGGGGTCCTGAAATAAATAGATGGTAAAGATGTCAGAAAAACTTTTGAGCATAAATGTCCTTCCTCAGGACAGGATCTGAGGAAAGATACTTTGTGTTCAAAAGCTTGCCCAACATGTTCCCAACTATGTAGTTGGTCCAATACAAGGTGTATCACTGAGCAGATCTTGCTTCTGAAATATTCTCTGGCCTGTCACAGCTGCTACAACATTACTCTGAAATAATTATCTAATGCATTCTTATGAATTATTCATTTGCTCCCCAATAATTCTTCCTTTCTCCCTTCTTTTTTGAAAACAGGTCTTGACCGTGAGGTTATTGCTGATGACTTGCCTCACCCGTTTGGCTTGACTCAATACCAGGATTACATCTATTGGACAGACTGGAGCCGGCGCAGCATTGAGCGAGCCAACAAAACCAGCGGCCAGAACCGAACTATCATTCAAGGACACTTGGATTACGTTATGGATATCTTGGTCTTCCATTCTTCCCGACAGGCAGGTTGGAACGAATGTGCATCTAGCAATGGGCATTGCTCTCATCTCTGTTTAGCAGTACCCATTGGTGGTTTTGTCTGTGGCTGCCCAGCTCACTACTCCTTGAATTTTGACAACAGAACCTGCAGTGGTAAGTCCTCAGCACAAATGAATAGCTAGAAGCCTTGGGAGGAAGCTGCATTTCTTGTTATGATGGGAATATGTGAGGGAAGCATGGTTAAAATATAAAATCCATTACCATCATTTATTGGGAATAGCAATGAATGGATAAAAATAGTTTACTTAAGGGGCTGGTGGGGGGGGACATGCAGAAGAGGAGAAGCTCTTTCTTTTAATGACAGCAAAGTTTGTTTTGATGACAGAAGTTGAGTATGTCAGGTCATGGCTCTTCTCTATTTTTGAGACTAACAGTTCTTTAAAAACCTTTTCAGCATCTGTAAAGTAGGATGTGGGAACAGATGACAGTGGTAATAAAAGTTCAGCTGTTGTTTATTTTCTCATATGCTAATATTTTATAAAGTGATCAGATACAGGTTAGGTTATTTAAAAAAAATCTTCCATTAAGCCAGCAGCTCAACAGAGAACCAGCCTCTAAAGTGTTAACTTTAGTGCTGCTTTTCACTAGGTCTGTAAGCTAGAGCAAGATTATGTGGGAAGGGATGGTGGAAACACTTTTGTACTAGTCTATAAAAGTTCCTGCAGGATCATTCCCTTCAGTAACAGGGAATTCTTGAACAATGGTGCTCAACATTTTTGGCTTACGGGCCGGGTGGGCAGTGCCCAATCCCTCCACAGGCCAAATTCAGTTGGTGGACCCAATCTGGCACCCAATGCATGCCCCACCTGGCCACACAGAGGGGAGCAGCCCAGCCTTGATCCAGGCACATGGGGGAAGGGGGCTTGGCTTGGCCCCAACCTGGTCCTGCAGGAGCGACATGACCCAGTCCCGTTCCAGCCCCATGAGGGAGGGGGTGTGGCTCTGCCCCAAACCAGCTGTGCAGGGTGAAGGGACATGGCCCGGCCCCACAGGAGGAAGGGGGTGTGGCCCAGCCCCAACCTGGCCAGTTGGGGGTGGGGGCATGGCCCAGTCCCATGGCAGGACAGAGAAGGGAGTTGGGGCCAGCCCTGAGCCAGCTGCACAGGGGGAAGGAGCATGGCCTGGCCCCAGTCCAGGCGTACAGTGGGAAGACTACATGGCCTTGCCTTGATCTGGGATGTGTGGGGTGCAGTGCTGGGGTCATGGCCTGGTTCTGACCTGCCCCTAGGAGCTTCACATTTTGGCAGCGAGAGGGGCAGTAGTATTGTCACTGCTCCTCCTCTGCCAAATTTCCCAACTCATGGGGAGACCTGTGAGCTGGATTCCAAGGCTCCCTGGGATGCATTTAAGGTTGAGGTTGAGCACCCTTGCTTTAGAAGATAGGTGATATTTTGGCTCAGATTTTGGACATTGGATGAGCTTTAGGTAGCTTGGCAGATAATGTGGTGGTGACTTAGATCTTTTGGCTGCTGAGATGCTGGGTCCCCTAAAAGCCCGCCCCACTGTAGACAAAGGTATTGCTTCTGAGAGAGAAGAGAGGCTTCAGTGTGCTGTCTCCAAATCTTGATCACAGAGCAACTAAACCCCAGTTTTCTCTATTGTTGTGCAGAGCAGAACCACAAGGCCCTTGGCTAGAAACTAACTGCAGACAGCCCAAATAATTCACCCGTCTCAATAATTGGCTGCTGGTGCTGCTCTTGTAACTTTGGCAGCTAAGCTGAATGTCTGATTTCCATCGGTATCATTCAGATTAGTCAGTGGGTTAAGAGAGTCATAGTACACAGAGACAGATTATATCTCACCTGTATTTTACATGACTCAGGAGATCCAGCCTGCCACTCTTAAGTCAAATCTAGGGATTCTTGTTCTGTCACCTCATAGAAGGCTTTGGAAAGCATCCTCTTGGAAGTCTTCTGCTTTATGCTCCCCACATGTTCTGCACTTCTCTTCTGTTGTTTGCTACAAGGGACAGTTGCATGACAGCTAAAGATCTTTGCTCCTTAATCATCTTCCTCTTTTCCAGAAAGTCGAAAGCATAATTTTTGTCATCACTGTGGTGAATGATTGTGATCCTAAGCAGAGGGCTTTGACTTCTTATAGGAAATAAGTAATAGAATCCTATAAAGATCCTGTTTTTGTGGAAATGCTCTTTGTAACAAAGTAATGAGAAAAATTGCAGGAAATACATCAGGAAGAAGTAGAACTGCCTCTACATAGCATGGGTTCAAAGTCTTTTATAAAGCGTTAAACGCTTTTTCTTGCTATGTTCAACCCTGGTAGCTTTCCAACTTCTCATTTGTAGGTAATTGGAGACTTAGGTTTTCTTCTTATGATTTAATTTTTCTCTTGGCCACTGTAAACAGAGCTTGGATCATTTTTAGTCTCCTTGCCTATTGTATTTGCTTTTGTATTTCTGATCATTATTATAACACAAGCCCTGTCAGGAGGCCAAATCCTCCCCTTTGTGAACCATATTGCACATGTGTGCACACATTCCCTTAATTATGGGAAAGAGACACTGCTGTGACTAGCTCTGGTATCTTTACTTTTCTGAGCCAGCATTGTTCTTCAAGTTCAATGTAGTACAGTCCTCCAACTGGGACCCGGCTGTGTTTCACCCATAGTTCCTTCCAAAAACTCAGTTAATCTCTCCCCACTGATAATATATTTTATGCTGGAGACTGGGAAATGTTCTCCCAAAAACCTGTGTTGTGCTTCAGAGCCTTAGTGACTCCAATATGGAAATTTGCTTCACTTACCAGGTCTAATGAGCCTCTATGTGAAGCTCTTAGTCAATGAGACCCTAAAACTGAGAGATGATTTTTGGAGAGGAGGTATAAAGGGTTTTGAGTCCATACGAAAGGACACTTGCATACTTTGAGTGGTTATTTTGTTCTGGCCTAATTTGTTCTCCCTTGCAAGTCTTCCTTAAATTATTTTTTTTAATCCTGTAAATCAGGGAGCTGAGTTTTTCCAAGCATGTTGTTTTGCTGTTTATACTCTGTGGTGTTAGTTTCTGTACACACATGTGTGCACACACGTCTGTGAGAGTGACTTTTTTAACTTTTAAAAAAATTATACAAATATTAAAAACAAATGGTGAAAAGTGCAAAGATATGTGGCCTTCCCAGGGGTCGAGCATGAAACATTTATTAGCAGCAGAAAAAACTACCATGGCACCCCAGATTGCAATGCCCTCCCCCACACTCCTCATGGGGTTACACATGTAGGACCTGCTGTCCATCCTCCACCTTGCAGAGGGCCTCCTCATTGGCCCAGTGCAACACAAACTGGTTCACGTTTTGTTGCAAGGTGAAATGTCCAAGTTCAAATGTGACCCACGCCCAGACCCAGAAGTGGAAGAGCTGGAGTTTATCATTGGAGCTGGCCCCTGTGAGCTGGTTTCTGTAGCTTTTCAGAGTTGCCATCTTTGCCTGACCCAGCAGGAAATTGGCCAGGCAGATCATATTCCCCTTGGCTGCTTACTATGGGATAGAGAAGATGTACACAGTCCCAAAAAAGTCCAAGTCCATCACACCAGAAAGGGTTCTGAGGGCAGCAAAGAGTAGGTGCAGCTGGAGGCAGTCTAGGAAGGCATGGGGAAAGAGAAAGGGCAGGAAAAAGAGAGAGAAAATAAAGCTGCTGATCATTGGTGCCCATTGCTACCTCTGCTTCCCCAGGTTTCACCTCACCTGTTTCATAGGTTGGTTGAGCTGCAGCATTGCCCCACTGTTTGAACACTCAAACCATTGGAAACAAAATGTTCTGAGTCTAGAACTCAGAACAAACATTTCTGGATGCTGGAGCTTGCACTCCGGTGCACAGTTTTGTTTCCAGGCTGACTGTTGACTAACAGGGTGCTACAACTATGAAAAAATGATGCTCTTAAATTTATAAGTCAAATCTCTGATCAAATTACCTACACGTATGTCCACGAGCACTTGTCTGAAGGCATAACTGTGAAGTTGCAGTTGGTGAATGAAGCTCGAGTAGCAGACAATTTATTTTTTTCTGCTGCTTAATATTATTTAAGAGAGAACTTGATATACAGGGTGGTTTTCCTTCTCGGCCTGAGGTTGTCATATTGGTCAGTGAGGGCACTCAGCACTTGTAACTAAACTTCTGCAGTGCTTTTAGTGGTTCAGTAAGTAATTTTTCATTCACTTGTTTTTGGATGAGGTTTTCACTTGTCTCCTAGTCTTCTGGACATGTTTGCTTTCTTCCTAGTCTGGTAGGGGAGAGCAGTGTTGAACACCTAAAAACTGAGCAATGAGAAGCTGAGCAGAATGTGACATGAAATTCTCCTGACTGCACCTATCCAAAATAGACATTTTTCTGTTGGGCTCCTTAGTTTTTTTCCTGAGAGAGTGAGAGGGTTGTAGCAGCACATCTGTACCAGCCTAATGAAAGTCTTTACTTTACCATGATCTAGTAGCAAAGCACAAATGGTTAATTTTGCAAAGTTTTACCTGCCATTGGAAATGTACTAGCTTAAAATCAAACTTTAAAGTCAGTGAAATATTACTTTCCCTGGCCCTGAAAAAACATAACTGACCATTTTGTTTTGTGGCAATTTTGACAGTTTTTCAATTGCAAAGACAAGGATAAACAGCTTAACTTTGCCCTTCACATCCACAGTCTTCTATTTGTTGAATAAAGATGCTTTTTAAGTCCTTCCTACAACCAAGTTGTATATGTTTTATGGTATTTTTCACATAGTAGCCACTACTATTAAGCAAGCTAGGTAACCAGTGTTTCAGCTCTTTGTGTTTGTATTTGTCCCTTTTTTAAAAGCTCCTACAACTTTCTTGCTGTTCAGTCAGAAGAATGCAATTAATCGCATGGTGATAGATGAGCAACAAAGTCCAGACATCATACTCCCCATCCACAGCCTCAGAAATGTTCGGGCCATTGATTATGATCCCCTGGATAAGCAGCTTTACTGGATTGACTCTCGTCAAAACATCATCCGGAAAGCACAAGAAGATGGCAGCCAGGTATCTGTGGGGAGGAATTTTAAGAGGCAGAAAGGCTGTTTATGCCAAGTAACAATTATGCTTTGTATAATATAAATAGATAGACAGCCTGCTGACTCCCAGGTTTTCTGTAACTGCTGCTGGGCTGAGAAGCTAGTGGTGAGAAGCTTTAGGGAACTGGGGTTTGGGAATTAAGATTCATGAGGAAGCATACGTGAAGAGCCTCAGCATGTGAATGAAGTTGGATGGGAGGAGAAAAGGAAGATTTGGGGGGAGGTGCATTGACTTATATCATTGTTCATCCCCAGACTTTTTAGCCACTGTTCTGTTACTTTTTTTGTATAAATAAGTGCAGGTTTTTCCTGCATGAAGGTTGTCAGTAAAATTCTATTTAAATGCTTTTCAGCCTTAACTCCATCCCCATAAATCCGTATGGGTAAGCGACATGTATCCACTACTGATTCAGCTGTTACCTTGGGAGAGACTAGGAGAAATAACTGAACCTGGGTCTTTAAGTTCCGAGTTGCATTTTGGAGGATCCTTTCTAGCAGTAAACAATGTCGCATTTGGCAGATGTAGTGAACTGTACTGCCTGGGTCAGATTGGTTTTAATGTTCTTCCTGTGACTTTCCTGCATTCCTTTCCCTGCAGAGTCTTACAGTGGTGGCCAGTCCAGTTCCCAATCAGAACCTGGACATGCAGCCCTATGACCTGAGCATTGACATCTACAGCCGTTACATCTACTGGACGTGTGAAGCCACTAATGTAATCAATGTGACACGCCTGGATGGGAGATTGATGGGTGTGGTGCTGAAAGGAGATCAAGACAGGCCCAGGGCCATTGTGGTGAATCCAGAGAAAGGGTATGTATAATTCAGTGGAGGGCTTGGCTGGAACATCACTCTGGAAACCCTGTGATTAAGACTTTTTAGCAAAATATGGGTTTCCTTGGTACTGGTGCATAAGTGCTAAAGGTTGAAAACTTCAGCAGTTCTTAGGGTAAAATTCTGGCTTATTGAAGTCAACGGAAGTTTTGGCATAAAGATCAGCACTGCAAGGAAATTAGCAAGGTCCAGTTATGCTCACTCTGGAGCTGAGCCCAACTCAGAGTGAGGGGAGGTACCCATTTGACCAGTTGGCATTAAGAGAAGGGAAGGAGAGGAGCGCAGTGCTGAGCAACTCTAGGTGTGTCTTAAAAGGCATAGCTAGCCATCTACCAACACACAAGCATCCCAGTGAAAGGAAGGACAGGTGAGATGGCTCTCCCACATCCTCCCCAGAAACACTTTCTTTAGAGGTGGGCTGCTCCATAAGCAGTGCTAAAGCCCTCTTGGGAGATAGAACATGCTGGTGTCCTGTTCACCCTTCTCCTTAATTGTTAGGGACTTGCAAAAGGGGAAGCATTGTTTAGCCCTAAGTCAAAAATGAGGTTATTTTCTTTGGTAAATCAGTTGTTGTCTTAAACAGCATCTGTGTTTCTTTGTGTGAATTATGCAGAAATGAGTGTAATAACCCTTTTTGTCTAACCCGTCTTATTGTAGGTACATGTATTTCACCAACCTACAGGAAAGGTCTCCCAAAATTGAGAGAGCAGCATTGGATGGAACTGAACGGGAAGTCCTCTTTTTCAGTGGCTTGAGTAAACCTGTAGCCTTAGCAATTGACAGCCAGCTGGGAAAGTTGTTCTGGGCAGATTCAGACCTCCGGAGAATTGAAAGCAGTGACCTTTCAGGTAGAGTAGACTCGGTGACTCATTTGGAGTAGGTGGGGAAATGCAGAGAAAAAGGGTCTCCTCCTCTGCCTTTCTACTGTAAACAATCAGTATGAGGACTGTTCTCATTCCTCAAGTTCACAGCCAGGGAATGTGACTGACTCAGACAGCATACACATTCTCTCTCATTCTTCAATCTGTGATTTACATTACTAATTGCTAAACGTTACTTGCTGTCTATTTTCAGTTTCAAGACCTTTGCCTAGTTTTCCTCCAAACTCCTGTTTGCAGCTAAATCCCTGCTGCTTTGTCATTTTTGGTACTTTAGTCTCTGTCAAGTGAAACATCAAGTATGTGGCTAGGGGAAAAAATTATTGGTGGTAGCGTTAAATCAGTATGTACTGACCATTTCTATATAACATGGCAACTGGAATGTGTATCTCCTTATACAGTAAAACCTGGATCATTCATTTCCACATGGTTCACAACCAACTTAGTTCACAGTGGGTTGCTGAATGAAAGGCAATCCATTCAGCTGCTTGTTGCGGCTTTTACTTCAAAGGGTGCGGCTTCTCCACTCAGCTGGAGCTCATCAGTGGTCCCTTGCTTTTATTAGTCTTTTATTAGTTAAGCTTCACAACATGCCTGTATGCCAGGACAAGTGGTTCTAATCCATAGTCCCAGATGGCTGGAACCAAGGCACACAGCAAGGTAGACCATATATGACCAGTGATGCACAGCAAGTCAATGAAAGATTAGGGACAGAACTCTGGTCTCCTAATTGGATGCTTTAACCATTGGTTTGCACTTAAATGTCTTAAAGCAGTGTAAGTTCTTTTCTGAAAGTTGTAGCTTGGTGAATGCTTGGATGATTTTGCCCAGTATAGGTTCAACATCTCCCTGCATGACTTACTCAGAGCTCTCGAGCTTCTGAGTGGCTGGGGGTTGCATGACCCCTAGTTGCATGCTGCACAGACCCCCAGGGTGGACAACACTTGCTGCACTGCCTCCATGCCACTGCACAGTGTGGAGTCCCCAGGTTCCCCCGAGCTCCCCAGCCACGGGCTCTTTCAGTCCCTTGGGCCACATCCCCTCCCACCAGGGGCAGGGCAGACCAGTAAAGTTGAAGGAGGAGCCCAGAGACTGTAACAGCAGGAGAGAAGTCATGGGATGACACCCAGCCTGGGGGCCCAGAAGGCTGTAGGTTCACCCGTTGTGGGCTGGATGAGTCTCACCGACCGACTGCCTATTGGACAGCCCTAACTTAAATTATGGATAGCTTAAAGTTATGCGTTTCCTGTTTCTCAGTCTATTATCTCTTAGCTTTTGGGACACCAGCATTCAAGGCCCGTCTGATATTTTATATAACAACTTTTCCTGTTTTTAAACAATCCTACCTTCAAAAAAATCAGCTGTCAGATCCTGTATGTTGCTTAGTAACACCTTGCAATTCCCTCCATGGACTTTGAGGAGAACCTTTTCAAACACTCACTTTTTGGCATTTGCCCTGCAAGATAAATCACAGCAATTACTAACCTTATTTCTAACTGATGACACAGAGCTGGCTTTAAAAGGCTGGTTAATAGGCATTTTTTGACAGAGTAACTTCTATGGGGTCTACAACTGTTGTTACTATTAGGGAGAGAGACAGTATGCTTCACATGTGAGAGAGTATTCTTTCTCCTGCCCTTTAAAAAGGCACTTGGAGCCCAGTTCTTTTCTCCTAGTGAGAGAACCAATTGAAAACTTCCTTTGATAGGACTAGACTTCCCAGAGTTCTCACATGATAAAGGGCAAACTTCATTGAAGTTTATTTTCTACCTATGGGGACTTTTTACCATCTTGTACCATCTACACTTTTCCCAGAGCCTGACGAAGGGACTTTGAAAGCTTGCAGAAAGGGACAGTTTTCTTGCCATTTTCCAGATGGTCTAATAATCATTTTGCAACCTAGTTTTTTTTATGTCTTTTTGTCCCAGACCAGCACAACTACCAAGTACACCCCTGAAGCATGTATATGTAGTTGTTTTCCAAATAAACTAAATATTGACCAAAAAATACTTTGAGCCTGATTTTTGTATGTAATTGTCTATAGCTCCTTGTTAATTTATTGAGAGTTGCAGCTGTACAGCCTCTCTGAAAGTCAGTCCTGTGTGTAAGTGCCAGGTCCCCTCTTCCCCCTCTCTCCCCAAGTTACAGTTTTTGGAAGGTTTTTATCAGGAAAGAAGAAAGTTAGTCATGGTTTATGTTTAAGTAAATGCTTTGAGCTATAGGATTTTCATTTATGTGCTTCCTGGTAGGACTAGCAGGTGTCGTGTGTGTATTTTGTATTCCACTTCAGGGCTTAGGGTCAAGTTTATGGAAAAGTAAATTTCAGTGTCCTGGTTAGGTTAGTAGTAATAATTTAGTCACAACTATGGGTAAAAACCAGGGCATGTTTAAGCTTTCAAGTTTCTGCACCACAATGCTAAATATCACTTGCATTGCCCTCACCTACATTCCACTGTAAGAGAACTCCACACAGAAAGATAAAGCTCTTATTCTTCTGAAGACTGGCAACAATCAACACTGTTTCCCTTTTCCCAAGGGCCTCTGCATGGCTCCTGTTCCCCCTTCTCTTATCATCTTGCATGTATACAGTGATTCATATTTGTAGTTTTTAAAGCCAGAATAGATCTCTATGATGATGACTTGTTCTAACCACATGCCTGGCATTAGCCATCCACATTGCAAATTCATTTATTTCTGCATTGAGGTGCATACAGTTCATTCCAGCAGCCAGGTTCTTCGTTCTAGACAAATGAATCAGAAAACTGTTTATCACTTACAGAGTAAGAGTCAGGAATTGTAGGGTTTGTTTTAGACTTTACCATCTGATTATTATGAAATTGAGCTGGTTACTTAACGCCTGTATACTTCAGTTTGTTCTCTCTAAAACGGGGATAGTAATTCTTAGTTTAATTTATATTTTAAAGCATTTGAGATCATCTGATGACAGATGTACAATGGAAAATATTGTTAGTGGTATAACTAAACATTGAGATAAGAAATTCAGATTGCTTCATTAATTCACATCCAGGCATTAATACTTGAAAGTAGATAACTTAAAATCAATATCTTCTACATGTGTTTTTGGGCAGAAATGTTTCATCCTTTTGTCTGTGGTTATTCACTATACCAGTTAAAAGGTCAATGTTTTTTTTAAACATAATGTGGTTGAATACATTTACAGGCTATTACCTGCTGTCATATATGTACAGCTCTGGTTTACCTGTAATTTTAAATCATGTAATGTTTCAGTCTGTCAAAAGAAAAGCAATTTTTTTTATAAGTGCATGTATATACGGGGGGTGGAGGTGGGGGCAGGAAGTGAGGTTTTAAGCGTAGGACCTGATAAATTTGTTGAATCAGCATCCACCAAATTTGCGGAGTTATATAGTATAACCTCAGTTTTTGGGTTTTTCAAGTGTTAAGTTTCTAGCTGTTTGGATTGTGACAAATGCATTTGTTTTTTAAACTTAAATGCTGTATAATTTTTCTTCCTAAGGCCCCTGGCAGGCATTCCATTTATCTCACATGTTAATCACACGGTAAATTGTAACATCCCCCACATGCAATGAATTTATCACACCGTAAAATGGCAAAACAGCCACAAAGATGTTCCCATGGCCTAGCATGTTTCCAGCATGAGTCCTCTTGTGTCCCAAACCTGGGAGCTGCCCAGAAGTGATAAACTGATCATCAGGATTGGGCAGGGAGCAGCCCTAACCTCTCTTCCCACCAGCAGTTGTGAAGATGGGATCTAAGGAATTTTAGGCCTTATCCCAAACCTTGCATGTCCTACCATACACGTGTGGTATGGCAAGTCACATAGTTTAAGGGTTGGGCCTAAAATTCCTCAGACAATCATGTGATTACATTAACATTTGCAAGGGGCCTAAATCTACAGATAGTCTTCACCAGTAGTTCTAGGGACTGGAGTGAACTGCACTGCTTGGAGTACTAACCCTGAGATTTAACAACAACCATTTAAAAGTCACATACCCAATTTAGCACAGTCATTCAGCCAATGTACTTCTCCATCAGTACTCGGGGTTGTTTGCTGACTGAGGATAAATTTTCACAAGGGAAAAAGCTGTATTCTAATTCAAGCCAGCTAACACCAGTTAATCTCTTAATGAAGGCAAAGCAGTTTGTTTTAGCAAGTTGAAATAAAGGTTATGGGAAAGTCAAGAGTTTACGTAAACCTCATAACTCTTGTGAAAACTAAACTACCTCTTCTTTAGGATTTTATCTCATCTCCATTAGTTAACACCTGAGGACCAAACTAAAAAATTCAGACACCTGCACAAAACTTAAAATTGTTTCTGATCATTCACATGTGGCTTGGGGGGAGTAAAAAATACGCATTTCCCCTCCATATTACTGAAACTCCTGATGTCATGAAGGCTAAAACCCAAAACTTCCACTGTGTATGTTTTTCTTCTCTTAGTTCCAGCTCTTTATAGAAGGCAATAATGCATTTGTGTACCTACTGAAAATGAAAAAAAAAAGGGTGGTCTGCCTGCGTAATTTAAATCCACCATGCTATGAAGGATACTAAGCTGTGCATGTGTATAGCATATTTATTGTATCTTTGTAAAATATATGTTTCTGGTGTTGTCCCAGTCTTTTCCTATTGTTTAAATTACCACTTCCTTTCCAAAGGTGCAAACCGAATTGTTTTAGAAGACTCCAACATTCTGCAGCCTGTCGGACTGACAGTATTTGAAAACTGGCTCTACTGGATTGATAGGCAACAGCAGATGATTGAAAAAATGGATATGACTGGTCAAGGAGGACGCACAAAGGTGCAAGCTCGCATTGCTCAACTCAGCGACATTCACGCTGTTAAGGAACTCAATATCCAGGAATACAGTATGTACCAGTCCCATCATCAAGAACCAATCATAACTTGTGGGGATGTGGCCAGGGAGTAGCAAAAGGCACACAAGACTTTTTCTTCCATACAACATTGATTGAAATCCAGCTCGGGTCACTAGTGGCTAAAACTTAACATCATTGGATGTCTCTTCGGTGTCCTGTGTGGAATTAGTTGAGTTTTCTTGGTACGTTTGGCAGTGGGCAGGGTCCCATCACAAAATCCCGTGGCAACCTGATGGGTACTTCTACAAAGCATGAAGGAGTGATCTAGAGACAGACTGGCATATCTTGTTGCTCCCTGAAGAGGTGTCCCAGATCAAGTTTTGTGTGGCAGAGTGGTGTAGTCCACAACTGCGTACTTTATCTGTTTAGAAGACTTTAGTTCAGCACCTGTCATTGAAAGTTAATAGGGCAGAAACTTCCTTATCCGGACTTAAAATTAGCAGGGAATTGACTGGGCCCTCAAAAGGCACCGCAGTCAACTTAGGGGAAACAGTTACCAGTTAATATAGGCTATGCGGTATATCTTGAGCTGGAGAAATTTTACAGAATCTGCCTGGGGATATTTTAATTAAAGCCTCAGCACAGCCTACCACTAGCTTTGTTTGTTGTTGATCACAATAAATCTGTCAAGAATTTCAAGAAGTAGGTCATCCTTATTAAACATTAAAATGAAAAGACATTTATCTAGAGCCTTTTTATTTGAGTTTTGGAGACAGTCTGTAGACCTTAAACTTTGTGAATCAGAAAAGTTGTTTTTTTAAATATAGCTTTAGATAGAGGGAGAATGGCTTCATGACATCCTAGGTAACTTGTGTTCCTCCAGATCCAGTCCTGCCTCTTTCAACAAACAAAAACATAAGGCTTTGTTTACTGTTTAAAAATGTGGCATTGCCTGAATGTACACGATGCTTCAGATAACTTTTTCCTTCAAAAACATTTCTAATTAAGCTGTCTTTAGAGCTGCTTCTATTGAAGGCATTTCCCATTTGGGAAGGGAGACAGACTCATGTGCTCTATGCTTATGAGCCACTTCACATGTGTTCCAGCAGAACCCCATTGAAATCACTGAGGCTCTATAGAGGTGCTGGGAATCACTTACTCTGAGCCTGTTAGGGGATCAGCCTCATAAAAAGTGAACCTGAACAGTTTTCCCCTCATTAATTTCTTCTCTTGTTTTAAAAATAACAATCAGATTCGTGGAAGTGGTTAATTGCATACAAATGTTGTTTTTAAAATTCCAGGACAGCATCCTTGTTCTCAAGATAATGGTGGGTGTTCGCACATCTGCATCGTGAAGGGAGATGGTACCACTCGTTGTTCTTGCCCAGTACATCTTGTCCTACTACAGGATGAACTGTCCTGTGGAGGTGAGTCCCTCCAGTTGTCACTGAGCCCGAGTTAGGATCAACTGCATGTTAGCTTCAGGTTTCCATGTAGGGGGTCCTTTATAGAGGTAGGCGAGCACTGTGAGAGAACCAGTTGTCTTGTACTACTGCTCCTTTACTTTTTGATACAACACCGATGTGGGCTTTTTGTATCACCCCACTGTTGGCCCTGTGGGTGGTGTTCATTATCTTTGAGGTGAGGATACCAGTAATTTCTTAAATAACACAGATTTCCATTTGTCTTTACATATTAAAAGGATTCTTATTTCGGGGGGAGGGATAGAGGGGTTATTATGATTATTTATTCTGTTCTGTAATACCATCTGAAACACCTGGGGTGGGATTTGCTTTTTTCCTTTGTTGGTTTGACATTTTTTGTTTGGCACATGAAAAACCTGAATTGAACAGGACTGTTTTTGTTTAATCTGTGCCATCTTCTCAAGTTCTTTAGCATGTACTCCAGAATGTTTGTGTGTTCTTGTCAGGGTCATTGATGCTAAATACAGAGTTTTTTTCACTTCAGCAGCTATTTGAGAGCCAGCAGAGATCTCATAGAATACTGCTTCTTTGATACCCATGTAAGAAGCATGTCAGTGTATCTTTGGGGAGGTGCACAGTAGGACTTGAAAAGCATAATTCATATTTTATAGCAAGATCTCCACCCCAAGTGGGTTGAATTTGGGATCTCAGAATGGTTTGGTAAATATGAATAGTAGGCACAGTAGTTCTGGATATGCCTTGGCCTGAGCCATTCCCAAATTCAGGGACTAATCTTAGAATCCTAGAAAAGCAGGGCTGGAATGGACCTTAAGAGGTCATCTAGTCCAATCCACTGCTTATGGCAAGATCATCCCTATCTAAACTATCCTAGAAAAATATTTGTATAACCTATTCTTAAAAACTTTTTAGTTACCAGGAATAAATGCCAGAAACCTCAAAAACACCCTAATTTGCCACACATAAAGCAGGGCAGTGAGGGCACTGTCAGTGTCCTACCACTTTCAAGGATGGGAAGTTGTTGTTAAAAGATGCTTGAGAGATCCAAGGAAGTGGACTATGGCCCTCCTCTCCCTGCAACAGAGAAAGGCAAAAACACTCACAGTTCATGCCACTTTGATCATGTGGTGAAATTCCTGCTTGATGGGTTTTTTGGTTCCAGCAAGAGCATCAGCACACCTTGGTGTGCTGATCCCAGGTGCGATGTGTAGGGGGGATACGCAGATGCACATGCACCTCCTGCAAAAAGGCACCGCCAATACTGGCGCTCGCCACTTGCCACCCTGTTGCTGGCACTGCCAGTGGCATCTGTGGGTGGTCCACGATCACCCCTGGCTGCCACTGCCAGTGGGTGATCGCCGTCCACCCCCCACCCTGTCAACAGTGCCAGTGGTGTCTGTGGGACCTTCCTGCTGCTGCCGGCACAGTTGTGCCCCCCAGCTGCCAGGGGCACATGCCACTCATGGCTGATTCTTAGCCTTGGCTGCAGTCAACACCCAATGCTTCTGAAGGTGAAAAAAACCCCCTGATATAGCAACAGGAAGGGGAAAAAAAATTCCCAGCACTATGTAGCAAAGAGTTAAGCCCAGTAGAGTGGGAAAACCAAATATCCTCCACTCTTCAATTTGGGGATTGCAGACCCAACTCTATGCATTATACATCCTGAATGGAGACCCAGAATTCCCTTTTCTGTCATTTTATCCCCTCCGTAAATTTATCTCAGCTCCTTTAATCTTTCATAATTAGGCTGGTTATTATGCTCTGCTTCAGTCTTCTGCTGTTGAATGCGGTCCTCTTCAGTTTCCACCTGCTCTGCTCTGGGCTGCAGAGCTTTTGTTATGATCCCTGACCAATTTGTATGTTTGAGTGAGGGGAGAGGAGGTGGAGAATAGAGAGAAGTGGGACTTCCAGCTGTTACTCTTCACAGCACATTCCAAGGATTGCTATTCCTAAATCATCCCTGACCAATTACCCAAACTCTTGAAAACCTCCAATGAAGGAGAGGAATAGACTAGACAGTCTATTCCTCTATCTCACTGCTCTTGTAATGAAGAATTTTTTCTTGATGTCCAGTCTAAGTCTACTTTACTGCAATTTCAAGCCATTGCTATGTGTCCTACTCCCTTAAGTTGACTGAATCTCTCTTTGCCCTTGTTGTGCCTGGTCTGTAGGGTGTGGGCCAGAGAGAAGACTGATGACCCAGGAGACTAATCTGGCAACTTCTTGCCTAAGGCAGGGTAGATTTGTGCTTTCTTGCCTGTCTTCAACTCATGCAACACAAACTGAAAGCAAGAGGCATAAGGGGACTAAGTAAAATTTTTGCTCTGAATTTTAAGGCCATGTTTATTTTTATTGCAACTTCCTTCCCCTCCCCAAATAATTGTAACTTCTCTCTTTCAAGAATCTTTTGCTTTGGGTTGTGCTTATTCCTCCTGCTTCCCCTTTCCTTTCACTCCAGCCCGAAGCTGAGGTGTCATAGAGAACCACAGGAGGTTTCCTCCTTGGTGATACTGCCTTTGTAACTAGTCCCCATTTGGTCAGAGAGGAAAAGTAGAGGTTGAGAACTCTGTTTTTGTGTCACCCTCCTGAGTACATTTATTGTGCAGTTCACTAGCCATCCAGGCGACGTGTGGTCACACGCTGGAATAAGAACTAACATAATCCAGATACTTTTTGAGAGCAAACTTAATACTAGGCCAGAAAAAAAATGGCCTCTTAGTTGGAAAAAAAAGAAATGCATGCTTACTACATGAGATTAACAGTTAGCATAGTAAATGTTAAGTAACTGCTAACAGCTGTGTTGAAACAGCAGTTGAGTAGATAGAGCAATTTTTTTGTCTGTTTAAAACAAGTCTGACTGAACACAGTTGTAAAGGGCACATAACTAGACATTGAGTCACAGCGCATCCATCTGCAGCACATTATATTCTTTTAATGTTTTCTATACCATTATTGTTGAACATTAAAAAGAAAGTGAGCCTTTTGTGTACACAGTGGGATTGTGGGAAGGGGTGGAGAAGAAGAGTAGAGCTCTTCTTGTGTGACTTCAAGTGAAAACCTTTGAAGGCTTAAAGAAGTACAAGGACAGGGTGATGTTGGGAAGAGTGGGAGGAAGGGAATTGTCCTGTGATTTCTGTGTGCGTGTGTGTCCCTTTCCTGTCATTTCAAGTCAAATGGTACTTTAGTCACATGAGCCTGCACTCTGGCATATGGAGCTCAGATTATTTTTCCAGTACTGAGAGGATGTGTTTGTCAGCCTGATTCCCTGATCCCTCCCTATGAAGATGTGCTGCTTATGGACATGGACTTTTAACTTATTGCATTCATTTTTTTTCTCTTTAAAGAACCCCCAACGTGTTCCCCTCAGCAGTTTACCTGTTTCACGGGTGAGATTGACTGCATTCCAGTGGCTTGGCGCTGTGATGGATTCACTGAATGCGAAGACCATAGTGATGAGAAGAACTGTCCTGTATGCTCAGACTCCCAGTTCCAGTGTGAAAGTGGGCAGTGCGTAGAGAACAGCCTCCGGTGCAATGGAGAGGCAAATTGTCAGGACAACTCAGATGAGAAGAACTGTGAAGGTATAAAGGGTGCCGTGCTCTGCTATTTGACACCTTGGGCAACTAACTTCTCTGTCTCCATCCTTCATTTTCTTCAGCAAAACAAGAAGGGAGATATAGACCTCCTTTGTAAAATACCTTGAGGTCTTAGACTCAAGGTATCCCTCATTAGACTTAAGACACTTCCCAGAAAATACCAGCTCTTAGCTTTCACACCTTTTTTGTCTTTGGTAAAATAATAGAACAGTTCTTCTATTGCAGAGAACTCAGAAACACCCCAATAGGTCAGAAAGTTTTTGACACTGGGAATTCCTGTTTGAAATCTCTGGGTTTCTCTTGTGAATCATGTGCAGATGTTTGCACACACAACGGTGCTAGTGTTGCACAGCACCATGCAGCACCAGCTCTCACTGGGTGCTGTGGTACCCTAGCTGAGAATCACTGCTATAAGAGCTAGATATTGATTTATTGCCAGCTGTAAAAAAAAAAAACCCAAACAAACAACTGAAAACACACAACCTTGGATTAAATGAATCCTGATAATAGGTAAATGAATACCTTTTTACTACATAATGGATGCTGTGTCTAACAGTTAATCATAATGACTTATTGTATTGTAGCTGTATAATACAGAGCTAAGAATGGAGACAGCTTGAGAGATTTTTTTGAGGATGTCTTCCACCTGCAACCTCCAAAAAAACGCAAAATTCAAAGTGCTGTAAAGTAATAGTCATGACTGGAAAAACAAATGATTTTTGTCTTGTGAGGGTTCCACATTCCTTGTGAGTTTTGCTGACCAGGGAGAGGATAAGAAAGAAAGAGTGAGAAAGAAGAAGACCATGATGGAAACAACCAGAGGAACTTTAATCTTTCTTAAAATAAGCTTTTTAGTTTCATAGCTTGATATAGATTTTTTTAATAACTTAATTATTTTTGCAGTTGAACCACAAATATTGTTATAAGTAGCAATGGTAACTAGAGGCTGCTTCCTGCCAATTCTATAATAAACATATCGTGGGCTAACTTCCTGTAATTACTAGAACCCTTGTGCCTTTGACTTTATATAGTCAAGCTATACCTGTAACCTTTTAAATAGGAAATAATGCCTTCAGGTCATCACTTTCAGCCTATCTGCAACCAGGAACTGCATTTTATGCAAGTTTGTCACTGGGGATAAATATTGTGCCTTGAAATACTACAGAGAATAAAACTGGCATCGGGTAATTTTTTTGTGAGACTTCGGGTTGTGTGTCTTAGTGACTTGCCTCTTTGATTCTGTTTGAGAGTCAAAATGACTGATAGTTAATATTTCTGGACTTTTTCTTTCCCTCCCAGTGCTCTGTTTAACTGATCAATTCCGCTGCACTAGTGGACAGTGCATTGGAAAAAACAAGAAATGTGATCACAACTTGGACTGCAGTGATAACTCAGATAAGCATGGATGCTGTAAGTTTACAAGCTGTGATTAGAGACTTGGTTGCTGTGAGGGAAAACTGTTGCTTCCTTCCTTCCTTCCCCACCCTTCCCCCAGTGCCTCCCAGGTGAATTAGAATTCACTGTCAAACTACTGATAGAGCCACATGCATTAATTGTAAGGCAAGTTCTCCTGCCTCATGGGTTGCCCAGTAACTAATATACAGGCATCATTATTAACCACAGAATGAAAAAAGCTAAGTAGCATCTGGCTCTTTTTTGCATGAAAATGTATACTGAATACAAAGTCTTAAATGCAGAGCTATCTAAATATTCTTCCACTGATATTTTTAGATATTTTAATGTAAATTTTGCTTTATTATATTATGCTTGTATGTCCAAAGGAGAAGTGCTTTTCTTTCCTATAAGAGTCTCATCAATGTTCTGGTGGGGCTGTCAAAACCATTCTTCTCTGTTTCATAAGTCTCTCATCCAAAGAATTCACACGCAGTTCTTCTAGAATCAGAATTTAAAAAAAAGAGCTATGTACAATTTAGCTATTCCCATTGTTATGATAAATAATGATCCACTTGTATTAATCACATCTGTCTGTGCATAAACATCCTAAAACATTTCTTTTACGTCTAAAGCTTGGTGCAATTATCTGGCTAGTTTATAGCTGTAGATTACAGTTTATGGAACACGATATCCCTTGTGTCTGCCTGCCTTGAAACCTCCAGGGCTATAGAGGAAAAGAACAGGCCAACCAGAACAGATTTCAGCCTTAAGTTCATTGTCATCACTCAATGATTAGATATTGTGACCAGGGAGATTTGTCCATCAGTTCCAACAGAAGTATATACTGCAGGTAACAGACATAATTAACAGGAAAAAACAAAAAAATGAAGTCAAAGTCAGCAGCTGCAGTCTCCCTACCACGGGGGTGTATTGGGTGCCCCCACAGCTGGAGCCCTGTCAACTGATGGGGGTTCCCAGCTGCAGGAGTTTTCTTATTGTTAGTGTGGGGGGAGCCTGGGATTGGGCTCCCCCTGCACAGGCAATAAGACATGATGAGATCTGATCATGATCCAGCAGTCACACCTTCTGTCTAGCACGTGTGGCAGGACAGGAGATGCGATTGTGTAGATCATGCATTAGATCCCATCATGCCTTTACCTGCACATGTAAAGCAGCCCACAGACTTATGCATACAATGTGTTACATTGATCTGTCATATCTTTCTCTCTTTTTAAATGGTAAAGAAAAAGTTATGTCCATACATGCACTGAGATAGAATTGTAGTTAATGACTGACTTTCTTCTCTCTGTAAATTTGGGAGACAAGCAGATGGAATAAAGTGTGGATGCAGAGGTTAGGGGGCAAGGGATTGTGTGATTAAGGCAGCCCCTCATTAGAGGATAAGAGATTAGACAACAAATAAAATATGTACCCAAAAGTATCACTGCTTAGAGTTTCATGCTTTCAGAAAAGCTGGCTGTATCTGACTACTTATGCACTTGTTCTGGCATCTTCTCTCAAAAATACCACTTCTAGGACTGATGATCAGATATGGCTGCTACCACAATTTGGGGTATGTTAGGCATTTTTGGAAATGCCAAGTGCCGAATCGTATGTTGCTGCCATGTCTCTGTTCTTTTGCATCTGTAAATGCTAAGCCCTGATTAATAAGCCCCTACTGAGCAGAGATGGGGGAGTAGTGGTATGTAGCACAATTAATTAGAACTTTAGCCTTTTGTCCTAGGTTAATGTGCTGCTTGGGTCAAATGTGAAAAGCAATTGTGTTTAATGACAAGTAGGAATGTAATCCTAGTCCCTAGTGGCTATTTATTCATGACACAGGTTTAATTAGGAGACTGTAATAAACTGTGAGTAGTATAGGCTTCCAGTTTTTCTCTGAATACTAGTCTTAGTGCAAATAAAGTTATTGGATCAGACACAGTTTTAGAATGTGATTTTCCTCTTCTCTTTCAGACACAACAGAGGAGCCAGCACCACAGCCCAACAACACCATTGGCTCAATTATTGGAGTGATCCTTACTGTTTTTGTTGTGGGAGCAATGTACTTTATCTGCCAGAGGGTTCTGTGCCCACGTATGAAGGGGGATGGGGAAACGATGACCAATGACTACGTGGTACATGGACCAGCCTCTGTACCTCTTGGTTATGTGCCTCACCCAAGCTCCTTGTCTGGGTCACTCCCAGGTAAGTAACAAGGTATCTAAGCAATGGGTTCCTTAGTCTGTCTTTTGGCATCACGTAAATATAACACAAACTATTGTAGATCCACAACAACAGAGTACAGGTATGCGCTGGGTCCAATTCCAATGTGCTAATTCCAGGGATCTGCCCATTGGAAGGTAAGGTTGTGAACTCTCTGCTGTTTGTTAATCAGTTATTTGACTTATAATGGCTATGTCATGCACAAGCCATGAACACTCAACAGAGCTCTAAGTTCCAATTTATGCATGTACCTGGGGGATTATGATTTCCACTATTGAAATTCAGCCTCTTCTGAGACCAGTACCCACAAAGCAATACAACAGTAAAGGATGAGGAAGTGAGAAGAAGAATTAAATTGACAGGAATTCAGGCAGAACGCAGTCATCCTTGTTAAGTGGGATTTGCCTTAGACTCTGGAGACAGATATTCTGTTTTCTCGTGGAAAGTTCTGTATGGCCTTTTAACAAGAAACCATAGTGACCTTGGTTTTCTCTCATCTGGGAATAGGGTTACAACTTTGTACTGCTATTTGATGCCGGTATTTAGAAGGCTTCAGAGAACTAAGATTTGGTTATATAAGCAGTTAATCTTTAATTTAATGTGCATGATTTTTGTATGTCTTTGTTTTATAAATGAGCTTTCCGTGTTAGTGCCAAGTCTTTTTATTAAAATATGAACTCTTGTGTTTTTGCTTCATTTTGATCCAGAACTCAGAACTAAAGTTTTTCCTATAACTGATCTTTCCAAACCTATAACACAGTTAAAACAATGCATCAGCCCCTTCCACCTTCCTGTAATTAGGCTGCTTTTCATAGGGGGCTCTGAGAATAGTTCTTGTTTATAATCTGAAGCACACTTGCAGGCCTCTTCCTTTTCCTCCTGGGTTTCCACCAGTCCCACTTAGTTGTGTTTCATAACCTCTCCTTGTGGAAGGGAAAGCACAAACCCTCTTTCTTCTCTCACGCATTTCAGGCCTTTGGCTGAGACACGGAGCATTGGCTTTGTGTGTTCTCAAGCAGAGCAGTAATGCTGCAGTGCTCTCCAGTCTTTTGAGCAAAAGGAATGTCTCTGTCTTTGCGTGAGCTTCCTGTGCAGCCCCATGCCAAGTCCCAGAGCTTGGCCCATAATAGGTTTAAGCCAACATGTTTATCTTCTGAGTAACTTGATTTCACTTTTCCATCCAGCAGACCAGGATTACTTAATGCAGGAGGCTTTTTTATTTTGAGTTTCAAATGTAAAATGTTTTTATCCTGTAGAAATACTTTAGCATTAACTTTGTCTCTCTGCTCTTCATTTTTACCCTGAAGAGATGATTACTGCTATAAACAGTGTATCTTGTCTTCTTTAGGGATGTCTCGTGGTAAATCTGTGATCAGCTCCCTTAGTATCATGGGAGGAAGTAGTGGGCCACCCTACGACAGGGCCCATGTCACGGGGGCATCCTCCAGTAGCTCCTCGAGTACCAAGGGCACTTACTTTCCTCCTGTAAGTCACATTTTTGTTCTTGGACCATGTTTGCTATATCTTCCAGATAGATGTCTGTGTGTGTGTGAGGCTAGTTTATTGGCAGGTGAAGGTTTTTGTTTTATATTTGTAGTCTTATAAATGCATTTGAATGGAAGAATGTGAGGAAAATGTATACACACAACATGCCTTTTCCCAGTCACAGAGAAATGTTCTGCTTAAAAAAAAGTTCCATTGGATTTAGTGCTGGGGAAAGATGTTGATCTGATTGTCCTAGAGCAGGCTTGTCCAACATATGGCCCATGGGCCGCCATGCGGCCCACCAAGCCATTTTCTGTGGCCCACGGTGCTGCGATGTGAAACGAAAGTAAACCCTGTTTACTTTTGTTCCCACCCCTTGTCCCTCCCCCAGCCCCTCAGCAGCTTCCTAATGGCTGCTGAAGGGCTGGGGAAGGGACAGGGTTCCCACACGCACTGCATCAGCTTGATGTTGCCGACGCGGTGTGGCTCCTCCCCTCCCACCCCTCCCTTCCTCATTTGCATCCCAGCCTCGCCCTGCGCTGGTCCCCGCCGGCTGCGTGCACTGGAGCAGGTTGCAGTGCAGTGGGCGGGCGGGCGCAGGGGGCGTGGATGCTGGCTCGGAGGGATGCTGCATGTGGTCGGGCCTGTGGGACATGCTGCTGCTGCAGCTGCTGTGGCTGTCAGGTGGGAAGCCGGTGCTGCTCCCGCCTCCCTGCATCCCTCCATGCCACAGACATCATGCTGGGGGTGGTGAGTTGCAGGCCCTGGGGAGGGAGGGACCCCTGCCGCTTGGGCTCAGGCTGCCCCGGGGGAGAGGGAGCAGGGGGGTGTCCCTGCACATCCCACACCCCCCTGTAGAGTCCCCACATGTCCCCCTGGCTGCTGAGCCCAGGTGTGGGAGCATCATGAAGGCTGCCCAGGTGGCAGGAAGGACATGGCAGGGTCAGGCGCCACCCCTTGACCCCTGCACCCCCAGGCTGCGGCCAGACTGGACAGGCCACGCGAGCGCCCGCTCCTACTGGCCCACTGGGTGATAAAAAGTTCATGATCCGGCCCCACATTCAAAAAGGTTGGACACCCCTGTTCTAGAGCTTGTAAAATCACCATAGAGCAGGTCTAGTACAGGCAGAATGAACTTCTCCCATCGTGTCCAACTCAAGCACGTCACGCACTATATAAAAGGCTCACCTGTAAAGATGAGAGTGTAGTTTGCTGTCCATAACTCTAGTAGAAGCCCTAATTACAATGGCTACCTTCACATTATTAGGGTGTGGAGCAAATAACAATTGAACTGTTTCAAAATGTCAGAGATTGAGAACTGGTTCACAATTGTGTGAAGTGTGTGGCTTTGACAGCAGGGTATGGAGTCATCTCCCAGCACACAAGTATTGTGGGGAGTGCTTGTACCCAGGTTTTGGAATCCCCAGGGGCGTGGGACCTGTGGGTGGGGGCAGCTTCACTTTTCTGCTTTCCATTCTCATATAAACATAAGGTTCAGTAGGCTTTCAGTAGCCTGCAAGTCCAGGTACAGACATTACACTTTTATCAGTACAAGTGATAGGAAACCGGTGTATACCCATAACAAAAGAGAAGTTTGGCACTGGTTTAAAAATGGCAGAATCCAGTCTAAGATTTTCCTCCTCCACCAACAGGCAGATATGTGTTCTGTTCACTACTGAACTAAACTACGCTGCTTACAGAAAACCACGTAACTTAGATCAGTTCTGCCTCAGACTTTTTGAATGTTTGTACTTAGCCCAAATGACCGAAATCTGCAAAGTGCTTGCCTGACTCAGGACAGAAGGAAGTGTTTGGACCCATACTTTTTGATTCACAGGGACTGGATGGATATGATGATGGGCTGCAATTGAGTAGGGAGTGAGGGTAGAGTTAGGTGTTACAAAGATAACTTTTATTAAACAAACAGTGTAAGGGAACTGATTGATTTAAAAAAAAAAAAAAAAAGGCTCACCAAAATGGGCAGAAAAAGAAAGCAGTGGAGCTCTGCCTACAATACTAGAAAAGCCAGTTGCTTCAGTGTAGGCAGCGAGGGGCAATGCAGTGTTGGGGTGCTCGGAGGACCAACCAGACCTGTGTCCCAGGACACATAGTGTCCACCAGTTCACAGTGAAATGATTCAACATATTGTATTTTCTCGCATATAGTGGACACCTAGCCTACCAGAATTGGGGTGCATGTAGGAAATCTGTTTTGCCAGAAAAGAGGTATGCCTAGAGAGCCTGTCCATGCTATCCAGCTACCAAGATGGCTGTCAAAATGACAGTCCTGTGTTAATCCTCTCACAGCCAGGTATTGGCTTGGTATTGTAGCTTGTGCCTGAAGCCAGGAAGTTTCTGCTACCTGTTGTCTTACCCAGACTGTCGTCTGGGATGCCACGCTCCCTAGACACTGGCATTTATACATATAAATTTGTCTGCTCCAACATGCCCAAAATCCAGCGTATCAGAGCAGACTCGATTAATCAAGTTTGTGGAGCACACAAACTGACGCGCCCAGTGCTGTGACATACATTTGTATAAATGGTGAAATTTGTGTCAGTGCTAAGAAAATAGTGGCAGTACGCTTTGAAACAAATACACTTTCAATGTATTTTAGTTCAAAAGCGTACCACCACCATTTTCTCAGCGCTGATGTGCATTTCACCGTTCAGCCATCTAGGGAATACATGGTTGCTGGTAGACAGCAACAACAAAAAAATGGAAACAGCATAATATGCAAGGACCAAGAGCTGGTAGAAGTAGACATCTGCTGGTTTGCCAAAGGCATAGTATTCACGGTGACTATCCAGTATTGAACTGCCTTCTTCAGCTTTACTCTTCAGCATCAGAATAGCAGTATTTGTCAGCTCTTTATGTGGAAAACTTGATAATGACTCAGATAGGTGTGGTATAAACAGAGTTGGCAAGATGCTGAGAAGGTATCTGGTAGGGGCATGTGAAACAGTCTGTATTCAGTTTGGATTCAGATTCGGCCCGAATTAGGGGACAGTTATTCGATTACTTGATTCGGATCACTGTCCTGATTCGGTTTGGCCAAAGCTGAACCTGAAGATTCAGTGCTAATTCAGAGAATCGGTGATTCGGCCATAGACACAGCTTTAAATGTTTTTTTCTACATAACTCGAGGTACCAGGCTCGGCTCGTGAATGCTGAGATGATGGGGCACATGGAGCGTCTAACAGGAGGGTGGGGTGCCCCCTGTGTGCTTGGTGGCAGACCCCCCCGTGCCCTTCCAACTCAGCGATAGGCCGTGGGGGGACCCCGGGTGCCCCCCCAGACCTAGGAGGCACCAGTCACCGAGCCAGGGGGCAGGGTCCCCTGTGCACTCCATGGCGGACCTGGAAGTGGATGTGAAGTGCTTCTGGTCCATTTCTGGATCCATTGCTGAGCACGCTGGGGACCCCCCCATGCTCCCGTGGGATGCTCCATCTGCCCCACCATCTCAGAATTCATGAGCCACACCTGGTACCTTGCGGTATACAGAAAAAACATTTAAAGCTGTGTCTATGTCCGAATCATCGAATTTCTCCAAATCGCTTCAGAGGGTTCTGATTTGATTTGGAGATATTAAAGGTTCTCCTGATTCGATTCCATTTTGGAGATTCGGCTGCCGAATTGGGCCAAATTTCCACCAAATTGAATCAGTGACTAAAGCTTTGCACAGCCCTAGTATCTGGTAATAAAATTTGCACCAAAACAGAAGCCATGTCTTCCATGATGTGCAGCCCTTAACTGACGGTACCTATAAAATAATGGTCTTGAGTATGTCCGTAAACTGGATCCAACTGGAGGTCCTGGTGACAGTGTAGTGGGGCTGCTCTTGGTGAGAGAGCTCCTATAAAATACCACAAAGTTGCAACCTTCAGAGTAAGATGAGTATAGGGTGCCCCAAATTCTATCCCCCTCTGTCTTACTCTTTGGTTGGAGACAGACTAAGAGATGTCATTCTGACAGAAATGCACCCTTGCTGAGGCATTAGGCAATCGGCAGCAGTTCTTATCTATTGCTTACTGGCAGAAGCTACAGTGATCAAGGCACTGAACATCTGGATTTGCTCTGGCCTTTGGATTCTGTCTCAGTGATGTAAAGGGGGAATGGTGGATTTTGGGCAGTCTCCACTCCATACTCTTGTCTACAATTACGCATCCAAGGTCTTGGTGTGATGGTTGCAGGACTCTATACAAGCAGATTCATCAGGCACCTGACTAGACTTCTTACATGTACACCATGATCCAGGGGAGTATTTTCTTTAAAGTTGAGTAGAGCTGTCATTGCAAGTGTATTGTTTTTATGTCCTTTTCAATTTTACCATGGCAATTAAAAAAATAAAACAACATGTATTTTTCTTTTAAGATTTTGAATCCTCCGCCTTCACCAGCGACAGAACGTTCACATTACACCATGGAGTTTGGTTATTCGTCAAACAGTCCTTCTACTCACAGATCCTACAGGTAATTATTATTATGTTAGTTTTCACCAGGATCAGTTTTGTGTTGTCTAAACAGAATAAAAGAAAGCCCATGCCCCAGTTAATTTACAGTCAAAGGGCCTGATGTAGCAAACACTGTTATACAAGTGTTTAACTTTAATCTCTGTAATGATTGTACAGATGTGTTGTATGGGGTTTTTTTTTTACAGAAATTACTCATTTTATCCCAAAGTTATCAATATTGAGTGATGGATCCAGGCAGGGTCCAGTGGTTCAGCTGCACCTCATTTTGTTTCCCGCTCCACCCAAACTTTAGATCCCGTGCAGTTGCCTGAGAGGGGCAGCAGCCGTTCTGTTTGGGCAGCAGTGAGGGAGTCAACTGACTTCATGGTTCATTATCATGTCCCTGATTCCTGCTATTCTCTCTTCACTCCATAGTGTTAACAGTTTTTTAATGGTCTTGAAGTTCCACTATGCAAACTGTCCTTTTTTCTGCAATGTTGCTATCTGGTAGCCATTCCTGATGATGCCTCTCTTCTGTTTTACAGCCTTGCAGACTGTTTTTTAACTGTAGCTAAAAACCTTAACTTGTGTGGTAATATTACCTCAGATGTAGAAGTGACTGACAGTATTAGAGGCACTGTCAAGATACTCAAGAAGGATAAATTTTATTTTATGAATCTGTATAAGAGATGTACATTTAACTATAATGACTACGAAACTAATGACAGCATATCTTTTGACTGTTTTTGCCTAGTTTGTTGTATTTTTTAAAACTTTATATATAATCTAACACATTCATGCAAATTCAAATAGTTATATTTGTTTTTGTTTTGATTTTAGCACCAGCTCCCTAACATATTAGTAAAGCTTCTAGTTTCTCTTTAACTGTAGAAAAATGTGTTGTTACATGTGGTAATGTGCCACATGTTCTGCAACTCCCTTTACAAAGTCCTGGATTTACCCATGCCTGTACCACACACACCAGTGGTCCTGCTACTTTTATTATTGAAAACTATTTATGCTAGAAACAGTGTTTTGAATACACTGAACACTATTTTAAGTTTTCTGCCCAAATAATCATTTGTATTGCACACTGTCATTTGGGCCTTGGCAGGTTGAAAGAGAGGGAATACACATATGTCAGGAGGGGAAGAGAAGAAAGAATACTTTAGAGATAATATGTGGATATGTAGATCATCTTACACTCAGTATAGTATAGATTTCACAACAGGTTTTTATTCATCATAGTTGCTCTTAATTTTTAGAATCCTTTGAAACCTTCAACAGGTTCTTTTACTTTGTTAGGTTTTTTAATTGTTATGCTCTTACCAATTTTGTGTTTCCTCTTAGTATTGTAAACTGTGGCCTGTTTTCTCTGCTGTTATAGATCCATATACTTTATTAATTTTTTTTATTTCATTTAATGTTAATATGCTCTCTTTGCCAACTCCATAAGATAAGGTTTAGTTTCTCTGCCATAGTTTTATGTATTTAATTTCTTTGACTTTCTGCTAGAACTAAAGCAAGAGAGGGGAAGAGGGGTCTAATCCAATGCTATAGGCCACATGATCACACTACCACATGGGCTCCCATGCTGCATGGTGGCACTTGAAATCTCAGAGCCCCAAGATTCTCTGGGACTTGCTCTCCTGCCCCAGGGGCAGGGACAGAAAGCACAAGCCAAAGGGGGGAGTTGGGGGTAGCAGCAACAGTAGTGGGTTCCAGCACCCGGCTGGGAGCCCAATTGGATAGCTCTAGCCTAGAGGAATTGGAGCCCTTCTCTAGGGTATCTGACTTTGGGGCAGAAGTGCTGGCAGTTGTATCTGCTTAGAGTATTATTGCACTGAGCGGTAGACACAAATCACCCACATTTGTATATATAAGCTTCCCCCCCACCTTGTACCCATTTGAAAAATGCTTATCTACAGCACCTGTTGAGCACTTCAGCTCACTTCAGGTATATGTCTTCTGGCTGCTGTGACATAGATATGTTTCTAGAAAAAAAAAAAGTAGGGGGGAGTGGGGGGATTCTAACTTCTTTCTCTCTGGACTGAAACCAGTGCCTTAAATTTGGTATTTGAAATAAAACATCTCTGCACATACTCAGCACAGCCCTTCCTCTTCAGTCCCTAACACTAAAAATCTCCATTCTGTTATGTACGTCCCCCACTTACCAGGTTGTGAGGCAGTACAGCTTGCGTGGGTGCTGTTGTTTGAGATTTTGTCTCAGTCTGTTTCTCTCTCCGCTAATTCTTTTCTGTGGCCTTCTCAGCTACAGGCCATACAGCTACCGCCATTTTGCACCTCCTACTACACCCTGCAGCACAGATGTTTGTGACAGTGACTATGCCCCCAGCCGAAGGGTCACAACAGCAGTGGCAAAGGGCTACACCAGTGACTTGAATTATGATTCAGAGCCTGTGCCACCTCCACCCACACCACGCAGCCAGTACCTGTCAGCAGAGGAGAACTATGAGAGCTGCCCACCCTCCCCCTACACAGAACGGAGTTACTCTCATCACCTCTACCCACCACCCCCATCTCCCTGCACGGACTCCTCATGAGTGGGCCCTCCCCTCCTTTGACTGCCTCCATTACAACTGTGTAAATACAAAATGTTCATATTGGGAAGAGGGGAGGGAGCCATTGCAGAGGGGGTGAGGCAGGACCAGTGTACAGTTAAGAGTTATTAAATGGGGTGGGGAATATTTGGAGATATTTGTACAGAAGAAAAAAGAGGATATTTATATATTTTCTTAAACAGCATCTGCTGCTTGTGCCATGAGAAGATTTTGTATAAAAAAAAAGAAAAAGAAATTTGTACAAAAAGTTTTTATTTTTGCAAATGGAACACAAAAACATGCCTTAATCCAGTGAAGTGACTGAGCACATTGAAAATGGAAGGACCAGGATGCATTATTGTCCAGCGAGGTGAGATGCGGGGTTCGTCAATACCAAAAAATGTTTAAAATAATAATAAAGAAGTCCGTCTCAGAGCAGCATACCATAGACACTTGGAAGTAGCCAAATAACCTCTACATTAATTATGGAGGGCCAGCAACTAAAGTTAAACTTGAAGAAAACACAGTCAGGACAGATACTAACCTTACATACAAAGGGCTTTACATTTTCTATTGGAATATCACAGATCATAGAAGTGAATACATCATAATTATACACCCATTTTCATTCAAATACATTTATATTATTTTTTGGGCCTACACTTGCAATGTTATACCACTTTACAACATTCGCCGTTGCTAGAAGACAAATAATTTTGTTGTGTGCATTTAAAAAAAAATTTCTTCCTTTTTTTCCTCTTTCCTGTGTGTTCCTTGACCTCTAACCCTGATATCATGTTGTTTCATTCTAATATGCTTATTCAAATACCCCTGGAATTGGGTTAATGAAAAGGTATCCTCTGCCTTTTTGATGCAATGTCGTACATACTCTATTTTTGCCTTCTTCAGTTTGCCAAACCTGAAGGAGTCCACTTTTGTACCAGGTCAGTGCAATTCTGACATAATTGACAAGGGTAATATGCATGTACCATGTACTTTTGTCCCTTTTTAAAAGCAAGTAAGCAAACACACACACTTGTTTTGATCCAGTGCCCACAAAATGTCAAATATTTTTATACCACATATAATATAGGCAACATATTTATAAACTATAAATTTAACCATGAATTGTTAGTTTTATTGTAAATGAATCCTATATCCTTGCAGTACTTTCAGTGTATAGTTAATATCATGGTATGCAAATCATATATAAAATATATATATTTTCCTAGTAAGGAAGCATTTAAACTTTGTCAGTGGGGGACAAACTATAAGAAATAGACATTTGGACCATTAGAAATGTGTCTCCTACTGAATTAACTCTTCATGATATGTCCATCTTAGGCCATTCTTCTCAGTATGATTTCTACACTACCATCTCTTTGGCATGGTTTGAGTTTAATACTTCAGTATTAACCACTGCGAGTGTCAAATTTAAAGTTACTCTTAACCAAATCGTTTTCTATTAACAACCTGCATTTTTGTATATCTCCTTTGTGTAGCCCTCCTACCTCCCCCCAGCAATTTGAAAGGGATGGTGTGTGTTCATTTTTTAAAAATACTTGCATGAGCTGAAGGGCAATATGTGATCTTACAAACTCCTCCTGACCCCAATGCAGCATTTGAGTTTGACTACCTAACCTAATGGAGCTCACATTGGATCTTATCCTGGGTGACATTAAGCATTTGCCACACTACGCATCAGACTAAATCTGACCTCTTGCTATAGAGGGTTCTGAGGGACTTCTGCCTTGTAGTCCTGGGACCTAGTACCAAGGTAATCACTCTGCATAGGTACCCAAATGGGTTTACTGCTCTGTTATGCATTTCCCAATCAGTTTTTACTATGAGATGCAAGCTGGAAATATGGTCTGATTTTCAACCTGTATTTTTCAGGAAATTTTGAATGACACTTGCCACTGCTACAACTCTGTATGACTGTTGGAGCCTCTCTCAGTTTCAGCTTCAAGGGAAATGATGAAGTTTAGAATTCTAGTGGTAGTAAAGGACCTTTCTAATAATTGATCATACCCCAGGATGATTTAAAACAAAGTACCCTCAGACTATTGGAATTTTCCTCAAACTATTGGAAATGATCTTAAAGTCAGGTGCACTAACTACACTAATGTCAGCCCAGGTGATGCTTCATTCTAGGTACCTAAGAATTTTGGTACTTGTTCCTTTGGCTCTTCCTTTTGGTGAAGAAACTTACTTGTGATCTCCAGTAGGATGGACATTGAAGTTATTGTGAACTCTAAGGGGGATGCCAGTCTATTTATATGAAGAGCAAGGGGGGGCGAGGAGAGGCCAGGTGCCGATCAGAATTGAGACCTCTACGTTGTTTACATTTTTTTAAATGTGCAGCATTCTGTGTGGGGTTCACATGTGGAAACTTGCACTAATGAACTCAGAAAAATATTGCATTGTTGTATCTCATTCCATTTGCTTTGTACTGCGATGGCAGTGGTCTCTTCTTGCAAGATACTTCTTAAGTGTGCCAATTTCTGTTTGAAAAATTCTTGAGGTGGTTAAGCTTAAGATGTGGTACCCTCTTCCAGAAGGTTCAAAACTATTACCGATTTTCTTCATGTAAGGTATCATTGCTGACCCTGATTACAATGAGGCCTTATTGTAGAAGAATTAGCTCTTCCCCTTTGGACAATAATGCCTGACTTCTGTACGGATTTAAACCCAAATAGAACTCCATTGAAGTCAACAGGATGGAAGTAGAAGTCAATGTAGAATTGGCAGCGATATATTTCGATCTAAACATTTAACTTTGTGCATTATGTACTTAATTTGCATCTTCTGTTCTTTTGATGAGTGAAACATTCGTATAAGGAGGGGAAAAATGGACAGATGATTTATTGCACTACAAAAAGCCAATGCAGAGAGCAGGTTGTTTCTCTGTTCTGATTTACCAAAGAATTTGTGTAATGGGAAACTTGAAACCAATTTTCAAGCACAAATATCTTACCATAAATTTTAGAGGAAAATCTTAATGAGCTGATGATCTGTGAAATTCCTAGTAATCAGATGCCCAAGGTACAGAAGCATCACTACAGCTCTTGCCCCTGTTGACACATTCCTAGTTAGCCAAAGGCTGATTTGACATGGAGACTGAACAGCTTCTGTTTGTCCTTCCTCTCAGCAAATCACCTCCTGCCTTCTGCCTCTCAGTGAAGAGCATGTGCTTTGTTATTTCTTAAATGGACTGGAATGAAGGCCTGCAAACAGTCCTTTGCATGCTAGCAAGGTTTGTAAGTGGACCAGCTCACTTTATGTGTGAAAGTTGTCCCATTGTAATCATTGGCATTGCTCCTGTGCCTAAAGTTAAGCATGTACTTAAGTACCTTTATGAATCAGACACCCAGAGACTAGGGCATTTTATTTGTATGCATAATATATAGTTTTTCCAGAGATCTTCCCACTTGAATGTCTGTAGCAGAAAATCAGTACATGGAAATAAATCCAGGGGACATTTCAGTAAACACAAGTGTGGGATTGGAGTCTTCACACTTATAACTGCAGATCTGCATTCTGAATCACAAAAAAAATCAAACAAAATGTGGCTTTCCATGTATATTCCTTCTGTATGATATTGCATTTTGCAGGGAGCACGTATAATTAAAAAAACCCAAGAACATCTACATAGATACAAAGAACTATAGAGATGGAATACTTACATTCTGTTTCCCAGTTTTAGTATTTTAAATCTTAAAGGTCTCATTTCCATGAGTCCAGAATTCATCCAAGCCACTCACATATCTGAAGAGGCTAAATGAATTGTTGTTTACAAAGTATGCAAATGATCCAGTTTACACAAAAGGGGCATATTTGCTGAGGGAGCTGTAACTTCCTATTTCCTGTTCTAAAACTCTGTAGTCATAAGTAAGGTACACAGAATGCAAAGCCAATCAAATTATCTTGTACAAAACCTCCAATCTGGAAGGCTCATCTCACCTTTCTACCAAGAGGTAATGGCAGGTAGCATAAAGCTGTCTCATCAGCAAGGACCTGGGTTTTCCGTTTCCCATGGAAAAATGGAGAAAACCATGGATTCCCTGTTTTTATTGGAGAAAACATAGATTTCCCTTTTTAGCAGAGAAATCCAAGGATTCTCTGCTTTTGCAAAGAGGTCTTGCAGGCTGGCACAGCTCCAGCGTGCAAGAGCCGAGGAAACCCCCAGCCCTGCCTGGAGGGGGAGGGAGAGGAGGGAGGGCAGGGCCTGAGCCTCTGAGGCTGCCAAGGCCGGGCTCAGGCTCAGACTCGCCCTTCACCCCTGGAGTATAGAGGTACGTGGGGCTGTGGGGCAGGGCTGGGGAAGTTGGTTGGGGGCTGAGGGAGCAGGGGGTGGTGCCAGCCCCAAGCAGCACATCACAGCTGGGAGCAGGGCCAGGGGGTGAGGGCAGGGGTGCCCCTCTGCAGGGGGCTTTGCAGGCAAAAGCAGGGCACAGTGTGGTGGTGCCCGTCATGTGCAGGCCACACACATGCCACCTGGCAGCCTGCACAGGGGAGGGAGTTGAGGGAGGCTAGCATGCAGCCGGAGCAGAACTCCAAGGCCAGCTCTGCAGCCGCGGCGAGGGATGGTGGGGGAGGGGGCTCACGCAGCAGCCGCTGCTGCTTACCTGGAGGCCCATGATGGTGGTGACAGCCACTGCCTCCAAAACCTCCCGCCGCTGCTGCAGAGCTGTGCCTGGAACTGTGCAGCCGGCCACTGGGCGGCAGTGGCAGCGTGGTGGTGGCTGGACAGCACGCAGCCATCCCCACCACCACCCCGCGCTGCACCGCTGCCGCTGGCCATACAGCTCCAAGCACAGCTCCGTGGCAGCAGCAGTAGGTTTTGTAGACAGCGGCCATCACTGCTGGCACGGGCGGCTGCTGCTGCTTACCTGGAGCAAAAAACAAAGTACAGTAATTGTCTATAATGTTACTAGAAATTTTAAATATTGGACAATCTTCCAGAGCTTTATGGGATACAAAGGCAAACATGTTTTTGGAGCTAAGAGATCAGTCTCCAAAATTTTTCAGAATCATCAAAACTGTCCATTCTGAATTTAGTCCAGAGGTTGTCTCAGTAAAACATGATTGTCATGGGCAGGGATTTGTGGGAAGTTTTCTGCACACCTTTCTTTTAAGTGAACACAAAAAGGCTGAGGTGGCCTGGTTTATATTGGCCGTAGCCTCAAGCCGAACATTTGAGTCAGTAAGGGAAATCAAATATATCTTTTGTAAAGAGGATACCACCAGTCTTAAGCTAAACTATCCTTGTTTGCAAGTGAAGGATCTGGTGCTGCTTTCAGATATTTAATCTCTTTTGTTTCTATATATTTTTAATTAATCCTTTTTTGTAAGCTTTAATTGCTGCTTGTCATTGTCTTAAAGCCAGCTGGTGTCTCTCGTTCATCAACTTTGGTACGATGGTGCTTTGCAAGGATGTATTTATATTATAGTGACCAACATTTGGTCATCCCTGTTCACCCCTTTGCTAACCTTTATTTTGTAAAATAAAGTGCTTTACTTATAAGCTGTATATAAACCTTGTACAAAACTCCTTTTCAATTATTACTATAAATGGAATTGTAACAAATAAAATGTTGATTTTTATAATTAAACTGAGAGTGGAAAATATAAAAGAGGTAATTTTAATTGTGTTCCCAAGTCTGGGAAAAGGGAACAAATGTATAAATTGGGTTTGCTTTCAGTTCATCACGGTGTGGTTATTGCTGTAATTATATGGGCCCAGATCCTGTAAATATTACTCTATTTTCTCACATACAGCATTATTTTAAATAAGATGCAGAAGTTGTTTTTGAAAAGCAGAATAAAGAAAAGATTTTTCCCTGCTTCCGCAACAGGAGCCTCTGAGATAGGAAGCAAAGAGAAAAGGTGTCCAGGTGCAACACTGCAGGATTACTTTAGCTTTGCACCAGCAGAGGCAAAAGTTGCTATTGTCATATTTCCTTGTTTATATAGTACACCTAATGGCCAGCAGCTGAATTTTGGGGAAAAGATATGTGTATGCGATGAAATACGGCAGTGCAACTGCTTAACTTAAATCACTTGAGGAATTGCACGGGCATCCATTGCTTTCCAGAAGACAACATGTACTGAAAGTTCATAGATAGATAAGGCTGGAAGGGTCCATTATGTTTAGGGTTCTATCTAAATTGAGGATGCAACCGGCCAATTTTGCAGGTAGATCCAGGGGCAGCTACCATTTTTGTGGGCTGAGCACAGTATCCACCCCGCTACAGCCCCCCTCTGGCCAAGGTTCTCCAGTGCCCCACCCTTGCTGCTGATTAGTTGTGATGTCTGTCTGTCATGCAGCCAAGCCCCTTGCTGCTGATTTGTGGAAGGGTGTGGGGCCACACAAAAGGCAGCCCTGTCAGCCAATCAGTAGCAAGGGACAGGGGTGGCAGTCATCTTGCCAGCAACCCTTTGTGCTGGCCGCCCCCTTCTTCCCTTCATCTCTGACAGGCTGCAAGTTCGGGCTGCAGAGTTGTGAGAATTTCTGGCTCCCTTTAGGGAGCTAGTATTTGATTTTCAGTAAGTTTTTTGGGGTTTTTTTGCAGTAAGCCCACCATTTTTTACAGAGCCTGCCATTTTTCACAAAGCCTCCCAATTTTCCATTTTCTATGAAAATCACGCAATGACAAATTTGGTAGGTCCCTGATTATGACCACCTTATTTGGTTGGCTTCACGCAACATACAGGTCAGAATATTTCATCACACGATTCCTGCCTCGGATTATAACTTCTGGGTGAGCTGGAGAATATCTTTTAGAAAAGACTCCCAGCCTTGACATTAAGCATATATGTTAGTGCTTTTAGGATCAACATCTTTTTTCGTGGTTGTTTTGGTTCTAATTTTATAATGCTCACTGTATCAAAGAAATGGGTGGGGATGTAGTTGCTGAAGTTAGGGGCAATCAGGGTGAAGTGAGCTTTTCCCCTTCCAATCCCCAGTTTCCCAGAGTTAATTAATAATGAAAAGAAAGTGTGACCTATTGAGTAGCAATCATGGAATAAGTTATAGCAAGGCTCTTCAGGCACCTATATACATTCCAGGTGGAATTCCAGGGGTGCATTTTAATTAGAGCTCATCCAATTAAAACACCCGGAGTGCCCTGTGTATTCAGCATCCTGCATTTCAAAAGGGCAGTGGGGATGCTTTAAAGCTCATTCGACAAGCTTTAGTTTAAAATGCCCCGCCGCCATTTTGAAATGCAAGGATGCTGAATACACGAGACACTGCAGTGTGCCAGAGCGTTCTGATTAGAACACTCCAGCAGACTCGATTAATTGCAGAGCGTAGAGCAATTAAGCGAGTTTACTCCAATGCAATCTAATCAGAATACATTGAAGCACGTATAAAAGTGACCTTCTGGTTGCAGTTCTTCCATGTGTTGCCTTAGGCAAATCACTTGATCTATTTTGTGTCTTTTTCTGCATTGATTAAAGAAAGGGGACACTATTTACTGGCCTCACAAAGGTATTGTGATTTTTTTTTTAGAAGTACTTTTAGATCCTTGGATAAGAGACTGCAAATGGACTTGAGAGGTACGTTGCTCAGATTTCTATACTCTGCTTTGGAAACCAGTCCTTCTTTCCCAGGAGCAGATGGGTGTTGCATTTCTTTTTAGTGACCAGTTGTCAGTTGCTTCAACAGCCTCACAAAAGACTGTCCTATTGAAGAATGCCACCTTGCTTCCTTCTACCACATTTGCCCTCATGCATTGGTATCTGTCACCATTACTTGCTGAGTTAAAGGTAATCATTAGATTGGAAGTTCTTTGTGGCAGGCGCCAAGGTTATGGATTTCAGAACCTGCATTTCGGTACAGGCAGTCCTTGGAATTACGATACAATTGGTTCCTGAAAACCGTGTCTTAAGTCAAAACTTAACTCAGAACCGATTTTCCCATAGGAAGTAATGTTATAAATGGGGGATTGGTTCCTGAACCAAGGCCCAACACCTTATTTTCACCAAAAATAACCCAGAATTTTGTACTCAATCAGTTATAGATGAGTAATATAGCTACATTAATGTATTTATACTGTAAATAGCAATCATATTGATTTGGAAGGACTTCTCTGAGGTGACTTTGCTGGAGTTTTTGAAGGGCTCTTGGCTGGACTTTTTAAAGGGTTCTTGGCTGGAGTCTTCTCAGGAGTCTTGGCTGCAGGTTTTTCTGGAGTCTTGCCTGCTTTCTTAAAGAAAATGTCCAAGCAATTTTGACAGATATTCTTCATGCAGATGGACAGTGCAGCAAACTTGTTTGCTGGCGTGACATCGCATCAGATTAAGCATTGGAAAGTTGAAACTGATGTCAGAAAGTTGAAACAGGGTGACAATTTATAAATGTTGTGAGTGCGAAATGGTGTAACTCAAAACATTTCAAGTCAAGGACTGCCTATACTGCCTTTGAAAAGTAATCTCCACTCTTTAAGGGCAGCAACAAACAAGAGACAACTGTAAATTCAACTATGTGCAGTTGGGGTCTGGCTCTTAACTGCCCACGTCTCTTAATTGTACAGTACTCATTACAAACGCCTCCAGAAATACAGCAGAATCAATGAACTCATGTTTGCTGAGGCATCTGCAGGGATTGGTTGGTTTAGAAGAAACACTGAGGTATCATTTATCATTTGAAATAATACTCCCCATTCTATAAAAAACCCAAGGGAAACCTGAAATGGATCTGTTTCCTTAGTATGATCCTTTTTTCGATTGCCTGTGGACATGCTAGCAGAGGTGACGGCAAATGCTGGAGTTCTGCCCCTGACTATACATTAAAGAGGAATTGGGGGGTGGGGGCGGGGGAAGGTGGGCTGGAGACGTATTTAATTGTTTTGCTTGGAGAGAGGAACTTGTTTAAAAAGAAAAAAGATGAGATTGTGGATCCATCCGTCTTGGCAATCAGTACCTGTCTCCCAAGCTGAGAGTGTAAAATCACCGTGCTGTCTCTTGGAGGAGCTGTTGAACTTGTCTAACTTGTTTTTCATTTAGCAGGGAAATTCTCCATCTCACTGGGAGGAGCATACTTAGTAGAGCTACACATAGAAAAGCACCTGGTAAGAGAGAGCTCAGGCTCTCAATCAAAACTGGATTGGAATTACACTTCAGATGCTTCTAGCCTAAACATGATCACTTTAATTGTGTCTTTTTTTGTGATGTGCCATGAATTTGGGGTTTCCTGCTTTTAAGGGTCCCTTCTTAAGATTTGGAAAATGAATGCATGTGTTAGAAAGTTGGTTCATAATGTCAGTTGATGGAGGCTTAGCAAACTCTTTGGAGACAGTAGGAGTGAAGAATTCTGTCTCCCCTTGCAAACTCCTGCCCTATAAGATGCAATGAGTCTTTCTTGATAGAGTAACCTATAGATCTAAATACTACTGCTGCTGCTGCTGCTACTACTACTACTACTACTGCTACTACTACTACTGTTTGCAACACTTTGGACTCTACTTCATGGAAGAATACACACTATGTTGACTGGCAGGTTCCATGCTGCGATGTATCTTGGTTGGAAAAAATAAGGAAATATCAAAATAGGGAAACATGAAGAGATGGATAGGCTATTTGATTTTTGGGAAGGTCCCATCCAGTAGGCATTTACCATTTTCTGGTGCTGCTAAAAATTAGACCTGTGCCAGAAACTGGGTGCTAGATATCTGTTCCCTTGTAGTGGCCAAATTCTTCCTGCCTGCTTTTCCTATGCTAAGTCCATCTTCTTTTCCTACCTGTTGTCAGCACCCACAGGCATGCTAGATGTTGTACACCACAGCTTGGTTTATTCTCCAAAGACCTTTTGATCTTATTTTGCCTCTGACCCAGAAAGTGACAGTAACAAAAATGGATATAGTAAAAAACTACGGGTAACAGCAATACGGTTCCCCAGTGTGGGGATTCCCATTTATATTTTTAATTATTTGACTACAAGGCAATTTGGAAGATGTGTGACTTGAATGAGGACAGCACCTCCATGAAGGTAAGAAACCCAGAAAGCATACATTGCTGCTGATGGTAGTCCTAGTAGAACCAGGGAAGGAATATATATCAAAAGGTCAGAGGTCAGGGCAGAATTGGTGTAAGGCCTTAAGGCGAGGATAAAATGCTTTTATTCAATGTTCTGAGCAGAAAAGACTATGTAAAGGCTCAAATAAGAGCTCTTTTGCACATACAAGAACAAGGAAGCTTCATAGCTTTGAGGCCATGGGTTGGGATTTGGGAGAACCTGGTTTATAGCTTTGTCACTAACTTAATGTATGACCTTGTAATTTAACCTCTCGCTGTTGCTGGAGTTTGTGTGTTTGTTTGTTTTTGCCTATCTTACTTATTTGCCTTTTTTTATACAAAGATGACCTGTATATGTATGGTGACACTGCCTCCAGCCTTTCTCACTAATGAGCAGCCATTGATCTTTCATCAAGAAGAGAAAAGATACTTAAAATTGAGAGGTGTACTGAAAGGAATTCAGAACCATTTATCTCTCAGTGAAACCTGGTGGGACTCAGCTCTCTATTCTGTTACTGCAGTTTTGCACCTGTGAAAATGAAAAAAGAACTGGAGAGAGAGACCCAAAATGTTTTATTGAATAGTCACATGCTCAGCAATAACATTATGATTCCCTTCCTTTCTCCACATTGGCTCTACTTTTAAGTATCTCTTCCCAAATCAGCCAAGCTTCCCATATGCCCTGGTGAGTGGAGATATGCAAACCTGAAAATGGAACTTGACTTGTTTATCCCTAGGTGACTTCTCAGGGCCTCAATCTCCCCTTCCATTTTGTCTCTCTCTTGTCTCTTTAGAGCAGATTCTTAAAGAGGTGTGTGCTGTGAGAACCTTGTAAGGGTGATGCAGGGTGCCACATAATATTAGCACTGTTAGGTATGCAAACACCTACACAGGAGTTACAAGAGAAACCCAGGAATCCATAACGTCAAAATATTTTAATGTATTGCGCTCTTTCTGAATTTTTTGCAACAAAAAGAATCACTCTTATTTTTCTGTAGTCAAAAAACACATGAAAGTTAGCATTTTCTGAAGGGTGTTTTGATCTAAAAAGGTTGAGAACCACTGCTTTAGGGTGTAATTGGGATAGGGACAATTTATTTGTACCACTCTTAGAACGATTGGCCCCCAAAAATCAAGTGCTGTTTCTCAGCAGTACTAAACTAGACTGATAGTACTAAATTAGTACAGATGATTAAAAATATAGAGGTAGCACTTTGGACAAACTTTGAGGGAAGATGTGGATATCAAAAAGAAGAGGGAGTTCATTGCAACTTAAATTAAAAAGCAATTGAACTATTCTCACCTGTAATCTCTGCACCCTGAGAGGCAGAATTTGGTCCCTGTCTTGGGAAAGGGACTTGGTCAGCCCAGCAGGAGAGTGTCACTTAGACTTGTTGACGCCTTGTGGAAAGGATTGTAAAAACTTTGGAGAGCTGTGCTTATGTACTGTCTATTTCCTGTATTTTACTTCCCCTGGTTCTTATTAGTTAGGGTACTTAATGAAAACCAGATCCCTGCTTCCTTGGGGGTTTAATATGCTTTTGCGGCTTATTCCTCGACTGAAGCATTCATTGTTTTGCCTGTGAAATCACAGTTGGTTGCTGTGGAAGCAAGCAGAATGCCACTAACATGGTTATTTGACTTCAGGTGGGGAGTGCAGCAGGTGAGCTCTGGAGATAAAAATCCAGATTTTATGCAAATATCCTTAATATTAAAAACCAAAGGAAGAAAAGATCAGAAAGAGACACCTATCATTGACAGGAGGATTGTTTGAAAATGAACGGTTTGTTAAAATGTCTTATGAGCCATTGGACATTTTAAATCTGTTGTATTTTTCTTCTTTCAGGCAGCTCATGAATACTTGATGGCTGCTGGAAATAGAAATTGGTTGCTTTGTCCTGTGATGCTTCCTCCTTTGTGCACACACATGTAGGACAGAGGTCACTGTTGCTCTGTCACTGGGCTCAGCCAGCAGCACTGGGGACTTATTCTTGAATGTAGCTGCTGGGGATGGGCTTTCTTGTGAAGGTAAAGACCATGTAAGGAACACACTGTTCTCTGCTGGTTTGTCTGAGGGGAAGTGTGCTAATGGTGTTTGAATTTGGGGTTTCCTGCTTTTAAGGGTCCCTTCTTAAGACTTGGAAAATGAATCTACTAGTTGACACTTGGAAAGTGTTTCCAACTGGAGGAGCTTTCTGAAGATATAAGTCCAGGACAATGCTTTTATGGTGGAGTTTTCAGCTGGGATTTTCAGACATCATCTGAGGATCCAAGTAGTTTGGAGCTGAGGTAGCAGCAGGTGTTTGATTGTTGTGGGGAGCAGAATTATTAAGAGGAAATGGGTAGTGGAAACACAGAAGAAAGCAATTAATATATCCTTGGGGAAAGGGAATCTGAAGAGGGTTAGTAGGAGTAGATATTGAAATAGTCAGGACACTTGATGCACACAGAATAGCCCATACCTCTCAGTGCATGTACAACTCCTTTACTACCTCTGGTTTGTCATCTAGTAAAACCAAAAGAAGCCAAGGTGATTAAACCCCAGTAAATGAATAAAAACCAGGATTATAATCCAGCCCTGAGTTTTCATGACATAGAGGAATCCTGAGCTTCTGGAAGGGTGCGTGCTGGGACTTCTGATCTCTTTTCAAAGACACAGTGTTTCAGGCACCAGTGGCCCTTCCAGTGATAAAGCTGCCTCCATAGAGCTCTGAGATTGTCAAGGGAGTTCCAGTTGCTTCCTAACTTGCAAAGCCCTATTTCCTTCTCCCTGCAGAGAAATGCCCCAATACTAAAGTTGAGCAAGTGTCTTCAAGTCAGAATGTGGAAGACATTTATTTGGCCAACAGCACTGCAGAGTCAATGCTTGAACTTTCAATTGAAGGAGAATATGAAATCTACCCCACCCATCCCTGTATCTGTTTCCCATGGAAAAACGGAGAAAACCACAGATTTCACGGTTTTATCAGAGAAAATGCAGATTTCCCCTTTTAGCAGAGAAACCCACGGATTTTCCCCTTTTGCAAAGAGCTCTGCAGGTTGCCTGAGTTCCAGCCTGCAAGAGTTGATTGCAAAAAGGGTGAGAAACCCCCAGAAAAAAGAGAGAGAAAAGGGAGAGTGGGGAAGGGTGGGGCCTGGGGCTTTTAGTCAGTTCCAAGTCTTGGGTCAGGCTCACTTTCCTTCTGGAGGCTGTGAAGTGGTAAGTGGGGCTTGCAGGGGACTGGGGGGGAAGATGGCTGATGGAGTGTGTGTGTGTGTGGGGGGGGGGGGTTGCAGGAGCCGGCTGGGTGCTGTGGGTTTGCTGGGAGGTTTGAAGTGGCTGGGGGCTGGGGCATTTGCAGGAGCTGGTGGGTATGTGCACAGGGGTATGCATACACATGTATACATGCACAGGTGCACACATACACAGGTGCATATACAAAACAGGGGCACCAGGAGGGCTGGGGAGACTGTAGGGGGGAGTGAGGGGCAGCAGCAGGGCTGGGGGGGGGGGGGGGGGCTTTAATTTTAATAATGGATTTTGGATTTTTTATCAGAGAATTTGCAATTTTTATCAGAGGATTTGTGATTTATTTAATTAGAGAAAACCAGGATCCCTGGATCACTGGTGTGTTGAGGGGGTCAAGGGAAAGGGAAGGGAAGGTGAATAAGATGTTGTTTTTCCCTAATGTTCTGAGATACATTTTTTCTCTGTTCTTTGAGGTTGTTTCCCTCCTTCCCACCACATCTGATATTTGCATACTTTAGCTTAGTGAGCAAGGGGAAGAGGAGATAAAAAATCCTGGTGCTCTTATTAATGCCCCTGAATTAACTTTAAAAACCCATCTCTTGTCGTGACTGAAAAGGGAAATGGATGAAGCACCTGAAGAAGCAACAGCTCTGGTAATTCAGATTCATGATTTACTGCATACACTGTAAAACCTTTGACATTTGTTTCCAATTACCTGGCATTCATTTTGCTCTTTCGCACGATTAGCTGCTGATGCTGTAACTGGGTAGTGGGAGAATGAGACTGGATTCCAGCTGCTGCGAGCCAACTAAGTAATGAAAAACTAGACTGTTTTACTTTTGGAGGGTTTTTTATTTTTTGTTTCTTGGCATGGTAATGTTCTTTGTTACATAGTTGCATGGCTGAGATGATTTCTGGACAATTCCATTCCCCCATGATCTTTTAGGTTTTTTGTGCTAGACAGGCTCTGAAGTAGCATACCCACCTTTTCCTCCTCCTCCTCCCTTCCCCCTGAAAAAGCGGTGCTTTGCTAGTTAGCAGCCCAAAACACTTTAAAAGTTTCACGTTTTATTAAGAGTTATGGGTATTCCAGCCATAACTTTTCCTGCAGTACTGTTACATTGCTAGAGTAGTACAATAGTATTGAATCTGGATCATTTGTACCCAGGTGGTTGGCAACCAACTTAATCTGCTGCAGGGGCCAAATTAAGAATGAGCCACTCAACAACTTCTCCACTCAGCTGGATCATTGCCACAGCCCTAAGCAACTGATTAGAGCAGTGATGTAACAAAAGGGGAGGGTGTATTGGGAGGGGGGGAAGCAAAAAGAGCAGCCACTGCAAGCAGCTGGCTGGTAGCCTGTAGCCTGGCAGCTGCGATTGCATGTTTACCACCACTACCGTGTATGCTGCTTCTGCTGCCCAGGATGCAGAGCTACCCTGCTACACCTCTAGATTGGAGAAGTGGCACCTCTTCCAAATAAAAGATGGAGCATCTCTGTGACTCTGAATAGCCACGGATGCTTCACAAACCCATAGGTTTGCAGAGAAGACTAGGATCCTAACCCTGCAAATACTCCAGGTTCTACAGCGTAAGATCAGTGCTTTGTAATAACTCCTCTGTCTTCTTGTTTCAAAGGGGATGGACGCAATCAGGGGTGACGCGTAGGGGATGGGGGGGGTGCATGTGCACCTCCTGAGCATGGTGGTGCACCCCCTACAAAAAGGGGGTGGCTGTGCGTGGTCACCGACCCCTGGTCAGTGCCACCCCTCTTGCCCCCCCGCTAGCACTGGCACCGTCTGCAGGAGCTCTGCGTTTACCACCTCTGTGTTCCCGCCGCTGCCAGCGTGCCCATGCCCCCTCACCTGCCGGGGGCATGCGTTGTTCATGGACTCAGTGATCTGATGAGTCTTTTCTATCTCTAACTTCTGATCTTGGATATGAATCTAACAAAGGCCTGATACCCCATTTATGCCCCAACTGCTACTTTGGATTGACTCTGAGGGCTGCCCTCAAGTAGTCTAAACCACATGAGCTGTCCCTCCCCAGCTATATGCCAAGGACTGAAAGGGCAACCAGTTATAGACTGATTCCTTGTGTGTGTTTGAGGAACAGGAAGTGGATCCCTTCTAGCAATCAGTCCGCCTGTTGCATGCCTCTCCTTCTGTGCTTAGCTCTGACTATGGGCAGCAGGCGCACACAGTGGGGTAGCAGGGCCAAAAGTCAAGAAGTGGGAATTGTGGCTGGTAGACTTCCAGTGCTTGAAGCCGGCAGTACCTTGAGTGAGTGCTGTGCTTATGGTTGGTTGGGGTAAGGAGGAGCTTTGGCAGAGCTTCAGGAGGATGGGCTGTACTGTGGCTTGAAGAGGGTGAGCTCAAGTGTTCTCAGTGTAGACAAGAGTGAGCTTTGAGGGCAGTGAAAACATGCCCAGAATGTTTCAGGGTATGTGTTTGTGTTAATTTCACATTTTTCAAGGGCAGTTACTGGGCTTATATTTTTATGTACTGCTGTATTTTCATATGCATGCAAAGAAATTGGCAAATAGTTATACTGGTCTTCCAGGAAACAAGTACAACAGGATAATTGACACGGTGATATCCGACTTCTTTATGAGATTCTTAAACTTGACATGTTATTGCATGTGTCTACACATTGCCCTGCAGTGATGTTGTTACTGCACTGTGCAGATAGCCCATACTGCTCCATATGGGCCATTTACAGTAATGGCCTGTACTGCTCTGTGCTTGTGGCGCATGGTAATTTTTAGCAGCTACTGTGTCGCAGTGGTGCATTCGCGTGCTGCTACTGCAAAGCTGCTGCTGGTCACATGTAGATACCTGTGGCCACTACATCACTGTAGCGTGTCACTACGGCAATGTAGCGTCACATGTAGATGCTCCCATTGGCTAACAGGAGAAACCATTAGGCTGTAAGCTAGATTTCCTTTTATGTTGACTACAGTATAAGTACAGTAGCCTGCAATATTGGGAGGCAAATTGTGTTTCTTATTAGCAATACCAAATGTGGTGTTTGTCCTTGTGGAAATATCTACTGCTTCTTGAAGGGGGCTTCTTTCACTGCTGAATCCATGAAGAAAGAGAGTAAGTTGTATGTGGCCTTTTAGGCAATGACAAAAGGGAATTTGCCATTTAAGTCTCTCAATAAAACAAAGCAGGGTGTGGGATTCTTAAAACCTGTTTTAAAAGCAGAAGGACAGACAAAAAACCCAAGTCTTCAAAGTAAACATGAATCACTCCCCTTCAAAGTATTTCCATGGATTTCTGAATCCACTTTCCGATGTGTATTCCAAGTGCTTTGTGGAGTTGATAAATTCATCCTGTCTCTCATTTAATGTTGGTCCCTCAAACTGGCTCTCATTTTGGTTTTTTTTCTGGCACTAGAGCCCAATTTGCCTCATTTAATTGAAAGCAGACACGGCATCCAACAAGACAAACACCAGGGGCCCTATTCGATAATGGGATATTGTCTTTCCTGACTTGCATTTGCCTTAATTAAAACCAGAGATCTGCCCTCAGTACTGAACTCTGCCCTTGTTCCTCACTAATACTTTTACACATCATTTCATGCTAGGGCTTGGACTATGCATAGAACAAGTCCGAATTGCCAGTATTGTGAAATCCACCCAGAAAAATATAGCCCACAGGGGTGGCTTTTTTGCTTGAACAAAGCATGTGTGACTAGTCAGCTTGACCATACATTGCATAAAGACTGCTGGGAATGGGGAACAGGTGCTGAACTTTCTATCATGTTGAGATATATGCTGGAATCAAGAACATTCAGCAGGGCTGAAAGAACATTTCCATGGAGAAATGTATGTCACAGCTTCATAGAAGTTGCTCATTCTGCCCATGTGAGGTCACACTACCATGTGCTTAAGTCCCATTTTTAAAAATGATGCAAGAACTTAAATTTCTCTGAAAGCCTTTGAGACCTAGAACTTTAAATCCTTTAGGGGTTTTGTTTTTTTTTTTAAACTACCTTTGGTCTGTATGGCCATAAACTGAGACAAAACATGGGACCTTCTGCTCCAAACAAATCCTCTAGACCCCCTACTACTTGAACTATAGAAACATCATGAATTATATTTATTAGTTCCTCCACTGGAAAGATTCCCAAGGATTAGTTCCATATTATTCAGTAGGTGTAATCATGCATTTGTCTAGTAGAGCCAAACTGGACATGAGACAGATGATGTCAATATTTCAGTAATAATTAATAGAAGATCTTACATTTTGATACAAATGTATGGATTTATGCCAATTATAAAACACAGGAGTGTAGGTTAAGCTAACTATAAAAAGAACCTCAGTTTAGGTCAGTGGTTAGCAATGTTTTCCGCTGGCAGGCTGGAACAGCCCAGCTCAGGTTCAAAATTGGCTGGTTCTAGGATCCAGGTGCTCCCCACTGCTGCTTCTCTATACTGCCTCCCTGCAGCTGAACATGGGAAAACTCCCTGCTGCCTGGGTACTCAGCCATGGTGCAAAGCCCCAGCTCTGTGGGTCAAATCCATTGACTCCCCAGACTGGATTTGGTCCATGGGTTATAGGTTGCTGATAAGGGTAGAGAAATAGCTGTAGCAGCCAGTTTGACTGCACTGGGGTCCATGGCCTAAAGGCGGTCCATCCTTCTTGATATCCTAGGTACTGTATATTCAACTTCACTTTCATCCAGTGCCTGAAACACTTTTGGGATTCATTGTTCTGTGTAGACATCATCTTTTAAGAGTAATTTTTAAGGACTGTCATCTCATATCCAGAAGTATACAATATTTTGTTCTATAAAATGTGCATAATTTAGCAGAAACAGCCTACAACAAACATAAAAAATATATATTATTGATTTCAATATAATGGTTGAATTGTCATAATTTGCAGCACACTTGCTACAAAAAGTACTATTTAACATAATTTAAAAAAAATTTCTTTATGTAAGAAAAAAATGGGTTAGAATGTTGACATAATTTGATGGCAGGGGCAGATCCCGGGGCTGCGGATGCATCCACCCTTCATTCCTCTTCCAGTCCTGCTGTGTGCAGTACCTCAGGGCTCCACTGTGTTGGAAGGGGGCTGGACCCGTTTCTGGAGCTGGCTTGCTTCCCCCTTAGGTTGTCCCCCTCCCAATGCTGGCCAAGCTGGTTGCAAAAGCAACAGCAGAGACGGGTCACTGTGGGGGTGCTGGAATGGAGGTGAGGTGCCAGAGTGACAGCGGGGGACTGCACAGTGCTGTTGGCTCTTTGGACGCAGGATCCCACTCTTCCCCCTGCTGTGCAGCCAGTAAATACTGTGTTAACCCTCTTGCAGTTGTTGCCAAATTGAGGTTTTTACAGCTCGGTTCTGCATATGGGCTGGTAGTGGCAGGGAGAGATGAATGTAGTAGCTATTGGCTGTGCAGCAGGGGGCCTTGGAGTGAGAAGTGTGATCCTCCCTCCCATCAGTGGAGCTGGAGCCAACAGCCCCTGGATGAGCCCTTGCCAGGGTTGGGAAGATTTTTCCTCACTTTCCTGTTCTCCAGGGCTTAGCACAACTCCCTCCTCATCCTCACCCCTCTGACATAGCTAGCTATGGCTTTGTCAGGGGTCAAGCAGCCAGGAAGCCTGGGGCAAGGAGCTTAAGCATGCAGTCAGCAAAGGGCAGTGCAGGGTCAGCCAAGCCCCCTGCCCCTCGGTTAGCCAGGTTTCCTCCACAGGGAGGATCTAGCTCTTACTGGGGCTGTTCCTGACACTGGGGGCTTGGGACTAGGCTCCCCCTGGTGATTCTGTGCTGCTGGGCTGCTGACAATTGGTGTCCCCTAGCTGCAGCAGCCCCAGCCAGTACAGCAACTGCAGAGTGCAGGGAACCCAGCTGGTAAAACATCATGTTCCCCTGCTTCTCCTCTGGTAGATAATATCCTCCCTGTGCCCTGCCTCCACTCTGCACAGGGTGCCAGAGGGAGCCTCTGCCTCACTAACCCTGCCCTCACCCCACTCCCATTTTCAGAATCCTAGATCCACTCATGTTTGGTGGTAAATATTATTTGCTGGATTTGTTGTTAGATCTATTTCACTGAAACACTTGGATCCAAAGATTTAAGATGTTTGTTTTTTCTTTTTGTTGGGGGCCAAACACCCTTAACAACTTCCATGTACTCATTTCATGGAGCAAACTCAGGTGACCTGATCAAGTGCGTGATCATAGAATCATAGAAAATTAGGGGTGAGAGGGACCTCAGGAGGTCCTCTAGCCTAACCCCCTGCTCAAAGCAGGACCATCCCCAAGTACATCATCCCAGCAAGGCTTTGTGTAGTCGGGTCTTAAAAGTCTCCTAGGATGGAGTCTACCACCTCTCTGGGTAACCTGTTCCAATGTTTTACTACCCTCTTCATGGGAGAGTTTTTTTCTAATATCTAACTTAAACTTCCCTTGCTGCAATTTGAAACCTTGTTCTGTCATCTGCCACCACTGAGAACAATCTGGCTTCATCCTCTTTGGAACCACCCTTCAGGTAGTTAAAGGCTGCTATCAAATCCCCCCCCTGCAGTCTTCTCTTCTCCAGACTAAATAAACCGTTCCCTCAGCCTCTCATAAGTTGTGCCCCAGCTTCCTAACCATTAAATATACGTGAGACAAGGAAGCAACTTGTCCAGACTCACTCATCACTAGGCTTGAATTCAACAGTCCACATTTTCTTCCTGTGAGTGAAAATTTGTGATAGGGATAGTTTGTTTAAATTTGGTGATCACAATTCTTGAGAATGCCACCTAAACATAAAAACATGGTACACAAAAACAGAAGGCAAAGAAGGACAAGTTGAAACTGCCTGCAAAACTACCCAAATTAAGCACACTTCAGTGTGTTTACATCACTGATTGTGACCGCAAAAGGAAGAGTAATAACAGAGTTCTTGAAAAAGTGCAAGTTGATAATATACTGAGTACCAGTTCTCAGACTGCAAAACAGTGTAAAAGGTTCAGTGATAGTACAGAAAGAAATACTGGTTGTATGCTAGCTATTAAATGTAGATTAGTCTGACAAAATAAACTATGGATTAGTAAATTCTCAAGAAAGTACTTTACAGTGCTAAGAAGGAACACATGTGTACCACAGATTGAGGATGACATTACAAGCTGTCCGGTGAAAAGATTATAATTTTACAAGGTCTGTGTAAACCCAAGGGACCATTTCCATGGGATGAAAAACAAAGTGGATGGTAATTTTTCAAAGCTATTAAACCATTAAAACAAAAAGTGAAGTACCCATACACCATACATGCCTTTGTTGTTCGCCTAAGTTGGACAGTGCACACAGTATGAGCCATGTTGGCTTTGCTGATTTGTACTTTTTCCACATGTAATACAGCATAGGTGAGAGTTTTTAAGAGACTGGTGTCATTTAACTGAAAGGATAGTTATGATACTTCACATCCACACTTAAATGCTTGCAAAGCATTTCAGAAGTGTAGATTACATGGCACTATTGAGAAGAATCATGAAAAGGAAATCAAGACAGCAAAGAACTTCTGGAGGCAAGTACATCAATGTGACTTTAACAATGATGATATGTAACCCTGCATTCAGGAGGCACAGGGATGTTTTAGGCAACAGAAATTTTCTCTCTATCTTTGAACTCTTGGCTAAATTCAACCCAGTGCTGAAACAACTAATTCACGTGCTGAAAAGTTCAGTTCAATATTTAAGTAACCAAATTCAGAACAAAATCACAAAATTGCTGTCAAAATGTGTTGAGAGATTATTGAAGAAATCAAAAGGGCATCATTTTTCTGTATTGTTATGAATACAACCCAAGATAGTAAAAAAATGATTTAGCTAGTCAATTTTTGCAATATGTAGCAATAGAAACCAATTATATGAATATATCAACTGCTATGAAAATCAGTAAGGCTTTTCTTGGATTTCACAGAATTTTTAATTAAAGTGGTGCTGGTCTTGAACAGGAAATTGTGTACTGCATTGAAGGGAAAGAGTGGGATAACTGAAGTTCGGTGTAGGTTGTAGCAGTGGTCTAAGGACATAGGCAGACAAGGTTCTTTGGGTGAGTCTGACATCTTTTATTAGATCAACTTAAATAGTTGGAAAAAAATTTAGCAAGCTTTTAGGTTTAAAAACCCTTCCTCAGCCTGATGAAGGGTTTTTAAACCCGACAGCTTGCTAAATTTGTTTTTCTAACTATTTAAGTTGGACTAATAAAAGATATCCAGACAAGGCTGTTTGGGTGAATCTGATAATTGAAGCATCACAGACAAAGGTAGGATGGAGATGCAAGTATAAGCAGAGTTTATTCTGGAGTGCAGGCAAGAATATCTGTGAGAACTGAATGCAGAATGTTTATGCTATGCTGCCCACATTTTTTGAACCTTACACTTAATGACTGTGTTTAGGGAATCCCCTAAATAAAATATTCTTATGAGGTGATTGAAAGAGTCTGTTTTCTTTGGACATAGTGTAAAGTGGTGGGTCATGTTATCTGAATCAGCTTTTGTCTTGGAGATTGTCGGTAACATTAAAGAGAATACGTCCAATGTACTGGTCATTAAGAAGTTTGTCACGTTGCTTTGAGATTCCACTACACTGATATAATGAAGCTGCTTTTCAGAATAATTCTCCTGAGCAAAAAGTTTGACTAATGCAATGAAGCTTCAAATTTTAAAACCTTTGTGTTTCTTGTTGTGCTCCAAATAAAAAAATTCTGGAAACCAAAATTCTGTCTCTAAGTGCTAAAAATATAAATACATATGCTTAAACAAAGTTGCAACATTACTTTGCAGTGCAACAGAATTGCTTGCTTTTCAAAATAATTTTAAAGACAAAATGCCATCAAATGCTGGAAAAGTGGGGTGCGGAGATTAAGTTTGAATTGAAACATGGAAAGAAATTTAAAAATATTTTGATGAATTACATGATCACGAAAGATTGAATGATGCAGAGAGATGCATCAAAGCTAATGTGTTCTATGGCTATTTGGATATAATTTTAGCTTTACTTGGATGCCTGGATTTATCTTGGATGCAATTGTTACAAAGTTTAACATAATTCAATGGAAGACATTTATGTCAGCAACGGATCATGAGCTATATGAAGAAGCTGAGTAGTTAGAAAAAAAAAAAACAAAACATGAAGGATTTCTGCCACCTTGCCTGGAGAATCGCTTGTATTTAGAAGATTTGGCTAAATTATTGATTGCTGATAACAACGTTTTGCCATTAAGTTTTTATCTGAAATATGTATGATGGTTGAGTTGTTTTTAACCATCCTTTTACTGCATCAAGTGCTGAACACTCTTTTTCAAAACTCAGTATAATTAAGAATTCTCTGCATAGCATGATAGTACAAGAAAGACTTTGTCTATTGAAAGTGAGAAGACTAGAAAAATTAACTCAGACCAGATTATTGATGAATTTATGGGGAGGAAGTTCCAGTAGTAGTGATGAGTGCAAAAGAGAGAAAATATTATTTGACTATTTATTTATTTATGTTCTGACATATTATTTATTAGTGCACCACATGTTTATGCATTTTGTGTTATTTTAATCAGTGGCCCAAAAATTATGCTTACCCTAGGAGCCCATTATTTCCTAGTTCCATTATTGGTTGCTGAACCTTACCTAGGTAGCTGCCCTAATACACAAGAGAGAGTTGGTTAAGTGCTTCCTCACTTCCTGGCACAATGATCATTTAACTGAGCTTTCCTCGTAGTAGATGGTCTTTGTGGATTTCAGATCCATCAGGGAGCCCTGTTTGCAGCATACTGTTTGTATAAAGAAGTGATTGACTGGGTAATGAAACACCCCCTTCTGTGCAGTACCTCATCCCCAAAACCAGTCTGCCTCCCATCCCTAAAACCACTCTAGTGCATTTCTTGGAGGGCGGGTGTTGGTGTTGTGATTTCATTAGGAGTCTCACAGTGTTTGGTGTTTACTTAATCTTAGTTTCTGGAGTCATGCATTTAGATAGGACCTCCCTTTTTGTACCAACCTTCCTCCTCTGCCCTACATCCCCTCCTTTTCCCCACCATTTTTAGCCTTCATGGTTGTGGAAAGAAGCATGTAAATGTGACCTAAAGGATTAAAAATCATATTGCAAATTCACATAATCCACTCAGAAACGTTTAATTTTGATACTGGCAGGACCTAGCTGCTACTAATAGCCTTCTATAGCTTTGAGATCTGCAGAGGTCATTTGAAAGGTCACAGTCACCTCCTCTTTTCTGAAGCTTAAGATGACAACACTTGGGACAAGTCTTGTAACCTCACCCCACATAAAATTGTTTGTATCCCAGCTGCTGACAGAAAAGCACCTCTCCCAAACCATGAAGTCACACAAGTTTAATTTAAAAAAATAATAAATGTGGCTGCAGGTAAGTGGACTCAGCTACTTTAAATCTCCAGTGGTTTTTTTTTTAAACCACATATTAAATGATGCCAGAGAACAGTGGGCACTGCTGAGTGCATTTGCCTCCTAACATAACTTCTTAGGCCACTTTTTTCATTGGCAGCAAGAGCGCAAGTTTTTCTTTATGCTCAGTCTCTCTCTACGTGTGGCTCTGGAGATGCCCAGATTCCCTGACTCTTGCATTCCCATGGCTGGGCATGTAGATAACCAGCCAAGTTGTGATGGTGGAAAGCTGCTCAGTATCCAAGATCTGTATAGAATCACAAACTAGGTGTTCCTCTTCTCTCACTTGGAGGGTCCGCTTTGGTAGGTACTGTATTCTCAGGACACCCTTCTCAGATAATTTTACAAAACCCCATTGGTTAGGTCCTTAAATGGGTATATGGGAGTGCCACAAATTCTTCATTTGTGGCAGGAACATAGGTTCACCTAAAATTCAGTAGGACACAAACTGAGAATGAATGGTCCCAAAGCTGCCACTCATCTGCAGTATTGAAATTGAGTCCCAGCTCCACTAATTTAAAAAAAAAAAAAATCTATAATATGCAATAGCTTCAACAGAAGAAAGAACTACGCTGAGATTCCCCAGTAGCCAAGATCTGGTTTCAAGTTCCTTCCCAAGTCTAGCATAAGAAGAATCTGAACCAGTTTTTTCATATGCCTGGACAGTACCCTAAGCATTTAGCAATTTCATATAAGCACATCACAACTAGAATCCAGGTACTACTACTATCCCACCAGGGTTGTAAACCCCAAAACTTTCTTTTTATTGATAATCTTCAAACTTTTGCTGAGAGTCAAACATTTTTACTGACATGTTGCATTTACATTATGTAAAACATGTCTACCAAGCCCTACCCAAATTAAGAGGGCCATGTTCAAAGAACCTAGCTCTGATCTTTTACCCCAAGCTTGTTCCAAATCATGCCCCTTGTCAGGTAATGAATCATGGGAAGCACCTCCACTGACTCATTCCCCTCCACATTTTTCATCCTGGTGATTTGCTGCACAATGGAATGGCTATATTGAGACAGCTCTCCTCTCCTGAAACATCTGTCAGCCATAGAATCATAGAAAGTTAGAGATTGAAGGGACCTCAGGAGGTCATCTAGTCCAACCCCCTGCTCAAAGCAGGACCATCCATGTGAGCATATTGTGCAGAGAGAGAGTTTTACAGTGAAATGTAAATGCAGGGAGTCCTCAACTTAGGTTTCAAGTTGCAACCTTTTGCACTTACAACATTTATAAATAGACACCGTTTCAACTTTCTGATGTCAGTTTTGTCTGATCAAACATTGTAAAGTCACTATGCCATGCCAGTGAACAGTTCTCTGTGTCACCTATCTCCCTGGAGAGCATCTATCCAAACTTCCTTGGATGCTTTCTTTAAGAAAGCAGACAAGACTCCAGAAAAAACCTGCAGCCAAGACTCCTAAGAAGACTCCAGCCAGGAACCCTTCAGAAAGTCCAACCAAGAGCCCTTCAAAAAGTCCAGCAAAGTCACCTCAAAGAAGTCCTTCCAAATTAATATGATTGCTATTTACAATATAAATACATTAACGTAGCTATATTACTCATTTATAATTGATTGAGTACAAAATTCTGGGTTATTTTTGTTTAAAATAGGGTATTGGCCTTGGTTTAGTAACCAATCCCCCATTTATAACATTGTTTCCTATGGGAAAAATCACTTCCAAGTTACGTTTCGACTTAAAGACATGGTTTTCAGGAACCAATTGTGTTGAAGTCTGAGGACTGCCTGTAATGATCATGGCTCCCTTTGATCTCACTTTCATCCCCTAGTGTGTGCGAGTGTGAGAGAGAATGTTTGCTTTCACAGGAAAGGGCTGACCATAGGGCTACTATCTATCTCCTATTGACCTCACGTTGGTGTGGCAGTCACGATGGCCCCTAAGCAGAAAGCAGCATTTTCACTTGTGTTCAGCCCTGTAGACTGAAAATGCAGCATGGCATGTTAGGGAGCTAAGTCCACTTGCCTTGTGTCTCACTTGCCCAGCAACCAGGGAAGATGGGGGCGACATCAGTTCCAGAAGCCAAAGATAATGGCAGGTTTCATTTGCTGATCGTTCATAGCCCACATGGACTTTGAGAGGGGGCATGCATTATGCTGGGGCAGGGGAGAAGCCAGAGGGGATGAATTTTTAATATAGTGAAGTCATGTGAAAGCAGGGGGACACCAATCCAATGGTGTCATACTCACCAGCTGATTGGTGCTCAGAGCTCCACAGTTGCTATGAGCTCTGGCAGGAACAGGGCTGACATGCCAGTGAGCACAGAGAAAGGGGGATTGCCACACCCTCCTCACCTCCCTTCTGGATTGGTCCATGGGCTGGGGTCATAGATTACAAGTGGTAAAGCAAGTTAGCTTACCAGGAAAGCCCAGGAAGCCATATGCTATTGCAGGGGTGTCCCACTTCTAAGGGGCCGCACATGCTGCATGCCCCCCTCTTTCCCCACCTACAGGGTAGTGTTACTAGGCTTTAAACAAAAAATCTTGGCAAAAGCTATACCCATTTTTTAATCCTGGCTTTTGCAACTTTTAACATAGCATGGAGTTTTTAAGTTTTAAGCTTGTTGCTATAACAAACAGCAGAATGCTGATCTGGTTAAACATAAAAGGGACAGCTTTGCACTTAACAGCAGGTCCTTGGGTATGGGAATATAAGGTCTCTATCCCTATCTTGAGAGCTGTGGGTTCCATTAAAGTTCTCTATATGGGATTAGAGATAAAAATAAATGGGGAAAGAATTGGGGTAAATGGAAGGGTTAACCATGCATCCACTGCAACAATACAAGATACCAAGAGAAAACTAAGTAGTTTTATTGTGCTGTTTTATTTGATACAGATAACAGACTGGACCGCCAATCCAAAAGGATTTGGTCAATTAATTCTAGGCAATAGCAATATCAAGTTTCAATGGCATCAGTGTACAACTTTACATGCTATTCTTCCAGTGGATCAAAGCTCTCATCCTCAGCATAAGAAGGTTACCACCTGAGATAAAAAGGAGCAGGTTGCACTTCAAGATGAAGTGATGTGGACGGCAAATGGAAGAACATTTAAATAAGAAACAGTTCACTTGGATGCTTTTCCATATTGGACCCTAATGCTACCAAAGAAAGTCCCTCATCCCAGCTCAGCAGCACAGTGCAAAAATAAAACACAGCTGAATATTGTTTTAGATGGCTAAGTTTTAAGTGTTCCATCCAAACTCTGTGCTTTTCTTTCTATGACCCTGTTTTCCCACTGAGAAGCTAATCCAGAAGTAGCACCAAACTAAAGAAAAAAGAGGCAGATTTGTAGGTAGGCCTGATGGTTACCTTGAAGCAATAAAGCACACAACAAAAGGTCCATACCCTATTCACCAACTAATGGCTACTGAAACCAGGAAAATATAAAGTAAAATAAAATAAAATATGGCTTCTAGTAGTCAGAATCCAGCTAACTTGGAGAAGTTTATGTACTACAAAGCTGGTCTTTAGCTAAAACATACAGTGGATTAAAGACAGGTGTAGGACATTTACCATGGAGTTGTACCTTCTTGCTTTAGTGTTGAAGCCTGGTTCACTAAGCCTGTTTCATGAATCAACTGAGTTAATAGTGCAAAAAAATTATTCACTTTGCAATACCAGTGTTCGGTAGACAAAATTACTGCCATTCTATCAGCCAGTCAGACATAGCACAGAAACAGGAAGTTTCAATAGTTTAATACTGCAAACCAAATCCTTAGCTGGTATGATGAGGTAGATGTGGCTCAGCCATGACAGTTGAGTATCTGGCTTTGTGAAAGGGTCAGTGTATCTTGATTTGAAACTATTATGGCTTCCCCTTTACATTTACAATGCAGCTTTGCCTCTGCTTGTAGCACTAGACACTCATTGTAATACAGCAAGATTGTCACAATCTAAGTTCTTCTACAGAAGATGCCATGAGAGGGGGCAAAAAGAGAGATAGAAGTATGGCTGGATATTTTCAGAGCATTTCAAATATCTAGGATTAGGAAATGTAGGTATGAATCCTAACTTATGGAAAGTGACTAGCGATTGTAGGTACCCTATTTGATACACATTAGACAACCTGATTTTCAGAGGGGAAATGCATAAATCACTAGTCACTTGTGATATAAAAGTTAGGCTATAGTTTGTCTGACTTCTGGTGTACATTTGAAATGTTCATCAAAAATTTGCCTCTACTGCCCTCCTTATGTCACTATCTCCTATTTTATCAATCTGCTCCCAGGGAGAACAGCCAGTGTTTGTTACATACCATAATTTCAAAGTTAATTAGAAAGTTAGTTTTGGCTCCTATCAGTCCTCACTCACTCTTAAAGACCAACATATTTAACAAAGAATTGAGAGTTGGTCTAATTTCATTCAGATGAATTTTTAATACACTGTTTCCTCCATCTAATGGTTACCAATGTTTCTCCTGAGCACAGTGAAAGGACACCTAAGTCTTTTCACCAAGTGTAACCATTTACAGATGGAGTCACGTGCTAGGGAGAGAAAGATCCAAATTTTATAACTACACCTAAGAATCTAAATTCCTCCTTTTTTCAATTAAATATCAGCCAAATGGGCTACAAATCAAATAGCAATATTGGGAACAGTTTCCCTGGCAGATGGCTCTCTTTTAAAATGTTACAACAAATAGTTTTCTTTATTGGTCAGAGGACAGTTTTAACATTCCTTAACTTCGCCTTTCTGAGAGTCTTGTATTAGCAAAATTAATGCTTATGCGAATAATGTATATTATATGCATGGGGGGGTAGTACATTATAAACAGAGAGGCTAAGTTAGAAATGCTCATACAAGTTGATCTCTCTGGGGTGGACATTGAGAACAGAGCTAAAGGTCTGAAGAAAATGGGTCTTCTCACTATGAAAGCCCTTCAACTGAAATCACTGGGACCTTTCACTCCAAATGGAGAGAGTCCACAGCCATGCATGCACAAAACAGGAACTAAATGTGATTCAGTGTGGTGTGATAATGGCACAAAAGCACTAGCAGCATCTAACTTTACAACTTCTATAGCAAAGCTGGTCCCATTTCTATAATCTGTTCATGATTGCACATTTTAATGATTTATCCATGGAAATATTGGGAAGCAACTCTGCCAACCGTCACCCTCCAAAAAACCCCAAAAACCGCACCAGAATTCACATTAACAGAAGCTACAATGTTGCATTTCCTGTATGGTGAGGTATCTGTTCATCACAAGAAAGGCAGCAAGTCTTGTTTCCATATGCACTAGAGAATATTTCTGCAGCATGTGGCTTGAAGAACAATCCTACCCCCAGGTTTGAGGAAGGTCAAAGTTTCCCTCTCTCAATTCATTTTTAGTTTGGATTAGCTGCCAAAGCTCCGAAGTGTGAATCAAATTTATTCTACTTCTTCCTCATCCAACAATTCCAAAGCCTTTTCCTGTAAGAGAAGAAAAGAATCTGACATAGGCACTTCATGTATCCTATAACCCCTATGGCCATTTCAGATGCTCCCAATGTGCTTCAGAGCAAAGGATGCCTCTACTGCTGAGCAACAAGTCCTCCTGACTGAAGGAGATGCATAGTTTATAGTGACAAATAACCCCCTACTCTGCAGAACACAGAAAGGCAAGCAGTGAGGGACTTGCGGTCAAGTTCAGGCAGCTGAGATATTTTGGACCAATACCTCATCAAGGGAAACATCTTGGTAAGAGGATTAGCCTGGGAAAAACTTTGCAAAATGGCTTCTGAGGAAGGATGTGAAGGAAACCAAATGCTCCTTTGCACAGTCAAAATGGAAACATGTTCCTAACATAAATGACAGCATGGAAGACAGTGGGGGAACTTGAGATCAAGAGGAACTAAGAGACAGTGTATGTTGTGATGTGCATCATAAAGGTTCAAGATCACATCATAGGATGAAGGATTATAGATGCACAGATCCTGATATATTCTCAGGCTCACAAGTAGGTGCTCATTATGCAATGTAATTTCATACCTGTCCACTCATGCCCTCTAAATGATAGTTAACTCACAGAATTTTCTAACACTGTTTTCAGCATAGGAAATTAATAGTTTATAAATATGTTATTTTCCAATCCTAGGGGGAGGGGAGAAAAAAAAACCCCAAACAACTCATACCCATCCACCATGGTTTTGAATCCAAGGGCTAAAATGTTCTTTGAGGTACTTTGAGCCAAACCCCAGGACCAGATTCATAGGATGGTTGTCCACAGCTGTAAGTCTAGTTGCGACTTCCAGTGTAAAAGCAACTTTAGTGTATTGGATTTTGTCTTCATCCTCTTTTATAGAATCCATTGGGATATCCTCCAAGAACTGATCAGTGACTTTTTTGAAGAAGGCATAGGAAAACATATCCATGACATACTGATGGAAAGTCCTGTCCTGTTCCAACTGAAAATAAGAATAAAGAATAGTCAGTTCAAGCTAGACCAATAAACATAATGGGGTTTCACTGAGGGGGGGGGGGAATAGAATTTAGGGCCTGGAAATGTAGAGCTCACATTACTGTCTCCTAGAAATATGCCATCAACACTATCTTTAGAATGCAGTTTAAGAAAAGCAAACATGCCTGGCACATTTCTCTACAAACCTACACTTCTAGGTTTATGGGACAGTCCTGCCAATTTACTCAAGACAGTTGTATGAATAATCCTCTTTGAAATCAATGGGACTTCTTGTGTTGGAAAAAACTCTATGCATGATCATGCATGTAGGGACATAATTATACTGTGTGTGCTTTTCCCACTGATTCCAGGGTGTGACATGGTAGGCCTTCATAGGAGACAGAAACTCTACCACCCTTGCCACTCGCTTTGGGAGCTAACTATCAGAGATTCATAGTTTCAGTAATGAAAATCTTATGTTCCACTCTAACTGACAGACTCAGGATTGCTATGTTAAAAATGAAATGTTTACCTTTGTCACCAGTTCATCTCCGGATTTTCTTAACAAATCAACAATTGCTTCTATTATCTTTTCTTCATCTATTAAAGGAAAAAATAAAAGACACAGTTAGTTTATTCCAACAGAATACAAGTAATGGCATGTCTACGTGAGACCATACCAGCTGGAAAGGGCACTGTGACCATGTATCATCATGGACCGAGAGAAATACTTAATAAACCACAGCGGAACCTCAGTCTTACCTTTTTCAGTCTTACCTTTTTCAGTGTCATTCCCATCTTCTTCTAGGCTTGGAGTACGCACTAATGTTCTGAACGCCACTCCCGAGGAATCTGATGGTGATTTGGAACGAACTATCTTGACAAGTCTGTCTGCAACATGGCTGATGGTCTCTGCCCTAGCTGGGAAGAGAGAGAGAAAAGAAGAGCTACCTCCTTGTTAGGCCCTCAAGCAGGTGAGCCATGATTCTACCTGTTGTGCCCACAGTTGCCCTACGGTGGAGAAAGCTGAGGTCCAATGATGGGTTTTGCTATTGTTCAGAGTCACATGGATAATGTGGAAGGTGCACCACACCCCCACAATGCTCCCCAAACTCTCTTACAGCCACTCCCCCAATTAGAGGCCATGCAAAAGCTGGTCTCGATATAATGAATGGGTCATGCCCAGCTTTATGAAATATACTGGTAATATGTTATAACAACAATCTCTCCCCTCCTTTTTCCAGGCTGGGCCCAAACTTGAAAAAACCAAAGGAGTTTCACTTCAGAGCCTGTCTACATCAGCATGGGGATGGGGCCACACATGCCTTATGTGACTAGACATTGCTGTGGATGTGTGCAACAACAGGGTTCTTTGTCCAGCAGTGGCCTTGCTTATCCACAGCAGCCAAGACTTTGTCCAGGACCTTCCTGAGCCGCAGGCATCAGGTGAGCCAGATTGGCACTGCATGCTAGCTAAGTGAGGAGGAATAGCTGCTGTCATGACAGAGCAATTTCCAGCAGCAACTCATTTTGCATTTAGCCCTGATTGACCAGATGGCAGCTCCTGTGTTACCAGTAGACAGAGAGAGAGAGAGAGAGAGAGAAAGAGAGAGAGAGAGAGAGAGTGTGTGTGTGTGTGTGTGTGTGTGTGTACAATTCACATAGTAACATAGGACCTCTATTGTGGAGCGCCTTGGTTAATAATAACCACTTCCACACCTTGTCCTGGATGACCCAGCACTGACTGCAGTTTTATAAACACTTTGTCTGGGAGTTGCTGGGTGGTCAACACTTTTCCAAACAACAACAACAACAAAAAAGCCAAGTTTTCCAGGACTTAAATATGTAATTAGGTACCCAATTCTGGAAAAAGAATTCTCAGTCCAAGGATTCATCCATTCGGCTGTGAGCTGGCAAACTCTAGGACTGACATGCCAGGATTTCAAAAAGCACGGTCCATTTCTGCAGAATGCCTGAACCAGTAATTCTCAATCAGGGTGTTGCAAAATATTAACATTGTTAGGTATGTAAATACCTGAACATAATTCACAAGATAAACCCAGAGATTTCAAATACGAATCCAAAGTTTCAAAATGTCCTGAACTGTTGTGGTCTTTCTGAGTTTTTCACCACAGAAAAATTGCTGTTATTTTTCCATAGTTAAAAGAGAGGTGAAAGCGAAGAGCTGGCACATTGAGGGGTGCTTTGAGTCTAATAAGGGTGAGAACCACTGCCTTAAACATGCATTAAATGCCTTAGCTCAAACATAACTGCAGCTTGAATTTTGGGCCCAACACTTCCTTCAAGGAAAGCCTTTCCAACTGGCATTTTTAGTTGGGGTCATACTGCCACCTGCTGGCTGAACTATAACAGTACACTAAAAGGAGCATCACATTTTTAAAGCAGAAAAGCCAAACAATTTGTCTCAATTTCTAGGAAGGAAGCAAAAATAAAAGGCGGAATATGGCATGCACAGGTAGACAAGTGGCAACTAGGGATTCTTCAGGTTGGTGCTACTTATTCCTGACAAGAGGGCTAGGAGGGAGGGATCTATGCAGAGAATTCAACTGGAAGATGCTAGGAGATCTAACATCTGGGGGAATTGTTGGTTGGGAGCTGCTTCAAGGTGTTTAGGAGAATTTAGAAGATAGCTGAGAATGAATGGTTTGGAGACAACTTCTATATTATCTTACTTGGGCCAAATCAGCATGGAAAATTTTACAGAACATCCCATTGCCATTTCTAAACCCTCGTATTTCAGAGCACAAACTAGTTCTCCAGGGAGACATGGTGGAATCAACACAACACCTTATAGAAAGGTAGGGGGATCTATGGAATTTGAAGATGCAATAAATTATGGATAATAACGAGCCAAGAAAGGCCCCCTGAATCTGAAGGCTGACATGGGCAAACAAATCTCTTGCTTACTGTGCAGCCAAGAATAGGCCAGCCTCTTCTGCAGCAGGGTTTCCTCCTCCCAATACCCCACTAATAATCTTTGTAGGTGCAGGACTCTTTGCTGAGGGGCAATCCATGTCCCACTCCTCCCTGTGGTTGCATGGAAATTTCTCAGAATCTACCCATCTTAGGTTATCGTCCCTTGCCTCCTCACTAAGGGACTCTTCAAAGGGATTCTGTAGCAGTGGGAGACCTGTGTGGGAGAAGTGGGGGAAGGCTTGGAACAAAGCTACATTTGAGCCAATATGCCTGGGCACAGGGCATGCTAAGAATGCAGAAGGGATCGAGACATGTGGTGTATGCATGGATTGCCTTAGCTCTGCAGATGGACAGAGCCCGTGAATAAGCCCTTATGTCATTCTTGAGTGTTGATGTAGGAAAGAGTCCCTCCCCTGTGGGAAGACCTTCACAGTCCTTTCTTACTGGTCTTACACAGGACTGGCAATCCTACTGTTGGGTTGTTTTACATTGCTGTTCATGACATCCTGTGGCCAGGTATCAGAGACAGTGCACCAGCACTTGGAAAACCAGATCTGTATAGCTGTTTTATTGTGGCAGGATAGTCATGGCCAGCAAAATGAGTTCACAGTATAAAGAAGCATGAATCTACCATATGTGAAAGTAGGTAAATGGCAGTAACGATGGTCAAGCAATTTTGTTTCCTAGTTAGGAAAACCAAAACAGCTAGCATAAAATGCATTAAAACAAATACGGGGGAAAAAACTAGGGGCTGACCAGCCAGCAAAAAGGAGAGAAACAGAAACCAAGTGGGTAGAGGGGAATGAACTAACAGGAGCCTTCAGGCAGTCAGAGGCAGATTCAGGGGAGGTGCACTGGTGTACTTGCACCCCTCTTCGATTCCTGCTCCATCCAAAGTTTAAAGCCAACAGCCTGGCAGCGGCACCAGCATTTCTCTTTAGACAGCAGTAAGGGAGTCACTAGACTTCATGGCTCATTAAAATCTGATTCCTTCTAAACTCTTCATTCCACAGGTGTTAAAGACCCTCTTCTTTTTAATGGTCTTGATGTTCCATTAATCAAGCTAGTCTGCCTACTGCAATTCTGCTGTCTATTAGCTGCTCCTAATTGTCACAACCCAAGGGTGTGATTTTTGTTTGTGTGTGCTTCGGCACTGCTGAATTATTTCCCGCCACTCGTAGCTTTCTTTGCAGGGTGCATTTCTGAGCTGCAGAAAGGAAATGCACATTGCAAGGAGTTCCTGCCATTTGTATTCAGATTCATGCCCCACTATTGGCCAGTTCTAAATTATTCTTACGTGGCGGCTAGCGATTGGCTTGCTAGCCGTATAAGAGGCTTGAGTGGTTTCCGCCCAAGTTGGAGGACTCCACAACTATCAGGAGGAGAACTTCACGTCTCGTGAAGATCTCTAAGCGCTGCGGAGCCTATTGGACCCAGCATGTATATCAAGAAGGCTATAGGGATCTGATCAACCTCTCATCTCTCCCCGTCACTGCCTGATCCCTCGACGTACCCTTCCCTGCGCGCAAGTTCCATGGAGCCTAGCAAACTTCGTGTGAGTGAATCCAGAGCTCTACCTGGGGTTCGAGTCCTGCAGTTTTTTTCTTCCCGTCGCCGAAACCCCCATTGCGACGAACTCTCGAGGTTTTTGTTCATCTCCCATCACCGAAACCCCATTGCGACGTACCCTTACGTTCTGCAGGTTCAAGTTTTTTGTTTTGTTTTGTAACCGCAACTCAAGCAAGTTTTCCTGCCTGCACCGCGACCATCTTCGGTGTAAGTAAAATAATCTTAAATCAACCACTAAGTGTCCGTGCCTAATTCTAACGTGCCGCCTGTCTTCCCTGACCCGGTGTGTCTGGGCTGCTGGCCACAGCTTGCCGCGCGAGGAAAAACCCCCGAGGGCCTCGGACCGCTCCCGGCCCACACACTAATAAAGTACCTCCTCTTATTTTACAGTCTTGCAGGCTGTTTCTAACTCATTCCAATAAAGTTTTATTCATTTTTGCATCAATTTTAAATTGAATAGTATCACCCTAGGCCCCTAGTATGTTAGTAAAGCTTCTAGTTTATTTTTAACTGGAGAAAAATGTGTGTTGTGTTCTATGTGATGATGTACCACCTGACCATCTGCACCCCCCGCCCCCTTTTTCAAAATCCTAGATCCTCTCATGGGCACTCACCTTCTGGCCCTAGAGAAGCATCAGCACTCCCACCAGCTGTTTCTGCATGTAAGGTCAGTCCATTCATATCATCTTGGTTGGCAGATGGCTGCTGGGGGCCCTCTTCTGTCTCTCTTCTCAAACAGGAAGGGAGAAGCCGGCATTTCCAGGTAGATGTTTTTGTCCTTTGCTTTTTATTTAGGGCAGTGGGCTTTTTGTCCTTGATGGACACCTTGTGGCTTCTCTTGGTCTTATGAGCTTGAGGAACACTTTCCATTTCTCCTTCGTCTTGGGACAATCCTCTCTGTGTCTTTACCCCCTTTTCCAGAAGTTGCCCATATTTGCTGGCGGACAATCGCCGTTGGGCAAAGGCCAATACAACCTTGTATTCCATGCTGTCTTGATCTTCATCTTCCAGAGGGATTTCTTCCATGCTGGCATCAGTGGGTGAACTCATCCTTTCCCCTGCAAAGACAAATTCCTTGTTAGTAGCTTAGGGGGCAGACTGCTTTAATTAATACCAAATGGCATCTGGTTAAAATATCAGGGCATTTTTTTTTAAAGAATGCAATATTAGACATGTGTTTATGGCTTAAAGTAATTACAGACGTGTGGAAGAAACCATCCTATGGTGGGAATGATTATAACATATTTCCTCTCCTGTTGTGTTTAAAAGGGTTTTGATTATCCTAGTTTAGTTCTTCAAAAAATTTTTAGCCTAAGAGATGGTTATAATAGACTTTTTAAGACATATTATTGTTCATATATTGATTCATGTGTATGTTGTGCCTTGCAACTGGAACACTTAATAAGCAGAATCACACACACATGCGCACACACTTTGAAAGTACAGTCCCTGTATAGTGAATGAGATGGCATTCACCTCACGCTGGCACAGAGGAAAGCTCCCTTGTGGAGTTCACTAAGATAACTGTTTCTGAAAATGCTAGCCAATCAGTTCTCCCACAGCGTCTCAGGAAAACGAGGATGTCAGTTAAGGGCCTCAGCTGCCTGTACACCAATGCAAGGAGTATGGGGAACAAGCAGGAGGAGCTAGCCCTTCTGCTGTCTAGTGGGGAATATGACCTGGTAGGGATCACGGAGACCTGGTGGGACTCTTTGCATGACTGGAGTGTAGCCGTAGAGGGCTACACCCTGCACAGAAGGGACGGAGTAGGGAGAAAAAGGTGGAGGGGTAGAGCTCTGAGTGAGAGCAGTACACCTCTCTGGAGGCTGACATTGGCTCCAAAGATAAGCAGCTCAAAACCCTCTGGGTCAAGTTATGGGGCGCAAGGTGAGAGAGACCTAACTGTGGGCATTCGCTACAGGCCATCGAACCAAGGGAAGGAGCTGGATCTGGATTTCTCTTGAGAACTGACAGAGGCCATGAGTGTAAGGGGCTTGGTTGTCATGGCTGACTTCAATTACCCGGACATAGACTGGGAGGAGCACTTGGCTAGGTCAGATCATTCACACATTTCCTAACTGATTGAGGAGCTCTTCCTGACCTGGGAAGTGCAAGGGCCAACCAGAGGCAACGCTCTTCTGGACCTGGTGTTGGCCCAGGGAGATGATCTGGTGTTGGCTTGAACACTGAGGGTAACCTGGGCAGCAGCAACCATCAAATTATCAGGTTCACTCTCTGCCACAAGGTAGACAAATCAACCACCAGGACTGAAGTCCTGGACTTCAAGAATGCTGACTTCGATAGGCTCAGAGCATTAGTAGGGGAGGTGATGAGGGACCGGGAAGGGAAGGCAAATGGGGTGCATGAAGAGTGGCCATTGCTCAAGGACATGATTTTCAAAGCACAAAAGAAAACAGTTCCTGCAAGGAGGAAAGGTAGTAGTAGGAGGGCTGGTAAGCCCTCCTGGCTTATTAGGGACATTATAGTCCTCTTAAAAAAGAAAAAAAAACAAAAAACCCCAGAGGTATACACACAGTGGGAGCTAGGCCCTCAAGGAGGACTATACTTTAGCGGCCACCACTTGTAGGGAAATGATCAGGAAAGCCAAGGTGGCGACTGAGTATGGGTTAGCCACAGGAGTCAAGGACAATAAGAAGTCCTACTTTAGGTATGTAGGCAACAGAAGGAAAACAAACGGAAGTGTGGGATCCCTGCTTAACACCTCGGAACAGCTGGTAACCAACATTCAGGAAAAAAACTGAACTCCTGAATGCCCACTTTGCTTCCGTATTTCACCAGACCATGGGGAAAGTCAAGTGAGATAAGGCTCATCGGAGGCATGCCAGGACTGTCAGGTCTCCCCACTGTGGATGCTGAGCAGGTGCAATACCAATTTGAAAAGCTAGACATTTATAAGTCAGCAGGACTGGATGGACTCCATCCAAGAGTGCTGAAGGAGCTGAATGAGGTCATTGTGGATCCCCTGGCAAATCTTTTTCAGAATTGGTGGCGCACAGGGGAAATCCCTGATGACTGGAAGAGGGCCAACATTGTGCCATCTTCAAGAAGGGGAGGAGGGAGGATCCAGGCAACTATAGGCCAATCAGCCTAACCTCTATCCCAGGGAATATCCTGGAAAAGCTCATTAAAAAAAGTGTGTGTGATACGCTCGCAGAAGGTAAGATTCTGAACAACAGCCAGCTTGGCTTTGTCACAGGTCTTACTAATCTCATCTTCTACGACCAGGTCTCTTGCCACCTGGCCATGGGAGACATTATATACCTAGACTTTCAAAAAGCTTTTGATCTAGCATCCCATGATATCCTTCTGGGAAAACTGGAAGATTGTGGGCTCAGCTGCTTGATGGTTCAGTGGGTGGGAAACTGGATCCAGGGTAGGACCCAGAGGAGTTCTCATGAATGAATGTGTCTTTCCGGTGCAAAATGGCCAGTGCCATCCCTCAGGGGTCCATGCTTGGACTCGTGCTTTTCAACATCTTTATCAATGATTTGGATGGGGGAGTGAAAAGCTCGCTGGCCAAGTTTGCGGATGACACCAAATTATGGGGAGTGTGGCCATCCCAGAAGATAGGTTGCTGATACAGGCAGACCTAGACAGGCTTCTGAGTTGGGCAGACTAGAACCAGATGAAGAAGTTTAACACTTCCAAGTGTAAGGTGCTCCATCTGGGGGCAAACAACCCTCAACATACATACAGGCTCGGAGGCAACAGCCTGACCTGCACCACAGCTGAAAGGGACCTAGGGGTCATGAGTGACCACCACATAAACATGAGCCGTCAGTGCAATCCGGTGACCAGCAGGGCAAACAACGTGCTGACATACATCAACTGATGCATCTCGTTTAAAACTAAGGAAGTGATACTCCTGCTGTACTCAGCACTGGTGAGACCACAGTTGGAGTATTATGTCCAGTTCTGGGCACCCCACTTCAGTAAGAACATGGAAAAGCTTGAGAGGGCCCAGAGAAGAGCCACCCATATGATCAGGGACTTGCAAGGCAAGCCATACAAGGAAAGGCTGAGGCACCTGGGCCTCTTTAGCTTAAAGAAGAGAAGGCTGAAAGGGGACTTGATAGCAGTTTACCACTATCAGAGGAGTGCATCAGGAGCTCAGTGAACAGCTGTTCACTAGGGCACCCTTGGGGAAGACCAGGACCAATGGATACAAACTCCTGGAAGGCTGTTTCAGGCTTAATACCAGAAAGCCTCCTTCACAGTTAGGGTGTCACCTACCTTGGAGGTTTTCAAGAGGAGACTGGACAGTCACCTCACTGGGTTGACCTCAGTTGTCTTTCTGCCTAGAGCAGCGGGGCTGGACCCGATGATCTGCAAGGTCCCTTCCAGCCCCTAACAATCTATGAACCTGTAAAATAGAATGTGGTCATTATTGCTGGGATGTGTCTTGGGAGCAGGCAGTTTTTAGGAATATTTTGAGGAAACAGAAAAAGGACCTTGATAGATGCCAAACAGTAAGGCTGTTCCAAACATGAGTGGCAATACAGTAAGCTTAGAGATAGGCCAGACTAGATGACACAGGCAATATTCAAGGAGGATGCTTGGGTAGATTGAAGAAAATAGGAAAGGAGGTTACAGTTTTATAAGGTCCTCAAAGATCTGCCAGGAGAAGACATGTCAGTTACTGAAGACACAGTATGGAAGAGAGCATTCTCTATTCCACTGTCAGCGAAAATGAAATGTACAGTGAAACCTAAGACAGATGATACCTAACTGGAAAAAAAGTTCTGTTTTAGATAGGTTCCCATCTTATATGGAGAGTTTCCCAGCCCTCTGCTATGCTTGGGGGTTATACTCCATCTCACACAGTAATTACTGTCTGTGACATACAAGGCAATTTTATCAATAGGCCCCAAATTTCCTTTCTAATTCCACGATAGTTTAATTGGGGTTATACTGATTAAATATACTACATAATTCCCCGCAAAACATGCAAGAACAGTATAGATTTTCTGGCTTGAGCAGATTTCCAAATTTTACAGGTTCCATTGTACACAGGTTTTAATTTCCCTGCAATCCAGACTGGATTCCATCAATTTAGAGTTCAGTAGAGTTGCAGAGATTGCTGTCATTAAGCCTTGTATTTTTAAATGCAAATCTTATGCCATTTTGCAGTTTTACTGAAATCCTCACTTCCTAATTCAGCCCCTGGGTGCCTGAGACAGAAATTAAATGAAAGATTCCTGTATTCTCAGAGCTGCAGAAATTTGAAAACAGAATCTCTGAGGGTTGGAAAGAAGCATATAGTGACCACACCAATTTTTTTTTAATTCTATGATTAAATCCTATGATTTTTAAGGCAGCATCCTGAGTTTGAAGGATAGAACTGCTGTCACATCTCCTCAACTGGGGACCTGGTGCTCCATCAGTCTCACACTATCCTCCTATTCCCTGATCCATTATAGTTTACCATGATACAATCTTTTAACTTGAAAAGACTTCCTCATTTGTGCTTTACATTAACTTAATTTCCCTTCTGACTGATATAAAGCCAAAGCAACAACAAGTCTCTTGAAAGAAAAAGGCTGAAATACAATGGAACAGCTGCTCTCTAGATAGCAAATGTCTACCACGATCCTGCTTAATCTGTTATGGCCTTTGGGCCTTTTAGTAGAAAGTTGGAGGCAAAGGAAGGTTCTTGCTTGTGTGGCCACTCCTACTTCTGAAGGCACCATATGGCGATGTTACATAGTCCTGTAAGTTCTTAGTATGCAGGCAGGCTTTTACGCTCGGAAAAAATGCTGCTATTGTATTGTTGTGGTTCTTCTTGCCTATGGCACACCTAAATCTTGCTTCCTGCTTTAAATCTTGTTACTTACAGTCAAATCTTGAGAAGGAGCTGTTTCTTGGCAGCTGGGTATTTTCATGAAAGCAAAAGTTAGCTGTGTGCTGCTTGCAGTTACCTCCATTCAATGATGAGCATATACAAACCTAAATAGTTACCCAGTAGTGTAATAAGCAGGGGGTGACTGGGGCACCAGCCCCAGGGGCCCAATTTAGAGGGGGTGCAAGAGTGGCAGCTGTTACCAGCCACATAACACATACCACCTATTTATTTTCCACTGGGAAGGAAAACTCCAAACGTTCAGATATCTAATTATACTCCACAGAAGGAAACAGATACTAAATTCACTCTCACACACACACACACACACACACACACACACACACACACACACACACGTAAAAGCAAACAGATTACAGTTTTCTGCCTGGATTTCACGCTGGCATTTGGATATCCCCTTGTGTTGATCTAACAGGAGTGTTATTGATACTGTATTTGGATAGGATTTACAAACAGGTGCCCAACTAGGGAATTCAATAGGAGGTATTTAACTTCTTTAGGCTTCTTTTTTAATATAATTTCCTAGAAACACAAACTATCTGAGTATGTGCCTGGCAACTTAATACTGAATACATTAGTTTTTATTTCTGTTTTTAATACTGCTATTTTAAAGGAGGGGGAGAAGAAAGTCAAGCTAATAACCCCCAAGCAAGGTAGCCTGAGATTAGTTACTTACTCTGAAGATAGATTATTGTGCCATTAATTACTTTCACCCATAGCCTTTAAAAAGGTTACCTTGGCTATTTAGGGATAGTTCTTTAGGTGATAGTTTATATCACAGGCCTCCTGAAATCAATAAAGCTAGGCCAATTTACCCCAGCTGATATGGCCCTAAACATCTCCCCTGGCAGGAGACACCTCATTCTGTCTGGGAGAGGGAAAGGGAGGGGAACTCAGTGGTTGGGTCACCGCTCAGGATGCTGTACAGAAAGCCCAGTACATAGCAGATATTCTTCCTCCCTGATTGAGACAGACAGCAACTCCTTTCACACATTAGGAAAAAAAAATGGGGGCCTCTTTGTCCTTCTGTGTGGGGGCAGGCGATGTTGCGGGTAAAGGACTGACAAGATTGGGGCAATCATCTGCAGCAAGATGCTGCTTTGTCTAGGAAATCACTGATCACAAGACTTGTACCAACTACAGTGACAAGTTCATGCTATTATTTTTATAACGTTCTTGTTATTATTGAACTTTTGGGGGACCTTAACTTGGTCTCTGGGGCTGGTTCCCCAATCAACCTCCCCACCCCTTAGCTATACTATTGCATATAAAGGAAGAAGCTCTTTCACATTATGCTGGATTTTGAAGGCAAAACACACCCAAGGTTGCAAATGCCTAACTGTTAACCAGACCAACCTAGGCCTAGAATCAGACAAATATGACTTTGTGAAACATTTGGTTGCAAACTATTTTGCAAATACACAGTTGCTGCTACTTTCCCCCCAGACTGTGGGCAGATATTAAAGCTTGCCTTCCATTCTATTTTTCAGAAGGGAAAAATGTGTTTCAGCCATTGCTTTGGGAAATTTCTAGAGTCTAGGAAAGCACTGGAATCTTTACAAGTCCAAAGAGACCTCAGCAGTACATTAGAATATATGCAGAAATGAAAGCTGCTGAAAAAAGTAAAGTGGAAAGAATTTGGTTGGGTTGTGGAGGAGGAAAAAAGGAGTAAGTGTAGGATACATACTCTGGCTGGGAAAGAAAAAGGAGACAGCACATATACATTTCCCACACTTGCTCAAATTAGTAAGTGACTGGACTGAGTCTGTGTGTGGTTTCCTAGGCTTGCCCAAGCTAGTAAGTCACTTGACTTCTCCCATTTCATTAGGCATGCAGATCCACACACAGCCTCTCTGAATTTCCATAGTCATTGTGGGTTCAGGGTAGAAACTAAATTGCACATGCATGGTTTCCTTTCCTTAAAGTATGATACTGTTTAAGGCAAATTTCTACTAGAATATTCTAAAAAGGTAGAAATGTATAGAGCAAACTGTTCCCTGCCACTCTTCCAAACAGGATTTTTGCTTGAGGTTTATTTCAGTTAATTTCACTTTAAGGGGGGAGGTGGAGGAAATATGAAAGGGTCTGAACATAAAACTGTGTGCTGGGCACAAATGAGGCAGTTGGAAGTAGGAAGAAAAAGGACACTAGTCCCCAACTACAAGAAGTAGCCATTTGATCAAACTGCTCAGCAGTAGGCAGGCCAACTCATAAATACATTATACGCCAACTTAAGTACACTACAACCCAAGTGCCTTTGATAAGCAATTTAGAATTGAGTTCTTAGAACAAGGGCCACAACTGAAACTGAAGGCCCATCAGGGACACAGGCCTGCTAAGCACCAGCTGAACTAAATGGAAAGGAGGATCTTGAAACTGAAAATACACCTAAAAATTAAGAAATGAATATAAAAGAGATAAGAAAATTGCAAGAGAATCTAAATGAGGGAAAGGAAAAAAAGAGGTAAGCACAAGGCCCTGGGTTTTCAGTTATTCTGCTCTTGCCCTTTGCACTCAGGGATCTGGTTATCCCCCCGCCCCCGTCTGCTACAGCAGTCCAGGAGCTGCTCCAATTTAAACTTGTTTAGACCTCTACAATGCAGAAAATAGTCATAAGGCTGTGCTCTCTGGATGTACACTTTTCCCTGCTCCTTCTCCAAATCACTTATTCCTGTCTTATCCTCCTCACCTTCTACATGGAAGCAGGGCCAAATTAACCCTTTAGCGGGCCCTAGGCAAACAAGCTACACACTAGGACTGTGCGAAGCTTCAGTAGTTGATTCAATTCAGAGGAGATTTGGCCCAATTCGGAGGCTGAATCTCTGAATCCAAATCTAAATCAGGAAACCAATTAAATGCTCCAAATGGAATCAGAAGTCTCCAAATCAATTTGGAAAAGATTCAGCCCAATATGGAGATTCAGCCATGGACTAAACAGGCAGCAAGCCTTAAGGACACTGGACATAGCTGCCTCCAGCTGGTAAGTCTGTTGTAGTGGGCGAAGGGGGGAGAGAAGGGGCTCGGGGGCATCCATGCACCACTGTTTTTCATGTGCGTGGTCAGCATGTATGTTTTATATGAGTATCATTTTTGGTTGGCGAAAGATTACAGGAGACCCAGTTTCATTTGCATCCAGGTGGTTCACAGCTGTTTGTGAGATGAAGACAAGTTGCTCAGCTGTTTCCTGCAGCTTTTACCTCAAAGGGTGCTGCTTCTCTGATCGGTTGGAACTATGTGCAAAAGTGGCCCCTTTGACATCAAAGCTCCTTCAAGCACCTGGAGCACCTCAGTGGTGCGGTGCAGCTGTTCTGTATACCGCCTGCTGATTTGCAAACTCCCATCAGGTAAGAAATTTAACCTTGCGATGCATCTGGGTTTTACTCCCGCTCCCCCCCCCCCTTTGTTTTTTTTCCTTTTAAAAGATATGGTTTAAAGTCCAGGGGTACAATAGAGGCACTTTGCTGGGGTTCGAATGCTGGCATGCTGCACACCAGCAAAGTATTCTTAGTGGGGACAAAAGAAGCCAGAGCTTTGCACCAGGATAGTAATAAAGTTGGGATGGGCTTCACCTGTCCCTCAAAGGTAAGCATGTGTTCTCTTCTAGGTTGGCAGATCTCCTCCGGCGGGCTTTAAACTAGGCTCACTGGGGGGAGGGGAAGATGAGGGCGGGGGAAGCCGTGGACCACCAAACCATATGGTACCCACAAGGGCAGCCCAGCCTGAAGGAGAACACTGGGAACCTGCAATCCATGGGGCGGCCAGCAATAAAGCACAGGTAAGCAATAAGGGGCCCTTTGGGAATTGGAGCTGGGGGGCAAAAAAGGCACCAGTCACAGGGCTCAAGTGCCTATATACTAATGCTAGAAGCATGGGGAACAAGCAGGATGAACTAGCGCTCCTGCTTGCAGAAAACACCTACGACTTAGCAGGGCTTTCTGAAACCTGGTGGGATTCTTCCCATGACTGGGTGGTACATATTGAGGGTTATAAGCTGTACAGAAAGGACAGGGTGGGGAAGAAAGGGGGAGGGGTTGCACTCTATGTCAATGAGCAATATACATCGACCCTTATCAAGACGGAATCGAAGGAGGAGAAAGTAGAAGGATTGTGGGTTAAGTTACATGGGGGGGCAAGGAGAAAGGGATTTGGTGGTAGGGGTCTGCTACAGACCCCCACACCAAGGGGAACAGCTAGACTCGGGGCTCCTGAGGCAGCTCTCAGAGACCATAAAAACTAAGGAGTCATGGGGGACCTAAACTACCCAGACATCTGCTGGGAGACACAGACAGCAAAGTCCCACCGTTCATGCACGTTCCTATCCTGTGTACAGGACCTCCACCTGACACAGGAGGTAAACGGTCCCACTAGGGGGAATGCCTTACTGGACCTGGTATTGGCAACAGGGGATGACATGGTAGGGGACCTACAGATTGGTAGTCACCTGGGGGACAGCGATCACCAAATAATAGAATTCACCATAAGACGTCGAGTGGGTAAGGTAACTAGTAGGGTGAAAGTGCTAGACTTTAGGAAAGCTGATTTCAATGAACTCAGGCGATTAGTTTGAAGAGATGGGAGCCCAGGAAGGGTGGCCGTGCCTTAAGGAAATGATCCTTCGGGCACAGAGGGAGACGATCCCGATGCGAGGAAAAAGAGGGAAAGGGGCCAGGAGGCTTCCTTGGCTGACCAGAGAAATCCAGGACAGCCTGCTGACTAAAAGGGGAGCATATAAAAAGTGGAAATGGGGAGAGATTACCAAAGAGAAGTATACCTCCTCTGCTCGCACTTGTAGGGAGGCAGTTAGATGGGCCAAAGCTACCATGGAGCTGAAGATGGCATCCCAAGTAAAGGATAACAAAAAATTGTTTTTTAGATATATAGGGAGTAAAAGGAAGGCCCAGGGAGGAATAGGACCCCTACTAAATGGGCATAAGCAATTGGTGACGGACAGGGGGGACAAGGCTGAACTCCTCAACGAGTTCTTTGCCTCAGTGTTCCTAAGAGAGGGGCAAGACAAGTCTCTCACTAGGATTGTAGAGAGGCAGCAGCAAGGCGCCAGACTACCATGCGTAGACCCTGAGATGGTGCAGAGGCACTTGGAGGAACTGGATGCCTTTAAGTCAGCAGGCCTGGATGAGCTCCATCCGAGGGTACTGAAGGCACTGGCTGACATCATTGCACAGCCACTGGTGGGAATATTTGAATGCTCGTGGCGCATGGGCTAGGTCCCGGAGGACTGGAAAAGGGCCAATGTGATCCCCATTTTCAAGAAGGGGAGGAAGGAGGACCCGGGCAACTATAGGCCAGTCAGTCTCACCTCCATCCTTGGCAAAGTCTTTGAAAAAATTATCAAGGCTCACATTTGCAAGAGCCCGGCAGGACAAATTATGCTGAGGGGAAACCAGCACAGGTTCATAGCAGGTAGATCGTGCCTGACTAATCTAGTCTCTTTTTATGACCAGGTTACAAAACGCCTGGACACAGGAGTAGGGGTTGACGTCGTTTACTTAGACTTCAGGAAGGCCTTCGATACGGTATCCCACACCATACTGGTAAACAAGTTAAGAGGCTGTGACTTGGATGACTACACAGTCCAGTGGGTGGCGAATTGGCTAGAGGGTTGTACCCAGAGAGTCGTAGTGGATGGGTCGGTATTGACCTGGAAGGGTGTGGGCAGTGGGGTCCCGCAGGGCTCGGTCCTTGGACCGATACTCTTCAATATCTTCATCAGCGACTTGGACGAGGGAGTGAAGTGTACTCTGTCCAAGTTTGCGGATGACACAAATCTATGGAGAGAAGTGGACATGCTGGGGGGGCAGGGAACAACTACAAGCAGACCTGGACAGGTTGGACATATGGGTGGAAAACAACAGAATGCAATTCAACAAGGAGAAATGCAAAGTGCTGCACTTAGGGAGGAAAAATGTCCAGCACACCTACTGCCTAGGGAATGACCTGCTTGGAGGCATGGAAGCAGAAAGGGATCTTGGAGTCCTAGTGGACTCCAAGATGAACATGAGTTGGCAGTGTGACGAAGCCATCAGAAATGCTAGTGGCACTTTATCGTGCATCAGCAGATGCATGACGAACAGATCCAAGGAGATGATAGTTCCCCTCTATCGGGCGCTGGTCAGACTGCAGTTGGAATACTGCGTGCAGTTTTGGGTGCCACACTTCAAGAGGGATGTGGATAACCTGGAGAGGGTCCAGAGAAGGGCCAGTCATATGGTTAAGGGCTTGCAGGCCAAGCCCTACGAGGAGAGACTGGGGCACCTGGACCTCTTCAGCCTCCGCAAGAGAAGGTTAAGAGGCGACCTTGTGGTTGCCTATAAGTTCATCACGGGGGGCACAGAAGGGAATTGGTGAGGCTTTACTCACCAAGGTGCCCCCAGGGGTTACAAGAAATAATGGCTACAAGCTAGCAGAGAGCAGATTTAGACTAGACATTAGGAAGAACTTCTTCACAGTTCGAGTGGCCGAAGTCTGGAACGGGCTCCCAGGGAAGGGAAGGTGGTGCTCTCCCCTACCCTAGGGGGTCTTCAAGAGGAGGTTAGATAAGCATCTAGCTGGGGTCATCTAAACCCAGCACTCTTTCCTGCCTATGCAGGGGGTCGGACTTGATGATCTATTGAGGTCCCTTCCGACCCTAGCATCTACGAATCTATGAAAAGCCCTAATGAGCAAAACAGGCTCTCTTGATAAACAGAGTTTTCCAAGTATGACTGTATCTGCCTTTGGAGCTTCTGCCAGCATGGCTAGATTTGTTATGGAATCACAGCTCTTTGCGCTGTTGAAGGACAGAGATATGGCAGCCCAAGCATATAGGATAGACCTGATCTAGCTGCTCTCAAGTGCCGTGGTACCCTGGGGTTTCATGAGATCCTATGAAGGGTGCTACACACCTACACATAATTCAAAGTAAACCCAGAAATTACATGCAGGAATCTACAGCACCAAAAACTGACCTGTTGTGGTCTTTGAGTTCTTTGCAACAGAAGAATTATTCTATTTTTTTTTTCTGTAGTCAATACATGAGTAAAAGGTAAGAGCTGGCATTTTCAAAAGTTTTTCCTCGAATATAAAAATATTGAGAACCATTGAATTGAAGAGTGCAAGGAAGCACGTTTCTAGTTCACTCTAGGCATGCCAAATACTGCAGATGGCAGGAAAGGGAACTAAATTGAGGTCTTAGCAGATACTGAAAAAAGAGGAAAGAGCCTGCAAGTCCCATGATATACAGGGCTTTTCCCCCTGCTCTAAGCCCTAGCTGCTATTATTGGAAGATTGCATCAGAAGCTCCACTTCTATTTGAACTTCTAGTACTTAGGGCTGCAGATAAAAGTTTTGATAACGCAATGCAAGGATGACAATCTCAGCAACAGAACAGCAAATCAAAAAACAAACAAACAAACACCCCATGAAGTAGAGTTTCAGTTAATATCATGATTTAATCCAATTTATGATATTAGTGACCTGACTTGATTTCTGTAGGATGAAGTTAGGTGAAGTAATGTGTGGGATTTGAGATCTGTTATGAGAGAAGAACAACACAGTATTTTTAAAACTTCCCTGAAGATAAGGTTTTTTGCTTTTTTTTTCCAGAGAAAAAGCACCTTTCTTTTTCTCGGTTTATGTTCCTTAGATCGATTTGCAGTATGGTACCACTTTGAGGCACCAACTGAAGTGAGGCCTTGTGTTCTAGATACCGTATGGACCTTTTGGCTAGGGACAGAAGTTACACATAAACCGGTATAAGTGATCAGAAACCTGCTCAAAAATCTGTAACACAGAAGTTCAGTGCGTATAAACCACTTTCAAAATGGCTGTAACCGGTTTAAGGTAAGTCTGACACCACATCTAAGTTGAACTGATTTAGGTTAAATTAGTTTATTGAACTTCCTTCTCAGATCTCTTCCAGATTCAAGTTCTCTGTCCCCCGTATGCCAGGATGCTTTGCACCTCCCCTGCAAGCCCCTCCCTCGCAGGGTGGGCTGGCTAGCTTTGGTCCAAGCTGTCTGCTCCAGCCCAGCAGGAAGACATGCTCTAGCAGTCTCCCTGGTTTCTAGCCTGGGCCACTGCAGGCACTTGGCTGCATTCCTGGAATCAAAAAAAAATGTCCGTTTGCTTACTTATCAGATCAAGCTATGCAGCTTGGATTAACCTGTGAAGATTAAATCAATTCAGCCTTGGGCTTTTTGACTATCTGTATTTAGCCTTTGGGTTCATTTTCAGTGTATAGTTAACATGAGTTATAATTTGAGTGTTGCCTCTGAATCAACTTCTGCCTCCACACAAAAAGAAAAGGACCTCTCTACTTGCCCAACAGCTCATCTTGGCTGGCCTCCACCTGCTAGCACAGAGGTATCAGACACCCTTGGCTTCACAGCAGGATCTGGACCATGGGGGCTTCTTGTGAGCCAGATTCAGACCCATCACCAGAAACGGGGCGAGCTTTAGTGGCATTAACTACCACAAGTTCCTGAGCTGCTATTTCAGCTCAGGGATCTGCAGGGATTAATACCGCCATTGCTCACCCTCCTGCCACCAACATGCCCCCTCAGCAGGGCTCTGTACCTTGGAACTGGGTGGCAGCCCCTCCCCCCGCAAAATTCTGAGCCCCTCCAGAAGCCTCGTAGGCTGGAGGACAGCTCCTCAGGTCATATATTTGACACTCCTGGGAACCATTCTTCTGTGTAGACACAGGCTACATGACTGGCTGCTGTTAGTTGTTCAATACCCTCCGACAGTTTTGCCTCGTGTCTAGAACAGACAAACATTTTCCCAGAATCCATCGTGGAACTTCATAGAGCAGCTTGGCTAACTGCAGTAGCAGAGAGCGCCATCAGGTATGCCTCCCAGAAGGATTTGAACCCCACACAGATGACAATGGAACCAGTGCTGATCAGTAGTTTGAATGTCATTTTGCAGTTGTGTCTACTCTCCTTTGAGCAACCTCAGAGTTGGTCTCTCAAGGTCAGCTAACTCTGTAGTAGTGTCAGGCCCAGAGTGAGAGACAATGGTCTCTCCCTAAAGAGTTTACAGATGAAATGGGACAAATAAAGGATGAGAGAGAAGGCAGATCTGAAAAAGGTGACTGATGGATTTAAAAAAGTCAAATTTCCAGTTGCTCTAGTTATCAGGCCATGTGTGAACCTTGACTAACTTATTCTGAAATGAATTTTGAAAGAGAAAAACTTAAAAGGCAGTACATAAAAAACCCAAGAAGTAATAATAAAATTGCACTGGGACACATATGCTGGGCCTTTCTTTGCCCATCTCCTTTCACGGACACAGGTACATTGCATGAAGTAAGAGAACACACAACTGGGCAAAGTTCCTCAATGAGAGGCCTTGCGATTGTCAGATTTCCTTTCAAAATAACCTCTTAAGAGTTTCTCTACTCTATATATTATTTTTGCCCCCCTCATATACAAGCATCTCTCTTAGCTGAGGCAAGCTAGAGCCAGCACAACCATGTATCCCTATTATCTAAGCAATGCCTTTTATTCATGGTTTATCAAAAAAAAAAAAATCAATGAGCAGTCTCTAACTAGGGTGTTATGAGAATCGCTGACTCATGAGCAGCATATACTTATCTAAACTTTATAGGTCAAAAGGTGTAATTATTTTTATTGGAGGAGTGACGATAGTTATACTCGTATAAACCTGTGTGTGGACATAATGAGGCTGATATGAATCTGTCCTATGCTGGTTTCATTTTGACCACCTGCTGTACAATAAAGGTGTACCAGTGTATATAGGTATACATGTTTGAAAGTGTTTTTACACTACTGTAGCTGTACTGATTTAGCCAGCACTTAAAATAGTGCAACTATTTTGTGCACAACTAAGCCAACAGGTAGAGGTTTAATTTCACTCATTACTGAAATATAGAGTTGCCTCTGTTCTGTACTGGAACACAGCAACATTTTAGGTCCAAGGGTTTTGGAAAACTTATTTAAATCACAGTCAAAAGGAAAGTATTATTAAGCAAATATAGATTGTCTACAGGCCAGGAAGATTAAACATTCATATCTATATGCAAGTGCTTTTGGAGATTTAATGACCATTGTTGAGAAAGAGATACAAGATCAGATGCATGCTCTGTTTCTAGCATTGGTCCCTGATAAGTCATGCCTGCATTTGTCCAGGAACAAAAAATATTCCGGAATTGGCATGTACATGTATCACGCTTCTAATCAGGACTTAGTGAGCAGTTGAATGTTGTGCTGCTTTTTCCCCATTGTTTCAGTTATGCAATCCTGGAACTGTACAGGTGTACTTTGCAATATCCCAAGATAAACTGTTACTACCTCCTATCCAGAAAATTGTTTTTAGGATTTATTCCAGGACAATGGATAAGGGAGGCTGTATGATTGCATTTGTCCTGGGATAAATGTGATATCTGTTTGCTGCCCAATAGATTTTCAGTGCAAGTGGCTACAAGCTCATGTTTACAGTGTTCTATGCTGGTGTCTATGATTGATTCAGAGACAAGAAAATGAGAAGGAGAAGGCAGTGAAATATCAGTGCTACGTATTTGTAGCACTCAAGTTTCTTCTGATCAAGGGAGGATGAATTGCTCAGGCAAGTACTAGGCAGCAAGAAGAACAGAAGCAGAATGTTGGCACCTTTGTCCAAGACTGCAGGCCAGAAAGTTCCTGCTTCGCAGGTGCCTATCTTTGCATGGAGCCTCCCTGTTTGACTTGCAGGGTTCCTGGACACCTGCAGCTCCACGCTGACTGTGTGCCCAGAACAGCTTCTCTTTGCAGCTCTGATTCAGGGACACTTTAGAGAGGTGGGAGTTCAACTTCACCCCTACACTCAGTGGGCATGTCTACATGTGTGCTTTAATGTGCAGTAGCTTATTTTACTGAGCATTAAAGGCCCATGTAAAAAAAAAAACTGTGTGATTACACTAATGTGCAGTAAAATAGGCTACTGTATGTAGCATCGCTTAAAGCCTCTGCATTTGTTACTGTGCATTAAGGCAGGCTAATGTGCATTTGTTTAGTACCTCACATTGGAGGTACTAAATTTAATGTGCATTCGAACAAAGTGCCTTAATGTATGTGTAGATGTGCCCAATGTTTCCTATTGACTTTGCCTAGCTGACTTCTTGCATAGCATCCAAGTTTCTTGGATTGCCTTGCTGAGGCATCTTATTCTTCCTATACATTAAATTGGGAGAGAAAGTGCCCTGTTTCCTGGTTTTGGATTCCACTCTGGGTTCAGCATTTAAAATTTAGGTGTTACAGTGCCTTTTCTAAGCCTTCTTTTTTTGGAGTTGGCCCTTCCGAGTCATGTTGCCTGGCTTTTGAGAATGGGCAGTTTCACAGCACAAATATGGTGGATCTGTTGTCCATTTTGGATGAATTTACAAGGCAAATTTTCTTAACATCAGATAAAGTTCTATTTCCAAAAGGTAAATGCAGCACTTTGCCCCATTCCAGTAGATAAACAGAGCTATTCTAAAAACAAACAAACAAACAAAAAAAACCAGTAACATCTTAAAAGCTTTCTAGGAGCTCTCAATTCTAAATCCCAGGAGGAGATCCAACTGTTCCCATTTCTAGCCCAGTCATTTTTTTAAGCAACAGGCAACAAGATAATTTCAACTTTAACAAGATGGAAGAGATGATTCACTTCTCTAAACAGAACTGTTACATTCATATATGAATTAATTTCAAATACACACTGCTTCAGTTATTCATACAATGAGATACGTACCACTGCAATCCAACAGAAAGTCAATAGTAAAAGTTCAGAATTAAATGTTTTTTGCTTAGTTTTGTTTTTACCTTCCACTCCAGTTACACCAAGCTTTAAAGTCTCTCTCTGAGCACTTCTTTCTTTCCCCCCTGATTTGTTAGGACCAGGCCAATCTTCTATGCGTCCTTTCAAAAAGAGAAGGCAAAAGTTTTTTTTTTAAAAACCTTTAGAGACTCTTGTCCAAGTAGTTTGCTTGTAAGTCAGCAGAGTTGCATGTCAGACAGAGAGAGCCTGTCACTTCCTTATAAGATCAGCTGTGCTTTAAAGATTAGAGGGTGGGGCAAATTGCCTAGCCACATGACTAACCTGGAAGAGTCTAACAGTTTAAGGAGAGGGAAAAAAAACTTTTGTAGCACCTACTGTGCTACAAGGCAAACGTAAGTATATTTCATCAAGGTGCAAAGCATGCAACTCATTCTACCCCTTTTTCTTTTTGCCATATGGATGTTATATTAAACCACAATGTTGAAACAAGCACTTTTGCTTTCTTAGGTATTTGGATAATAACCAGATCCCTTCCTTCATAAGGAGTAAAATAATATTTATATAGTTTCATATCTCAATTTATATAGTTTCATATCTCAATTTTTTTTTCAAAAAAGGCATAGAAAGCATTGGTTAAGCACTAGCAGGATTCTCAAACTGATGACACAGCATTATTATAATTAGATATTTTCTACAGAGCTGCTATAATACTTAGACCAAAGCTGTAATCCAGCTGCAGGGACATGGCTAGTTGCCAAGGACAACAATAGGTTTTAAAAACTGTGGTTGTCACCAAATCAGGTGTCTACTGCTTGGTAACTGCTCATCCCCTGCTTGTGAAAGACCCTGGGTTGATAAAAACAGAATGAACACCTGGCATTTACCCACAGAATGAGACCATGGTAGGAGATTTTCTTGCAGCTTCCTCCCAACGCATCTCCACTTCTAGGAATAGGAGGGTTCAGTCTGTGCTCTCAGCCAAAAAAAAAATAAAAAAATCACTGCAAGACATGTAGGGTTTGTGGCTGGTTTTGGTGAAAGTAGGACTTCCAGTTTCTTACAGGGAATGTCAACCCTCTAAAGTCTTTCACCACAAATAGTGCATTTCCAGGGAACAAATGGTTCTTGGGTTTGCACTTGTGCTCACTCATGTGCAGTGGGCTTACACACTCAAGGCTATCTTATAGTTTCATACTTGTAAGGGGCTGGAAGGGACCTTACAGATCAAGTTCAGCCCTCCTGAACATGTGCAGGAAAGACTGACCCCCTCAAAGTGGGCTACAAGACACTTTTTAAAAGATCACTAGAGTGGGTGACTACCACCTCGGAGGGGAGCATGTCCCAAACCTTCAGCACTCAACTTGTAAAGAAGTTTTTCAGTTTGTGCCCATTATTTCTTGTCCTCCCCTGGGGGGCTTTGGTGAATAGATGCTTCCCTAGGCCCTAACGTGTGTCCCAATATACTTGTAGGCTGCCACCAAGTCCCCTCTGAGTCTTCTCTTCTCCAGGCTGAAGAATCCCAAGTCTTTCAGCGTCTGTTCATATGATCTGGTCTCTAGGCCTCTAATCATGTGCATGGCCCTCCTTTGGACTTTGAGGTTGGGGGGCTGCTTATAAAAGTCAGAACAGGTTTGTCCCTTTTAGCTACCTTGAGATGGGGGTTGGATTGAGCTAGAAGGGAATGGGTCAGTGAAGAAACGGCAGTTTGAGTGACCTGAGGAAGGACATTTTCTACCCAAAAGCTCACCTAACACTTTTCCCAATTATACACTGGTCCAATAAAAGATATTACTAAACAAATGCTGTTTCTCACCTTTTATGGATTATCATGGCCACAAATCTTCATGCAAGCAGTGCCATAGCAAGAGGGGGGAGGGATAAGCAAGGTGACCACCCCGGGCACTGAAGAGGAGCACCAACAGGTGCTGTACAGCTGGGTTGGGGCATAGGATGGAGCCGTAAGCAGTTCATTTGGGGGAGTACAGGGACAGGGGAAGGATGGTTCCCACCACTGTGTGTACTCCTGGGAAAGCATGGGAGGGTGTGTGCCCCCTGGGTCTGTGCACAGCATGAGGGCAGGCTGCTGCTGCGAGCTTTGCCTCAGACACCAAACTTTGTTGCTACGGCACTGCATGCAAGCCTGTCATTTCCTTCCTCTTTTATTAGTGAGATCTGGCTTCAGAGGAGTAAGAGCAGGCATGAAGATAATATATTGCTGCTTATCAGCAAGTTCTTACTTTATAGCTTGAAGACCCTTCTTGGATATGCTGCAAAGCACTAGGCAGGATGCACCACATGCAATGTTAGATGATGCCAAGCCACTTTGCTATAAGAGAATTCTGGAAAGAAATCTATAACACTGTAGGAAACTTGAGGGGAAAAAAAGGATCTCAAACTGTCACTTCACATTTGACTGTATAGCTCTTTGCAGCCAAGTATCCCAAGGCCATTCACACATAACATACACTATAGGAATTTCATGTCTGGCAGACTGAACACAGAGGATTTCAGTAAAAGTTAAAGTGAGTTACTGCCAGAATTAAGAAAAGAGCAGAGCAATGCTGATGTTTGGTCCACATACATAGCTGGCCTTCATTAGAATTTAAAGAGTATCTTTTTTTTTTTTTTAAACCTATGCCATAGTTTCTCAACCTGTGGTACATGTACCCCTGGGGGTATGCGAGACACAGGCAGGGGGCGTGTGGGTACCTCATCACTCTCTCTCACCTTCTTTTACTTTCAAAACTATGGCAAAAAATTTGATGCAATTTGAAAAATTACATTCCCCAGTAATAATTTGGTGTTCAGCACTCCTAGCTTTGGCCAACATCACCTCTAGCCTTGGTACATACTTGAGTTGGGCACCCCTAGTGTAAAAGGTGGCAACCCTAACCACACCAGATCAGACATCTGTCATATCACGGCCTTATATACACAGTCCTTCTTCCAACATATGGCACACATTAGTCTGCAAATATAAAATCCCCTGGAAAATTAAATATTGGGGTAATTATTAAAATTTTCACAAGTTAGGGGGTACTTGCTACTTAAAAAGTTGAGAAACACTGACCTATGGGATCCATTTCAGATCAGTTTTATACCTCTGTTAGTCAGGGAAAAAGCTGCAGTCTGGTCAAAACCGGGAGTTACACTAACACAAGTCAATGTCTATTGCAAAAGGTTAACATGCAGCCACATAGTCATTTGATATGAGCCACAAAACTGAAGTATGGTGCTGGCTAGCATCACCCCTCCAAGCAGCACAAACCCATCACTGACATACAGCTAATGCCAGCATACTTGTTGCATCATTTGTGTTTGTCCCCACATCTTTGCAGCCTCCATTTCACAATGCTCTTCTTGTTCCTTCAACTATGAAGTTTCAGTTGCAATTTTGATCTCTACTGTAGGTCAAAGTGATGCAAACCTGTCCCCTCTCCCTCCACACCATCTTAAAATCTGCTGTGTGTTTTGCAAATGCCTCTTTCCCTACTACCTACATGTTCAAGCAAACAGATATAGCTTCAATAAAAAGGAGACAGGTACCTATATCTTGTGTGCCTGACTGGAATAGGTGGGAACTTTTTAAGATCTTAACCTGTGAAAAGTAGGGTCCGCATAAGCACAGCATTGGAACAGCCAATATATTAGGAATGCTTTTCAGGTAACTGCAGAGGGAATGCAAGCCAAGGTTTATGAAAGGAACAAGAAACAAATGTCAGACAGAGGGAAAGGATGTGCAGTAGGCCAATCACAAGGCAAGGTCATAAAGACTCGAGAGGCTGATTACCTTATCTGGGGTGAGAACCCATTTCACCGTGGTCCTTATTGCAAACTTGAATGGGAGGATCCAACCTCCTAAGAGCACAGCAAGAAAGGGGAGGGAGTCAGTAAGGCACGCTGAGACTGATCCAGAACTGCCTTTCCCCCCTTGACTGCCAGCAGCAGCCCCCACCAGGGCTAGAGCCAAATTCAGAAAAACCAGTTAATTCAAAGAAGGGGAAGGGAATTCAGGTAAAATGCAACATCATGGTTTTCAAATGCATGATTTTTTTTTACCCTCCTCCCTTTGCTAGGATGCCTGTCCTCCTCTCCATTTGAAAAGTTTCTTCCTCCCTGGCCAGAGGGTGAAGGATTACACTGTTAGAGGAATCATTTTATTTAACATATCTCTACTGGTCACAAAATAAAGATGAATTTAGTACATTTTGGCAGTCAACTGCATTCCCATTTCAAGCAAAAAACAGTGTCCCTGAATACCCAAATAAACCACCTAAGGTGAGAGAGATGTCCCTTAGCAAGCATTTGGGAACCGGTGTAGGTGGAAGCAGTGTTTGGGAGTGAATATTCTTTTTCTTTTAGGGCAAAGGTGATGGCTTCTGCTCTTGTGTTGTGTGCATGCCTGACCTATAAATATGCATTGGGTAGCCTCCAAGTAGGTCTTCAAGGGCAGGATCCCAACAGAGCTTGTGAGATATCATAGTATCATTGTATTTAGGGTCGGAAGGGACCTAAACAGATCATCAGGTCCAACCCCCTGCCCCGGGCAGGAATGGGTGCCGGGATCATATCACCCCAGCCAAATATCTGTCCAGCCTCCTCTTGAAAACCCCCAAGGTAGGGGAGAACACCACGTCACTTGGGAGCCCATTCCAGAGCCTGGCAGCCCTCACTGTAAAGCAGTGTCTCCTGATGTCCAGCCTGAACCTTCTCTCTAACAGTCTGTGGCCATTATTCCTAGTAACCCCCTGGTGGTGCCTGGGGGAATAAAGCCTCCCCCAATTCCCGCTGGTCCCCATTGGTGAGTTTGTAAATGGCCACCGGATATGCCCTTGCCCAGCAGTTCAGTGCCTAACTCTCAGGGTCTATGCCCTGGGTAGTAACAATGGCAGGGGCTAGGCTGGGTTGGTTGTAATGGTGGCAGCAGCTGCTGTTCTTGTGCCCTCCCCAAGTGGGCATCTAGAGCTAGTGACCTGGTCACCTACCCCTCATTACACAACTGCTCCACACAGAGAAAACTAAGATAAATCCAGGTAATGTGCAGGAGCAGAGCTTTAGGGACCTTCTCTTGTCAGACATGAAGTGATTGTGGGGTTTGAGGATCACTCTCTGGACCTTTGTTAAAGTTCCTCTTTAGGACTAGATCTCCAAGAGGACATACGCACCTAAAATGGAGTTGCCCAAGGTCATGTAAGCTGTTTCTAGAAGAGCAGAAACTCAATCCAGATCTTCCCCAGCCTAGGTTGTGCTCTGACCCTTGGATCATGTTTTGTCTTCAAGGCATTGTCATTTAAGAAAGGTTTCCCAAGTGCACCTTCTCAGCTATGTGTTTTGCAAGAAATTAAAAAACAACAAAACCTCATTTTGGTGTTGCAAGTCCAGTGCATTGCTGTCTTTCTACATTTGTCTATACAGTAGTTAGCAAATTTTTGGATGATATTTTAATAAATCACAATAGCATTTCTTTCTTTAAGACATATATCACCCAACACCATTATTTTAAGAGGAGAGGTAGAAGAGCAGGTGCACAAAACCAAGTACAAATACAAGAAAAAGGGAACACAATTCAGTTAAGAGGGAAAAAGGAATAACTTGACTCTTACTGCTAAAACACTGTCACCCTAAATTAGCCTTAAGTGTTAGTGAGCTTTCATTAAGCATAGTGACATAGTCAGACCCTTTGGTTGATTAACAAGCCCTTACTTTGAGCAGGAAGCACAAACAACAGTTAACAACTTAAGTTACCTTGTGACTGTGAACTAGTCCTTGTAGAGCAGCTAGGAGGGTCATGGACTTTCCCCATGACTCCAGTTGGCATGTGACTCACTTGTTAACTCACACTCCTTTTCCTGGAAATGGGAAGGGTTGCGGGGGGGGGGGGGGGGGGGGGGGGGGGGGAAGGGATTTCCTTCTACACTCTATAGCCTTTCCTGGTAGGCATTTTGACTTCTGTATCTAGCATATGTGAATAAAAGCTTAATCCCCTGCCCTGCTTTAGGTTGTTTTTTTTTTGTCCATTATATGCATTAAAGATAGAAGTATATATTTGAAGTGGAAGAGTTATAGAGTTTGACAGAAATAGAAAAAAAGATCAACACTAATATGAACCAGCAGTGCCATCTGGTGGTCAAATGGTTCTAGTGGACTATATAACCTTTCTTTACTGACTCTAATGATATAATTGCTACTGTCCTGTTGCTGTCTCCTGTTACTCTTAGGCTCAAAGTCTACTAAAAAGAAATAAATATTTGTTGTTAAAAATAAAAAGCTCTTTCTTCCTGAATGGCTTAAGTAAAATTAAATAGTAGCTATATCCCATGCCACAGAAACTTATGAGATCAGAAGATTCATTTCAGTTGCCACCCCAGGGAAAAATAAATAAATGCAATCAGACTCTCAGAAGCATGTAAAAAAGACTGAAGTTTTCTACATATAAAATCTCTTATACAGGATTTGGCTCTTTGATATGGATGTCAATTTTGAAAAAGAAAGAACAAGGAGACATCCATGTTTTGCAAGTAAACAGCCTGATTACCAGGGATCCAGGTTTTCCATTTCCCATGGAAAAATATAGATTTTCCCCTTTAAAAGAGCAAAATAATGGATTTTTTTCCTTTTTAAAAGGAGAAAATCATGGGAAACCATAGGTTTCCCCTTGCAGGCTGGCAGTTCCAGCCTGCAAGGAGCTATGTGGAGTAGGAGGGTGATCAGAGTCAGGGGTCCATGTGCATGTGTATGTATATATATGCACAAGGCCAACAATGCAGCCAGGCAGTGTGGAGAGCAGCTCCCACAGCTCCCTGCAAATAATTCTGGGGGGGAAGGGGGGCATAGGTGACATGTTGGGGTATGTGCCCCCCCAGATTTCTGCACCCACAGCGGGGCACAGGGCTGGAGCCTGACTGGACCAGCACCAGGCTGAATCAATCTCCACAGCCCAGCAGGTGGGATCAGGCACAGTAGGTGGCCACCAAAGGTGAAGCACCTCCTGCCCAGCAGCAGTAAGGGGGCACAGCTCTGTGCTCCCATCACTGCAGTGCCTCACTTTGATGGCCATGGTGGTGTAGCTCCCATGGTGGCAGCAATGCAGCTGTGCCCCCCCTGCTGCTGCTGGGTGTGCAAGGGGCACCTCACTTTGGTGGCCATGGTGATGTAGGAACTCCCTCCTGCACTGGGTCCCACCTGCTGTGGGTGCAGAAATCTGGGGAGCCATGTACCCCCCCATGCAGTTGTGGAAAAATGTGAACGTTGTGGTTTTTAAAATCAGAGAATTTGGGAAAGGGGGGTGGTTAACAGACAAAATCAGGATCCCTGGTGATTACTCCTCTCCCACCCCCGCACCAGCCACCCATACACACACTACCAGGATGAGGTGGGAAAGAGTTTAAGAGAAACAGAACCTGGCTTCTTCAGTTCTGTTCCCGACTGCTGCTCACTTGCCTATAAAATTTATTTAATTCCATTTCAAAATACCATAGTTTTTGCACAGCATGCATCCCCAAATAAGATGTGCATGTTGTTCTTAGGAAGGATGACTGGAAAGAAAACAAATTTCAAAGTTATGGCTGCATACAACAAGGACAGAGACTAATTTTAACTCATTCATCTTCTGTTTTCCTGCTCTGACAAAAGTTAGTTTTAACCCTTTCACAGCTGAATGTCAGCAACTCTTGGCTAGTAGTAGGAATCAAATATATCACTGCTTTTATAATAAGTCCATTGACTCCCTCAGCACTACATGAATAGAAGTGCTAGTGCTGCTATTCTGTGAAGAAACATCTGCTTCCCTGCTTAAGGCACTCACCCCAACTTTGGAAGGCTAATTTTTTGGGGAAAGTTGTGTGTGGTATTCAAGTAAATCCAGAAAATAAGAATGTTCATTTCAGTTGTCAGAACCTGACAATTTTAATTTCCAGCATTCAAATTTGTCCCCTCAAAGTTGCCTCAGAATGCAAACAACAATGAATTGCATCCAGTGGGAGTGGTGCCTTTCCTTTTCCACTTTATCCCCTCTACAAATCTTTGGCCACTGACAGATATGCAGGTCCCTGCTGTAACACATGGTGCTTCACAGGAAGCACCAGGAGTTACAGCAACCCCCTCCTCCCTGATCCAATAGGTATTCACTGTTGTGGGGAGGGAGAGGGGACAAGCTCCACTTTGGACCTGATCCAGGAGGAGCTGCAGGTCTGCAGCCTCCCTCCCCTAGCCCTGCCCCCCCTCCCAGGTCTGGTGGTATCTTCAGGATGACAGTGGGAAGAAGGGAGGGGAGGTCAGAGTTTGCCCATGGTGGATAGGAGTGGGGGCAGGTGGATTGGAGTCCCCCACCTCGGGAGGGTGGGGGTCCAATCCATCCACCCCCCCACCCCTTCCAGGTCCCAGGAACCTGCACTGATGCAGCTACAGCATGGGCGAAAATTGGAGCTAATCATAGGTGTGGACAATTCTTAGATGAGGCTACATTACAGAGGACTGGCACAAGGACCTCTTAAGTCCCTCTGAAGACACAGTAAGGCTGTCATGCTGGAGTTAAATGTTTCCTTCTAGAAGGGAATCATCATTAGCACTTTTTTCTGAGTAACAGTCACACTATGTGCATCCCCACAAGCATGCATTTGTGGTTTGTGGTGCCACAAGCTACATTTGGCACATGTGCACACATTCACTGTGGTGCCAATTTGTAGTATGGTTGGGGGTGGGGGGGTGGGGGTGGCATGGCGTTGTTCCTGGGAGATCTTGGTGTAAAAAAAAAAAAAAAAAAAAAAGTGGGACATGTGGCAGCAGCATGTGCTGCCAGAAAGGGAGCCTGGCTGCCTATGGCCATGTTCTGAACATCTGGCTTGCCACTGCTGCTGCTGCCCTAGGCAGCCTCCAGGACTCCAGTTAAGGGCTGGGCCCAGCATCCCCTACCCCACCCAGGGAATTTGCCATGCACCAGAGCATGCATGCAGGGACATGCCCAGGGGTGAATAGCAGCAGTACAAATATGTGCCGCCGCTGTTCATCCCCTGAGAAATGCACACACACGCTTGTTGGCATGCGCCCATTAAGTCTCTGATCTTACAATTGTCATTGATCCGAGAGGAGTGTTGTACGTAATACTTGCCCTCTGAAAAAGTAAATGAATTGAAAACTATCCACAGAAAAGCATTTTCCTGTGCTCCTTGGTCTTCTTTAAGCATTCATGTCATCTGCAAGCTGGTTTTCCTTTATATAATCATCTAGTGTGTTGTGGTCTTCTCTTTGTATAGGGCGTTTTAATTCCTCCTGTTCACTGTTGATTAGAATTATGCAAATGGACATTTGTGCGCACACAGAGAGGTTTCTCTTTTTTAAATGGAAAAAAAATGTTGGGTAGGAAGCCTTAAGTAACATTCTTTTGTACTTGACTCATTGCAGTTGATTGCTGCAAAGGCAGAACATTGTAAAATGGAACGGTAGAACTGGAAGCCACAGACTAAACGAAACCAGATGAGTCCAGGGAGCTCAGAAGTTGCCACAATCGGTATTAATTACTACATTCTCACCAATCAGATACACAGGCTGCTTTGGTACAGACTTCTACAGAAGTGACGTACTGTATTTACTCAAATATAAGACGCGATTTTTATCCCCAGAAGGCATATGGAGGTGGTATCTGGAGTACACAGGAAAGATGTACACAAATACTAAGCAGTGCTATGCTATGGGGTCACAATGCCTTGAAATGCTGTTGAAACTACTGGGGCCCAGTCCAATAAGCTGTATAGTAAATCATGAGCCTTTTGACTTTAGACTAATATCATGTGTAGTTTGTACTACATACTGCAAGACTACTGCTTAAAATGTATTTGTGGACATGTCCTAAAACTTACAGCGGTTTTAAAAAAAGATAAATTCATTAATACTGGATAAATTAAGTCTATTAGTACCTGTAGTACAAAGTCAGTGTTTTCAAATTTGCCCTTCCCTTCCTTGTGTTCAGGGAGAACAGTATTTGACAATAAAGGGGCGTGGGGGGACACCTGATCCCTCCCCTCCACCCCAAAGATTTATTTTTCCTGTTGTAGCAGTGAAATGGGGGACAAATTCAAGTCGAACCTCCAATAATTAGATTCTATATCTGGAAAGTTATAACAAATTTATACATTTTCCATATATAAAGTCTAATTATTGGGTGGTTGTCTTATATTCAGGGTCATCTTATATTCAAGTAAATACAGTATTTTAGTAGATTCCTAGCCCGAGGGAATGCTAGTCCTCAGACTATAGGCAATGCTTCAAGAGCGAGCTGAATTGCTGTCCTTTGTGCAGTTAGTACAAGGTGAAAAAAAAGCTTAAATACATGACAGATGGCCAACTGATACACCCGAATAATAAAATGATTTAGACTTTGTCAATTTGTATTGAAGGTACAAATGAAGGTAATAATGCCTAAAGGAATTCAGGGCATGAAAATCCTTAGCTTTCAGAGCCATATTCTTCATCAGGAACATTGGGATCTCTCTTCTGATGCATTCCTATAAATATTATTAGGTAATATTTAAAAAAAAAAAAGACAATACAAGCTGCTTTTTCCATTTCAGCTAACACCTACCACCTGCGTGCATTTGTGCCTTTTCCTTGGAGACTGAAATACTAGATTTCTAATCTTCCTATTCTCTGGCATTTGTTATTCCATTAATCATTAGGCTTAACACTTATGGAGCACGTTAAATCTCCAAGCACAGTTCCAACACAAAAACCTCAGTTCTACAAGTTAGTCTAAGTGGGTGAACCCCTATGCTTGTGCAGACCCCCAAAGTCAGTAGGGCCCTATACAGATGCATTAGTTATGCTATGAGTGCAAGTGGTCCTAAGGAGAGGGGAGGCCAACCAGGGCAGCAGAAAACATAACTGCTGCTGCCGCCACCAGCTGGCCACACCATCATTGAGCAAACGTGGCACAGGGCAACCTAGTCTGGTTCCGCGTCTTGGAGAGCAGGGCCACAGAAATCATATGCAACAGGCTGAGGGGGCAGAGGGATTCTGGGTGTCCTGTTTTGGGCCACTTTTGGTCATGTTTGCGAGACATTTAAGACTGGTGAAGAAATAAAAATCATTGGAAGTGGAAAGAAAATTGCAACTCAGCTGTAGCGGTGAAGAGGAAGTTAAAATTTATTCAGTATAATGACTCACCATGACTTTTAAAAAAGAGTTGGCACTGAGGGGGACTCTGCACAATGGGCACTGCTGCATATCTTATTCAGATGGGCTGTACTAACTTTTCCTTGTGGTAGGTTAGACAGAGGCAAAAGGTAAAGCAGTGAGTGGGGCTGTGGCACATGCACTCCCTCGCCATGTGGGGCGTTGCATTGCATTGCGTTGGTGAAGACGGAGTTGTTCTGTACACCACACTGGTCTTCCCTGCTTCTGAACGTGTTGCCCACAGGATCCAGAGGGCTGTGTGCATTTTCTTCTGGGGCTCCAAAATAGGAAAAAGGTTGCCAGAAAGACCTTGTACAAGGACAAGAGGGCCTGGGGCAGGGACATGCCAGACATCCTCCTGTTCCTGTGGGCCAAGTATACAAGCCAGATTTGCAAGCTGGCGATGGGCACAGAATCCAAAACCATGTGCCCAGTGAGATGTTTTGCAGGGCACATCCCAAGACACTGTGGGGTGTTCACCCCAACCAACCACAGACCATGGATCATGGGCTCACCATGGTTCTACAAGATCCTAAACCAGTGCCGCAGCTTGTACGGCCTGCAGAGTACAGGCCCAGCAACAATGATCAACCACAAGAAGATCTAGGAGACGGTGAGGCTGAGAGATATCATGTCGCCTGTGGACCTGCTCCCAGATGATGTGTGCCAGGTCATGTGGGAGTGCATCAACTAAGAGGACCTGTGCAAAGATCACAAGGACCTGAAATGGCTAATAGCCCACTGAGCCCTGCCAGTGAGGGCCCAGAGGCATAGAGAGGGGCAGCTGGGGAGACCTTAAAATTAAATCAAGTGTTCTTCTTTACCTGGTGAAACATCGGACGTGTAGTACTCAGCAGCTGAGTAGTACTCTTAGTGCCAAGCTTGTTGGCATTTGTGCAGATAATACCAACACCAATTTTGGTGGTGCCAGATGTGCAGGAAAAGACAACTTGTGGCAAAAACTCCAAGCCAAACTAAGAAAAGAAATTTTTGGTATTGGTTGCAGTATTCATGTTCTACATACCTGCCACCAAACTGCAGTTGACTGTGTGCCCATGGACCTGGAGAGCTTTGCTGTAAAGGTTTATAAATATTTTCACATTTACGCTGGATGTGTTGAAGAGCTGAAAGACTTCTGTCAATTTGTCACTCTTGAGTATCTTTAGTTACTAGAGCATGGCAGCACGCAATTGCTATCACTGGGACCAATGCTGGACAGAATTTTGTTGATTTTCGAAGGGCTTAAAGCATATTTCCCTCTCAAGAGAGATGCCCAACACTGCTAAAAAAAAGTCTTCAGTGACATTAGCACTAAATTGTGGCTTTCCTTTGCCAGTAAACAAACAGGCATGTTTCAGAAGACTGTAGAGGCAAACAACCCCCCCCTGATTTGTTGGCGACAAGTCACACAGCAAATATGCTTCCTGCAGGATAATTTAGCAAAGAGGCTTAGAGAAAAATTTGTCACAACAGAAACAGAGAACCTACTGCAGTCCCTTGTAGACTGTGGGCAAATGAAGGAAGAAGAATTTTACAATGCAGTCAACAATTTTTACACAACATTCCTGTCCTACTTAGAGCACTGGAAACCTGACATTGAGTGCATCAAAGTTTGAGCGGGCCCTACTGAGAAATGTGCCAGTGTGGGATGAAATGCAAGACAGCCTCACTACATGACACACTAGAATTCCCACCTTAAGTATGTTGGATGAGTATCTTCTTTTTGATGAGTGGACAAATGCAAAAAAACAATCCTCTCAGCATCTTTTTGATTGGAACCGTCAGAGAACACCCATTGCTGAACATGTTTCCAGGAGATGGATGACAAGGCAGTACAACATGCAAATCTAGCTAAGGCTGTGAACTTTGTGTTATGTTTGCCAGGCACCACAGCCCCTGTTGAACGTCTTTTCAATAATGAATGATGTGTGGTCTCTTGAAAAAAATCCACGTCTGAATGCCTCCATCATGAAAGCTATATTGTCTGTATGAGTTAAATTTTGATTTGGATTGTACCGTGTTCTCTGACAAGCTGCTGAAAGATGAGCAGACCCTCCAAAAAAAAAAAAATAGTATAATCAGAGAAATACAACTGACAACAAGCAAGGTCACACCCCGCAGGACAGCAAGATAAGAAAAAAACCCATCAGTAACTACTTTATTGTAAGTACATAATTTGACTGTTTATGCCATTTGTAAGGGAGAAGCGACTGCATTAGTTAACTTAGGAAGCCAAACCCGCTCAAGAGACATTTCCTTCAGTTGCCTAATTAGGTCCGCAGTAGTGTCTCAGCATTTACACGTGTGGTCCTATTAGGCCACAGTAAACTAATTAACTCCTTTATAGGTTAGTACTTGTAAACACAAGTACTATCTTGTGGCAGCATTATTTCGTGCTCTGCAATACATGTGTAGACACTGATGGGGCTGGCTAGGGCATGAGAGTGCTTCAGTGTGGGGGCTGCCTGATAGCTAGCTCTGCACTGGCACACCCTCATGCCCCAGCCAACCCCTCTGCAGCACATAGAGCTGGGTCAGGCTGACCCCACTCCACTCCGGGTGTACACGTAAATGCGGTACCCAGTAGCAATAAACTCCAGCGCAAACTGTGCTGGAGTTTATTTAGTCTCATTCATTGCAGATGTAGATGTGCCCAATCTCTTTGAAGTGAGCCACTCGGGAGCCAGGAGCAGGGAGGAGAAGAGGGAACTGGGCACACATGTGCCCTCTTACTTAACCTGAGGCAGAAGCAGACGCAGCAGCAGAGCCAGCAGCGAGGGCAGCAACAGCTAATTCCCCAAAAGCTAAGTGGGGCAGAGGGAGCTGGCACAACTGAGCCGGATCTGGAGGGGAAGCCCCCCAGTTCCCTTTTAGTTGTGCCGATAGGGAGCCGTGCTCCCGAGCCATGCCACGTTAAAAGAGCACGCCGGTGTTTGCACCGGCATTTATGCTGGCAGGCGAGCAGGAAGGGCCAGGAGAGAGACTCCAGCAAGGGTAGGGCAAAGGCACCACACAAAAATATAAATGGATAGCAATTTATAAAATGGTGTCGACACAGAATGCTGCTAGGGCCCCTGTCCGGGGGGTGCCGCCTACCCGGGACTTGTCTGAGGCCTCCACCCAGACAGAGCCCATGGGGGAGCTGGCGTTCCCCTGCCCCTCGGCCTGTGGGGGATGCCCAGCAGGGCCAGGGGGTCAGGGAATGGGGGCCCCTACACCTGTCCCTCAGGTGCCCATCTTAGGGCCTTGGAGGCGCAGGTGAGGGAGCTCCAGGAGGAGGTTAGCAGGCTGAGGGGAATCAGGGAGGCAGAGGATGAAATTGATGGGTATTTTCTCTCCCTGCAGGGCCATACATCCAAAGAAGAAGCACCCTGGGAGGTGCCCTCCACAGCAGAGTGGCAGATGGTCCCCTCCAGAACCAGGGCTGCTCGCAGCAGAGTAGTACCGGTTCCTCCAGTCCAGCTGAAGAACAGGTACAAGGCCCTGGCAACACTGCAGGAGAAGGAAAGAGAGGAGGAAACCTCTGGAGAGGAGGCAACTCCACACTCTGAACAGGCTGAAGGAGCTAGGCAGACCCAGAGGAGGAAATGTCAAGTGTTAGTCATAGGTGACTCCATCCTGAGAGTCACAGAGGGTCCCATCTGTTGCCAGGACCCCTCGACACGCGAAGTCTACTGCCTGCCCAGAGCAAAGATTCTGGATGTGATAGGGATGATTCAGGCCATTATCCGGGCCACCGATTACTATCCCACGGTCCTAATCCACGTGGGCACTAATAATGCAGCCAGGAGAAGCCCTGATCACCTGATGGACTACCATGCTCTAGGGGGCATGCTGAAGGAGATAGGGTCACAGGTGGTATTCTCTTCTGTCCTACCAGTGAGCAGACATAGAAGATGACACAAGACCTGCATCGGAGGTCAACTTGCAGCTTTGAGAATGGCTTCTCAAGGCAGGCTTTGGCTTCCTAGACAATGACCCATACATCAGGACGAGAAACATGCTCAGGTGGGATGGGCTTCACCTTTCCCCCAAAGGTAAGTGTGAGTTCTCTCCTAGGTTGGCTGATCTTCTCCGGTGGGCTTTAAACTAGGTTTGTCAGGGGAAGGGGAAGATGAGGGCGGAGGAAGTCTTGGACCACTAAACCAAGTGTCACCCACAAGAACAGCCCAGCCTAGACCAACAATGAGCAGAACAAATACCCAGGTAAGCAACAGGGGCTTGGGTAGTACTGAGATTAGGGGGTCAGTGCATGCATCTTCAGGAGGCCTCAAATGACTCTACACTAATGCTCATAGTATGGGGAACAAGCAGGAGGAACTTGCCCTCCTGCTAGCTAACACCAACCCAGACAGTAGGGCTCACCGAAACGTGGTGGGACCCAAAGCACGACTGGGAGGTGAATATCTAGGGCTATAGGCTGTACATGAGGGATAGGACAGGGAGGAAAAGTGGGAGTGTGGCGCTCTACATCAAGGAGAAATACACATCCTCAACAAGTAGCACAGGGTCAGAAGAGGGGCACACTGAAGTGCTCTGGGTTAGAATACAAGGAAGTCAAGGGGAAAGGGACTTAATGGTGGGGGTCTACTACAGACCACCCAACCAAGGGGAAGAGCTAGACCGGGAATTCTTAAGTCAGCTCACAGAGGTAGTTAGGTTAAAGGACATGGTCATCATGGGTGACCTGAACTTTCCAGACATCTGCTGGGAAGAGCAGGCAGCCAGGACTGACAGCTCACGTAGGTTCCTAGCCGAGATACAGGACCTCCATCTAACCCAGGAGGTGCACAGCCCCACCAGGGAAGACGCCTTGTTGGATCTGGTCCTGGCCATGGGTGATGACCTGGTGAGGGGTCTGTGGGTGCCCAACCACCTGGGCGACTGTGATCATCGCCTGCTGGAATTCACCATCCAGCGCAAGGTGACAAAGGAGGGCAGATTTTCAATGAGGTAAGGAGAATAGTTGGGGGGGCACTGAGGTCCTGGAGGGGAGGGGAGTTGGATGTCCAAGAAGAGTGGTTGTTCCTTAAGGAGACGATCCTCCAAGCTCAAAGGGAGGTAACCCCAACATGGATCAAACAGGGCAAGAGGGCGCAAAAGCCCCCATGGCTCACCAAAAGCATATGGGAACGTCTCCTAACTAAAAAGGAGGCATACACCCAATGGAAGGGAGGGGCCATCACCAGGGAGGACTATATCTTGGTTGCTCGGGGCTGTAGGGGGGGCCGTCAGGAAGGTCATGGCAGAGATGGAACTGGGACTAGCTACTCAGATCAAGGACAACAAGAAGTCCTTTTTTAAATACATAGGGGGCAAAAAGAAGGTACCGGGTAATGTGGGGCCTCTGCAGGACATGCTAGGAAATCTGGTCGTTGCACCAGACAGCAAAGCTACCCTACTTAACAATTTCTTCCCCTCCATTTTTCTGAGCAGGGACCGGGTCACCCCCGCCACCAGGACCCCCGCAGGTCCCAGGGGAGGTGCACCCAGGCCTAGGGTCAGCGATTCCTAGTTGGGGAACTTCTGGAGGGACTGAACGTATTTAAAATCAGCAGGTCCTGACAATCTCCACCCCAGAGTGCTGAGGGAATTAGCAGAGGTCATTGCAGGACCCCTGGCATGGCTTTACGAGCACTCATGGTGCTCTGGCATAGTGCTCAAGGACTGGAAAAGGGCCAATGTGGTTCCTATTTTCAAAAAAGGGAGGAAGGAGGACCCAGGGAACTATAGGCCAGTCAGTCTTACCTCGATCCTGGGTAAGCTTTTTGAGAGAATTATCCTGGCACATGTCCATGAGGGGCCAGCAGGGGAGATTATGCTTAGGGGCAACCAACACGGGCTCATTAGAGGCAGGACCTGTCAGACCAACCTGGTGGCTTTCTATGACCAGGTCACAAAATCCTTGGACACAGGGGTAGCAGTGGATGTAGTCTCTGGAATTCAGGAAGGCCTTCGACACTGTCTCTCACCCCATTCTCATTAAAAAACTAGGGGACTGTGGCATCGACACCTACACAGTCAAATGGGTCACTAACTGGCCACACCCAGGGAGTGGTGTTGGATGGGCCTTACTCAACCTGGAGGGATATGGGCAGTGGGGTCCTCCAGCCCGCACTGTTCAACATCTTCATCAGCAACTTGGACAGGGGTGTAAAAGGCACCCTGTTCAAATTTGCAGATGATGCTAAGATGTGGGGGGAAGTGGGCACGCTAGAAGGGAGGAATAGGCTGCAATCGGACCTAGACAGGTTACAGGGGCAGGCGGATGAGAACAGGATGGGTTTCAACACTGACAAGTGCAAGGTACTGCACCTGGGGAGGAAGAACCAGCAGCATACCTACAGGCTGGGGAACTCCCTTCTTGTTAGTGTAGAGACAGAAAAGGATCTTGGAGTCATTAATGCCAAAATGAACATGGGCTGACAGCGTGGGGATGTGGTCAGGATGGCCAACCATACCTTGTCATGTATCCACAGATGCATCTCAAGCAGGTCCAAGGAGGTGATCCTCCCCCTCTATGCAACACTGGTCAGGCCGCAGTTGGAGTACTGCGTCTAGTTCTGGCCACCGCACTTCAGGATGGATGTGGACAGCATGGAGAGGGTCCAGAGGAGGGCTACTCGCATGATCAGGAGTCAGCAGGACAGGCCCTACAAGGAAAGGCTAAGGGACCTGACCCTGTTCAGCCTCAAGAGAAGGCTGAGAGGGGATCTGGTAGCTGTCTACAAACTGGCTAAGGGGGACCAGCAGGCATTGGGGGGAGTCCCTGTTCCCCCAAGTACTACCAGGAGTGACAAGAGATGATGGTCACAAGCTGGCAGAGGGTAGATTCAGGCTAGATATTAGGAGGTGCTACTTCACCGTCAGGGTGGCTAGGATCTGGAACCAACTTCCAAGAGAAGTGGTGCTGGCTCCTACCCTGGGGGTCTTCAAAAGGAGGCTGGATGATCACCTTGCCGGGGTTGTTTGACCCCAGTACTCTTTCCTGCCATGGCAGGGGGTCGGACTTGATGATCTGCTCAGGTCCCTTCCGACCCTACCAACTATGAAACTATGAAGTGATATTAAGCATGTTTCACAATATTGCATATTTCTTATCTGTTTTTGCATATGTAAGCGATCTCCCTTGACCACGAGTAACATCTTACTAGGTGTCCCATTTTCAACATAGGGAAATATGGTCACCCTATATCTAGCTAGCCAAGATATACCATAACTAAATCATAGCTGTTGCCTTTAAAGGCTATTCTTCCTCATTTCTTACATCCACTGCATGCAAACCCAATTTGGATACTAAAGAAAGCATCATCATTAAATGCATGAAAGTCATTTCTTTCCTTTGACCCAGAGTGGTCTGAATCTGACACTGAAGAAGCACTTGCAACCTGTCTCAAGTCTCAGGGGGTTATTTGTATTCCAGGAGCATATACCATGTACTAAACACTGTCAACTCCTATAACAAGACATAGTCCCTGGCCTGAAGGTCTCACAATCTCAGAAAAATGATGCAGGAAAGAGGGATGGGGGAAGTCCAGGACAGAGGGATTTTTGGTTTGAAGATACATGTTTCTTTATCCCTTGATAACTGAACTACTCAATATATTCAGTTTTGCTTTTGGAAACAGCCAAATCAACCCCCTTTGCTCTTTAGTTAATATGAGAGCAGAGCAGCTTGTTAATGGCTCACAGTTGGACTGCAGTCACTTATTAAAATCTTCTATTGCATTTCTTCTACATGGATAGAATGAGGTGGAACACCTGGCTGCATGGATCTGGGCTCCATCTCATACACTGTGTTCCCATTTTGTCAATGGATGCGTGTGCCAATAGGACCAATAGCAATGGTTTTCTAATGAAAACATTTCCTTTAGTGCCTTTTATATTCTGCCCAATGAACCATTTAGAAATAAAAGGACTTAGAACCACAGGATAGATTCAGCTAGCTTGTGGGAGACAGGAAGATTGTAAAATTCAAAGAGTGTTGCCTGTGAAAAAAACACAGGAGATGCATGCTAAGGCACATTCTAAGCATGAGTTTTATTTAGTTGCTGCATAAGGATCCCACTGTACAGTTATGCTGTCATTATATTTGTATCATCATAGCACCTATTCCTAAACAGCACAACAACAGAAAGGGATCTCAGAGTCACTGTTGACACCAAGACGAACATGAATCGTCAACGTGACAAAGTGATCAGTAAAACTAACCACACTTTATCGTGCATTACCAAGTACATGACGAACAGGTCCCGGGAGGTGATACTTCCCCTCTATGCAACATTGGTCAGGGTGCAGTTGGAGTACTGCATCCAGTTTTGGGTTCCACACTTCAAGAGGGACACAGACAACCTCAAGAGGGTTCAGAGGAGGGTCACTCGTATGGTTAGGGGCCTGCAGGCAAAGCCCTGCGAGGAGAGACTGAGGGCCCTGGATCTCTTCAGCCTCTGCAACAGAAGACTGAGAAGTAATCTTGTTGCTGCCTACAAATTAATTGGAGGGGAAGCGGGGAGCAGCAAGGAATAGGAGATGCTGTTTACCAGGGCACCCCTCAGAATAGCTAGGAACAACAGCCACAAACTGACAGCGTACAGATTTAGGTTAGACATCAGGAAAGACTTCACGGTAAGAGTTGCCAGCATCTGGAATGGGCTTTCAAGGGAGGTGATGCTCTCCCCTACCTTGGGGGTCTTTAAGAGGGCTAGACATTTACTTGGTTGGGGTCACCTAACCCCAGTGCTCTCCTGCCCAGGGCAGGGGGTCAGACTCGATGATCTACTGAGGTCCCTTCCAACCCAAGCATCTATGAATTAGGATCAAAGCCCAGGATTTTGTGACCTGGTCATAGAAGGCCACCAGGTTGGTCTGACAGGACCTGCCTCTAATGAACCCATGTTGGTTGCCCCTAAGCATCCACAGTACAAGGCCATAGTAGCTGATGCTTTGTTCCTACCCCCTCACAGTCTAAGCAGAGAGGACAGAGAAAGAATGGGAGGGGAAACAGGCAGAGCAAGGTGCAGTGACATGTTCAAGGACATACAACAAGGACCACTCTGTCTACCAAAGCTCACAAGCCAAGCAGATTGATCAGAACTGGATTGGAACAGAACAGTGCAGCAGAACATGGTATCCTTCCATTTCAGTAGATTTAATGTTTGCCTCCGAGTCAGCGCTAAGCCAGGGCCTGAAGATGTGAAGAGACACAACACTAGATGCCTGATTGTGTTCCTCCCTCCCCACAGCTAACAGGTTGCACAGATGTGTGTGCACAAGTACACACACATTCTCTCTCTCTGCATATCAAAACTAGATTCTAACTGGCAAAGTTATTTGAAAATATATTCTTCCTTTCCAACCACATCTGGGCAGCAATTTACATGCATCACCAATATTCAGGAAACTTGCTGATTTTTTTTCCCTCCTAATTCCAGAGAATAAGTTTTGCCTGCTATTGAGCTACTACTAGGGCTGTCCATCTGCAGTCATTAAAGATCCCTCAGGCACTTTTCATAAGAACAAGATCCATCAAATTCCAAAAATCAGTTAACTGTATTGCACTGAAGCCTCTCTAGCAGTTTTAATGGATGTGGTACTCATCCTCAGTCTCACTCTCTGGGATGATCAGAATAGAGTTTATTGGTGCTGTTAGCTAGTACCTTTCACTGCTGGTTTATCTACATTCCTCAGGAATGGGAACTAATTGGTATTTTGCAAGGGACTTGAACTTTTAATATAAAGCTAGGGAGAGATGCAGATTATTATTGTATATGGATAAAATAATTCCTTTTTCAAAACTACCACGATCTACTATGTTATTCTAAATATTCTGGCTCCTTGCAGATTCTCTGTTACTTTTATATTGGCTGGTTTTGAATCTTTCATGATATCACAATAGAATGGATTTAAGTGGATTTTAAACCTAGAAATAGTAGTCTTTATAACATTGGCCTTAATGTAGGGGTAAAAAGGTAAAATTTCATGGCCTACAACTTGTCTTTGACTAAATATTTTTCTGAGAGTCATTCAGTTCTGATCAGATGTATTCAAGGAAATGGAGACTCCCCAGTGTGACTTGGAAGTTTGTACCAATGGTTAAATAAAGTCTTATTTAATTTTTCCAGCTAGAAAGCATAAGAAATTACCAAAAGGAAACCTGAAATTCTGATATTACCTCAAAGATTCTGCGATTCTGGGACACACAACTGTCATTTTTATGCCTTAGTCTATCTCCAACCTCTGCATGCATGCATGCCACTGTAGACAACCAGTCCTAAGTGGCAAGAATGATTTCTTCTGAGCACATGGCAAAGCATGCCTTTCTCTCCCCCAAAGGTAAGCGTGTGTTCTCTTTCAGGTTGGCCAATCTCCTCTGGTGGGCTTTAAACTAGGCTCGTCAGGGGAAGGGGAAGCCGAGGATGGAGGGAGCCACAGAACACCGAACAAAGAGCCACTCACAAGAACAGCCCAGCCAAGACTGCAATGAGCACAAGAAATACTCAGGTAAGGGACAGGGGCCCAGATAGTCCTGGGATTGGGGGGGGGGGGGCGGTGCATGCACCTTCAGGAGGCCTTAAATGCCTTTACACTAATGCTCGTAGTACAGGGAACAAGCAGGAGGAACTTGCCCTCCTGCTAGCTAACACAAACCCAGACATAGTGGGGCTCACTGAAACTTGGTGGGATCCAACGCATGACTGAGTGGCAAACATCAGGGGCTATAGGCTGTACAGGAGGGATAGAACAGGGTGGAAAGGTGGGGGAGTGGCGCTCTACATCAAAGAGCAATACATGTCCTCAACAAATAGCACTGGGTCAGAGGAAGGGCAGACTGAAGTGCTCTGGGTCAGAATACAAGGGGGTCGAGGGGAAAGAGACTTAACGGTGGGGGTCTACTACAGGCCACCCAAACAGAAGGAAGAGCTGGACTGGGAATTCTCAGGTCAGCTCGCGGAGGCAGTTAAGTCAAGGGACGTGGTCATCATGGGTGACCTAAAGTACCTGGACATCTGCTGGGAAGAGCAGTCAGCCAGGTGTGACCGCTCACGTAGGTTCCTAGCCGAATTACAGGACCTCCATTTAACCCAGGAGGTGCACAGTCCCACCAGGGGAAATGCCATGTTGGATCTGGTCCTGGCCACGGGCGATGACCTGGCGAGTGGACTGCAGGTTCTCGACCACCTGGGCGATAGCCATCATCACCTGCTGGAATTCACCATCCAGTGCTGGGTGTCCAAGGCCTGCAGCAAGGCAACAGCCCTAGACTTTAGAAGGGCGGATTTCAATGAGGTAAGGAGACTAGTTGGGGGGGACTGAGGTCCCAGAGGGGAGGGGAGTTGAGAGTCTAGGAAGAGTGGTCATTCCTTAAGGAGACGATCCTCCAAGCCCAAAGGGTGACAATCCCCATGTGGATCAAAGGAGTGCTCAAAAGCCCCCATGGCTCACCAGAAGCATCCATGACTGTCTCAAAGCTAAAAAGCAGGCGTACATCCAATGGAAGGGAGGGGCCATCACCAAGGAGGATTATACCTCCATTGCTCAAGACTGTAAGGGGGCTGTTAGGAAGGCTAAGGCAGAAATGGAACTGGGACTAGCGACCCGGATCAAGCATAACAAGAAGTCCTTTTTAAAAATACATAGTGGGTAAAAAGAAGGTACTGGGCAATGTAGGGCCTCTGCAGGATATGCTAGGAAATCTGGTGGTCACACCAGATGACAAAGCTAACCTCTTTAAAAATTTCTTTGCCTCCATCTTTTTGAGCAGGGACTGAGGTATTCCTCCCACTGGGATCCCCAATGGACCCAGAGGAGGTGCTGCCAGGCCCAGGGTCAGTGAGGACCTAGTCAGGGAACTTCTGGTGGGTCTAGATGTGTTCAAATCAGCAGGTCCTGATGATCTCTACCTCAGAGTGCTGAGGGAATTAGCAGAAGTCATTATGGGACCCTTGGCATGGCTTTACGAGAACTCATGGTGCTCTGGTGAGGTGCTGGAGGACTGGAAAAGGGCCAATGTGGTCCCCATTTTCAAGAAAGGGAGGAAGAAGGACCCAGGAAACTACAGGCCCGTTAGTCTTACCTCGGTCCTGGAGAAGCTCTTTGAGAAAATTATCCAGGAGCCAGCAGGGGAGATCATGCTTAGAGGCAACCAACATGGGTTCATTCAAGACAGGTCCTGTCAGACCAACCTGGTGTCCTTCTATGACCAGGTCACAAAATCCTTGGATGCAGGTGTCGCAGTGGACGTAGTCTTCATGGACTTTAGGAAGGCCTTTGACACTGTCCCTCACCCCATTCTCTAAGAAATTAGGTGACTGTGGCGTTGATACCTACATGTTCAGGTGGGTCACGAATTGGCTGGAGGGCCGCACCCAGAGAGTGGTGGTTGTGGATGGCTCTTCAACCTGGAGGGATGTGGGTAGTGGGCAGTCCTCAGGCCCTCACTGTTCAATATCTTCATCAGCGACTTGGACGGGGGGGGTGTGTGTGTGTGTGTGTGTGTGTGTGTGTGTGTGTGTGTGTGAAAAGCACCTTGTTCAAATTTGCAGATGGCACTAAGATGTGGGGAGAAGTGGGCATGCTGGAGGAGAGGGACAGGCTGCAACTAGATCTAGACAGGTTACAGGGGTGGGTGGATGAGAACAGGATGGGATTTAATACTGACAAGTGCAAGGTGCTGCACCTAGGGATGAAGAACCAGCAGCATACCTACAGGCTGGGGAACTCCCTTCCCATCAGTGCAGAGGCAGAAAAGGATCTTGGTGTCATTACTGATGACAAAATGAACATGGGCTGACAGTGTGGGGATGTGGTCAGGAAGGCTAACCGCACCTTGTCATGCATGCACAGATGCACCTCAAGCAGGTCCAAGGAGGTGATCCTCCCCCTCTATGCGACACTGGTCAGGCCGCAGTTGGAGTACTGCGTCCAGTTCTCGGCACTGCACTTCAGGAGGGATGTGGACAGCATGGAGAGGGTCCAGAGGAGGGCCACTCACATGATCGGGGGCAGCAAGGCAGGACCTATGAGCTGAGGTTACAGGAGCTGAACCTGTTCAGCCTCCACAAGAGAAGGCTGGGAGGGGATCTGGTGGCTGTCTATAAACTGGCCAAGGGAGACCAGCAGGCTATGGGGGAGTCCCTGTTCCCCCAAGCACTACTGGGAGTAATGAGGAACAATGGCCATAAATTGACAGAGAGTACATTCAGGCTGGATATCAGGAGGCGCTACTTCACAGTCAAGGCGGCTAGGATCTGGAACCAACTTCCAAGGGAAATGGTGCTCGCTCCTACCCTGGGGGTCTTCAAAAAGAGCCTAGACAATCACCTAACCGGGGTCGTTTGGCCCCAGCTTTCTTTCCTGCCATGGCAGGGGGTTGGACTTGATGATCTGGTCAGGTCCCTTCCGACCTATCGACTATGAAACTATGAAGAATGGCACCTCATTTAGGCAGCTCAGGTCGGTAGAGTGTCTGGTATCCAGAATCTAGGTTAGCAATACCATTCCCCCTGCTCCTGCTTCTCAATAGAAGCTTTGCTTCATACTCAAGGTATTTTACAGAACTTTGCAAAATAACATGTTAAAGATTAGTAATGCAGGGACTGTAGGGGAATATAAGATCCACTGTCCACAAACAGATTCATTTCTAGCAGTGGAAAATGACTACCTCTCAAAATGTTTCTGGAAGAGGGAACAGTACAAATATTCACCTTGCAACCACTCCCTCTCTTCTGCTCCTCATGATTTCCTAAGACTGGTTGATGTCTGAGAAAAGCACATGGAGCAGCAGCCGTTTCCCTCCTGTTCCTTGGGCAACTGAAGCAACAGGGCAAAGCTCCCTCCCACTCTTCTGACTGGGGGCTCAAGTCTGAGGAGTGGGCATGGACAAACAGCGGCTGCTCCTCCCTTCTCATTGTAGTCTATAGGAGTGGTAGGAGCAGCTGGGTAACCCTGGTCTGGGGAAGGCACAGGAGCCTTCTCCACCACTTGACTCCTCCCGAGACTGAGAGAAGCTGGATGCCCAGCCCCCAGACCAGAGTGATCCTGGCCTTAGGTCAGAGTGAGAACTGTCTGCCCCTCAACTCCTTTTGGTCCCCAGGAGTCAAGCAGCAGGAAAGTGTTACAGGTGTTCATTGACCCAGGAGAAACTCTTGGGAGCAACCTCTTTTGGAGATGGCTCATTTTTCCTCTTAGAACCACCATTTTTATTTCTGGAGAAGCTGTGTGAATGCCTGTGTTCTCATAGTTTCTATCAGGAGACCTGCGGTTCTCCTAGTAGAAATGTGTGGCCACTATGTGCTTTGCTTCAGTTCACAACAACCTCCAGGAACAGAAGTTTTGGATACCAAGAGCAGTTCTCAGTCAATTTTTAGATTACATTTTTTGAATTCAGGCATCTAAGACTTAGTACTGTGTAACACTACTTTAGACTGGGTAAAGGGCTATTTAATTATTGGGGGCATTTTTTGCAGGATTATGTCTGATACGTCTCCAAATGAGCCTGGCAAGACCTGACTGACTGATGCACATGCTTATTTCTAAACAATTTGGAGTAGGAGCCAGTTTTACCCATTAGGCTCTTAAAATGGCTAAGGCTACAGCTACACTGATGTTAAAGTTGACATTAAAAGCTGCCCTCAAGCCCATCTCTGCCAACCATTTACACTGTGAGCCCCTTAAGTTCAACCTAGAGTGGCTATCCAGCCCAGTTCTTGAAAACTCTTGTGAACTTTCATATAGGAGGTCAACCAAGCCCTTACTTGCTTCCTAGACTCTCTCTCCCTACAGTGTGATTGGTATTCACCTGGAAACTGCTTTCTTTGAACACAGGGAGCTGACCAGCAGCAATCCCAGTTCCCTCCTCCTGTTTTCTGTCTCTTCTGCACCCCCACTGCATTTACTTCTGAAAGTGGGTCTTAGATACTTTTGGCAAACATCCCTGCACCCAAAACTTAAGGCAGCTGAAGCAGGACTTATTTGCACAAGTTATTCAAGTGACTCCTATCCTAGCAGATAAGAGATTTGTGGCTAAATTGTGGAAAAAATACACACACAATACAATCCAGAGGCTGTGCATTTTCATTGTGTTAGAAGACTAATGCATAATTGCTGCAGGTTTGATAGGTGGTGGATTGTGGGGATGGATGGTGATGCAACGTACCCCTTGGACACAGTTACAAATTTATCTCTTGGGATAATTCACCATTTTCAAAGGGAAATGCTTCATTGGGGGGGGGGGGAAGGTAGGAGGAAAGAGGAGGAGGAGCAAATCTGTAATGGGTCCCAGACTGTATTGTAATAAAAGGGCAGGAAAAAGATTTCCTATAGGATCAGAAGGTTGAAGTTCTGTGGATCCAGACTTCACAGTGCATTTACAAAGGGCCCCAATGTTGCTGTGGAGTCTGAGCAGCTCAGCTCTTGCTAGTAATTTGATCCCTAGTAGGTGGCCTTATGACTAGAAACTTGGCAGCACTGGTGAACTGGCCCTGAAAATAAGCTGTGCAGTTATGAACAAGACAAGTGGACTAGGTTTTACTAAAGCTCAAATCTGTGTCTGGATTTATCTCAACGACAAATATTTCTGGGGAAGAGTTGAGGTTTCTGGTAAAAAGGTTGGAGCTTGGCTTCACCTCGGTATGTTATATTTCCAGCAGAAAGAGATCTATATTATCAAACCAGGAGATCATTGAAAATGTGGAACATACTTTTAATTGTTTATAACTTAAAATTTAGTGGGGTCTTGGCTTTGTTCATTTTAACTAGAGTGATATTGGTATGCAAGTATTTTCTTTCCGATTAGTGGTGATGCACTACTTTGTATGAGCTTATTTGGTCAGTTTCTACAACGGACCTAATTATCAAACTCCAGGTTCAGGAGCAATTAAATGCTTAAAAACACATACGACACGAAGAATGATGCTCCCATAGTCTGTCCAAGGTACTTAGCTGACTCATTACTGGACTGTTTGTGCACCTCACTAGCTTCTCAATGGCCCTTTGAGGTAGAGAAGTGCTACTATTTTGCAGATAGAGAATTAAGGCACAGAGATGAAGGATGATGGGGGATGCTTATGGATGAGAAAGGCATCAAAGCTAAGTTCCTAGCCATTGGGCCACTCTTCTTTTTTGCTGACAAGGAAATGCTCCCCAGCCCAGACTTTGATTCATAGATGTTAGGGTCGGAAGGGACCTCAATAGATCATCAAGTCCGACCCCCTGCATAGGCAGGAAAGAGTGCTGGGTTCAGATGACCCCAGCTAGATGCTTATCTAACCTCCTCTTGAAGACCCCCAGGGTAGGGGAGAGCACCACCTCCCTAGGGAGCCCATTCCAGACTTTGGCCACTCGAACTGTGAAGAAGTTCTTCCTAATGTCTAGTCTAAATCTGCTCTCTGCTAGCTTGTGGCCATTATTTCTTGTAACCCCCAGGGGTGCCTTGGTGAATAAAACCTCACCAATTACCTTCTGCGCCCCCATGATGAACTTATAGGCAGCCACAACGTCGCCTCTCAACCTTCAACCTTTGGTACCATTAAAACTCCTGAAACTAAGAAATATAGCATCATGCTCAAACAGATTCTACAACAAAATCCCAAGTGCCTGTTGAATTTGAGCATGAGTCTCTTCTCTATTCCACCCCCTTCCCCCTCCCAAGATTTTCCAAACGTGTCTGCCTTTATTTTCTTTAAATACTTTTCTTTGCAAGTTTGATCCTCAAAAACCTCTCCCTCACATTCAAGTAAAGAGAGCCTTTAACATCCTTACAGTACCGTGAAAGGTTTAGCAAGGGTTCTTCGAGGAGCTGCTTTGGCAAGCTCTTGGCACCAGATGGTGCTATGCCTGCATGAGCAATCTCAGGAGCTTTTAGCAGGCCTTGGGTTTGCTCCCTTTAGAGACTTTATTCACCGGAGGAATAGCTCTGCTTGCTCATGCTGAAAAAAAATGCAGCATTTAATTGCCTAGTGGCTCCCTGCCACACTTTCTTCTGATTCACCCAGGAAGCCCATTGTTGACCAAGTCACCAAATGATCCAAGTACCAGGATGTGGCTGGATGCAGGAGTTACCCTCCTCCCCTCCCCTTGAACTTCATTCTTAGAGAATTCAAAACCACTCTGACAAATGCTCTCCCACTCCTTCATATCAGGCCAGAAAACATCAAGGGTTTCCTCTTGTTGCCAGGTTTACACCCCAGGAGTTCCATTCTTCCTCCCCACCCCAAATTCCACTGACAGCCTGCTTCATTCATTTACCTCCCCACAAACTGTTGTCCCTTAGGAATAAGGCAGGAAAGGAAAGGACGAAGATAAGGTGGGCAGATATTAATTTGTATTCTGAGAACTACACACCTGATGTAGTTGTGGGACAATGAACAACTGGAAGACAAAGGAAAAAGAGGAGGAGCTTCTTCCCCCTCCCCCGCCCCCAAGGGGAACAGTCAGGACCTGGGGAAACCTCATTCTATTCACACAAGTAATTTTTCCTCCTCCACTTGCCTGTCAGGTGGGTGGAAAGCATCCTGGGAACCACAATGTCTTGTTCAGGTACACAGACAAGCATATAAGCATGGGCTCACTTTTGCAAGCAGGAGTTGAGAACTCAGGGTCCAGGGGCTGGAGGGATGGGCTACTTTTTTGTCTTCTAAAGTGAGAAATTCTCATTCCTATGTCTGGATATCAAGTTTTAAAGTGGAATTCTTTCTTTGCTCTGTCCAAAGTTTAAAGCCAACTGCCTAGGAGGGCTGCGCAAAGCTTCAGTCCCTGATTCAATTCGGCTCGATTCGGTGGCTGAATCTCTGAATCCGAATTGAATCAGATGACGCTTTAATCTCTCCAAATTGATATGGAGCATTCCGATTCGATTTGGAGAGATTCAGACATAGACACAGCTTTAAATGCTTTTTCTACATACCTCTAGGTAGCAGGCAGCCTATGAATGCTGTGATGCTGGGGTGGATGGAGCGTCCCACAGAAATAGGCGGGATTTCCAGCACGCTTGGCAGCAGACCCAGAAGTGAACCAGAAGCACTTCTGGTCCACTTCCAGGTCTGCTGGGGAGCATGCTGGAGGATCCCTCTGTGTCAGTGATTGGTGCCTCCTGGGTCTGGGGTGGGGCACCCAGGGTCCCCCCACAGCCAATTGCTGAGCCAAGAGGGCCTGTCCCCCCGGCGTGCTCCCCGGCAGAGGACCAGAAGTATTTCTGGTGCACTTCCAGGTTCGCTGCTGAGCACGTGAAGAACCTCCCCACATTTCTGTGGGACGCTCCATGCGCCCCAGCAGTGCAGCAATCATGAGCCACATCGGCACCTCAAGGTACATAGAAAAAACATTTAAAGCTGTGTCCATGTCTGGATTGCCGATTCTCGGAATCAGCATTGAATCTTCAGATTCGGCCAAATCGAATCAGGGACAGTCATCCAAATCAATAAATCAAATCAATGTCCCCGATTTGGGCCGAATCCAAATCTGCAGGGGCGATGCATAGGGGGTGCACATGCACCCCCTGAGAGAGCTGGTACAGTCCTCCCAGGCCACACTCCCTGTTTAGCTGGCAGGCAGGGGAGCAGGCGGGAGCACCAGTGCCCCCCCTGCAAGCACCAGCTGGGGAACGGGGCCGCCAGCAAAAGCAGCTGTGCTGCTTCCGGAAGTCACACAGCCACTTCCGGAAGCGGCATGGCCGCTTTTACAGTGAGTGAGATCAGCTGCCGGGGAACTGCACCCCCCAGCCACTGACTGGTGTCAGGGGGGACACATACCCCCCACCTCTGACTCAAGAGGCACCAGACACCCATGCAAATCCGAATCGAATAAGGCCCACTTTGCACACCACTACTGCCTAACAGTTAAAGCAGAACTTCTATTCAGGCAGCTGTGAGGGAATCAGCGAATTTAATGGCTCATCATAAATTTGCTTGATTCCTTCTAAATGCTTCATTCCACAGGTGTTAATTACTCTTTCCATTTAAATGGTCTTTAACTGTTCCACTACTTCAGCTACCCTTACTTCTGTAATGTTGCTGTCTGTTAGCTGCTCCTAGTTATGTAGTTCCCATTTCACAGCCTTGTTTTTTAACTGTACCTAAAAATGTTAGGTGTGGAAGTATTAGCTCAGGTACAGAAATCACTTTCAATGAAGCATTGGAAGCAATGTCCAGATGCACAAGAATGCCTGGGTTGGTTTTTGTTTTGTTTTTTTTAATCAATCTGAAAGAGACATACATTTAACTATAATGACTGTAGGACTAATGGATTATTTTGGCCTAGTTTGTTGAGTTTTTATACATATAATACATGGTATAACAAATTAATGCACATCTCAATAAAGAGGGTTTTTTTTTCGCTTCAGTCTCATTGAATCATATAACTCTAGGCCTCTACTTATTAGCAAAGCTTCTAGTTTCTTTTTAACTTTTTACCTGGATAAAAATATGTGTTGTGTTATACGTGATGATGCACCACACTGTCTGCATCCTCCTTTTCAAAATCCTAGATCCACCTATGCTAGAGTATATGAGAAACAGTATAATCAGTTGAGAGGTACTAGTAACAGCATTGTTACAAGGGACTGTTAAGATTTAATTCAGAGTATTACAGGCATTTCTGGTGACCAGCATTCAAAAGATGTTTTAAAACTTGAATGGGTTTAAAAAAAAAAAAAGGCTGCTAAGTTGGTAAAGCAGAGATTGAAAGACAATATAATCACTCTTTGCTAGTATATTTGTGAAATGAATGTGAGATAAGGAGAAGAGGTTTTTAGGCTCAGGAAACAATACTGGCACATGGTCAAATGGCTACAAACTGGCTATAGACTGGCTTGGGGGGGGGGGCAGTTCCCCAGAATGCACAAAAATGTGCAGTAGGCTAATGAATGCACAAAAAACCCAAGAGACACATACAAGGACAGCCCAGCCTAGACCGACGAGTAGCAGAACAAATACCCAGGTAAGCAACAGGGACCTGGGTAGTACTGAGATTAGGGGGCCAGATCAGGAGGCCTCAAATGCCTCTACACAAACGCTCATAGTATGGGGGACAAGCAGGAGGAACTTGCCCTCCTGCTAGCTGACACCAAGCCAGACATACTGGGGCTCACAGAAACATGGTGGGACCCAACGCACGATGAATATCAAGGGCTATAGGCTGTATAGGAGGGATAGGACAAGGAGGAAAGGTGGGGGAGTGGCGATCTACATCAAGGAGAAATATGATTCCTCATCTAGCAGCACAAGGTCAAATGAGGGGCACACTGAAATGCTCTGGGTTAGAATACAAGGGAGTCGAGGGGAAAGGGACTTAATGGTGGGGGTCTACTACAGGCCACCCAACCAAGGGGAAGAGCTAGACCAGGAATTCTTAAGTCAGCTCACAGAGGTAGTTAGGTCAAAAGATGTGGTCATCATGGGGGACCTGAACTTTTCAGACATCTGCTGGGAAGAGCAATCAGCCAGGTCTGACCGCTCACATAGGTTCCTAGCCGAGATACAGGACCTCCATCTAACCCAAGAGGTGCATAGCCCCACCAGGGGAGACACCTTGTTGGATCTGGTGCTCGTCACAGGCGGTGACCTCATGAGGGGGCTGCGGGTGCTCAACCACCTGTGCAACAGCGATCATTGCCTGCTGGAATTCACCATCCAGCGCTAGGTGGCAAAAGCCAGCAGCAAGGCAGCAGCCCTGGACTTCAGGAGGGCAGATTTCAATGAGGTAAGAAGAATAGTTGGGGAAGTACTGAGGTCCTGGAGGGGAGGTGAGTCGGGTGTCCAAGAGGAGTGGTTGATCCTTAAGGAGACTATCCTCCATGTCCAAAGGAAGGTAATCCCAACAAGGGTCAAAGGGGGCAAGAGGGCGCAAAAGCCCCCACGGCTCACCAAAACCATATGGGAACATCTCCTAGCTAAAAGGGAGCTGTACACCCAATGGAAGGGAGGGGCCATTACCAGGTAAGACTATACGTCAGTTGCTCGGGTCATAGGGGGACGGTGAGGAAGGCAAAGGTGGAGATGGAACTGGGACTAGCTACCCGGATGAAGGACAACAAGAAATCCTTTTTTAAATACATAGGGGGCAAAAAGAAGGTACCCGGTAATGTGGGGCCTCTGCAAGACACGCTAGGAAATCTGGTTGTTGCACCAGATGACAAGGCTAACCTATTTAAAGATTTCTTTGCCTCCATTTTCCTCAACAGGGACCAGATCAGCCCATCCACCGGGACCCCCTCAGGCCCCGAGGGAGGCGCACCCAGGCATAGGGTCAGTGAGGATCTAGTCAGGGAACTTCTAGAGGGACTGGATGTATTTAAATCAGCTGGTCCTGATGACGTTCACCCCAGAGTGCTGAGGGAATTAGCAGAGGTCATTGCGGGACCCCTGGCATGGCTTTACAAGCACTTGTGGTGCTCTGGTGTGGTGCCAGAGGACTGGAAAAGTGCCAATGTGGTTCCCATTTTCAAAAAAGGGAGGAAGGAGGACCCAGGGAACTATAGGCCAGTTAGTCTTACCTTAATCTTGGGTAAGCTTTTTGAGAGAATTATCCTGGCACATGTCCATGAGGGGCCAGCAGGGGAGATTATGCTTGGGGGCAATCAACACGGGTTCATTAGAGGCAGGACCTGTCAGACCAACCTGATGGCCTTCTATGACCAAGTCAGAAAATCCTTAGACGCAGGGGTAGCAGTGGACGTAGTCTTTCTGGACTGCAGGAAGGCCTTCGACACCGTCTCTCACCCCATTCTTATTAAAAAGCTAGCGGACTGTGGTGTCGATACCTACACAGTCAAATGGGTCACTAACTGGCTGGAGGGCCACACCCAGAGAGTGGTGGTGGATGGGTCATTTTCAACCTGGAGGGATATGGGCAGTGGGGTCCCCCAGGGCTCAGTCCTCAGACCCGCATCGTTCAACATCTTCATCAGTGACTGGGACGAGGGGGTAAAAAGCACCCTATTCAAATTTGCTGATGATGCTAAGATGTGGGGGGATGTGGGCACGCTAGAAGGGAGGAACAGGCTGCAATCAGACCTAGACAGGTTACAGGGGTGGGCAGATGAGAACAGGATGGGTTTCAACACTGACAAGTGCAAGGTACTGCACCTGGGGAGGAAGAACCAGCAGCATACCTACAGGCTGGGGAACTCCCTTCTTGTCAGTGCAGAGGCAGAAAAGGATCTTGGAGTCATTATTGATGCCAAAATGAACATGGGCCAACAGTGTGGGGGTCAGGAAGGCCAACCGTACCTTGTCATGCATCCACAGATGCATCTCAAGCAGGTCCAAGGAGGTAATCCTCTGCCTCTATGCGGCACTGGTCAGGCCACAGTTGGAGTACTGCATCCAGTTCTGGCCACCACACTTCAGGAGGGATGTGGACAGCATGGAGAGGGTCCAGAGGAGGGCCACCCGCATGATCAAAGGGCAGCAAGGCAGACCTTACAAGGAGAGGCTAAGGGACCTGAACCTGTTCAGCCTCCACAAGAGAAGGCTGAGAGGGGATCTAGTGGCCTGTTACAAACTAGTCAGGGGGGACCAGCAGGCATTCAGGGAGTCCCTGTTCCCCCAAGCACTACCAGGAGTGACAAGAAATAACGGTCACAAGCTGGCAGAGGGTAGGTTTAAACTAGATATCAGGAGGCGCTACTTCACTGTCAGGGCGGCTAGGATCTGGAACCAACTTCCAAGAGAAGTGGTGCTGGCTCCTACCCTGGGGGGTCTTTAAGAGGAAGCTAGACGAACACCTTGCTGGCATCGTTTGACCCCAGTGCTCTTTCCTGCCATGGCAGGGGGTTGGACTTAATGATCTGTCAAGGTCCCTTCCGACCCTACAAACTATGAAACTATGAATGTGCACGTTTATGTGATATTTAATGTGCAGTAGCCTATTTTAACTGTGATCACATGATTTTTTATGTGATACCTTAATACACATTAAAATAAGCTACTGCACATTAAAGTGCATGTGTAGACATGCCCACTGTTGGGAGTTCCCCTTCTGTAGGGTCATTGTCCTTCTCTTAGGTTAATATGTTTGGGAGATCTAATTACCTCCATATCATTGCTGTGGCAGAGCACTGGAAATGCCCTAGTCTCCTCCTGCTTTTACTTATTAAAAGGTAGTCTTGGTGTTTTACGTATTGTGTCTTATATACATGTGTGAGGGTTTGCTTTGGTATGAGGAGTGGTAATTGCTAGGATTCCTCGGATAACAGTTTGCCTCTGAAAACAGGGGACTGGACTTGATAACTCAAGAGGCCCCTTCTAGTCCTATGTCCAGATCTAGTAGAGTAGAAGAACAAACATTTGGACAAGATGGTTTAGACAAGGATAACCCTGCCTTGAGCAGGGGTTTGGATCTCCTGAGGTCCCTTCCTTCCCAATTTTTCTGTCATTCTATGAAAACTGGCTAACAGAATGGGGAACAGGCCCAGTGGGAACTGAGCATCTCCCCCCTCCCCACCCTTAGGTTCCTTCTTTAAAGTCTAGGCAACATATATATGCCCCTTATTGGTGTTATGTGCTGGAGGGGGTAGTGATGGATTGGAGCCCCACTCCCTCCCTCCCCCCCAGCGCAGGCTAGGCAAACCCCAGACAAGAGCTCCCTATCCTTCCTCACTTCCTGCAGACAGCATCAGCCCAGCCCTCATCAGGCAAAAATTAATGAAGGCACTCCACATTGGAGCACCTTTGTCTGAACCTTCATTAAATGAAGGTTGATTTGTCACATGATTGGTCACTTTTAATGTGCTCTGCTTTCAAGGGGCTTACACATGGCAAATGTCACTTCTGTCAGCACCCTCAGAGAGCTTTATAGTAGGAGCTTTAGATTACTTCCTCAATGCTGAAAACAGACAAGTTGACTACTTTTTAAACATAGGTAATGTACCATGCTGGGGCTACTCAGGTAATTATTTGTTATTCCGAGCATACTAGCGCATAATGTAACAGCAAATTGGTAGTTAGCAAGACCTGACTGAATATTAGTAGGTGGATACTTTGAGTCAGATTAAGACGCAAGAATACTGTTAAAATGGAAGATGGTTGTGGGAACTGACAGGCTGGAAATACAAATGCCTATTTCGGAATATAAATTATTATTAACAGCTCTTTAAAATGCTTATGCAGGAAGTTAGAGTTTTAAAGCAGTAACACTAACAATATGTCATGTGTCTTTCCTATTTATCAGTTTTGTTTCTCCGCAGGGAAACAACTTTCACTTCTAATCAGGGTTACTTTAGCTAAAATAAATCTTTCTGCTATTCTCTCACTTCTGAACAACTCTTGGAAATCAACTGCTAGGCACCAGATGGGTTAATGCAATAATACTTGTTAATGAAATGGCTGATGCTGGCCAGGTGCTATTGAGCTCAAAGTCAGTGCCAGGGCCTCCCCCCAGTCTCTTCATTTTTTTGGATGGCAGTCACACAGCCCCAGATGCCAAACTGTGGAAGCTAATTTACCAGCCAAGGCATCTGCTCCTTGGCAGACTCCATGATCCTCTACAGCGGTGGCTTTGAATAGCCTTTCCTCTTGTCACATGGTTAAATACCTGGGGGCTAAGCAAGGGGCCTACATTGCCTTTCAGAGCTGTTTCAGGAGGCATCAGTGAACCAAGGAAAGCATTTTCTCTGTAGATAATTGGCTGTACATCTCCTACATCTCTTTGTATTATGACTGCTAGGGGAGCCTGCACAGAAACAGGATCTTTGTTTCCCACTCCCCAATCCCATTCTCCATGCACGCAAGCTGAAATCGTAAATCCCTTGCTGGCAACATTAGGGTGGTCACTGTGGAAATGACTGTATTATCAAAGGCACATGCATGAGATTGCAAGTTGTCACAGAGTGGGGAGAGGGGCAGGGAATAAGCAAGTCAGCTCAGAAGAAAAAACACTGCTTGTGAGACACCCACATTCATTTGAATGAGGTAATGAAATCATAATAGGTATACACCAGCTGGAAGATAAGAAAAAAATAGCAAGGAATGGTCAGTTGTTATAATCATTGCAGTAGAACGGTTGCTTGGCCTTGCCAGATTTGGAAGGCCAGCTGTGCAAAGGCAGGCTGAGACGATTCCCCTATTAAAAAAAAAAAAAAAGAGTGCAGTCCTGTACCAGGCAGACTAAGTACGAAGCAGGCCTATTTGCTATGAGCTTGGGAAAGTAGAAAGCAGGAAGTTATGCTGCTATAGGCTTTTCTTTTAAAGCCCCAACTCTGGGAGCCATGCAATTACACAAAATCCTCTTCCAATTAAAAAAACAGAGTTAAGGTCTTAGCTTTCCTCCCCACCTTGTTTACAGAGAAAAAGTGTTTTGAAAATATAGATTCAAAGGACACTAATGACAGAAGGCAGATACCATATAAAGAATGCAGGACTTATTTCATTTCATGATTCTATGAGGCCTAGATTTTTCAGCCATGAGGGTCAACAATACTGAAGAGGTCACTGAGGGAGGAGCTGTTTGTGTATTTTACTGCCATAAATTAATACTGCTTTCAAATACAATAGATTAATTTACATTTTGTGTAACATCTTTCATTCTCTAGATCCTGAAGTACTTTATAAACTACTAGTTAAATAGACATACCACCATAGGAATACGTCTGGGGTAGAAGGATATCATCAGCAAGTACACAGCATATTGAACAGCAGCGAAAGGAGAAGCCTTACATAAAACTAACTTTCTGTAGAACATCTTTCTTTGATAGAGGGATGAATGAGAGAGATCATTTACCTATCCAGAACCCATTCTCAACAGATCTGAGTTTTAACATGAGTGGTTCTGCCATTTTTCAGAAAGTTAAAAGCTTTCTTGAGATCCCTGCCATTCTCAGCAGTACTGCCTTCTGAGAAACAGCACTCATGTCAGCCCTAATGTTAGGAGATAGTCCACCCAAAATGAAAATTATTTGGGTTAGAAATAGGAAACCAGAGATAAAAAAACCCTGAAGGGAAGAATCAGGTAATACTGCAAGAGCAGCATGTGTTTGCATATTCACTCTTTCTTCCTTTTGAGGCTTTAGCACATATAACATCCCATATTCGGGGTTTGGGAGGCAGAGACACGCACACCTCAATTTTACAAGTCTTGTCAGTTGTAAAAAAAAAAAAAAAAAAAAAATCAACAACAGCAGTATACAGGGATGCTTACCATTACTGTCATCATCTGCAAGACAGAAAAACTTTTTAACTCTGCTCTGGGCATTGCAGGAAGACATCGAGGTGAAGAGAAGCCTTCAGGGAAAACTGATATTCTCTGACTTCTCCTGATTCTGTTCAGGTGACTGTTATAGCTACTGCACAAAAGCAGAGCTGTTGTTGAGAGAAAATTTGGCTTCCTTCATCCCCTATTAAAAACAAATGCAAATGAGTATTCACCTATAACACCAAAGGGGGCCTGAGAGGTCACCTGGTTCTACCTTTCATCTCTGGTAGGTACCCTGTATCTCTGCCTTTCATTGCTATAAGCAACATCATGGCCCCTTGGAGCTGGATGTAGAAAGAGGTGGGAAACAGGGCAAGTTATTGCATTAGGGTAAATCATTCTAAGACAGGTTTAAACAGCTTTTAAACCTGGGGGTGGACTCATTTAGCTAAATCAGTTTTAAAACTGGCTTTAAGGTACTACAATATTGCTGCATATTAGTTGGAGTGAAAACTATTGCAGGCAATTGCATTAGGTTTCATTTACCTGGGAGTTTTGCCCTAACCAGAGACTAGCTGCTTCTATTTTGTGAGGAGGATGCACTAATACTACACATTACTAAAATACATTGCCCCTCTGTAACATCTTTCTTTTGAGGATATGAAAGTATTTTCCCAAAAGGAAAAACCTGGGAAGGGAATACTGCTATTTTACACTTAATTAAAAAGTCCCACCCTCTGGAGTTCTGAACACGTGAATGAATCTTAGCTTATTTTTGTTTTTTAAAAAGCCTTGAAAACATGGCTCAGATGCATCCCAAAGGTGCAGAAACCAATAGGTAAATGACCCCTCCCCCCCAATGTATATGTTTTCTTTTTCTAATTGCAGAAGGTGTGATTTTGGGGGTTCCTGATTCATGATGTTCAGGTGGCAGAGATTAGCAATGCATTGGATTGTCATTTTTAGAGTAGTAGAAGCACATGCATTTTCTGTGCTATCATGGAATGGAGAATGGCTTGCTTATTCAACCCACGGGGAGCCCAATTCTTCACGCAGGTTGAACATTCCCAGATGAATGAAATAGACTAACCTCTGCTTTGCCAGCTCTTCCTAATCAGCCTGATGATTGTAAAAATAATTCCCTTAAGCAGCCCAACTATTTTTCAGGCTCCTAAACTTCTATCAGCAGGGCTCATTTTGGAGCACCCTGTTGACTCATTTCCATCCTTAGCTCCAAATGTCAATCCACCTCCAACTTTTAGAGTTCACCCTGCCCCTACCTGATATTCCTCTAGAAATTACCTTGTTTTCAGAGTGCTAAGCGAGCAAATCAAACAGCATGTCAGTGGCAGAGTAAGGATTAGACTTCAGGTCTTCTGACTCTTATTTGTCCTTGTTCTGACTCTTAGCTTAGACAAGAGATCTTGCCATGTACCAAGATCTACTTGGCAGCCAGATGTGAAATTGGTCTCTTACCTAGAGATGTCTCTTTACCCTACTCTCCTCCAGCTAGGAAGTAGTTCCTTAGTATGCAGGAAAGTAAATCCAGGGCAAGAAGCAAAGAAGTCTTTCAAAGCAGTTGAGTCTTTTGATCTATGAGAGAGGTGAGCCAGAGTGCATTACTGTAACCTCCTGCTATGTAAAACTTGGGCTGCGTGATGGGACTTCTGGCTGCTTAGTGGCTCTGAGTCACAGCCTTTACTGCTTGGGTTTGATGTGGATTTTTACAAAGGATGCTGAGGAAGCGAGGTGGCCTCACTCACAAATATTTGCAGTGTTTGGCAGGCAAAGGTAAATGGGGGTGGATTCAGAAAGTTCTGGCTAGGGCAAGCACAGCTTGGTGCTAAGGTGTCTGCAGAGAGAGAGAGAGAGTGGGGGGGAGGCAGGGGAAGCAATGTTGAGGAAAAAAGCAATGAAGTCCCTTGATTTTTTTTAATTTATTATTTTCCTAGCAGGGTTCCTGGAAAGGATGAATACCCTAGAGATTTCCTGTGAGTTTTGGAGTAAGGAGACTCATTGGCTTTCAGGGAAGCCCGTTCTTTTTTTGGCGCTCAGTCTAAAGCACTCCCCCTTCCCCCAGGATTGCAGGATGCATCTCCCTCTGGAGCCTGCCAAAGCTGTTTTGTTATTGGCTAAGGGTTGTGCTTATGCCCTATATTGCTGCAGTTTGCCAAGGGAACTTCGGGTCCAAAGGGCATCATTCCCTATTGCCTTGCTGCATGTGCAGTGCGGGCTGCAGGCAACACAAGCAACATTTTCTATGCTGTTCTAAGGCTGTGAAGGGAAAGCAGGAGTTACCATGGTTCCAAGTTGTGCACAAAGCACCTTTGGCATCTGCTCTTTGAATCAAGTACCTGGTTCTGACTTGCTGTTACTCATGCTTTCACTTTCATAAGCATTAACTGTATCCACAAGACAGTTACAGCAAGCCATGACCTCTAAACAGTAGTCACTGCTGTTTGGCCAGTGTCTTCAGCTCTTTAAGAAAACATCTAGGAACCTTCATGAGCACTTACTAAGTTCTGAATCCTTTGCAAATATTATATAATCAGGAAAATAATTTTTGCCCCAGTTGTACAGGTACACGTACACCCAGCCCCATGTGTAAAATGCATTCTTGGACAACATAGGACTAGTCAGATCTTCCTTATCTGCTCCTACCTTTGCCAGCTGCTGTCCCCCAAACAGCTTTTAATCACAGGAGCAAGTGCAACTAACAATCACACTAATAATCAGGGATCTGTTTTCTCTGTTTAAAAATCACAACTTCTCTGATAAAAATAACAAATTCTCTCATTTAAAATCCTCAAATCTATGGTTTTTTTTAAATGAAATACCACTATATACATAGATATCAGTTGAACACAATGTTTTAATGATATATTTACACTTTTAAAGCAATTTGGAAGCCTGCCAGTGCCTCAATCGCTATAATAAAATAAATTCTAAATACTTATACATTTTGGCATTTGATTTTTGGGTTTTTTATCATGGAAAATCAGAGCTCCCCCTGTCCCCTTCATTCACCAGCATGTGGGTCCAGCTGTGGCTGTCCCATTGCCCCCCCTGCCGTTTTGTGGTGCTGAGCAGCCCTGGTAGGACAGTGCCCTGACCGTGCCATTTCTCCTCACTGCTGACCCACAGCCCCTCTGCCCCTGCTTGTGCCACTTACATCCCACTCACAGCCCCCTGCACCCACCAACCTTACTGGAGGCAGCCCCCAGCTGTCAGGGCTATGGGGACAGGGACTCAGTTCCACAGCCCACTCCCCTTTGCTGCAGTACCTGGGCCCTGGCTGCCACATATGGGAAGTGGTGGCCACTGCGGTGGAGCAGAGTACACAGTTTGGTTCTCCCTCCCCCATGGGCAGCACAACTAGAGTAGAGCCTGTTGGGGGGGGGGGGGGGGATGGTTGGGGTGCAGGCTGCCTGCTTCAGACTCATTCTCCCTGCCCTGCTGCCCTCCCACCGAGGCCTCCACAGCTCAGTGAGTGGGACCCAGCGTGGCATTGAAGAATAGGGTGGGGAAGCTCAGTGCTGCTTCCCTGAGCCTCAGGCCACCCTAGCAAGGTGCCCCCTGGGGTAAACTGCGGCGGGTGAATAGCCACCCCTCCAGTACGACCAGGCCGGGGACGAAAGGGACACTGACCCAAATGAAGATGATATGGTAGAATGAAGTTTTACTTTCAACTTGCGTAGGAAGACAGAAAACTCTTTAACAACTGTTTGCGATGTTATAGTCGGAGAACGATTACAATAACGACAACAGTAACAATAACTGCCACAAGAGAGCTCACTATGTTCGGGTATCGAATATACATTCGACCTAGGGGATGTGGGATCCTGGAATGGGTGATCAGGCCTCTCCAAACTGATGCGTGGATCCCTCCTAGTTCGGGAGTTCTGTCCCTTTTATAAACTAGCAAGCCAATTAGAATGTGCTGCTGATTTTCAGTCAGGAGCCTGTGACTGCCAGCCTTGCAGTCACATGCTTCATGTAGCCTCTGATTGGCTGAGGCCATCTGATCACGCGCCTGTCAGCACTGTGATCATGAAGTTTTCACACCCCAAGCATAACTTGCTCTCGTGCTTTACATGGTCTGGCATGTGGACTGGCGTTTGGTCACCTTTTTATTCAGACATGCCCCCTTGACCAAATGCCAGATTAAATACCTTCGAGTTCTATTTCTTCTTCATTTACATTAGGCAGTTGGGTATACACGAAGGTCAATAGCGTCATTACTTGACGTTTAACTGCGTTCAAAATACAACAACCAATACAAACACACAGCAAAATGCCTAGTAAGGGTATTAGTAGGGTTAACAGCGGAGCGATTATACGCATGGCTAGTGAAGAAAAGTCCCAACCAAATCCTGAAAAAAGGTCTGCAAGCCAGCCTTTACTGATACTAGCTATGGCATTAGCGCCTTTAGCCGCTTTTCGAATTAACTCGAGTTGGAACATTAAAGGAACTGTAACATTCGGTATAGATATGCAGCAATATTTGGTGGATAAGTTTAAATACTTGCATACTCCTCCATTATGCACTAACATGGCATCTAAAGCAAGCCTATTTTGTAGGGTCATTCGTGATGTTTCTTGTAACTGCCTATTCATTAAGGTCAAGGCTTCGTTAGTGGCATTGAACCCTACTTCTACCTCTTCAGCTAGGCGGACAACGGCTTCACGGGCTTTCGTTATTCCCACCCACCTTACGAACAGGCCTTCTACTTGCCATTCGATTCGTTTCGCCACCCGCTCAGCGTAAGTCATTTTTGACCAGACGGTTGTAGTGCGCCTCTGTCTAGAATCAGAATGCCGAACCCATGGGGTATACGGGTTGGAGGTATTGGCAGCGAGAGGTGGACACAGTTCCACGCTCGCTATAAAACAAGCAGTGTCGAAATCAACGGGTAAAGCCATATATAGTAACCCGTCATCACACGCCCACATAAGACCACGGGGTGCGTTAGTTGGCAAATTATGTCTTCTACACCACAATGCTTGTACCCTGGGTGTGCAGTAGGGATGGGACAAATTACGGCTTTCAAAATATCGTACTTCCGCTTGTCTAAGGGGGAAAAATGCACTTAACAGTGGGTGGTTACCATGAAATTCTGTCAAATTTACTCCTTTGTTAGGATCCCATCCCCCTTTCCGCATCGGGGTACTATTAAGAAACAAGAACCATGAAGGTGAGTATTGCCTTGCTGACCATGGCAAGGTTTGGACCCGATCGTTGTCTGTGCCCCACTTTCGCGCTCCCCATGGAATGCGATGACAGTCAGTTGTTTCTACTTTATGACTCCCTAGTCCCCAACTCCTACAGTTTAAGCTTGTGATATTTTTCTTTGTTACAGGACCTGTTGGCCAGTAGTACGCCGTCATTTTTTTTCCTCTTGTGATTGTGTGGTCGGGGAAAGACACTACCTGACAACCCAGGCAAGGTATGGGGCCATTGGTTCTACAGATAAAGGTCCCACACAATGGCCCTTGTACCTCGCGGAACCATCGGGTGATGTCAAGTGGAGCGACAAATGTAGTTAATACATTCCCGTCGATTGCACTTGGTTTTGGTATACAAGCCATCACACACTTGGGATGGGGTCCAGTCGCATTGGCCCAGATTTCTATTAGTTGCAACACGGAGTTTCGCTGCAGAGGATCATCGGGGTCGCTTGTCCCTGTAGCCGCCTTGGTCGTGAACACTAGTAGACTGATGATGAAGAGGTCGCCTCGTGACATGTTGTCGCCACCAGAGAAAGCTAAAAAAAACACAAAACTCGCGATCTGTCAGTGATGCATTATAAATTGTATTATACACGGGAAGGTGTGCCCTGTCGGCTTAGCCAATTGTGATGGGCTAAGACGATGCGTGTGGGTGTGACTGCTTCGAGGGAAACAAAATAAGTATTAGGGTAATCTCTGGCCCTAATTATAACACCCGGTGCTGGGGACGGATGTTTAGAGGTGGCTGTAGGAACGGTTAGCCACACTGCTTTGTGAGGAGAATAACACGGCTTCCAAGGTGGGCGTGGTGCTGGGGTGTGTTCTTCCCATAGTGTCTTTGTAGCATTCATTGAGATCAGTACCTCGGTGTTATGTTTGGTCCAATTTTTATATGACCCATTTCCTTTTAATCTTAACTGTTCCTTATACAATCCTATATGACGTTCCACAATGCCATTGGACTGTGGATGATAGGGCAAGTGGTGATGCCACTGAATGTTATGTTCTGCCGCAAGTTGCTCTATAGCTTTGGAGTTAAAAGGTGGTCCTCCATCAGAGTGTATAACATGGGGCACTTGCCAATGAGCAAAAGCGAGCTGCAAGCATCCCTGAACTGTGGAAGCGGTAGTTTTCCTTGCTGGGAGGACAAGAAGTTGGTGAGTTCCCAAGTCCATGATCGCTAGTCCTTTGTTCGGTGGTCTTGATCCTGGGAGCAGTCCAAGCAGATCCACTTGCCACACCTTTCCCAGTGTGAAGTGTGCGGGGTCAAAGACACCCTGCGTGTGTTTGTGGTGTGTTGGTTTCTCTTTAGCACAGGCTGGGCATACTTGGGTTATCTCCTTCCATCGCTGCAAACTTGGCCCTTTATCACTGTGTTGCTTCCAGCGAGTCCGTGCCCTTTCGGCACCTGGGTGCCCCCAGAAATCATGGAGCCATTTCAGCAATGGCTGATCATCTGCCACGTTCACCAGGTTTAATTGCAATACGCCTATTTCACTTGGTGGTCCTTGATGGGCCAATAGGCGGTTGATGATGGCATGTACGGGATCTGTATTGGGTCGGTGGGAGCGTGTATGTTTAACTAAGGGTGGTGTGGAGAACTGTAGCAAAGTATCTTTAACGTCTTCCCAGATGGGTTGATGCTCCATTGCTTGTGCTGCCCCGGTGACGATTCGATATATGTACTCTGAGTCCATGGCGATGACAGGGACCAGAAGCGTTCCATCGTGATGGTCTTGAGCGTGTGTGAGTGCTAGATGGAATCCCCGTAATTCAGCTGCTTGTACCGACTCATCTGAGGAGGTTGAGCAGAGATCGGCGTTCTTACAGGGGTCACAGTAAAAGCCATACGCACCGCCATTGCGGGATGTACCGTCAGAGGCTATCCAGGCTAGTGATGTAGTCCCATATAGCTGAGGTATACTCAGTTTTTCATCCTCATCGTCGGGGGGCAGTTCCCCGTCGATGACTTGCCACGCTGACCAATAGTATTGAAACCGCAGAACGGTCATGCTCCAAATCTTTTGTGTTCCTTGATACTCAGGGTGACTTTAGCCAGGGTTGAGTAAGGCTAGCGTAGAACCGCCCGGCGCCACAAGGGTATCTGGAGACATCGACAGATGTTCTACCAATTGGGCCGCAAGCATAACTTTTGCTAGACAACCATATCGATGTTGGTGGGCCTGTAGTGTGCGGTGACCGGTGAATGCAGGCTGCTCCGTCACCGGGTCCTTGGCTGTGAACCAGATGTGTTCGCTGGTAAAGCCCACCTGAATTATTAACGGGGTGCCAGCAGGTGGTGCGATCAAGCGTGTGTTGTTAACTTCGTTGAGAACCGCTTCTAAGGCCCGTTGATCTCAGTCATTCCAAGGTTCCCTTCACTGGGTTTTTTTCCGAATTTGTTGTTGCAATTGTTGTACGACTTTTAAGTGTGGTGGCTTGGCCTAAAAGGCCCTGGAAGTCCATTTGAGTTATGGGTTGGGACTCAAGTTTAGGTGTGGAGTTGTGTGCCGTCCCCCATCGGTACTGACCTGCGAATCGTGTCCCTAAAAAGATGATATCTGAGGACGGTTCCTTCATAGATTTGGTCGTATTTATTGTCCATCCCTCATTGCTTAAGTGGTCTTTTAACTTCTCGGCGGTGTTGTGGACCGTCGCACAGTGATCTCCCATGATGACAATGTCGTCAACGTAGGACCAGATTTTTACGTCCTCGGCCCATGGATGGAAATGTGTGAAGCGCTTAAGGGTGTTGTTCATCGCTGCTGTCGTTGATGCCGGTGCGTTACGGTAACCTTGAGGGCAAACTTCCCATTTATACATTTCGCCGCTTATACACATATTAAGGACCCCTTGTGGATCATTTATGGGGATTGAATAAAACATATCTTTTAAATCTAAAGTTATGGCCCACCATTCTCCGCCCCTTTGTGTCTCGATTATACCATTTAAGACTTCAGTTATCGTTTGGACCGCGGGCATTTGGAGTGGTTTACACTGGCGGTTCACTTGCCGGTAGTCTACCACCAACCGGGCTTCTGTTAGTTTTCCCGGCTTGGGAATACCCCATCCCGCTGAAAGATAGATAGATGATCTTATCGGGCTGATGCAACCTCGTTGGTTTAAGTTATGTAGTAGGGCCTTGACTTGATTCTTAAGTGTACAGCAAGTTGGAATCGGTTGATAACGCCATGGGGCCGGGTTTGTTAAAGTGGGCTGATGTTTATCCTCCTGGGTGACAGATAGCGGCAGTACGAGGAGAATATGGTTTTTAAGATGTAAAGCTTTTATCCCCGGGATTCCTAGAATATTGATGCCCCCTTGGACCCCGTGTAAAACTCTAGTACCAATCTTGAACTCTACTAAGGTTGTAGTAGCCGTAGCGTTTAAACCCCGTACAAAGATAGTCCTTGATGTTTTAATATGTGGGACTTCGGGCTTTATTACATTTACTTGGTCTCCCGTGTCGAGTAAAAAGCGTGTCGGTGTTGCATCGGAGCCTCCGGGTGTGCTAACGTTGAGAGTGACATACGGGCATTCATCATTGAAGGGTCGGCCGTCGGTGCCCGATTCGGCGGCCGCTGCTCGTTTTTTCCCTTATCTTATTTTTCTTGTGGTCTCGGCCTAAAGCCTAGACGAAGTGCTAGTATTCTCTGCCCTTCATCCCCTAATCTGCGGAGTTGGTCCTTTTCTAGACCATTTTTGCTTAACAAAATCCCAAACATAGCGCGTTCTTCGGGGGTACGGTTTGGTGCTGGTCCGCGCGGTAGGTAGTTAGTTCGAGGTTTATTAGGTGGGGATCCCCAGGGTTCCACCACCTGTACTTCCGATGGTGGGGCAGATGCGGTTTCTGTCTTGCGTGCCGTAGTGAGTTTCCCTAAACTGCTTAGGACGTTCCCTATTGGGTCTCCCACCAATGGATGTAACAGCAAATGAAACATGGGTGTGTTATTACCCCTGTAAATTTCCACGCAGGCCTCTACTGCTGACGTGGACATGGGGACAGCACCAGGGTCGTGACACCAATGATGAGGCCAATAATTATTCACCTGATGAGGAGTTAAATTCAACGGGTACCTCCCGGGGTCCCGATTTAAATAGCTTGCTCCCGCTATGGCATACAAAAGTTGTGTGGCCGTGGGGTTACCCAGTGGATCCACATGCCAGGCATGGGCTCGGGTCATCAATGCTGGGATCGTGGCAGCACACAAAGGAATTGTCCAGGCTCGGTTGCGCAGTACCTTGGTTGTATCACTGCACGTTCTGCCGCTCCACGCAGGTTGGCGCATGAGTGCCATGCATTCCTTGAGGTCTACCAGATCTGCCCCGTGTTCTAGTATCAGGCGCCCTTGCCATATTATCGGTGTTTCACCAGGATTTATCTGGGTTTCTTTCATTAGCTCCTGAAGCTCCCCCCTAGTTCGGGTGCGAAAGGTGGTGAGTGTGCTGGTTGCTGTGCCATCAGTGACAGTTTTGATCAGTGCTACAGGGTTTACCTGTAGAGCAGGTGCGCTTGCCTCCACAGGGAGGGCAGGGTATAGGCACGGGGTGCTGTACGGGGGTGGTCCCTCGGGTGGGGCTGTTGGAGTCTCCTCTGCCCCTCCCGCTTCTGTGATTTCACTCACCCCTCCCGCTTCAGTGCGCAGGCCCTCCCCTAGGGGATTTTCACTCACTGCGCCTGCGTTGGGATTTCGTGCCTCGGATGCTTTAGCCACTCCTTCTTTTTCTTCTGCGGCGCCATCTTGGAGTGGCGTTTTGGATTGTGTGGTGCTCCGATCCACGGCCATCCTAGCCAGTGTCTCCAACACGCTGGCTTGGTTCACCACATGTCACAACAGGGTGGTTACCGTGCGAAATAAAACATTAATTATCTTGCCCTTATTCCACTCTTTGCTCCCCATTTTGTAGCCTCCCGCCCATTGGTTTCAAGGCTCTCCCAGAGTCCTGTCATGATCTCATTTTCAGTGCCTCCGGGGCTGAGGTTAGGGCACCTGAATTTGTCAGGAGGTGTGTCGCAGCCGCCACCCTCTTTTAGATATTTAATACATTTAACATACTCTTTTGCAGGGGTATGATCGCTTGTGTTGGTGGATTTGACACGATTGAGTTGTATCTCCACGGCCGTATCGGGTGGTTGGTATAGGACCGCGGGGCTAGCGAGGAGACACCCCAGGGCTGCGTGAGTGAGGCCAGTAACGACCTACTCTTTGAGTGGCCCCCCGGTGTTTTCAGTCGGGTGGATCGAAACATGGCCGCCGATCCTCCCGTCTTGCTGGGCCTGATGGTACGCCACATGGGCCCATAAGTCATCAGCATTTGTGGTCGGGGGCCTGTGGTGATTTCGCCACGGGCAATGCCGGACTGATTGGTCAGTGCACTCCTCATTCTCCCTTTGCCCCGGAGATCCTGTTCGTGATGCCATGTGGTAAACTGCGGCGGGTGAATAGCCACCCCTCCAGTACAACCAGGCTGGGGATGAAAGGGACACTGACCCAAATGAAGATGATATGGTAGAATGAAGTTTTACTTTCAACTTGCGTAGGAAGACAGAAAACTCTTTAACAACTGTTTGCGATGTTACAGTCGGAGAGCGATTACAATAACGACAACAGCAACAATAACTGCCACACGAGAGCTCGCTATGTCCGGGTATTGAGTATACATTCGACCTAGGGGACATGGGATCCTGGAATGGGTGATCAGGCCTCTCCAAACTGATGCGTGGATCCCTCCTAGTTCGGGAGTTCTGTCCCTTTTATAAACTAGTGAGCCAATTAGAATGTGCTGCTGATTTTCAGTCAGGAGCCCGTGACTGCCAGCCTTGCAGTCACATGCTTCATGTAGCCTCTGATTGGCTGAGGCCATCTGATCATGCGCCTGTCAGCACTGTGATCATGAGGTTTTCACACCCCAAGCATAACTTGCTCTCATGCTTTACATTGGTCTGGCATGTGGACTGGCGTTTGGTCACCTTTTTATTCAGACACCCCCTACCTGCCTGGCAGCAGTGGGGGTGGCAGCATGGAGTTGTGCCCCTCACTGCTGGTGGGTGGGCAGGGGGCATCTTGCCAGGACAACGCTGGGCTCACAGCAGCAGCACCACACTTTCCTGCCCAGCCCCACTGCTCTACTGTGTCTGTTTCTACCCGCTGGGCCCTGGAGACCCCAGGGGGGAGGACAGCAAGGCAAGGAGCATGAGCCTGCAGCAGGCAGCCTGCCCCATGAACAAATCTGGGGGACACATGCCGCCATGCCCCACCTGGAAGTGCACATATCAGCGGGGAGCCACCTCCACCCTAACCCCTGAACGAGCTGTCCATGGCCCCCTCCCACTGCCTGCTGTGGCTATATGGCCACTCATTCTGGCCCCAAGCCCCACATACTGCCCAGGCTGGGCAACAGCCCCAGTCCCAGCCCTGCCCAGCTCCCTCCCTCTCTCACTGTGGGGGCCTCAGCCCTGCCTGACTTACCTGTGGGAGCTGCTCTCCAGGCTGCCTGGTGGCCCTATACATGTGTATATGTGCACATGCACATGTCACCCCTTGCCTGAATGCTGTCCTTCTGCTCCCCCCAGCCCCTTGCAGGCTGGAACTCTGCCAACCTGCAAGGGGAAACCCACCATTTCCTGCATTTTTTTCTTTAAAATGAGAAAATCTGGGGTTTTCTCCTTAAAATGTGGAAATCTGGGTTTTACCGTGTTTTTCCATCACAAATGGAAAACTCAGATCCCCACTAATAATGAAATGAATCCAGTGCCTGCATAGATAAGTGGCTGAGGCTCTGTGGTGTAAAATAAATTGTAAGTAAAGGCTGAAAGGGAAGGGATATGAATATATGCTCTGGATTCCTATGTCAGTGTATCTTCTAAATATTCTGGTTTCTAATGTGAGAAAACAGAAATAAAAGAAACACTCATGGCCCCCATGCCTCTATCCCAAGTGCCAATAAAACTGAGAGCTAACAACTAACTCTGTGTGGTTGATTGTTGTATGCCCTCATGACCTCCTGTTTTGTGAATGACCTGAGCGTGGGGAAGGATTTCTCCTTGTGACTTCCTGCAAGGTGTGAGCATTTGGCACAGTTCTTGAGTTTTATCTCCTCATCCAAATCCAGGCTTCTTTTTTTTTTTGTAAAGGTTAAATGGTTCCCACAGGGCACAAGAAAGGGTTATTGAAAGCAGCGGGTCTTCTTCTGACTATTGTACTTCTGGTAAATCTCTGATCTAGCATCCAGTGGTTAACCACTGATACAGGAAATGACATTTAACATTTTATCACTCAGCCAGAAATGGAAGAACAAGGCAAGTCTGTATGTGGTGAGGATGGATCATTTCCTGTTTCCTTCCCCTTAAAGGTGTACCAATCCAGTTAGAAAAAAATGTTATTCAAGCCCAGGCTTTTCTCTCTCTCTCTCTCTTCCTGTAATTTTCTGCTTAAACCAGACTAAAAAATAACACGTGTAACAATACCCCCTTATTTTTATTTTTTGTTTCTATATAGAACTATTAGTGGGGCAATGCACTGCTAGGAATGTATCAAGCAGGTAGACTGTCTATGCTCCTTTGTGTGTCCCACAACCTTTGTGGAATTGGTCAGAGAAGACTCTGAATCAGTGTTTAGCTAACCCCTAGGCATGGAGCACCTAGCAGTTGGAGATTCCTTGGAGTTTTTTCCCTTACGGATGAGACGTAAAGCTGTAAGACGACCACAAAATCCCCCAGAGCCAGCTGTGAGACAATATATTAAATGAAAAGAGAACACATTAAAAAAATGGCATTCCAACACAGGGCCTGAGCTTTGGCTTCTATAAATCAACATGGTTTATTGATTTCAGTGGTGCTAGGCTGAATTACATCAAGTGAGCATCTGGCCCAGAAACAAAACACAATAACCGCAGTAGTAATACTTTGTGTCTGAGGCACTTAAACTCTTATGCAGATAACAAAGAACTTTTTCAGGAAGAAAACAAGTGAGACCCAATGTCAGTTTAGTTCTCACAGTTTATGTTTGTCTGCAAAAGCTGCTAAATCAGCCTATATAAATCCCAACTGTTTCAGATCTTTTCATTATACATACTGAAAGACGAAAACCAAAGAGAGAAGACACATCCCCCAAGCTAATAAGCTATATAGTAGGGCTGTGTGAAATGGCACCATTCCATTTTGCCTTGAGTTTCAACGGTTTGATGGAACAGCATTCTGTTTCAAATTTCATTTTGAGTTGAAACATCTGTTCTGTTCCGTTCGAAACAGAAAGGCTGTTTTGATGCTGTTTGAACGTATCACTGGGGGATGGGAAGTCAGCCCAGCTGGGCTGCTTCCCCATCCCCTGCACTAGATAACTCAGGGGGCCTCCCGCCGCCTGCACGATCTAGCACCAGGGATGGGGATCTAGTGTGGGGGATGAGGAGTCAACCCAGCTGGGCTGACTTCCTGTTCCCTGCCAGATCTTGTGCTGGGGATGGAAAGTCAGCTGAGCTGGACTGACTTCCCATCTCCAGCCTATGGTCGAAAGGTTTTGACTTTCAAAACATTTGAACTATCCTCATTTTGTTTCGAGTCTATTTCAGTGGCCTTTGTTTCATTCTGACTTTGCTGTTTTGACCTCAAAATTTGTGAAAGTGTTGAAACAAAACCGCCAGTGAAATTTCACACAGCCCTACTATCTAGGCAAATGGCTTCCTTTTTTTTTAAACTGTTTCACAAAAGCAAGTATCTCCGATAAATGATAGAACACAAGATGTTCTTCCAAATGTTTTGGAGATACACACAACTTCAAGGAGAATAGGGGCTCAGATTGGCAACTTGGTAGTGGGGACGAGAGGCAGGAAACTGACTTTCAGTTACACAAACACAAATCTGAACTCTGTGGCTAGGGACAGAAGTTACACATAGACTGGTACAAGTGATCAATAAATGGTTCAAATCTGTAACTTAACAGAAAGTTCAGTGCACATAAATTGCTTTTAAAATGGCTGAAACAGGTTTAAGATAAATCTGAATGGATGTAGTATCCGACTTAACTGATTTAGACAAATCTGTCTTAGGTTAAATCAGTTTATTGAACTTCTGTCCCAGATCTCCTCCAGATTAAAGTTAATTCACAGTCCTCCAGCATCCCCATAATCCTCTCCTTGGAGGGTAGGCTAGCTAGCCTTGGTCCAAGCTGTCTGCTCCAGCCCAGCAGGGAGGCATGCTCTAGCACCTGCAGCTTCTAGCCTGGGCCACTTCTGGCCTATGCTGCTGCAGGCATGTGGCTGCATTTCTGGAATCAAAAGTGAATGTCTGTTCACTTGCTTATTGGTTCAATCAACACAGCTTAGACTAACCTGTAAAGATTGAATTGATTCAGCCTCAGGCTTTTTGACCATCTGTATTTAGCCTTGGTACCACTGTGCTAAGCACCTGAGAGAGTTGTGGTAAACTGGGTAAGTAGGGACCTATGATTAAAATAATGTATACAAAAATTAAGGACAAAAAAAGTTAAGGACAACAAAAATTAAGGGAGCAAAAGGAAGGTGCAGGGTAGCATAGGACCCCTACAGGACAGACTAGGGAAATTGGTGACAGAGAGGGGGGGACAAAGCTGAGCTCTTCAATGAGTTCTTTGCATGTGTATTCCTAGACACAGACCAAGACAAATCTCCCAGTTGGAGAATAGATAAACACAGGAGGGACACCAGGTCACCAACTGTTAGCACAGACTTAGTGAAGGGGCATTTGGGGGGGCTGGATGTGTTCAAATCACTGGGCCAGAATGAACTTCATCCAAGGGTGCTGGAGGAATTGGCCAGTGTCATAGCAGAGCCGCTGTCACGGCTGTTCGAGCACTCTGGTCAGGTCCCAGAGGAGTGGAAAAGGGCCAATGTGGTCCTTATTTTCAAGAAGGGGAGGAGGGAGGAATCAGGAAACTAGAGGCCGGGTAGTCTCACCTCTATCCTTGAGAAAACTCTGGAAAAAATAATTAAGGATCACATTTGTGGGAGCCCAGCAGGGGAAATAATGCTGAAAGGAAATTAGCATGGATTCATTGCAGATAGATCCTGCCTGACTAACCTTGTTTCTTTTTATGACCAGGTCACAAAATACTTAGACACAGGAGTTGAGGTAGATGTCATCTACCTAGACTTTAAGAAGGCCTTCGATATGGTATCTCATTCTGTTGTAAATAAACTGACAGATTGTGATGTAGATGATTACATGGTCAGGTGGGTGGCAAATTGGCTTGGGATTCACCCAGAGAGTGGTGGTGGACAGGTTGATATCGACCTGGAAAGTTGTGGGCAGTGGAGTCCTGCAAGGCTCGGTCTTTGGACCGGTGTTATTCAATGTCTTCTTCAGTGACTTGGACAAGGGTGTAGAGAGCACCCTGGCCAAGTTTGCAGATGATAACAAATTATGGGGCAAAGTTAACACACCAAAGGGTAGGGAATGGATCCAGATGGATCTGGACAGTTTAGAAAATGGGCAGAATGAAATAGGATGCAGTTCAACAAAGACAAGTGCAAAGTGCTGCACCTGCGCAAAAAGAACCACCAACACACTTACAGACCGGGGGATGACCTTCTCAGCAGCACAACAGCAGAAAGGGATCTTGGAGTCATAGTTGACTCCAAGATGAACATAAGTTGTCAATGTGACAAAGCGATCAACAAGGCTAACCACACTTTATCATGCATTAGCTGATGCATGATGAGCAGGTCCAGGGAGGTGATGCTTCCCCTCTATGTGGCACTGGTCAGGCCACTGTTGGAGTACTGCGTCCAGTTTTGGGTGCTGCAGTTCAAGAGGGATGCGGAGAATCTTGAGAGGGTTCAGAGGAGGACCACTCATGTGGTCAGAGGCCTGCAGGCAAGGCCCTATGAGGAGAGACTGAGGGACTTAGATCTCTTCAGCCTTCTCAAGAGAAAGTGAGAGGTGATTTTGTGGCTGCCTATAAATTCATCAGGGGAGGACAGCAGGGAGTAGATGTTCTATTTACTAGGGCACCCCCTGGAGTAACTGGGAACAATGGCCACAAATTGACAGAGAGCAGATTTAGGTTGGACATTGGAAAGAACTTTGTCACAGTGAGGGTGGCCAGAATCTGGAATGGGCTTCCAAGGGAGGTGGTGCTCTCCCCTACCCTGGGGGTCTTCAAGAGGAGACTGCACAAGCACCTAGCTGGGGTCTTTTGACCCCAGCGCTCTTTCATGCCCAGGGCAAGGGGCTGGACTCGATGACCTACTGCGGTTCCTTCCAACCCTAACATCTATGAATCTATGAATAGGGGATGTGGAGGAAACAATGGGTTAATATTGGAGGGTGTTCTGCTGGTAAGACAGAAACGTTGTTAGATCTCCTGGCTGCTTCTAATTTTCCCTGTAGTTATGGAAATTTGTTTGAATGCAAACAGCAAAATAAAAAAGCCACGAGGAGCTGCTAACAGGGTGCAGATGAGGGCTCTGCTAGACTGGGAAGCACATACGGTAATACATACAGAAGTGGAGACCAGCGTGAGTTTCTGAACCCAGAATCCTGGCTCTGATTTTTTTCCAGACAGCTTTGCACATGTAAATGGCCCTCAGCTCACCATGCAGTGGTGCATTTAAAAATCCTGTGTGTTCAGTCTCACTAAGCTTTTAGACCCCAGTCTTCCGAAATGCCCTACACCAGCCGGCGTGTGGGACTTTACTGACTTAAACACACCTGAGGGTTTGCCTATGGATGGTTACTAGCATGACCTTTGGGTGCACATGGGGAAGTGATCCTATTTATCCATGTATTTGAGTGCACCCTGTTATGTGCTTAAAGTGTGTTCCATATATATTTTCACAGTGACTGCCAGCTGCCATCCCCAAAGCTATTTTTTAGCTGGAGAAGCTTCTCCAATCTTTGCCAACCTTCACGCCCTCCCCCAACCTCAAACAATTAATGACAATAAAAATGAAGCTAGCCTGGATAAAAGAATTGGGCTGCCTCTATAAATCAGCAGCAAAGGCTCAAGAGCATCAGCCTTGCATTGTTAAACACACTGTCTTATGTTTTCCTTAGCCTTGGTATCCTGGTTACTGAGTTTTCTGCCTGGTCCCTTTACGTTTTGTTGACTGTCTTTGTGCCTCCTGTCACAGGTAGAGTGGCAGATGGGCACAAGTTTTGCAGCACAGCATGTTGCTTTGATCCATCTCATTGTGGATGTGAGATGGGTATGAATGATCCCACAAATGTGCCATCAGCTTTCTCTGCAGGGTTCATTAATTTGGGGAAATGCAGATTACAAGAAGCTGTGCCCAGTGTAGTTGGGGGTGGGGGGAGGGCTTGGTGGTTAGGTTAATTCTCTGTGCTGTCAGGAGGGCAATTCTGGTGTGACTGTTTGCACGTATGTGTCTTCTTTGTGCTGTGATCTTGTCAGAAACTAAACAGCTTTGGGTTGGGTCAGTGCCTGGATGGGAGGTCCCTGAGGAAAAACTGTAGAAGGCACTGCAGGCAGTGGCCTTGTTGAGCCATTAGATGGCTCTCTCCACTCTGTTAGCACTGAGGCCAACCAGCCAGAACATTGTTGGGGTGTGGAGCTGTTGCAGCTTTGATTATTATCATGTCTGGTAACTAAAGGTTTTGTGGCCATCCCCCCAAAACAGGGGTGGTAGTTTCAGTTTGATGTCCTGGCTTAATTCCAGGTGAGGTAGAGAGGTGTAGCTGAGAGGTTCTGTCCCTCGTGGCGTCGGTGCCTGGGTGGCTCAACTGCAGCCCGGCTGCTGGCAGTGGCAGGGCCATTTAGTGTGAGGACCTGCTCTTTCTGTGCCCTCCCTAATTTGACAACAAGGGCTGATGCTCCAGTCGACCCTCTGGAGTTACACTGCTGGTGATATGGTAGCTGCATCATTCCAACCTAAGCAGCCTTCTGACCTTTTCATTGCACAGAATATTCTTCTGGTGCTAAACTGGCTGATAATACTGCTGTTAGGCTGTAGCTAGTTTTTCATCTCAGAGCTAGCATCCTTTCAGTAGTGTATATAAGCATAGCTTGAGCTTGATATATAAAAATCATTCTAAAGGATTTGGGAATAAAGGGATAACGTATATTAAATTCTAACTGTTATTGTTCTATTGTCAGCAAGACCAGGATTTTACATTTTGCCTTTCTGGAACAGCAGTGTCTGTATGAAGCACATTCATCTCCTGAGGTAAGAATGACCCACTTTATTTGACTGAAGCTTCAGTCAGCACCAGAAAAGATCAAGGTGGAAATTTCATCCTGAGGACCCTGGCTGGCATTTGAAACAAGGATGTGATTAAGGAGTATGGAAAGGAAAATGGCTAGGGAAGCATATGGAGAGCTTGGGCAATTCCCAGGGAACATGGAAAGGGAGGGGAGAAAGTTGGCTTCTCTTTTGCTTGGTCTTTGTTCTGAAATTTCACATGCTTGGAATCCCTTTCTCAGCATGTATATCGCCTGTAAAATTGATCAGAAAATGATGTCATTTCTGAGTTTGCTTGTGGTGGTTGCCATCTTGCTGAGAAAATCTGTAATGCTGGCAGTGAGGAAGCATAACATGACAGATTTCTAAATCCAAACCAGCTTCCTTGAAGCTCTCATACTTGTACTGTTAATGACAATCAGGAGGAGGTAGACGCATTTTTACTTAAATGCTGCCTTACACACGTGGAACTCCCTCCCTACAAAAAAAAATCCATAAAGCCACTACTCAAAATAATTGTTCTCTTACACTGGCACAGATACCGTCAAGGCAGATCGCATGGTAAGTGAAACTGAAGGCTTAGTCTGTTTCCATTACCACCCATAGCAACTGACAAAGTAGACTGCTACCTACAAAAGCTACTTCTCTGAATTAGTCTATAAGGTGCCATTCTGCCCTCCATTCTTCATTACACAAATTGTGTGTGTGTGTGTGTGTGCGTGTGTGCACACGCGCGCGTGTGTTCAGATTACCTGTTACTTTGTCTTCCCTTCCCAGCCTGGTTAGTTTGTTCAACTACTTTTCATGTCTTCTACTGAGGCCCAAATGCTTGCAGCTTCACTTTGTGTGGAGGTACCTAAGCTAGCTTTGAGCTAGCTGGCCTAGATAGCACAGGCAGGATAGCCTTTGCTGATCTACATGCTACCATGCTTAACTGCCCACATATGTTTTGCGGCTACTGGCAGTTACATGAACTAACTAGTTTCAAACTATGCCACTTATCTCCACCCAAGCTAGGGAATGCAGTGTAGAAATACCTGTAAATGCATGCTGTTCTTTACATATGTCACCAATCAGTCCCATGTTATTAGCACTATTCAGGTGCATTAATGTTTGCAGGCATCAGTGTTTGCAGGCTTAGGGCCTGAGCTCAAGAGTACTCAGGGTATGTCTGGTATAGATACATTACATAGCACAATGAGCCCCTGTCTGGTAGAGTTCTCTCTGCTTACACATTGCAGCCTAAATAATAATAAGCATTAGAAATTATTTTCCTGGTAAGCCTGTTTTAAAGCAGTTACAATAGCTGTCTCTGTAGATGAAGTAACCATTAAGTAAGATTGCTACTCACCTCTCAAAGTATTAATTTAAAATAAAATCTGACAAGATTGAGTAAGTTTATTTGTTTTTAAACTCATTGAAAGCATTTGGAGAGGATAACTCTATCCTATATTACCACAGGGTGGTCAAGATGATATAAATTGCAAGCAGCCCTGCATGTGTGGCTGTAGGCATGCACAGAGAGCTCTGCTGAAGTCAATGGGTTTCTTTTCAAGATCAGGGTTTTAATGGTTTAACTCCAGTTCCTACTTGTCAGGTGTCAGCATTACAACAGTTACCTTCAGAGTGAGCACCTTTGCTGGTATATCAACAGGGAGGCTAAGATGGGATGTAACACATAGGTTGTAATCCCAATAACTGGATTCTGATAATAGCCAAGTGGGCTTGGATAAGAACCATTGTCTAAATCACTTTCAGTTCTATGTTCCTAAATAGCAATATATCAAGTTGAGTGTGTACTCAGTGAGGTACCAAAGATTCAGTGATAAAGTTAGTCTGTTAACATCTTCTTTTAGATCAGTCTGCATTCAGCTTTTGCTCCCAAATCTGTATGGTAAAATTATGGAAATAAATTAGAACAGTACTTGCACTGTTAGATGGATATAACTGGTCCTACTAGGCAGTAGGAATGGGTTTAACCATTTTCTAAGCAGGTATAGTTACATTTCTCATTTTTACAATGTTTTATTCCTAAATGATCAGCCTGAAACTATCTGGAAGTCAGAGTAAACACATTAATAACATTAGTGAATGACAGTTGTACTGAATCTAAGGGTAAATACAAGCATTACATTTCAACTAGTAGAATCATAGTTTCATCAGCTGAAATGCTCTGTGAACAAGTGCTCACAGGGGTTTAAACAGTTAAAAATGGCTGCTGCAGTAGAAACTCTTCAGTCCCTTAGACAAGGTTGAAGTCTCAATCAATTGGGGTACAAGCATTTAAGTGAATGCTTGTATACTGCTGCAATCATCTGGAGCCACTGCAATGCCCTCCAGCATCCCAGCATGCCTTGCTGCCGTTCCCTCCCTGCCCTCTAAGGAGATGCTCTGTGACTCAGACAGACTGCATTCTCATGCTGAACCTGGGTCATACAAATCCCTCCCTCTAACAGCTGAGGTGCTGGGAAAACCCAACACCTCTCCACAGCCCTAAGCCAGGCTCTAGGTTTTAAACACTGCCCCCACTGGGGGGCTGCAAGTATAGGGTTTAATGTGCCAATGGGGCATGGGGAGGGGAGAAGATTCCCTCCCATGACACTTCAGAGCCCTGTGCTTGCAGCCTCAAGTGTGGAGCCTTTGTCTCCCAGGGCACTTTAGAGCTCTACAATTGCCTGAACTGCAGAGTAGGGATAGATTTTCCCCCCTGCAGCCATCTAGATCTCTGTGGTAGCAGCCGAACGTGCAGGGTGCAGACTCAGGGCTTGAGAACCTTGAGCTCTGTCCATAGTAGCAGGGCTTCCCATGGCCAGAACCCCAGCAGCAGGGCAGAAAAAGCCCTATTACTATGGCTGGATCCCCAGCTGTGGCTGCAGTAGCAGGGGAGCAACTCCAGCTGCCTGCAGGCAAAGCTCCCAATTGAAGCTAGAGTCCCAGTTTCAAAATAGAGCACACTCCCACCATCAAGGGAGAGTTGTGAGAGGGAGGAGGGCCCCTTTGGACCACCAGCCAATCAGCTCTAATTGGCACCTGTTTTGAGGTTTAAACTAAGTGCATGAACTTCAACTGGATGAATGGAATGCTTGTGTGCATCATAAAGGAAAGTATTCCCTTAAATGTTTTTTGAACCCTTTTGTGAGGCTAGATAGAGCAAAGGAGTGTGTAGGTGGATAGATCTGCCTGTTATGCTAATTTAGGAAAACTGTTGTTTGGATTCTGTATATCTATGGTTTCTATACATAATTTAGTTGCAGAAAAGGCAAAACTACTAAATGGAGGAAGGTGGTGAACACCAATGCAGACAAAAAATTGATTTAAAAAACAGTTAAAATTGTTAAAGAATGTGTGGAAAATAGTAAGGAAAGAGGAATTTGGGGATTAAATAATGATTGATTTCAATATTTTATAGTTGCAAGTGTCTCCAGTTCAAATCTGAACTATGTATGAGAGCAGATGAATGTAACAAATTTTCACTTTAAGACTATCTGTGCTGGCTATCAGTGTTATAAGACCTATGACCTCAGCCAAGAGATCACTGACCAACAGGTGGTGACAGGATGGACCTTGGTCTAAAATCACCCGGTCTGAAGGATGAGCTCTTTCCTCTCGCCTGCCACGGCTTGCTGTTATAACTTGTTAAGAGGAAATTTCCTGTGGGTGATCTTTCTGGTCCTAATTCCTGTCATCTTTGTAGGGTTCCAAATCTCCCCTTTACCTGACCATAGCCACTCCAATCCTTGATAGAATTAAAGTTTAGCTGAGGCCTGATAATGAATGCTCTAGTGACTCAGGTACAACATCAGCAGTAGCCTGCAATCAGGCTGGCCATAGTCTCAGTCTGTACTGTGCCTATAACAGGCTACACAGGGTATGGTCCTTCCTTGGAATCTAAATAACCAAAAGACAGTCTCTTTTCGTCCATCTCTTCAAGGCCAGGCTATTAAGCTGCAAAAGCCTCAGGGTGTCCTCACCCCTTACTCAAGGTACAGTCTCTAGTCCCTGAATTAATTAGTAAGTTGTTGCTCCCTCTTGAGCAGTACCTGCCCCAGTGGCAAGAGAAACCAGTCCATCACTGGGGTCCCTCTTCTGATCAGTCCCCACCCAAGGTTTCTCTGACCTTTGAGGAAGATCACTGCTGCTTTTCCCACTGGAGTCCAATGCAGCTGATCCAGCATCCAGTGGAGTCCGAGTCTCTGTGCAGGCAGTCTTTCAAGCACCCTGCCTTCCGGGTCATTCCCACAGTGTTCCTGGCAAGGGAAGTAGCTCCTGCTCCAGGGAACACTGCTTGGCTGAGTGGTTTGTAGGGGATTGCCCTCTGCCCCTCTCCGGGGATGGAAATACCTCCCAGCAGCCTTCCTCCTCCAATCAGGAGTGTGAGGCTGCTCTGGAAGTGGTGCAGCAGCATCTGCTGTGCTCTGGCTCCAGCTGCAGCCTGGTAAGTTGAGAATGCTGTGTGCTCTGTTTACTTTCTTCTTCCCCTTCACACTGTCATAGGAGAGCATCTAGAATATTGCAGTCAGTGCCAGGTAGGCCTGTGCAAAGCAGCTAGTATTTGCTTCAGATTTGGATTTGGCTGATTCGGGGGATAGTTATTCGATTCAGTGATTCGGATCACAGTCCCAAATCGATTCAGCCAAATCTGATTCGGAGATTTGTCTGCTGCCAAATCTGTGAATCACCCAGGCCCCATCCCCAACCTGCTATGTTCCCTTTATCCCCCACCTGCTCTTCCAGCCTGGCAATGGCTGCCCTGCCTGCCCCAGCTCCTCCTGGCACAGAGGTTTGTGATTTTTGCTTACAGCCCTCTTAGACCATCTTCCCCACATGGTGGTGATAGACAGTTTTCCCCACCATAGTGGATTTTTTGCCCCACTAGTAACAAAACTGCCTTTCCAAACATGATCCTTAGAACTATGATCTTAGGGAATTGTAGGAGGGAACATTGCATTAGGTTAGTAGCTTTTAAGAATCAGGTTCAGATTGCAGCTGTTTGGATAGGTAATCTGAAAACATCAGGCCATGTGAAAGAGTAATCATGGTACAGCAGAACAAAATTACTTCCTTTTAGTTTTATTGTGGAAGTACCTACCACGTGGATGGAGTAATCCTTTTCTGTAGAGAGAGCCTCTTGAAGAGGCATAGTTTTGCAGTTCTCATGAGGTTTATGCCAGTATCTCACACTCTTGATTTTCATTAAAAGCCCTAATAATAATCATTGCAATTATTTAAGTGTTGGCAATGCACTCAGTTCTGTATAAGACAGAAATCTGAGGGTAGCTCCTGCACCAAAGAATTTAGAGTTAAAATGTTTTGCAGCAAGCTTCTTTCATGACTGCCAATGGAATAACAACCTGGAAAATGTTCAGTCCACTGAATAGTGCAGTGAACTCTACCTTCCAGGCTGCTTTAAAGACTCTTGTTGTTTCATAGTTATTCAGAGTTCAGGTGGTCAAGGTACAATTCCACAGCAATAGAAACAAACTAATAGACAGGGGGAAAAGAAGACATAAGATGGTGGCTGCACATACTGAACGGTTCACCTCACTGCAGAATATTTCCTTGAGCTATGTCCCAGTGGTGCAGTGTTGGTTTAACCTGATGCTCATTAACCTTGACATTCTCTCTTGACATGTGCCCTCTATCTATAATCTAAAGCTGTTCATGGAAGATAACAACTGTGTGTACTGGTTACAAACAGAGAAGCTGCAGTGGAAATTCACAAGGACTGAAGTCAGAGAACAGCATCTGTTATACTGAGAGAACGTTACAAAGAGTAAGTGCTTTCCTCCAAATTTCTACAGGGCAATTTGCTTTTTATGCTGTCCTGCTACTAGAAGTCTTATCTTCTAAAATGATATACAAGGAATACAAGCTGTTTTCTTCCCCACCAAACAAGTAATATTTTTAGGTAAGGTATTATGAAAATACATAGATGCTTAGGGGAGGAAGAGGCATAACATTTCTATGGGTGCTTAACTTGAAATATCTTTATATCATAAGGGTTTTTTCCCTCCAACAGCACCACATTTTCTGAAATTCTCCCTGCTGCCTTGAAGTCTCTCAAGTCACACACCCCAAATCACTCAGTGCTTTAGAAAATCTTAGCATTTGTTCATGCACTGAAACATTTTGACAGCTCTTGCCCTACCCCATTTCTCTTCTCCACATGTTCTTAGATCTTGAAGGGAATCTCTTCTAAGTTTTATTCCAGGGAAAAATAAACTTAAAAAAAGAGAATCTTTTTATGATACAGTGAAAACAACTGACTGAGGGGAGAAGGATTGGAAATAGGTCTCAATTTAAGGTTAGATTTTGAAAAGAATGGTTCAGAGTCAGCAATGTTCATAGGATTTGGAAATTGTGTGTATTTGGAAATACAGTAAGATACTGCATACAGTATAAAGCAAGGTTGGGCAAAATATGGCCTGCGGGCTGGATCCAGCCCATGAAGCCATTCTATCCAATCCATGGGGTCCCTAAAAAAATGTAGAAAATTCAAATGTATCTGTCCTTGCTTCCTGTCAAAGATGATAGGAACCAAGGGCAGTAGGACCCAGGGGAAGCCCTGGTGGGCTCCACCCGGCCCCGCCCCCCAGCTGGAAGCCCCAGCAGGGGCTTCTGGCCTGGGACCATGTGCCTTCCCTGGCACTGGAACCTCAGGTAAGGGTAGGGGAGGGCAGGGGATGAGCTGCTGCAGAGCAAGGGGGAAAGCGGCCTCTCCCCCACCCCGTGGTTGGCGCTCCCTGCTGCACCTGCTTGCAGCTTGCACAGGGCTGTCCTGAGCAGGCACAGGCAGCACCATGGGGCAGTGAGTGGCTGTAGCATGGGGCACCAGGCACGGGGCAGATGAGGGGCATCTTTTCCCATGCTCAGCACCACCTTGTAACCCACCCTCCTGCCAGCCTGGGCCCTGTGCTGGCTCCGGGATCGCCTGTCGGGGCTGCACACGGCGGCAGCAGCTGCAGCCCCCACCACTTGCCACACCAGGCGGTGTTTGCTGCTGCTGCCCAGCACACGAGCTTTGGGTGGGCATCAGCAGCAAATGCTGCCCAGCGTGGCAAGCAGGGGGGCCGCAGCTGCTGCCACCATGTGCAGCCCTGACTGGTGAGCCTGGAGCAGGTGCGGGGTCCTGGCTGGCAGTGGGGTGGGTTATAAGGTGGTGCTCAGCACGGTAAAAGTGGCCCCTCGCCTGCCCTGTGCCCGGTGCCTGGCGCCTCATGCTGCAGCCACTTGCAGCCCGCATGGGGCTGCCTCTGCCCGCTCAGGACAGCCCAACATGGACTGCGAGTGGCTGCAGCAGGGAGCATGGGCCACAGGACAGGCAATGGGCCACCTTTCCCCGTGCTCAGCACCAGCTCCTTTCCCGCCAGCGAGGAGGGGGTCAGGGCTGTGCGCTGCCCCCTGCATGTACCACAGGCCTGGGGGGGCACTGGGAGTGATCGGGTGTGGGAGCAGGGCCCGTACCTGTGTTCCAGGGTCAGCACCAGCAGGGCCCAGAGTAGGGTGGCAGGAGTACAGGGTCCCGGCCGGCAGGGGCTCTATGAAGCTGGGCAAGCTCCCCCCTCTCCCTGCTGGTTCAGCTCAGCCCGGCTCTACAGACCCCTGCCAGCCTGCACCCTGCTCTGGGCCCCACCAGTGCTGGCCCTGGGACATTGGTCCCAAGATGGTGACCAGGGGGCAGGGCACCTGTCAAGGGGCAGGGCTACCTCTACAGCTTGCCACAACTTGGTAAGCAGCCCTCCACCCGAAATAATTGCCCGCCCTGGTCTGAAGATACACATCATGAGGACTTCATGCGCTATCTTTATCTGGACTTTTAACCCGTCCAGGCTTTACTGCCTTTCAGACATTTCAGTGTGCCTTTGTTAGAGTCACACATTCAAGTTAAATATCTCGGATGAGGGGAAATTGCACCTGGGAATGCAATGGGGACTTGGCAAGCTAGAAGGTTTCAAAAGGATGACTGGGGAATATGCCCTGTTTGGAACAAATGCCCTTTGACCCTGGAGTAGAGGCTGCATCTCACTCCATTCAACATTGACCTCAATGGATACATTATGAAAAGTGGTTGTCTGGTTCTAAGCAGTCTTTGTTGAGCAGATGTTACAACAAACAGGAGATGTAGGAGTTAAAATGGAGAAATAATGGACAGGTACTCAGGGCTACAAAAATGGCAGAAGACTTTTAATGGAGGAATTAAAATAGTAGGCTGTGTACCTTAAATGCAGCTGTCTGACAGGCACAATCCCTGCTTCTTTTCTTTCCGTTGCCTTCTTCCTCCCTACTGCATCAAGCACCAGTTTTACCCTTCAAGGCCTTCAGCACTGATGCTGCCTTTGTCCTGCCAGTATACTCAGCCTTCACTGCCCGCCAGCTTGTTCTTTTTCAACCTCTTCAAGCCATGAATTGTAAATTGTAATGTGCCACATGTTCAAATGAATTATCATGTGATAAAAATGGCAAACCAGCCACAAACCATGTTCTACACTTACCTTTAAAGTGGAAGATTGTTTTGGCTGCTGTGTATTGCTCCTTAATTTGAACATGTTGCACGTTAGTTTAAAGTGTAGCTGAGGAGCCCAGTTGATATGGACAGAGACCTGAGGGAGAAATGAATGGAAAATATGAATGAACTAGACAACTGCCTGTCAAGAACGATGGGAGGGGAGCAGGCGGGAATGGAGCCCGTGTCCCCCCCCCAGTCTGGGTCCATTCCCCCTCTTTCCTCCTGCTGCTTGGGGTTCAGGCCCACTCCCCCCTTCCCTGCCGTGGCAGTGGGGGAAGGGGAGGAGCAGGCCCAAAGGTGGGGAGAAGCTAGCCTGCCATAGCAGCTGCGGAATAGAGCAGCAGGCCCAGGCCAGCGCGGCGGCAGTGGGGGGATGGGAGGAGCGGGCTCGGGGTTGATGCAGGAGGTGTGTGGGAGGAGTGGGTCTGGGCCCAAGGGGGGAAGGAGGCCTGCTCCTCCACTCCCCCTGCTGCTGCTGTGTTGGGCTAGGCCTGCTGCTTCCCCCATGCACCACTGTGGCAGGCCAGCTTCTCCATACCCACTGCATTGCACCCGAGCCCGCTCCTCCCCTCCCCCCACTGCTGCCGCATTGGCCCGGGCCCACTTCTAGCCCCGGCCCCACTGCAGTGGGCCCGCTTCTCCCTGCACTGCCCCATGCTGGGCCCGGGCCTGCTCCCGCTCCTTCCCCCACTGCCACTTGGAGCTTGGGGCCACTCCCCCATTCCCCCCTACAGCAGCAGGGAGAGGGCAGGAGTGCATGCAGGCCAGCTCCTCCCTTCACCGCCATCATGGCTGGCCCAGGCCTGCTTCCCCCCCATGCCAGGCCTTGGACCGCTCTCCCACTGCCACTTGGGGTCCAGGCCCACTCTACCCCAGAGTACTGCCGGCTCCAAGGAGCGGAGGAGGGGGGTGAAGCTAGTGCTGCTGGCTTCATCCCCCCTGTGCGTTTTGTCCCCAGTCCCTCCCTACTGGTCCTGTTCTGGGGGGGGGGGGCAAGCGAGGATGGAGCGCATCTGGCCCCACCCCCGCTTCTCGTCCAGCGCCATCCCCCTGCTCCCTCTCCCCCCCTCTACACCGCATCCAGGCCCATTTCCTCCCCCTCAGCTCCCCACCCCCTCACATTTTAACAATGTTTTACAAATGATTAAACTTCAGAGGGAAAATTGAAAACAAAAAATTCAAGTTAAAAGAAAAATGCACCAGGGAACCTGAATGCAGCAGAAAATGAGCCAAGAGAGGAAAAGAAAAGAAGGGCAGAAGCAGAAAGATAAAGCCCAATCCTGCTAAAGTCAGTGAGCACCTTTCCGCGGTTTTCAGTGGGATCAGCATGGGCCCAGCATGCTTCAAATAACCATAATGCAAGACGTTAGCTAGAACAGCTTCTTTAACATCCACATAAAAATTACACAATATCTTTTCAAAGAAGTTTGCAGATGCAGCATATCCATAAACCCTCCTCTTCTCAATGGCACAACCAATCCTGTCAACACTCGCCGCCGGGGGTAATGCTTGCTACCACAAAAAATTCCATTGCCTTAACAGTACCGCAGGCCCCCACTCCTACTAAAATTGATGGGAACTGAGGGCACTCAGCATTTTCCAGGGCTGAGCCAAAACCCTCATCCTGAGTTTCTGCAGAAAAAGTCTTATGCATTTCCATAGAGTCCACAAGAAGCAGCAGTTTCCAGTGGGAGGGGCAAAGTTGTTTTATAATTAATGAATTTTGAAGGTGTTATCACCCCCTTCTCTCCCCTGCCCTATAGCATTTTTTCCCCTCAGAGAATGACCACAGTTTTTCTGAGGGCAAACAAAACACAGGACAGGTTTGGCAGGACCTTTCAAAAGAGAAATATTCTCTCTCCATCTGAGTGATTATGAATAATGGTCTGTCCCTGCAGCGCATTTAGTTCAGACTTCAAAGTCTTGGGGGCTGAGGTGGTGTCAAAGCAGATCTGAAACAGTGTTTCAGACACGAGAAAGGGTTCATAGGAAACAAAATGTTTGTGCCAATCTGATTGCTGTAATCCTGATATCCACTTGGGTTAAACTGATTTCTATACATTATTAATTTTTGGTTTTGTTTTTTTCTCTCCTTACCCTTTTCTTGGAATTAAAGAAAGGATAAGCAGCCCTGCTATTAGTATGGGTAAGGGGTACGATGTGAATGCTATCCTCAGTGCTGCGGTGCGCAATCACTGTAATAATGGCATGTAACTCCCTCTTCTGTTCCCCTCCTGAGGGCCCCATCTGCTCGTGGACCACAATCCTGACTGGCAGTGCCCTCTGCTACCCCAGGCGTGGGCCTCGCATGCAGCCTTGTCCAGTGCACTTCAGTGCTGACCCTGCCACTCCATTTCCAAGGCTTGAGCAGAGAGACTGCCTACCTTGCTGTGTTTGGGTGATGACTATAAAGCAGACCAGACAGAAACCACCCAACCAGGGTGGATTTGATTGAAATCAAATCCATTTAAATCACGATTTTAATCACTGGTCAGGGAGCCTCAATTTAATCATTGTTTTCTACAAAAAGTGCATTCTTGTTGTTTGATATAACCTTAAGGCATATTATTCACAACTCAGAGATAGATATAGGTTTCATTTTTAGAAGGCACACACTATACATTTTAAAGTAGTGATTTAATGTTGATATTTTTTCAGATTAATTTTGCAGCTACATCAGAAAACTGAATTATGATTTGGTTATCTTATTTACCAAAGATAATTGAAGCAGACACTTGTGAAGTCATTGGGAGGTGAAGTATCTCTAATTCACTAGATTAATCATGGATATTTGGGGGATATTTTTGCCACACTGTATTAGGAGGACAACAACAACTGCCACCAAAAACAACAGGCATTTAAATTGTTTTATTTAACTAAAACAACATGGTTATATATTTTGGATATTTTTCTTCAACAACATGTGTAATTATTTTAACAAAACATGCATATGTATTTTTTATTTTTAACTATTTTATTTATAAATGTGAAATGTGTTTTTAACAAAAATAAAATAGTTTATTTCAGCCAGTTCAACTTGAGAAATTTAAAATATTGGGTTATTCAGCAAACTCAGTCTTTACCTTCCTCCTCTTTTTTATTCATAGACTGGAAAAGAAAGACAAACTTTCCTGCTTTTTCAGTTCCCAACAGTTTCTCAATTTAGAATGAATTAGTCCAAAGGAAGAAAATATTCCTTTTACACCTGCAGAAGAAACTACTGCTGTTAAAAGATGGATTATCACTTCAATAGTCTCTGATGGATCCAGGTGTTTAAGTGACTTCCACCAGTTCACTGGTGTGACTTTCTTTAAAACCTCATCAGAAAACATACTTTTTGAATGGCTCACCCTTAGCTCTGAAATTTATTATAGCTGGTGTTATGGGGGGATGCCCATGCTGGATGCCCATGTCATAGCCAACTCCTCTTCTTCAGCAGTTAAGGATTGACCCTGGTACCAAGTATGGAAAATATTAGCAAGAAAATGATCTGGATATAGTGCTTGATCCATTCATTTTCTTAATGCTTGTAATTCAAATTTGTCATTGTGTATTTTTCTTTTTGAAGTCTCACTCAGTTCCTTCCAAGTTTCAACAGCATCAGCAATAAAACAGCAATTTCTTTGCACTTTGTTCAAGGCTACAGAAATAGGCTTCAGGATAGTCAGCCTATGTTCTACATTTCTCTTTAGCCCAATGTTGAGAACTTAGGCTTTGACGGTTTCTCTATTTTGTCACAATTTTGTTCACAAATTGTCATCAGATTAGGCCGGTTCTCAATACATCACTCAAAACAGTCCACTACTGAGATCCATTGCACATCTTATGGGAGAGTTAGTTTGGTTCCTCCTGCTTTCTTCAGGGCAGCTGCTGCGAAGCGGTTGTTATGGAAATATTTTGTAATTTCAACAACATTAGCCTTTATTTCTGAAGCACTGAAGAGGTACATCAAATGAGTGCTGCAGCCATATGTTATTAGCTTGTGGCTTTCTTCGCTTCTAGGTTTCTTCTTGTCTTTGATACATTTGCAGCATTGTCTGTGACAAAGCTGCATACTAGACATTTGAATTTTCTTTCACAGTTTGTTATAGTTTTACTGCTACAAGTTGTAAGTATTCTGCTGTGTGTGCATTTCCAGATGTATCAATTGTTTCTGTAAAGTAAACAGTCCCTTCTTCTGTTGTCACACAAGCGCATATTACTGGACCATTGTAGACATTGCTCCAGCCATCAAAAATCAGGTTAACTATTTTCCCCTCCTGACCTTTTACATGCTGCTCAATTTCTGTCTCATATGCTTTATCCAGAAATTTGCCTGCTAAATATGCTCTGTTGGGTGGACTGTATCCTGGTCGTAATGACTGAACCATGTCAATAAAGTGTGTGTTTTCAACCATATGTAAAGGAGAGTTTGTTGCATGAACAAACCGAGCAATTTTTTCATCTATTGTCCTTGTTGTAATCTATTGGTTTTTACTACAAACTTATCTATGGTTGTTTCTGGATGATGGAGATTTTTTCTTCTTTTTTCTACATTCGATATACGTTTGATACACATTTGACTGGAACACTGGTATCATGAGCAGATAATGCTGAAACTGTAGACAGTGACAATGATGTTGAAGATGGATAGTCAGAATCCTGTAGTTGAGGATGGATCCTCCTGAACTAAGGAAGTCAATGCAGTCACTACAGTATTGTTCATTTAGTATTACTCATTACACTCAGTACTACTTTAGAAGAAGTAAAACTGTAAAAGGTAGATCTGCCTATTTCAGCCATTGTTTTATATCACAACTGCTTTAAAATGTGATAGTTCCATAAAGTAACAACTATATTTAGCTCAAACATTTTTATGAGATGTCAAGTAGTTCAGAAGTCCACCCAGAAGATATGGACAGGAAAGACAGGGAGTCCTTAAGAAAGAAATATAAAATAAGGATGTTTACTAACTTGGAGATCCTGCATGTTCAGACATGTTCCATTTATCATCTTCAAAGAAGGAGGACTTCTCATGATGATGTTTCATCTGGGCAACAGGCCTTTCATTTCTTTGTTGCACTGTGTGACAGGGGGCCATCTTGGGGCCAGCCACTGCATCGGTCCACCCACCTGTCTAGAGCAATCTGCCTGCCTAACTTACCTGCCATACCTTTGTTGTAATTAAAGAAAAGTCGTTTCCAGGTGGGAGGCTGCCCATTTAATACCCTGATGTCAAGGGCGCAATACATGGCTCCAACTTCCCCTTTACCATGTTGCATGCTTTCCAGATGTCACCACATACAGGTGACAATTTGTTCTCTTGGCCCCTTACCAGGCTGAACTCAGTCCCATGCAGAAACTCTTTCATGCTGCCCCTACCAGGGTCACACTCGCTCTGACCCTTTTCTTGGGCCACAGTCACACTGCCCCTTGCTGGGCCTCAATCATACTGCGTTACTCTGTATGGCCCTTCAGGCCCTACCCCGTGCAGCCCTTCAGGCTTCCTCTCTCTCATTCATGGTCCTGACCCCTTGCATACCCTCAGGCCACCAAATTCAGGCCCTACTTAAAGCTGGGGCATCAGGCCTACTGCCTTACACCCTGGGCTGACTCCAGGCCCTGGCCTTCTCTGGCCTCAGGTATCCCAAATTTGGCCGATGGCCCACTCAGGCCTCAGGTGTCTGTTGTCATACCTGGACCCCAAACCTGTCCCCTTTAAAGGGTAAGCCACCAGCTTCTGGGGGCTGAGGCTTTCCAGCACCACATATTCACCGTTCACTGGGAAGGCACAGGTGTGGCATTTCCTGGAGACTGCCCCACCATAAGCAGCCCCACCACAGCATCCAATGCCAGCAGGGTGCAGTTTCAGGTCATGCCCCAGGACCAGGAATCTCCAGGAATCATCAAAGGTGCCCTGTCACACACTGTTTGCATTTTGCACGCACGCCTGTCTTACCCACAGGTAGAGGAACTTTATTAAAATATTGCCAAATGGGGTCTTTTTTACAGCCTGGCAATCCTGCTTCCATGATAGGTTTTCCATTCTTCCATACCATTCCCTCAATGATCTCAAACCTCAGATCTCAAATCAGTGGAAAGGCTATACTTATCCCTCAAGACTCCTGGAATCTTCTGCTCAAAATGTCTCCCTTTTGTTTCTACTGCCCCTCCCTCTTTGCATTTATCTCTAGACTCCTCTTTCTTGCCCGGATCTACTCCATCCCTAATAATCCTTTATTCATTTAACTTCTTGAAACTTTGCACTTTTAGAGAGAGGTAAGGGCTTGACTCTGTGTACACAAACTTACAGAGAGACAGGAGGCCTGATGGGTAGGTAATCAGGTCTGTTATCTCTTACCTCCATATACTGCTGTTAACAAGGGGTGTGTGTAGATGAAACAGGGTCCCTAAACTGAAGTGGTGGGTTTTAAAAAACACTGCTTCAATTTAGAGCTGATTAAACCCCCATAGTGAGTACACACTTTGCTGACCTACCTGACTCTTTGGTGGGGAGGGGAGGGCAAGCTGCCAGTGGGTGGAGTGGTCCCTGGGCTGCAGGAGGGGAGGCAGCTGGTGCTTCCCTCTACAGCAGCTGCACCCCCCCCAGGTGGCACCCACCCGCAGGCACCCAGCTCAGGTGGTCCTGGGGGGCACCGCAGCCAGGGAGGGAAGCACCAGTCCCCAGCACAGCTCAGGCAGGCAGGCAGACTTTGCGGGGCGGGGGGTGGAGATCAGGGTTGCTGCTTTTCTTGAGTGGAACTGCTTTCCCGGGCTTCCTGCAGACCTGTATAGTTGCACAGAGCCCAGTGCTTGGCTCTGCAGCTGTAAGGGCAGCAAACTAAAACTCCCCAAAGGATTTTTAGTTTGCTGTGCCCCCAAGTCATTTAAGGTACAATACGCTGCCAAATTTCCTGCAGCGGCTTGAATTAATGTGCAATACGCTGCTAAAGCGTGCAAACACCAACACCATTAAAGTGGTGCAAAAGCATTTAGCCTGCTTTCAAGTGTCATGCACACACAACTCTCATTTCATCTGTACACGGCCAAGGATGTTATCTCTGGAGACACAAATCCATAGTCTGAGAATTGAAACTAAGCATCACAGAGATGCTTAATGGCATCTTCTAGACTGAGCACTGAGTCCCATTGGGTAGAGTGGTTTTCTTTAATCTTAATTAATCTATAGAGCAGCCTCTGGGAACCCTGTAAGATTGGGCCTCCAATATGGCCTAGTGTGACCTATTTATAACACTTTTCTAAAAATGTTACATGATTATATTGTCTCAAATAGTATATAAATAGAAGTTATAATTCCTATTCCATGAAGATATCTTTGAGCTTTAACATATTGTAAGTTAAAACTATCTTTATACAGGTTTATTTTTTTTTAAAGCATCTTAATAAAAAAATTTAAATATGATTAAATTCTAAAAAATCTGATTCAAATTTTTAAAAATCCAAGTTTTTTAATTAAAAAAAATCATTGATTTTTATCCACCCTGCATCCAACTCATTTTTCTTTTTCCTGCACTGAGGAACAGTCTTGGCTGAACAGCAGGAACAGCTGACTCAGCTTCCCAGGAATGGAGCTGTTGTGATTGTACTTAGCAAGATAAAGGGACCCTACAATCTAGTCACGCACATAATTATCTTCTGCCTTATTGTGTTTTGTGTAGCATAGATTCTGCCTTGCTGTGACTGAAGAATGTCAAACAGCTTAAGAAGAGGATGTTGATCCTTGACTGGCAAGGCTGACCACTGCTTGGGGCCCTGCCACATTGTTTCTAATAGGAGAAACACACTACATGAGTCAAGTGTATTCTTTGGTTCAGTCCTGTTTATTCCCAAAGATGGTACACAAAGTCTTGTTTCCCTGAACATAGTAGGAACAAGCTGCAACATATTTCTGTGCTAACGGTTTCTAGGCCTTCACCTCTAGTCAGTTCTGAGGTCCATGTTGGTCTTTGTCTATAGCCATGCTTGTAAGTGTTTTTCTTGCATTTTTAAAAAATGTTCTTTTCAGCTTTCAAACAGCTCTAGCATGTCAATATTCTAGCCTCTGTATTTGTAATCACTCCACATGGAAATGTGTTGGCTCTTAAGGGCTTGGCTGTTGATTTGACCTGCATGGGACTTAGTCACTTGAGCAGTGACTTTCAGTGTCTCCATTGATCTCATGCCATAAAGCAACTTAAGTGCTTGTTTCCTTCAGCCTGAAGGAAAGGTTAGCTAGCATACCCAGTAGCTTTAATGTGGGCTTTGACTACCTATAGACAAAGGCACATTTGATGAGGAGCTCAATCTTTGAGTACTATGTCCAGTTTTGGACCCTACAAGAGAGCTGGACAAATTGGAAACAAAACAAATTGGAAGAAAAAATTATTAGAGGTCTGGAAAATGTGATGCATAAAGAAAGGTTGGAAGATTTGGGATCATTTAGCTGGAGCAGATAAGACTGAAGAGGGATTTGATAACAGCCTTCAAGTACATAAAGTGTTACTACAAAGAGAAAGGTGAGAATAATTATTTTCTGTGTCCCCAGGGAACAAGACAAGCAATAGTCTTAAATTGCAACAAGAGAAATTTAGGTTGGATGTTAGAGATAACTTTCTATCAGAGTGGTGAAGCATTGGAACAGGCTAGAGAAGTTCTGGAATCTCCACCACCAGAAGTTTTTAAGAGCAGGTTAGGCAAACACTTGGTTTAGATGGTGTACATAGGAATAACCCTACCTCGAGCTATAGGGTAGTCTAGAGGAGTTCTTGAGATTCCTACCACCCCATGATTCTATTAAATGCTTCCAGCAAAACAGCACCATTCATTTCAGCTCTTTCCATCATCTCAGAGTTGCTGGCTGAGATGGACTTCGCTCATTCTTCTCTGATGGGGTATTCATCTCTCTGTCACACCTCTCTGTCCTCAGCTGCATTCTCCATTTTCCTCCACAGCTGCATTCTATGTCAGTTCCATGGATACCTCCTCAGAAAATACTTATGGATAACTTTAGATTTTGTTCTCGGATCTATCAGTAACAATTAGCCCACTTCATTTATTCACAAGGGGCTTTTTGTGGTTTCTTCATTTTATAGAGTTCCTACTTGTAGCTGTGGAAACAAACTTGCTCTCCTCTTTTTTAATTTCCACATGACCAGTCACAGAAGGTCCTGTCCAGGCCCACATCCTGAATCCCAGAATCCTGCCAATTGCAAGTGTGGGCAATTCCATAATAATTTCATTAATAAATTTACCATGTTCCATCCTAAGGCTAGGTATGTTGTTTGTCCTCACTGTTCTGATAACAGAGTTATTTCATTTTATCAGCAGCTATCAAATTTTGCTTGCACAGATGTGAACTTGGTCAGTTTGGAAGTCTAAATTTGTTCCTCCTCCTCCTTGTTAGTAACGTAGTTTATGGGGGGATCCTGAACTTAGCCCAAAACATGAAGAAGGGCAGCTATAAAAAGGATGGAGAGGGATTTTTCTCTGTGGTGGTAGGGGACATGACTAGAAGTAATGGCCTCAAGGTTGGTGATTAGGAGGAACTTTCTGATTATGAGAGTGGTCAAGCATTGGAACAGGCTACCTAGAGAAGTTCTGGAATCTTAGTCCTTGGAAGTTTTGAAGAGCAGGTTGGATAGACCCTTGACTGGGATGGTTTAGTCAGGGACAGTCCTGCCTTGAGCAGGGGGCTCGACTAGATGACCTGCTTCCAGCCCAACTTTCCTCCCTCCCCTTTTCTGCTACATGTGTCGCGTGTGTTTTTTTAAGCCTTCCTCAGAAGTATTGGATGTTGGGTACAGCCAAGGCTGGAGATTTTGACTGAGGTGTGGCAGTGATTTTGCTGGGACTTTGAGCCAGAGGTTCTTGCCAGAGGGTCTTGCCCCTCTGCTCAGGGTCAGACTGATTGCCATATTTGGGGTCAGAAAGGGATTTTACCTCATTGTCACATTGGAATGGACTCTGGGGGGTTTTGCTTTCCTCTGTAGTGAGGGATGTGGCCCTCTACCTTGGATCTCTTGAGTGTATATTAACAGCCTTTTACAGAAGCAGGACATTGGCTACCATGGTCCCTTTGCTTGACTTGTGGTAGGTTAGGGTGTTATGTCTTGTGTTGTGTCAGGGTTGACAGTAGTTTTACTAAGAGGTTAGATTATGGATTTGCATAGGAAGGTTTGGATGCGGATGATCCTGCCTCAGTCAGTGGGTTGAACTAGATGACCTATGGAGGTGCTTTCCAGTCCTACTTCTCTATGATTTGTATGATCCTATGAAGAATGCTGAGTATTTTGTTATCTTATTGATTTTTCTATGAATCAATGGGCCATATCAGGGGTTGTCAACCAGGGGTAAGCATACCCCCAGGGGTACTTGGGAAAGTCCTAGGGAGTACGTGCGGGTGGGCAGGGATGGAGTGAGTGGAGCCAGCACAGGCTCCACCCTGCCAGACAGATGTGGGAGGTGGATGGTTGCACCCATCACCCTACACTGCTGCCACTGTTTGTGCGGCCATGTGCCACTCCCCCTCCTCCCTCACTCTGCGTCTGGCAACCAGGGGTACACTTATGAAAAAAGGTTGAAAACCCATGGGCTATACTGTTTCCAGTCCATTTGGCACTGTTTTACAAAAGTACTGAACTGAATGTCTGGAGTTGGATGGTCACCATCCCTTCCAGTGGGAGCATGCTGGGTTGGTGTGCATTTTATGGACCTTACAATCCATGAACCAGCTGATACCCTTTATATTAAATGTTTTCTCCCATTTAATTTGTATGTAGGTCACCCAAGACCCCATATCTAGTGAAGAATTAATTCTCTAGAGCCTCTGATATAGGCACAACTTCTTGGTTCTTTATTGGGTAAGCTTCAGGCCATATGGTAAAGCAATCCATGGCTACTAATAAATATTAGATGTGAAACCCTTTCTCAGTACAGGGCCAAACACATCAACAGCAATATGGCTCCTTTGGTGCTGTCATGAGACTTACTCCATTAGGGTTCCCCACTAGCTCAGTGCTTTTCAACCTTTATTCATCTGCAGAGACCTAAAATATTTTGAATGGAAGTGAGGACCCCTTTGAAAATTTCAAATGGAGGTATGAACCCCTTGAATTGTAAGTGTGGGTATTCACATACTTTTGATTGATCATAGTCATCTTTCATGGACCCCTTAGACATAGTCTGCAGACCCCCATGGGTTCATAAACCACAGGTTATAAACTAGGGCTGCGCAAAGTTTCGGTCACTGATTCAATCTGGAGGAGATTCAGCCTGATTCGACAGCTGAATCTCCAAATCTGAATTGAATCAGGAGACCCATTAATCTCTCCAAATTGAATCAGAAGCCTCCGATTCAGTTCGGAGAGATTTGACGATTCGGACATAGATACAGCTTTATATATTTTTTCTACATACCTCAAGGTACCAGGTGGCTCATGAACACTGAGCGCATGGGGGACACCCCCCACATCCCCCGGCTTGGCAATTGGTGCCTCCAGGATCAACCCGCAGCTGATTGCCAAGCTGGAGGGGGGTCTCCCGCATGCTTGGCAGCAGACCCAGAAGCGGACCAGGAATACTTTTGGTCCACTTCTGGGTCCACCGCCGAGCGTGCAGGGTGCCCCCCCTGCGCTCCTGTGGGACATTCCATCTGCCCCACCATCTCAGTGTTCATGAGCCATACCTGGTACCTTAAGGTATGCAGAAAAAACATATAAAGCTGTGTCTGTGGCCGAATCGCTGATTCTCTGAATCAGAATCTAATCTTCAGATTCAACTTCAGCTGAATCAAATTGGAACAGTGATCCAAATCAGCTAATCGAATCACTGTCCCCCAAATCGGGCCGAATCCAAATCAAATATCACCCGCTTCACACATCCCTATTATAAACCACTGCCGTAGCTTAACAGGAACCTTCTCTGCAATGTTCTTCACGCAGTATTTTACACTTTCCATATGCAACTTTTCTACATTGCCAACTATAGTGATTTCAACTTTCTCCTCCCCTCAGGAGAGCAAACTGTTTGACCATCAAGGTACTCCATTAAGGAAATGATAGGGAATTTGCTCAACAACAATGTGGTCAGAACATGCTCCTTTGGGTGATGAAATGGCTTAGGTCTGTGTTCTCACCTCTTTTATACCACGGCCCATCTGTACCAGAAGAGGTATTGGGGATTCCTCTTCCCATAACACCATAAAGACAGGCAGGGAAGTTATACTGTTCTTTCTCTATTTCTTTTTCTGCCTTTCCCTAGTACCAAAAGAAATGTTAGACTTTCCAGATTAGGAACCTGTAGGTCCTACGTGAGTGCTAAGACAAGGAATCTTTAACCAATAAGTTATAATTTAAACTTAATTTGGACTAGTAGTTATCAAAATACTTACTATTTGAGGGCTGCTTGATGGTCTGTGCACCATGCATCTAATGGTTTCAAGTCCAGTTTCAACCATATGTACAACATAGCTCACCATCCCAACTGGTACCCTCATTTGCAGTGTCAGCAGAGTAGCTGAAACAAGATGTGAGGTGCATAGATGTCATGGTGATACACATAGTTTGGAGAGTCGAGAGAAGCAAGAAGAATATGCCAGTGACCAGCCAGTGACTACCACAGCTAGAGGATGCTCAGACAAATTAAAAATGAATTGCATTGCTTTTTCCAAACTCTGGGGAGTGCATTTTTTTCAGGCACCCTTTTAAAAAGCTGACCTATATTGAGAAACTACGCACTTGGACTAAAGCACCACAGATGAACTTACCGAATGCCGAGTTCAGGCCATTCTAGAATCGAAGCCCGGAAATGTGTCCAAGATAAGCAGGAACTATTATTGAATTGTTCTTTATTTTACCAACAGCCAATGGCATCTCATTTACATCTACTTCTGTTTGCATTCGCAATCAATTGGAGTGATGTCAAATGTACAGCGCTTGAGAACACCTTGAACCTAGTTGTTCTAACAACATGTGAACTTGGCTGGTGCCCTGCTGAAAACACAAAGGGATACACAGAGATTGGAGGAGGCTGTTGGAAGCTACAGAGCTGCAGCATTTACCAAATCTTCCCCATGGCACAACATTTTAGGTCCATAACAGAGCTTCATTTTGATACAGAGCATCTATGACTTGCTGCTTAAATCAGACAAATAGCCTACTAGAGATGGGGGAGGGAGAAGCTTAAGTGTTTCCATCCTTGCTGAAAAGAATGATAGCTTGCAGGTGACAGACTGATTCTAAGAAGTGCTTCTACTGTGGCTCAGACTACAGGGGAAATACATAGAGGCAGAGTGAAACTGAGAAATAAGCAAGGGACAAATGGCCAGAGGCAATCCCTGACACTGACTTGCAATGTAAGTGTTATATATATTTGAATAGAAGGCAGACTGAATCCCAACAAGGTCCCAAAGACTTTGAAATATGATTTCCACATTATAGAAGGAGAGTGAAGGTCAGGAGATCTTGGTCCTATTCCTGACTCTCCTTGCTGGATGGGCAAGCCCCTTCACTTCTCCACGCATTAGTTCATGTATTTGTGAAATGGGGCAGATAACAACAATACTTCTCCTGCAGGAATGTTTTCTGTGAGCTTTAACTAATGGTTCCACAGTCCTCAGAGTCAGAACTGGGCAGAGTCATAGAATCATAGAAAAGTAGGGCTGGAAGGGACCTCGGGAAGTCATTTAGTCCAGCCCTCTGCTCAAGGGTAAAATATTAAAATAAAAAAGGCAAATTTTGGGGCGGGGGTCAACCTGATGCAGTTCCTTTGACCTGAAACAAAGTATTTTGTTCTATGGTTATTTAGCTTTTTTATTTAACATTTTTTCTTTCTTTTCATGATGTCAGTTTTGAAATGAAAAATGCAATTTTTAAACGAAAAGCTGACAAGTTTCTTTTCTGGAAATGCGGGAAGGCAGGTTTTGGGTATTTCTGACACAAATCATTTTGTTTCAACATTGTTGAAGCAAAATGTTTCAACACTTTCAAAATCCTACCCCTCACCATTTTTTATGGCCAAAACTATTGTCTGAATATGGCCTGAATTCACAAATACATTTGGTCCCTTTTGACAAATTTTACAATACTTCAAAAAAATATCAACCAGCTCTGCTTGGACAAAGGGCTCTGTATCCCTGCAGTAAGTTAATTTGTAAACTGACTAGCAGCACATATGCCAGTAGCCAGATTGTCTAGTGATTATTTTTTGTATTGCAGGGCTGTACAACTGGTGGCCTGCAGGCTGCATGAAGCCCCTGAGGAGTTAAATTGCAAACCGTGGGCTTCCACCTGGTTGCCTCTCTCCTTATTGCACTAGCTGCAGCAGCTAGGGGCTTCAGACTCCCCCCTCCCTCTGGTGCAAAAATGGCAAGGAGAACAGCAGTGGCAGGGTGTGCAGTGCAGCAAGGGGCAGGGAGAGTAGCGGTGACAAAACACCAAGAACAGTAGGCTGGACAACCAGATGCTCCATGAAGTTGGTGCAGACCCTGGCCCCTCTAGAAGTTGGACAGCCCTGTTGTGTTACAGCAGCTCCTAAGGGGCCCAGTCACAAATCAGGGCCTCCTAGTCCTCAGCACTTTACAGGGTACATCTACATGAGACATTTTACTGCGAAGTAGCGTAGTTTACTACTCAGTAAGTATGTGTATGCACATGCTTACTGTGCAATAAACCTCGCTAATCATGAGTGAATTTGCTACCTGCAAATGCAAGCAGCAAATTTATTTGTGAGTAGTTACTGCACAGTAGCACTCATACAGATGCTTAACCAAAAGCAAATCTGCTCCTGGTCAGCCAGCCACCAGGGGGCAGGAGATCGCTCCCTGCCCCCAGGAGCTGCCTACTGCCAGGGTAGGGTCCACCACTGGAGCCCAGGTGCGGACCCCCCTGTCCCAGCAGCAGAGCGCTCCAAGACCGCCCTCCCAAGTCTGTGATTGGGAGCAAGGGCTGAGCAATCCTAATCTTCCAGTCCCTGCTTCACCATCATGATCAGGGAGTGGGGGGGCTGGGGTAGCCTTACATCCCAGTGCCAGGACCACAACAGTGGGGATGGGGTTTGGGAGATCCTTATTTCCCAAGCTCTGCAGTCATGGTGCTGCCGCTGGGCGATAAGGATCTCCCAACGCCAGCCTTGCAGTAGCAATGTTGGTACTGGGAGCTCCCTGCTGGCAGGGCTGGGGAGCCTGTTCCCTGCCCAGCTCCATGAGCATGAAGCTCAGTGGGAAACAAGCTCCCCAGCCTGTTCCACACCTAGCTCCATGCTCGCAGACCTGGGCAGGGAACAAGGTCCCCAGCCTGTTCTCCACCTAGCTCTGTGCTCACAGAGCTGGGTGGAGAACAGGTTGTCCAGCCCCCAACCTATGATCATGGAGCGGGGGCTGGGAACTGTCCTGTTCAGGGGCAGGTACCGGTAGTGCACACCAATCAGGGGATCAAGGCAGGGGGCTCTGAAAGAGCTGCATGGATGGGGCAGGTCTCAGCTCCCTAGCAAGCCCCAGGCTGGGTAGAGAATCCCCGTCCAGCTGGGAGCTCAATGCTAGCTGCCTCACTGGCAGATTGGGGCAGGGGCTGGGACCTGCTCCTCCCCTGAAGCTTTTTCCAAGTCCCCTGCCCCCAGGGCTGGGAGCTCCCTCCTGCCAGGGCAGGAGGACATTGTCCCCACCCCAGCAGCAGGCAGCCCCCTGGGGGCAGGGAGCAATGTCCCAGTCCTGGACAGGAGACAGCTGTCTCCTGGCCTGGTGCTCCCTGCCAGGCCCTGGACTAGCACCCAAGAGGAATCTTGAGCTCCCTCTGGTGGTGGCAGGGGCCCATTTCAGGGCCACAAGAAGTGGGAGCAGTTTGCTTCTAGGAGCAGCAAATCTGCTCCCACATCCCTGCACATATAGATGCCCACCTGGGAATGTTTACTTGTGAGTTGTTTACTCACAAGTAAACTGATTTTGGATTAATTGCATGTGTAGATATGCCCACAATCAAGCAAAACTAAGACTATCTGTGTGCTGCAGACTCTGGTTTCTGCAGTGATTATTAATGAGACCAGATATAATTAGAAAGCAGTATATAGTGGATCACCAAGATACATTGAAACTCCTATATGGTATGCTTCAAGTAGACAGGAAAGCGTTGCTTAAAGAGAGAGAGCTGTACCTCATTCAATGTTATTAAAGTCCATTGGAACCTCTCTATTGACCTTGATGGGCTTTGGATTGGTTTATAGATGTACTGGCTCAGCATTTACAGTATTTGGCATTGTATGAGTCCAGAACTTGATGGTAGGTTTGGTGCTATTACTCTTGTGCTGAGCAATCAAGCTGTCTGACTCCAGAGGAACTCTGATGGGGCTGGTAGTACTGTTGGCTACAACTGTCCAACTCGGGATCCTTAAGATTCTGGTTTATTAGGCGGATTGAAACACTGTAATGAGTTAAATCATAAACCTTGGGGCTGGTCCCCACACACACACACACACACACACATGCACACACATACACACACACAGTAGCAAGCTACAGAGTCAGGTATACCTATCCTACAAGCACTGGAGTCTGCCGTCGATGGCCAGTTGAGGCTTCTTTCAGTGTGGTGTTATCCTCCAGAAGGGGGTCACTGGCTGGTCCTTCTGGCTGGACAGGTCTGGTCGAGTTGGAGATCAAGAGGGCGCCACTGAAGGTCACTTTTCACTGCCTTTTATCTGTCCTTGGCAGACTTTGGTGACTCCCCAGTTTTCAGGTTTGCCCAATCCAGGGGTCGTTGACCCTCATGGGACTTCCCCTGCTCGGTGGCTACTGGATGGCATCTGTCAGCCCCAGGGGTCGTTCGCATGTACGTGCAGGTTTGGGAGTCCGTTGATGAATTTTGAATAGGGCTCTGGGAGTGATCTGGAGATATTCAGCCCCAAAGTTGGTCCCTGGCGTTGATTAACTCAGGCCAGGGCTTCTAGCCCTTGATCAGTGAGGTTTAGAGATTTCCCAGTTGTTACATTGTCTTCTATTGAATTCTTCCGTTGGTTGATCTGCAGTGTCCCAGGTGTTAATTGCTGTCTGCTGCTACAGTGTTACACATTCAATCACTGATTCACTTGCTCTTTCAGGGGCCAGCCTGATACAGGGAAGGACAGTTTGATTCCTGCCCTTGTTAACATTGTTACAATGTATAACTTACTTATGAAACTAAATACATTCATTTGAAAGATGAAAGGTGAGGAGTATAAAATATAAGCTACCAATGCCATGGCACACAAATAGATAAAAATACCAAAATACAAGGGGAGATACAAAATGCACACATACAAATTTTAAAACACAATTCTTTATCTTAAAGTGAAAGAGAGAGGAAGGAAGAAAAGGTAGAAAAAGAGAAACATATCCAAAGAGGGGAGAGCAAATGCAGGCAAGAGGAAAAGGGGGCTTTCTGCTACAGTACAGCTCCTTGGCTGCCTATACACATACTGGTTTTAATGTGTCAAGAGCAGATGTGATTAGTCAAGTCTTCTCTGTGTTCTAATTAAAATGTTCCAGTGTGGTTTCACTGTCATGTGTATAAGCCCTTGTGCATGTTAAAATGGCTGTGGGTATGCTTTATAAATCTTTACCTTAGACGAAGCATCCATAGCCATTTTTAAATGCATGTGGGGATTAATACACATGATGATGAAGTGTTTTAATTAGAGCAGCTCTCCGTGAACTGCCCTGATTATAATACTCCACCCTGCTAGCCCCTGAGCATGTGTATAGTTAGCCCTTGGCTGGACAGTTGGTGTTAGTGATTTAAAAGGGTGGAGCTGGGAGCGTATTTGTCTAACCTCCAGCTTTTGACCATGACACTCAGAGTGCTAAAGGATTCCTCAGGCCTGAAAGGCTGTCTCTCAAACCTGTATTTCTCAGAGTGGCTCAGGTGAGAAGCAGAAATTCTGACCCATGGTAAATTTTTCATTTCTTAAAATCAAACAAAAATAAAGAACCACCCAAACCTGTCACTCCAAATCAGAAATGGACTGTGGAACTGTGAGTTCCCTGCAAGATTGCATGCTTTCAGGAGACCCCAAAAGGGATTTTTTTTTATTTTCTCAGCTGGCATCCTGGGGAACAAGGGAGAGTGTGTGTGTGGCAGGGAAGGGTGGGGAAGGATCTCTTTCCTGGAAAGATGGAGAACCAGGCAGTCTACTTATTTACCAGGCAGGCAGCCCAATGAGCCAACCAGCTGTGGAGCTAGATGCTCAGGTAACTCTAGGAATTGGATGCTGGGGGAGGTGGGCAGCACACCTACATGCCAGGTTGTATCTTAAGAAGCCAACCAGGTGAGGACCTGGCACTCTGGTAGGCAACCAAGTGGGAAACTGCTAGAAACTTGCCCGGCATGGTTGAAAATGTCATCAAGTTTGTCACGTTCTTGTGGAACCTGTGGGTTTTCACAGATCTGTATGTTCCAATGGAAAAAGTGCTAGAGGAAGATTTCTAGCCAGCTGTAAAGTCCCCATGGATACAGCTCACATTCTCCTCCATCATTTTGGCTGTCATGAGCCCATCAAGCCTGGGCAGGTGGACTGTGATTGATATGATAAGCCAGCTATGCTTACGCAAGCTGTGCATGGATTTCTAATATCTTAGGATTTCTCTGTGTATGCACGTGTCTGTGTGCATGGTTGTGCACACGCATGTGAGTGTGAATGCCTGTGTACACACACTTTTCCTAGCAGTCATCATGTAAACTCTGTTTGATCTCTTGGAAGAACAGCACAGGGAATGTTTTGCATGTGGCCTAAAGTAGACACAGTTCTCTGTGTCATAACCTAATGTAACAGCTGCCTTTTGAAAACCCCAAGACAGACCTCTGAGTACCCAGACAGCTGGCAAATTCAGCTGGCACAATGAACACCCAAACACCTGGCAAATCCAAAGTTGGGGCAAAATTTTCCTGTCTACCCACCTACAGGTTTCAAAATGCCTCAGTGCCCTTAACTCAGTGCCCCAGTTCCGGCATCACAGCAGATACCTCAGACAATCCCACTGTGTTTTACTTCTTGAGCTCACATTGTGAATCAGTGCCTGAATCAAGAATGTAACCAGGAAGTCCTCACTCCCAGTCCCCATACTCCAAAACTGTTTCCTTATTTAAATAGACCAAGTGCATTCATTAAAAAAGTATAAGCAGAAAATATATACTTTTCTGTACAGATAGCTCTTTCCTTCCATTTACTTCCAAAGCTTTGGTCTTCATATTTGCTGAGCATACAAAAGCACAAACCAAATACAAATAGCCTTCCAAAAATTCTCCTTCCTTTCTCCATGAGAAAAATTTATTGCAATAGGTGGCAATCTCTCTGCCCACATATCTTTCTCCCCTATTCCACTTGCTTATTATTTTTTTGTTTGTCACAGCCACGGTGTCCAGGACAACCTTAATAGAAGATATATCTTGTTGAGGCCTAACAAGAACTAACCTATGGCCCTGCATGCATATACAAGAAGACAGAAATAAAGCACTTCCTTTTGAAGCCAGAAGAGTGTTGCAGGTGAAGTTTGGACTGGTTTCCCGGCAGCCACAGAACAGGTTAAACATGCCAGGCAAGAGAACTTGATAGCTCAAGTCACTAAGGCATGCTGTCCTCCCAACTTTGGGAGAGGTAGAAGAGGATGCTCTGGGGCCACCTATTCACTGAAGTTGAGAAAGGCACACACAGAGGCACTTTTGGACACAATATACACACTTACTATGGAAGTGGGTTATGGGACAGGATTTGATCTGTTGTCATCGTCTTCCTCCAAACACCTTGTAAAGCGTATGAGCCAGAGTCCTCCATTGGTGTAAATCAGTACAATGCTATTGACGTCCAATTCAATGCTACTTCGGCAGAGCAGGGCTGATTGATGCCAGGTGAAGACCTGGCTCAGTAAGGACACCCTGCATGCCGCAAAGCCTGTAATTGCCAGTACTCACCAGGGCAGCCCCAAAGTGGGTTTAGAGTGCTAGGGCTTTGCTCAGGATCTGCCTCATGATGTTTATGCCCCCTTGGCAGATGGTAAGACATGGAAGCACATGCCACTTGACAAGTTCGGGCTGTTCCCTCCTGTGGCAGCATTCTCAACTAAGAAAGGGGAATACACATGAATGGCATGTGCCCCCAACTTGGGGGGCACGGCTGCGCTGGTGGTGGCAGGAGTGCAGCAGCGGTGGCAGGAGCCCGGCAGCGGTAAGCGCAGAGCTCTGGCAGCAGTGGCCAGGGGCTATCATTGACCGTCCTCAGATGCCGCTGGAGGTGCCGGCAGCAGGGTGGTGAGCGGTGACCAGCTTTTTGCAGGGGGTGCATCACCATGCTCAGGGGATGCACATGCACCTGCGTGCACCCCCTCCGTGTCCCCCCAGGAATACGTTTGGTGCTCCCCTTGTGAATTTAGTTCTCCCTTTGGACAGATGTTTTGGGTGGCAGGGGCTTCAGATGTGCGTTTCTTACATTACTGTTATATATATTTCACACTTCAGTTTCATATTGAAAAGCTGCATTTGGTCCTTAATGGAATGCTAAATTATTACAGGACCATTCTTGGAAAAAGAGGAGTGATGAATCCATGCCTGTGAAGCACATGCTATTGTCCATGACAAAGAGGAGCAACTGGCCAGTACTTTGCTCTGGATGGTGGTGGTGCATGCTGCAGCAGCAAAAAGTTTGTTGTTGCTACTGGGTTTTTTACCTGCATAAAGGTATGTGACATCTCTCCCAGAAGCAGCAAATCATTGGCCATGTGCCACTGTGCTCCTTTGCGCTCCCCACTGTCAGAGCTAGAGCTGTATCTTCTGCAGGGAAAGTGCAAGATTGGGGCAGGGGGTGACACGGATGGAGGGATAAGCACAGTTCTGGTCCCTCCCAACCTTAGGCAGTACCCAGGGCTCCTGGTTGCCCACCCATTGTGAAACTACTGCCATAACAAGTTAAGACTTCAAAAAGCTTTAATCACCTAGGGTGCAGAGAGAAGTATCTGAGTTACAATGATCCCCCAGACCAAACAGAAGTCCACCGCTGGTTCCGGGGGGAGGAGAATCTAGCTGCTGGCTGCCAGCCTCCAGCTGGTTTCCTCTAGCAACAGCCCCTTCTGTCTCCCAGCCTGTGCTGTTTTCAGGCTCCCTCCCACCCAATACACCCACCCCACTCTCCAGCACTGGCTGAAAACCCCCCAGACTGGACTTCCTCAGCTCCCTTTCCCCCCTCCCATTCTGAAAACAGTGACAGGCTGGAAGGTATCGCAGACACAAGTTACAGAAGACACTGTTTTGAAATGTCTTCATCTGACCCCTCATGCAATAGGGGTTCAGATTTTTGCTTGATTGGCCATTTTTAAGTGATCTGCAGCTGTGTACTTGTGCTTGTTCAGAGCTATAAACTGGTTTCTGTGGCCAGATTGGGCAAGAATTGTCACTTCTGTCTGCATCCCTAGTGGTTGGAGCACAGCTCGCAACCTGGATTCATGTCACAGCTGGTCCAAACAATCAGAAATTCCAGCCAAAAAAAAAGAAAATGTTTGTTGAGAAGACATTACATTTTCCATCACACTATGCTCTAGCTTGAGAGAATGTGGGTATATTGGTCAGCTTTAGATAGATCTGAACCTGCCCAGAGTTTCAGGAGGTTCAGATCTAGTTTTCTGACCTGCATCAATTTCTGCCTTAGAGTCAACAGTCCTGAGATCTTTGAATAAGAAGCTCAGCTCTGTTTGCTAGAGTTTTGTCTAGCAGGTATTCATTCCTTAACTCTTGTTGCTGCACTTTCAGCTGAACCTGCCACATATGGAAGGAGCAGAGTGCATGAAAGAGGTTCCTAACACTCCACATCTATCATTCCATCAAGCAGAGAGAGACATAGGAGAGGACTTCCAAATCCAACTTTTTCTGTCTTTACACCTTCCTCCTCTACTCAGTGTACTTGGCAGCCTCTGAGCTGACTCCTGGAAGTTGCAGGCATCTGTCCGTCACATTGGCTTATTGCTCTGTTTTGATATGTGGTAAAATATTCTGTACCTCGCTGCCAGCAAGACTAACCACATCACAGACAAGAAGGAATCTACATAAATATTCAAAGCATCTGGATGTTATGCCACCACAGCAATTAAATACACTTGCTTATTCTCACGCATTGCCTGGAGGGGCACAGGCAGCATCTTGGGTTGGAGAAGGACATGCAATGAAAATGAGCTTGTTTCTTCACAGTCCAGGTTGGGGATTCCAGTGTAAAACATGATTGTTAGCAGCAGTCTTGTACATTTGCCTAGGTTTTAGTCAATTGCTTTTCTTCCCTAGGGGGATTTTTATTCCCCAGGCTAGTTATTACTCTAGCACGTCTTCACCAGGATGAACTGAAAAGTGTAAGATTAATTTCCCTCTGATTTCTTCTCTTTTCATCTGCCCTCTACTCCTTGGTTTTAGGTGAGTCTTAAACCTTTGTTGGGAAAGCTAGAATATAACTCAAACACCTGGATATTGCATAAACTGAATGTATCCTGCTAGACACCAAGTCAGCAAATCACTGAAGCCCATGCCTAGCTTCAACTTTGTGCCTTGTTGAATTGGAGTCTGTTTCATCTCGCACTGTATGCTTGGTAATAACACAAGAGGATTCTCTGCTTGTATGACTTAACTGGCTCTTTAATAGGTAGGCTATTTACAGAAGTGTTGGCACAGCTGGCATTCCCACCAGGTGCTCACACGCTTACTCCCTGGTACCTACTCCAAACTCTTCCTTCCAGCAACCTGTGTACTCCCTTCAAGTTCCATGTGGGTCACTACCTGGTTATGCTTCACGAGTGGAATTCTTCCCAGAGAGCCATCACAAAGCCTGTGGCCCCACCTAGGTCACACATAAGTCCTATTCGGGGTTGTAAGGGCTGGCCTTTTGTACAAGAAGGCATTTCACTGTATGTGAGAACAGTGGCATAAAATACTGTCTTTTTATTAGCCTGCCAAAACAGGCCCCATCTCTTTGTTGCTTCTCTGTTGCCATGGAATGCCACTTTCACACTGGGTGTACCTGGAGCCAGTGACTTGCTGCACTCCAGTCTGTTGGTGACAAATATATAGATTTGTGTGCTCAGGTTCTCTTCCAGGAAGAAAGAGCAGAGTTTCTGAGTGTGCTTGAACTGAAAACCAATCCTGTATAGCAGCAGTTCCCAAGCTTTTTAGACAGTAACCCCAACTCAAGGAACACACCCCAAATGCCTGTTGGCTTGCAGTGACGTGACACCACACTACCAGTCTGAGCTCATCTTGAGCAGTGGAAAGTTTCCGAGGCCTGCTGTCCTGTTTGCCAAGAGACAGCTCTTACTGCTGAATTCCTAGTTCAGGAACTACTGCCCTATAAAGTACAATGGAGACTGTGAGGTGCTTGGAGAAATCATTCAGAAAATGGAGTGCAATGAATTCTCATCTCCAAAGTCTTTATCCTGATAGTCCCCTCTGAAGCTGGATTTGGGGCAGTCCTTTTAGTCTTGGATGGCACTCCCTTGAGTGCTTCAGAAGAAAACGCTTTATTTGGAGCATTAAAAGTGTCTGTAATAGAAGAAGCCTGTCTGGCTGTGTAATGGGCAATACAGGGCCACTGTAGTATCATATGTCTTCAGAGGTCCTTTGCCTTAGTCAACGATCATGCCCTTCTGGCATGGTCACAGGCTGTGAGAGAGGATAACCCCAGGGATGTAAGTGACAGTAATAGACTTGATTAAAGTGAATGGGGAAAATGGATGTTGCCTATCACACATGTTTGCAGAGTGTGACTCTCATCCATAATAAGGAGAAAAATAACATAGCAAAAATAATGATTAGGTCTCTCATCAAAAGCTGTAAAGGGCTTTGCAAAAATGATTGTTCAGACTGGAGCTCTTCTGTAGTTCATTAGACAGCTGCCCACATCCTTTGATATCACAAGACAGCTGTTGAGTTTAGTTATGAAATGCAAATTGGGTTCAGCCCTTGCAATCTAGGCAAGATTGTTCTGAGATGAGATGACTTGGAGTGGAACTGCAATGTGGGCCATTCGAATGGACTCATACAAGGAAAAAGATAGGTTGGGACCAGCAGGATAAGATAACAAGATGGACTGCACAAGAATTACATTCACAATGCCCTTGTGGTGATAGTAGAAAGGTTCCAGGGTCTACGAAAATGGCAGTCAGAGTTGTCTAGGTATCACTTGAGATCAGACCAAGGTTATACTGATGGGTTAAAGGAGTCAGACATAGGGAATAGCAATGATGGAAACTGTTTTCTCCATCTGTTTTTTTTTTTTTTTATCCTTGACCGTGTGTAGATGAAATGAGGGGCATGTGTGCATGACACTTTAAAGTGGGTTAAATGCTTTTGCACCACTTTAATGGTGTCGGTGTTTGGACACATCAGCGGTATGGTAATTCCAGCTGCTGTAGCAAATTCGGCAGCGTAACGTACCTTAAATGACTTGGAGTTTTAGTTTGCTGCCCTACAGCTGTGGGGTGAAGCACCAGGCTCTGTGCAGCTCAGGGGCTCTGCAGGAAGATTGTGCAGGCAGCCTGACAGCAGCCTGGGAAGGTAGGCTCTACCCAAAAAAAGCAGTGAGCCCGATCTTTTTTTTTTTTTTTTCCCCTAGAGCCTGCCTACCTGCCTGGACTGCGTGGGGGCCCGGTGCTTCCCTCTGCAGCTGTGGTGCCCCCCGGAACCACCTGAGCTGGGTGCCTGCAGGCGGGTGCCACCAGGGGGCAGGAGAAGGGCGCCACTGCTGGGGAGGGAAGCACCAACACACCCACCCCCGCTGCAGCCCAGGGACGGCTCTGCTCGCCGCTGGAGAGGCAGGTAAGTTTGGGTGTATGCACGACACAGAGGTTTAAAGGGTCCTAAATTGAAGCGGTGTTTTTAAAAACCCACTGCTTCAATTTAGGGCCCCCGTTTCATCTACACACGCCCCTCGTTTCTACACGGGGGACTCTGTTCAATCTTCAGCTGCTCTGTAGCAGTAGTGGCTGAAGAATACGCCCTTCAATTTATACTTAGTCAGCTGGCAACATCCTCTTTCAGCTAATAAAAAGTATTTTATTTTAACAGAAATTATTTTACAGTTCTTCATTCAAAACACAAAAATTAAACAAAAATTTAAAAAAAAATTGAAAAACTTACCATTCTTCCTAAATTTTGCCCAGAAAATACTCATTGGTTTTCTGGTCAGACTTATCTTCACTTATTATCAACTGATATTTATCTATAGGACTGTGGGAGCTGGGAGTCCCAGTCACATGACTCAGCTGCCCCCAGTGGCATCAGAAGTACATACTTCAACCTTGTGTTTCTTACCAAAGATGCCAGAGATTGATAGAGATTTTTTTTCCTGACCCCTTTGGTGAGCTGGAGCATAAGACTTGGGTCAGCACCAGTTTGATTCACCATTCTCTATCCCAAGTGTCACCTTTAAAATGACTGTCTGATTGCATCTGTCCTGGAATCAACACCACTTTAGCATTATCTTTAATCAGCTGAACCTCATACACAAAGCCATTTCATAACAAAAGGAAAGTAAATTTTATTAACTTCTTTCATCTCCCAACCCTTGAAACTTGTTCCATTGGTACTAATAAAAGCATTTTGTGTGTGTGCGTGTGTTTGCGAGAGAGAGTGCATACGTGTATGTGTGTGTGCATGTGTGGCTCAAGAGTAACAAAAATTTCAATTATTCATCAGCATAGTAGCTGACAAATAGTAGACCAATGTCCAGTTATTATTCACCTGCAGTTAATGAATGTCCTGTTTCCTTTTGTAGCTATCCTGCTCCCCTTGGTTTTTTTGAGGACATATTCATGGTGCAGATCAAAGGAGGACTCAGTGGTCTGTACTTGCCATGAAAAAGCTTGCAAGGTAATGCATTCAGCTCCAGAGCCTGAAGAGTCCCAGTGACACTATTCCATGTAGAAATGACAACTTGGTTTTGCATCTTTCCTTGAGATAACACTTTGCACTTTTGAAGTCCTTCCATCCATGAACAGGAACGCACCAGCAATCTTTCAACGCCCCTGGTAGGCATGTAGATATTGTCTCCCATTTTACAGTTGAAGAAAACGGTGGTCAGGAGGATAGAGCTTGAAAAAGAACCCTGATCTGCTAGCTCCCAATTCCAGTCTTCAGCCATGGTGTTTGCTCCTTTTCATTCCTCTCCAGGTGTGAGACATTCACCCAAAAAGGGCCTTGAAAGGAATGCCAGGATATATGGATGTTGTACGTGAATGCAGTGGTGGTGTTGGGAGGCTGGGTCCCACTGATTTGTAGGAAAACAGAAATGATTATTGCCAGTATAAAACCTGTTTTAAACAGGTGACATCACCCTGCCTGCCCAGTTTTATTTTAGCAAGAATGGAGGATTGAAGGGACCAGTGTTGTTTGAGTATCACTGCATGAAAAAGAAGTGGCTGTGCTAGTTCTAAGCAGTTTCAACAGGAACTTCAGGGATTTGTTTAATGCTCATTTTTCAGATTCCTGAAACATCAGTGTGTTTCTTATAAATGTCACGCTGCATGTCTGCGCATCGCTGTGCACTTACATGCCTCAGAGGGATTTGGAACGATGTAGAAACTGACTCTGGGAACAGCGGGGTTTAGAATTCAGAGGGACAAAGAATTTTACTCAGGGGAAACAAAATGGGCACTGTTCTACTCATTAAGCATGGTGCCATTTGGTGCATTTTCGTTCTTCACCACATAATTACTGTATAAATATTGACAGCAGCTACATTTGCAGTGAGAGAACATGATTCTGCCCCTGGATAGCAGCCCTTGAGTGTGCTCTTGCAACTGGGTTGGTCAGTCCCCAGTCTCCTGCTATGCTGCAGCCATGCCCTTTGCACTCCTTCCTCAATCCAGGTGTCTTTGCAAATATCATATTACAGCATCTCAGCTGGGTTGTCTGAGCATGTGGCTTACAATGGATTAGCAGGAGAACTCTCCTGCCTTTTTTTTTTGGTAGAGGCTCTAAGTTGAACAAGGAGAGTTGGCAGCAAAAGACTGGGCAATGAGAGACCTAAGCAGTTAAAAAACAAAGAAAATTAAAGATATCATAGTTGCATAAAGATAGAGGCTTAAAACTGTATATCAGAGGCTAAGTGATCTGATTTCCAAAAGCGCTGTGCTCCCGTTGATTTCTCTGGGAGCTGTTGGGTACTCCCAATATCAGGCCATTTATTTTAGTGCCTAATTCTGGATTTAGTAACTTAACTGTAGGAACCTGCTTTTGCACTATAATCATCTCTAATATGCTAGCAAATATGTGTACTGGTAAAAAGCATTTGGCAGTCACTTCCTGGTGAACCCAATGACAGGAGTTTGCACAGACCTATTGTCTGCTGCCAGTTCCCAGTTTTGAGGTATCAGTGTGCAAACTGATTCATTATAAAGCGCAATCAAAAAATAGTTCCTCTTGGTTTTGACTCCAAAGCCACAACTCAGCATCTGATTGTTAGAAAAGTTTCTTGCTATTTTTGTGAACCTGGGCTGAGGGTTTACCTGTATGTAGTGAAACCCTCAAAGACTCAACTTCCATTGGGCTGCAGGTGTTGCAGTGATACTCTCCATAGCTCTGCATTGCATTTGGTCACAGATCATGTACAATTCAGGCTGTGGCAGAACAACAATATAAAGCAACGTGAGGCAAAGTTGCATTGCTGCTGCACAGGCAATCTGTGATTCCCAAGTAACCAGGCAGCAGACTTCAGACTAGAGAGCTATGAATCCAATATCATGTGCCTGGAGCAGGTCCACTGAAATCAGTGGCAACATTCCTATTGGATTTAAAGTGGCTAGAGTGCTGGCTGAATACTTGGGGTTTGTGATACTGGAGTGCATCTATTCCTGCTCTGTTCATATCAAGGGTGGTGACAGGCTGACGTGGCTTAGCTTTTTTGGAACTGAGCAGAGGGTGGGTTCCTGACTGACTGTGGAAATCAGCTGCTGCTATTTATTCTCTGTTGGTTTTTCCACTGAGCTGTGTGGGTGGATTTGAGAAGAGACCACTACTGGAATCTCTGTGAGCTGAAACATGGTGAGGGGGAATCCTTTGCCTGTCAGACAGTGTGTTGGCAAGAGCTTTTAAGAGCTTCATGAGCTACCTAAAAGAAATAGGATAATGAAACTAAAATCTATATAATGTTTTTTTAACTCAGCACATCTGTCATAAACTATGTGCTCCACAAAACTGTGCCTAGATGGGGAAAAACTGAGTCAGGGAGGCAGAGGAGGTATGAAGTTTGGATGCTGGACTAGCTGGACTCCCAAGAGTTTGTTTTGCTCATTCATAGATATTTCATATGACCCTTTATATTTCTTTTCAACCAAACATTTTCAAAAGGACTTAGGTGCTTTTGCAAATGTTACTGCACACCAGGAAGACATACACACTGGCCCCTCTTCTAGGGACAGCCTCAAACCACAGTGGCCAAATCACGGCTCGTGAGAGACATGTGGCTCTCCAGAAATTGGCCAAAGCCCTGCACGCTTCTCCCCGAGGCAGCTCCAGGGGACAGCACAGCCCAACACCTCCTGCCGTTCCAGATTTCCCCACGGGGAGCACACCCCGAGCCTGCCCTCCTTCCTCCTCTTCCTCTGGGGCTGCCGGCTCAGGTGCCAGGCTGCCGGGCCAGGGGCTGCAGCTGCGCTGCTTACCCCGGGGTGCACTCCTCACAGGGAAAGCCAAAGTGGCTCAGTGGTGCACGGGGGGGTCACCTCCACTCTGGGTCATTCAGCACCCCTCCCCACCCCTGCTCTCCAGCTCTTGAACTTCGGTGGAGGATTGGATGTGGCTCCCAGGGTAACTCTGGTCACCCCTGGCCTAGAAGATACCACACATAGGCAAGTGCTGCATCACTTTGAGGCAGTGGCTATAAGATGGAGCGTCTACACCTTCCTTTTATGAATCTTATTGCTAAATTGGAATGGGAGTACAAGTGATTCAGGGGTTGGAAAAAATAGCGATGAGGGAAGAGACTTAAAAGCCACCACCTGTTTAGCTTACCATAAAAGAATATTGAAAGATGCCTTGATTATTATGTATAAAGTATCTTCACAAAGAAAAACATATTGGGTACTGAAGGACTTTTAATCTAGTAAGGAAATGCATAAAAAGAATTAGAATCTAGATATACTGTACTGCAATGGAGAATCAGGCACAAATTCATAGAAATGAGGGTGATTACTTATCGGAACAAACAGCCAAGCTAAGTGGTGAATTCCTTATTATTTCTTGATGTCGTTAACAACACATCTGGAAGCTATGCTGTAAGCAAATGCAAGATACTGGGCTCAGCACAGGAGTGAGTGGGTAAAATGTAATGTGTTGCAACATACATGCTATCACATTAGATGATTTTAGTCCCTTCTGGTCTAAAACTCTATGAATCAGTTAAATGACCCCTGCTGTAACTTCCCTGATTCTCTTGTACTGAGTCAGTTTCTTTGGCTCACCTTATACTTAGGCAATATGTATTCCCTGCTGTTCTGAAATTGAAGTAACAGAACCTGCTTTGTTAGAGCGATCTATCCTTCAGTTACCTCCTTTTACCATGATGAACGTTGAGAAGAGATCATTTGACAACTTTACCCACTTAGCAGAGCTTGGCTTCAAATCAATGCCCTCAGGCGAATGGTGTTTATCAGCCAGCACTAGATCAATTCTAATTCCTGAACTTTTATCCTGCTTCCTGTTAAAGCTGTTTGTCCAACACTTTGAGATGTTGGGAACCTTTACTCACAGATGTCTGCGGGAGGCAGAAAGATTGATGTGCCCCTGCAGGTTTTGCAACCGATCATATCAGTCATAATGACCTCTATTGTCTTACAACAGACCCTGTGTTTGATTTTGATTGTAGCTTTTGATCACTAGAACAGTATGGTAACAGTAAGTTGTCTGAGGAAGTATGCCTATTGATTAGGGGTGTGTGTATTCAATGGGTATTGAATCAGATTCTCAGCTGCTGCAACCTGGCAGGGTCAGCCTCGCTCTGACCCAAAAGGAGAGCTTAAGCAGAAGTTTAGATAAATGTGGTAATACCCCTAATTGACTGAAGACTGTTCCCCTGAAAAATGAAGAAAAACAAGGAAGTAATACAATAACCTGAAAAAATCCCAAACCATTGAGTGTAAACCAGCACTTGTGAGCAGCTCTTTAGGAAGAAACTTTAAGGGGCAGGGGGGTGGGGGGATATATGTAAAGAAAAATATTCAGCAACTAAGTAAACAGATTGCACTTTCCAGCTTTCGATGGCTTATTATAATCAATGGCGGAAAGTTATTTTAAAAATCTGCTGACAGCGTCCAGTAAATGAAGGGTGTTCCCGCAAGCAGTAAAATGTTATGGCAACCAGAAGAAAAAGACTGCTTCTTAATTGCATAGATGACTTAATGTCTGATACCCCCCAGCCTGGGTTAGTGGAAGAAACTGGTGCACGGCAGGGTTTCTGGTTCAGTCAGCAGCAGCACATGCATGGTTATGCATACATGGCATACAGAAGCTTCAGTGTGCATAGGACAGCGGGTCATGTGTATCCAGACCGCTCCTTTTTGCTGCAGGGGTGGGAGGCACTAGCGAAGAAAGACAAGGCAAGAAGACAAGAGAAGTGGCTGTTTTCCAGGTTTAGCCTCAGCAAAAACTGCAGCCAGAACCTGACCCAAGCTATAGAAAAGCTGGAATGTCTAGAACAAAATAAACTTCCCACAATATCACTAATTATACTCTGTCATGCAATAAAATGCTTTCAGTTGACCATTCACTTGCATGAGAATGGGCAAAGGTGGGTTTGTGGCACCTTTCTGTTCCTTCCCCTACCACTCATGGTCCTCTAGGCTGCTCTAAACCTTTCCTGGGTCCCTATGGTCTCATATCCCACAGATGGGGAATTGCTGGAACATACTGTCATCAGGCTTCTTTACCTCCTTCCTCATACCCTCCTCCATGCTGAGCCTACAGGTGATGGTGAGCGTACATGGGCTGCTCTTTCCTTTGACTTGAAATATGCTCACCATTTTTGGCTCTTCATCATTGTGCATTGTTGTCCTGTGTAGTACAGTTACAACACTGAGGTACAATAAGACCAATACAATAAAACAAAGTGTAGAGATATCACATAAATATCAATTAAATACCTCTGGTAGTCTGAGTACTTGAACCTTATACACAAGTTCACTTTATCAACTATAAGGGAGACCATTTTGGTTAGAATTTAATGACTTATGGTGTCCATCCCATCACGGTTTCCTTGAGAGTTCAGCCACTAGGTTACATGATCTGGTCAGACCTATTCAACTGAAAGCAAAAAAAGGCATCTGATGTTTTAATCCTACCATTAGTGTTAAGCATTTGTTTGTAGCATAACCATTGCCACCACTGTCCTCACACCCCCACCCCCTTGGCCATTTGACATAATGCAGCATGGTTTCCAGTTTGTATACCAGTACAGTTGTAATCTATTATTGGGACAGGATGCTGATCTCCAGGCTTGACATGAACAGGCACAACTGAAATGGGGAGATAAACTTGAAATGGCACATGATGATACATCACAGGCTTCAGGTACATTGGTAGATGCATGGCAATCCACCACTGCAAGAGCTGCAGGACAGGAAAGGCATATAATAGTAGATCCATGTGATGTGCTAGTCCTGCGGGACTGTACCTGTCCACACAAGCATAGACTTTGCATTGGAGAACAGTCATTTACTGAAAAAGACAGTAATACTGCTCTCATTCTGTGGCTTCTGTATACCTGGAAAAAAACATTTGTTTCCTTTCTGCTGTAATCACACATTAAGTGATTTTTTTTCTGCGTTGCAGAGAAGTGGTTTCAGTTTACAGCTCATATTGAAATTGCCTGAATCAATTTAAACCTCTAAGCAAAACACACTTCCTTGTAAGGTGACAGTTTGTATGTTGAGTCTCATTTTGAAGCAAGCCAAAAAAAAAAAAATCAGAAATACATGAAAAATTGTCCTAAACTCCCCTCTCAAGCTTCAGGTCACATTGGGCAGGGCGAAGAGAGACTTTGCACAGCTTTTTCTGGTCTTGTACTGGAAACAGTCTTGCCAAGCTCTCATTCTGCTACCTTTAGGCAGCAGTTAAGTAAAAGGACAAACAGATGTCACTGAGTATACATGGTTTGTTTTTTTGTGCTGAGGTGCTTAAAAGCATGTGCACAAAGTAAGATGCGGTGCTGTTATTCTGGGCTTTATATGGCCTTTAGTATGAGCCAGAAACACTGAAAAGTCTCCTTCCTATTCCAAATACTTAATCATAATCCTCAAATTGCTGCTTGTGCCATTGTTCCAACTGCCTTCCAACAACAGACTAAAGGTTGTGTTAATGTGAAGATTAAATTTGTTCTGCTGGCTTAAACCGAGGAAATCAGTGACTAGGCAGAAACATGAAGCAAGGTGGAGGATTCCCCTTGTGTGCAATTCCCAGCTTCCAAGGTTGGTTTGCTTTGTGTGTGTTCATTATTTTAGAAATTTGTCATATGCCATTTTTAGAAATAACAGATGAATGGTGTAGGTAGATATTTAGCAGGCTGATTATAACAGTGTTATCATGGGTCATATTTGGGACCTGAACTACTTTATAATCCATATCTGCTTTGACCTTTAATTGTCACCACATAAAGTAGCAGGCACATCCTCTGCTGCCTAGGAACCAGACTGGGCTGACCAAATGCACCTGCTGTGACACCAACACAGCACCTAGCTACAGCAGTGTTGTACGAACACCAATGAATTTACCCTCTAGAGACCTGTCAGTCCTAACTCCATTTAGCAGATGAGGAAACAGACACACTGGAAAGTGAAGTAGCTTTCTCTAAGGTCACACAGGAAGTTTGTGGCTAAACTACAAACAGAATCCACATCTCCTTGGTCCTCATTCAGAAGGAGAGCTGCAGAATGAGACATACTGCTCTCCAACCTTTAACTTTACCTTCATGGTTCCCAGTGGTTTACCTATCTGGTAAAAGGGCAGAAGTACATGGGTCTTGACACACTTGGTATTGTTTTTCATGGACTTGAAGGATCTCCAGGAGCTGTCAAACAGATGTTTTGTTTTCTGTAGGAGAATCAAAATATTAGATAGAAAAAGACACTTCAATTAAAGTTCCTCCCATTGCTTCATTGTGTTTCTTTAACATGTCTCCAAACAGCTTGTATTGCAGAGTCAGAGTGTCAGCCATGTGCTGTGATCCACAAAGAAGCAAAGGTGGGATTGGTGATTTAGGAAGGCAAAAAAAGAACATTCCAAGGGATTGGTTTAACATTTCAAAATAAGGGAAGCCTCGGAGAACCACATTTTGCCCACATTGGTTTGGCTATGGCAAGGCTGCTGGCTTATTTTCATGACTGAAAAAGCCCTTTACATATAAACTTGGAGGAAAAGCAACTGTAACATTTAGGTATCCCGTCACCTTAAATTTGCATCTCACAATGACTCACCAACAGACACTTGGCATTCCCTTTTTTTATATTAAAAACTTTTTTATTGAGATGATGTAATTACAGGCATTTTAAAAATTATTTGCAACTCACTGGCCCTGAGAATAGGCTTTTTTGTTTGTTTTGTTACATTCATTCAATTCAGTCCCTTTACCCCACACCTTAAAAAAGCCATCATTAATAAAAACAGACTAGAATTTATCTTTAAAAAAAAATCCAAAAAAATGCATTCTGGATTTGCCCTTCGTTGCAGTCATATACTAAAAAGAAATCATGAAGAATGCACGCTCAGCATTTATGTGAGATTAGGGGAACTTGCTATTACTTAGTGTTTATGCAGGTGGCCCCAATAGTGTTCTTCTGAAACGACAGTCCTCAAAAGGTTTGAGACTTTAATCAGGAGACGGTTGCCTTATCAGCCACGGAACGGCCATCTGTCCTGCCACAGTAGCCCAGATCCCTTTCCATATGCACACAGTGGCTTATTCAGATTGGATTGTTGATGGTTGGGAGAGCCCCATCTGAATGCCAAATTTGAATGCCCCCTTAGCAGCAGCAAAAGTGACTGTTCCTCAGAATCTTTCACTCTATTCTGATTCCCCTTGGAGGAAACAGACAGTTTGGCTGTTTGACAGCTGGCAAATTCTGCATTATGAATTGAAGGCTGAGGAGGTGGAAAAGGCAAAGTTATTCTTGACAGGCATACCTCCCTTTCCCAAAAGGTTGGTCATTTTGGTGTCCTGTCCACACACCGTGTGTCAGATGTGAGAGGAAAAGGAATCTCTCTTACAGCTGTCAGAGAAGTATGTTAAACAAAGCTTGTAAGGTTGCCTCCCAAATCCCAAAGGCAACTGAACTTGAGCAAGGCCCACAAGATACTACTGCAAGTCCTTGTGATCTGACCAGTTGCTTCATCACGCACTGCATTTCTTGTTACTATGCCCCCTCCCTGAGCCACTGTGATTTGACTGCAACTTGATGACAGTACTGGTACTTAGCTGAAAAATTCACCATATTAAGGACCTACTTTGAGTCCAGAGACTATTTAAGTTTTTTGTTATTGTTGCATCTGTATAGGGGCATAGAAAGCTATTGTTCATTAAAGACACAGAAGGTATCTCAAGATGCCTGTAGCTCTGTGCTGGAAAGTAATTCCCAATGTTCCACAAAAACAAAAAGGAAACATGTAATCCTTGATTATTTGGCAATTTTGGCCTGGAGTCTTCTCTTAACTTTTTTCAGCTAAAAAAATTTCCAAATTCTCCATGATATTTCATACTCTGGAACTGTGTGGCAATTCAGATTCCCTTTTCTTTTGCCTTTCACTCACTCTGTAATGACACTTCACTCTTTTTGCCAATACAAAAAGCAAGGAATTGAGGACAAATTGGAGAACTGTCAAATGTCTTAGGTTTACAGCAATCAGATACAGGCAAGGTTCAAAATCTATGGTTTAGCAAAGACTTTAGATACTCAAGTTCCTTTCCTTGTTGCCCCACTGTGTCATAACAATAGCAGGAGCAGAAAAAATTAAAAACTATTCACGTATTGGTCATGGCCAGTGCACTAGAGAATCTGCACAGCTCCCGGCATAACCTTTTCCTTTCTGACACCTTAAAATTGAAAGAAATACAGGAAAACAGTAAAGATCTCTATTTAGCCATAATGATTTTTAATGTTTTTACTTCCTCTTATTTGCATTCTCTCCATAAATTTTGTCTTGGGCTTTCTTGGTCAGAGGTCATCAGATCTCTGCGCTATGGCTATAGCCAGACTGGCCGTCCAATCTAAATATATGCCCCTGAGAAAGGGCTGCCATGTGTACCCCTTAAGCAGGTTGATGGGAAGATAGGTCACCAAAACTAAAACCAACAAAATCTCCTCCCCTCCCCACCCCCCAGCTGCCCCGCCTCCCTTCAGAGTTGGATTTGTCACCACAAAGTGAAAATCACTCAGTACCTCCCATTTTCACTTTTTTTTCTGGTGCCCCAAAAGGTTTGCAGATATACAGCAGGGATGGGAAACAGATGAGCATCTCTTCTGCAGACAGATGCTCCTGCTGTTCTTTGATGATGCAACATTTGGAAAAACAACAAAACAATATATAGTTATTTGGTAAGCACATCATCTAAGAGTATGGAAGGCTGTTTCATTAGGTGGTTGGAAAAAGCTGAGGGATAGTTGTATTGCCTGTCTGGCTTCATCTGAAGCCAAATGTGAAGGGGCTGTCCTCATTCCATAATATTTGGCTGTGTCCTTAATGAACCCCGTTTGCCCTACAGTAAGTGACTCAATGCACCTTACAGTGAAATTGGACTTAGTTTATTTAAGAATACAGGGTACCACTGGTAACCAAATGGGAGGTTTTCTGGAGAAATTAACATTCCTGTTAAGTATTTGGCATAGACTAAGTGTTGTATGGGTTTAATAAATGATACCCCACCTTCCTCTGACCATTTTAGGCTTTTTGGTTAGATGGAAGAAATCAAGGTAGTTATTAAATCCATTTCTAACTTGTATGAACACATAGAAGAGGTTGTGCTAATGAAGACAGAAAGGTTTTCTTTCCTTTGAACATCACAAGATACCTACAGAAAAACTCCAATCTCCATGTTGAAAAATCACGTGCATTTTTTCCCAAACCAAATACACATTTGACTGCTTGAATTTCCTTCACTTTAAAGGGGACACCATGTCTTCTGAAACCTTCAAGTGTCACGTCGATGTGTAACACTGCAAAGGCAAATAGTTTCTCCCATCTCAGACATAAAAGCCCCCACAGATGGAAGGATCAATGCTTCTACGAAACTTCTTGCCTGCAGCCTAGGCAAAGCTGACCGCTCCATCCAGAGCACACCTTACCCTAAATCAGGGGTTAGCAACCCCCAGCACATGTGCCAAAGCATAGCACATGAGGCCATTTTACTTACCACTCCACAGCCAGCCTGGACTCTGGGCAGCTGCTGCCAGCCATGGAGCCCAGGCTGCTTGCAGCCGGTGGTGGGGAGACTACAAGCACTGCTGCGAGCAGCCTGGACTCCATGGCAGGCAGCAGCTGCCCAAAGCCTGGACCGGATGTAGCAGGCATGCTGGAGTCTGCAGATGCACCAGGCTCCACAGCTCCAGTAAAGCTCTGTAGTGGCAGTGGCTGCACGTTCGCTTTGCAGTGCACAGTCAGAAATGGGCCAGGGGAAATGCAACTTCAGCCTTTTGCCTGCCATGCACCCCGAGATGCCCATTCAGCCACCATCAGACTCCGATGCAGCCGTTTACAGCTTCCCAGCTGCCTGGTGCTGCTGCCCAGATCCCGGGCCAGCTGTGGCAAACAGCTATACCAGGATCCAGCCAGGCTCCAGAGCCCCAGTTAGCCTCTGTGGCAGCAGCAGCTACACAAGTGCTTTGGGGCAGAAGAGCCAGGGTTGTGCTGCCCCAGGCCCCTTCCCAGCTGTGCGTCTCGTAGTACACATGCAACCACCACCATGGAGCCCTGTTGCGGCTCCAGAGCCCGGCACAGCTGTCTACAGTCTCCTGGCTACTGGCCACAGCTGGCCTGGACTCTGGGCAGCAGCAGGTGGCAGGCAGGCTGCAAACAGGTGCACTTGGGTCCGAAGCCCCACCACCAGCTCCCTGGCAGTGGTGGGTGTACGCATGCCTCAAGGTGCACAGTGGGGAAGGGGCTGGGGCAGCGCACCCTGGTCCCTTCACTGATGTGCGCCTGGAGGCACGTGTGCACCCACCACCAGCAACAAGGATCAGGCCCTTGGCAGCTCCCCTCCTTCTGCCTCTGCCACACCAAGTCAAGGCATGGGTTGAGGTGTTTTTGGCACTCTGGCCAAAAACATTGTAAACCCCTGCCCTAAATGCTGAAAGTCAAACTGGAGCTAAAAAAATGAATATTTAAAATTAAAAGGCAAGAATGCAGCAAGATTGTTTATAAGAAGAAAACTGTGTTAAAAAGAGGTAAGCTGAAAAGTGATCACTTCCTGGCAGAGCTGTCATTAGAAGGGGCTGGGTAGGAAATTGGACGCATGGAAAAAAAACAAAAAAACAAACCCCTCCCCCCCCCAATTTATAAGATACCAGTGTAGCTATACGGTCTGTATTGTTTTCACTTTTCTCTCCAGCCGCGCAGGACAATTCTGGGGAGGTTTCTGAGTATTACAAGCAACTATGTGGGTCCCTTCTCTCTCCTACTAAGATGGAAAGAACAACCCTTCGCCATAAACCCCCAAACTGCTAGCTGGTGTGTAAAACAAACCTCCCTTTTGTCATAATGAGTACTTCAAATCTGGCTTTTTGAAAGAAGACTGAATAAAGATTCCACATTATTTGTGTCATTTCAATTCTGCTGTTTTGCAAGAGGGAAGGAGAGCAAAAGCCAGCATCAGTCTATTGCATTTTGTCAGGCCTTGGTCTTATTTCTTCTTCTTTCCTGGAGCACTTAGGTGATTAGATTTGGTCCATGGGCTAAGCTAGCAGTGAAAAGCTACTTGCAGGACTCAAGACACCAGCCCATAGTATGCTGGTAAAATGTCTCAGATTGACAGTGAAAGATGACTCCCCTTCATTTAACAGATATGTATTCCAAATTCTCTTGGTAGCTCAAGACCTTGCCCAGTGGCAGCATGAGCAAATGTGATCCCAACACACGGAACCATCAGGCGATCTCTTTCATGACACTGCCACCAATGTTTTTAGGCCATGTTATGGTCATGAGACTTGCAGAGAAAAGAACAATAGCGTACTATTTCCATAGGAAAGCCTTCTGAAGAAGCAAAATCTCACAACTTGTCCTATATGAGTTAAGAAAAGTTAAACTGGGTTTATTGGGGGGAAAAAAACCAACAAGAAACCCCCCCAAAAAACTGAAACAAACAAGCCAAGGAAAGAAAAATTAAAGACAACTCAGGGGAGACTCCATAGGGATGATGAAGTAGTGCATGAGTCCAGGCTCTCTCTCTTCCACCTTGCTGCCAGCACCACTTTTACCAGTTTGTTTGTTTTATTAAGGTGCCTTGGGTCCTGCATGATCTTCAAGTTAAGTGCCGACCCCATGTTCTGCTCCTGTATTGTTTCTTCCCCTCACAAACTACCCTAGCTGTTGAGGCAGATGTTTCTCCCACAAACCCGGTGAGGCAGTGCACTTGTCTCTTCAACACTCATCTTCTTGGTACATTTGTTCATCCAGTTCCTGGGACTCAAGGTGCTCAAGGCGGTCTGTTCGGCCACTCATAATCTCATCTGGGGTCTTCATGAACCTTCAGAACAGAAAGTGATACATGAGTTATGTAATGACCCTGGCTCCCCAGACTTGTCTCTCACCAAGTCTCTGAACTTTCAGGGCTCCTTGGTTTGCCCCACTACTGCAATACCTTCTGCACATTTCTATTCCCTGCAACTTGCTAAGTGACTCTCTGCTCTTTCCCATTTGTACTTTCTACCACCTATGGTCCTTCCCCACATCTCCAAGTATTGACAGCCTGTCCCAAAATACAATCAGAGCAGTATCTGTTTACATAAGTATCCACACATGAAAAAGAGAGCAAACATTTATAGAGACTAAAGTGCTCCTTTGTGGAGCCAGATAGCTGAAATGCCAGGGCCCTCCATTTCAAACATAGCAACATGTCATCACCTAAAACATAGGCTCACACAAAGCATATGTAGGTGGGGGGGTTTCTGCTGGCTATTGCTTTGTGAAGGATTCTAAGTCTGCAAGAGAGAGAAGAAAACATCAGGAAAGCAGACACAGAAAAACCCAAGGACCCAAGCAGAATAAGCTCTAATAGGTGATCCTGAGAGAACCTGAGTGAGCATTTTTGAGTTCAGGATCGACTGGAAAATGGTTTAGAACTGTGATCAAAGACCGTCCTGGGATCTTAAATTCTTTGTAAACACGGGGACTTCATTAGAGAAACACCTGACTCTAGTATCAATTTTTTTTAACTGGAAAAATCTGCAAGACCTCAAAATTTTGGCTAACCACTCAGGTTTGAAAGGATAATACTATTAACTACAAGTCTTTGCTAGATATGAGCCCTTTCTCTCTCAGGACATCCTCTTCTAATACCATAACCAAGAGTGACATCCTTATTCTGGGTCAATGAGAACAGCATAGCTCATTGCCAAGGAAATGATTACATCGCTGCCAATTTAGTAGGACCAGATGTGTAAATGCACTACCTGGTTTTTCCGTGCCTCTTGTGCTTCCTCTTCTCCTGCCTGGGGGAGCCCTGCCCTTATGAGAAGCTTCTGAGCAGAGGCATGTCTAACGGGACTCTCAGGGAAGGGAGTGGCAGGTCCCACCTCTCAATATTACTGCTGATGGCTCTCTCTCTGTACATGGGAAGATGTGTCCATGTGACAGAAGGTAGAGGAGAAGTCAAATGTGCAAAGTGGTGCCTTCCAACTCCAATTCTGCTCTGCTCTGTATTTGAAGGCCAAAACTGGCAGCTGTGGCCTCAGTCTTTGTCTTCCCTTATTGGATTACAGCAGTGCATCAGAGTGAAAGTTGTCTCTGAGCTTGACTTGCCGTCAGGTTTTCAGTCGCATAAACCAGTGATTAGGGCAGGGAATCTTGACAGCTCCAGCCTCTTACCCCACCCTTCTCCTACGCCAATGGGTGCATTGGGGGCTGGGCAAATGCAGGAAGTGGGAAAGGACACATGGTAATCTTTTAATCCCTGCCTCTGCTCATTTCCATATATCTTTTGGGTTTATGCCACCACCTTTGTACACAAACAGGGTTTTAAAGCTCTGATTTTGCCTTCTGTCCTGGATTCATGAGAAGAGAAGGTAGGTCACAGGAAGAAGGAAATGCTACTTGAAACATGCATCACTTTCATGTTAGAAAAACTAGGATGAAGTATGTGGGATGTTTAGCTATCCCTAATGCATTAGAATATTTTCCACCTTATCAAAGTCCCTCAAAAGAGGGGAAAACAGCGGGTTGTAATTAGTAAATCAGAAGGACTAGTTTTATTTTAGTCTGAATGTACAGCCAGGATCTTCACCTAGTGAAAACAAAGCTGATGAGTGGAATCATTGTCAAAACCCGTGACCCTCCAAACATCCCCACTGAAGTTAATAGGAAAGATCTGACAGCACCTCCTCCCATGAGATTATAACATGCAGGCCTTTTATGATGGAGCCTGAAAAAAATCTTAAGTCTGTCAGCAAATGCAAGGCGAAGCCTGGGGCTCTTCTGAGCATTTGCCATCCCTTCTAATTTTGAAAATCACACACACATAAGCACCAGAAATAAAGCAGTGTTTTGTCACCCTTGTGTGACTCCTGCTTTATGTTAAAGCAGTTGTTCTCACTTGGGTATTTAGAGACCCTTTAAGGGGTGCCACAGTGTGACTGCGAAAGGCTCTGCCTGCATTAGGGTTCCCTGCTAAACCTAAAGCAGACAGGAACCCCCAATCCTGCTACAGCCCTTCCCAGTCCAACCCCACATGGCGTCTCCCTCCAACAGAGGCATGCAGGGCAGACAGACCCTTCCTGTGGACCTCTGTTTCCAGGAAAAGTGCTTGGGGGGAGAGGGGCATGGGCTGGCCTGGGAGGTTGTGCCCTACAGAATCCATGTACCTTTCTGTTGGTTTACCCTATCCCTGCACTAAGCAGCACTGATAGACTAGGCAAAGTAGCTTCCTGGAGCTTGCCCGGACCTGCAGCGCCCAAACATGCCTGCTTCAGTGGGGGAAATGGGGTGCACCAGTTCCAAAGGGCAGTGGTCAGGCTCCCCTGTAGCTGTTCCCTAGCCTCACTGGCTTTTGGGAGCCAGACGTGCAGGAAAGCAGGCAGCTGGAGGAGAAGAGTGTCCTTGCAGGGGAAGCTGGAGTCCACTGGCAATCTGGAGAGCTTTCTTTCTAGTGGGATTGGGCAATGGTTTAATACCAAATGGTGCTACCCTGGCCAGCACCAAGCAGGATCTACAGAATAGCTGCAGACCCTGCTGAAAGGCAGCATCCCCTTTTGTTAATTCAAGCCCATGAAGGGACTGAGGGGTCCTGAGGGACAGGAGCACCTAAAGCAGAGGGCAGCTCCAGAAAACCTCCTGCCGCATCCACACCCCTATCTGCTGAACCTCTTTTCTAATACCAGAAATGCAGTTAAAGACTGGTGCTGGTATGAGCTGGGGGGAGGGAAGTGGGGGAAGGAGAGATTGAGAGAGCACACATAGGTCAGGGAGGCAAGGGAGTCTGCCCCTTGTCTCCAGTGATTTAGGCCAACCATCCCTACTTGCACATAGGGGCTTGGATCTCCAGGGAGCAGAAGCTCAGCACTTTTGGAAAATCAGGTATTTTTAAAATGTCTCAGCTCAACCCTGCAAAAAGCGGAGCTCCTAGAACAGTGATTTTCAACCAAAGGACTCTTGGGCTTCATGAATCAAGGCAAAGGTTGGGGGCAGAAAAGGCTTATTTTCCCTTGTGCTCAGAAAAGGAGGGACTCCGTCTGCCTGTATCCACAGAGGGTGCCATTAAATTCAGAAAAGCTATGGAGAGATGCCTTGAGTCTAAAAAGGCTGAGAAGCACTGTGCTAGAGTAACTCTGTTTGTGTGAGCAGAGGCAGAAGGGTTTAACAACAGTGGTGACTCAGGCCATACCTTTGAAATGAAAACTTACTAAATCTGTAGGTCAGCTCCTGCCCTGACTTTCATGCCATGCCTGGCCTACTGACTTTAATGATATTTTGTAGGGGTTAGGTCAAAGCAGAGAATGATCTTGTGTCTCCTCTACCTTCTGTCCAGTTCCCTTCTAAATACATGTGAAAGAGGATGCAGTTAAACATATCACTACACTTACTGTATTATTTCAGATGTATTTTTAAAGTTATGTCAAGGGCACCTACAGCATCTGCATCAGACTTCCTTTAGAGCATTTAAAATATAAATATAAAAATAATAAATGGTGATGAATTAAATGGTGTCAGACATTAGCAATGACCTCTCTTGTTGCAGAAAAACACTCATCCACTCTGATATATAGATCTCTCTCCGTCTCCATCTTACTAAAAGCTCTGCATGGAGATTTTCAGAAGACAGTTGCCATCCTGTTATTTATAATGTCACATTTCTATTATTTTTTACTGGTGAGAAACAGCCCAGAAAGGACCATTAATGGGTTGATTTAATATAGCTGGTCATCTTTTTCACTATAGATAGCAACAGAACTGGAGGGAGAAACCTTTTTTTAATTGAAAGTGTTGCCAAAAGCTTGTTTTTCCCTCAAATTTCCAAAAAATCTGAAATAATAAATATTATTTTCTGCTATTTTTACCCTCTTATACCCCTTTTTCTTTCTTTCTTTCATAGAAAAGATTGCCTTAAATAAAACATTTCAATTAAAATATCATTTTTATTAAAAATGTTTTCAGTGTATGCTTTGAATGGTTCTTATTATTATCATGCAAAAAAAAAAAAAATCAAACACAAAATGCTGTCTTCATGTTAATACCCTTCCTGTTGCTGTTAGCTGATCTGAAACCTACTGAAGTCAAAGGAAAAAACCTCCAATGAGTTCAGTGTTGTTTGGATCAGACACTGGGTTGTATTCAGGTTGTCCAAATCCAGTAAGGATTAGGCCTGAACAGATACAGAGCTCTGCTTCAGTACTGACATGTTACACACACATAAGTGCTATGTCTATGTCTGCTTGGCATTCTTTAGAGCAGACACTGGCACTGCATACCTCTCATTCAATAGTACTTGTTTTAACCCATGACAGCTCTGGAAATGCCCAAACTCAGTTAAGCAATCATAATGCTGAGTTGAACACCAGTACAATAAGCTCATGAGGCTTTGGTTTAGATTAAGACTTGCTCTCTGGCTCTGACCTTGACACCAAGTGGGAGGTGCCCAGATGAGGTTGTAAAGCCAGATCAAATGCTTACTGGAGTCAAGAGAAAGGCTCCCACTGAACCCAGTGGGTACTGGATCGGGTCTTTAATCTGGTAAATTGGTACAGTCCCCTGGCAGGCTAGCAAGAAGTGGTTTCAAAGGCCACGGTCCACAGTATTACACTACTGACAGTGCAGCATCATCATGCCCTTCTCAAAGAGAAATCACCTAAAGAAGGGGCAGAGAAAAGAGGAAAGAGAGAGAATTACCTGAACAAAAGTCTTTGTCCTGGCTCCTTCCGGATAATATTTAGTTTGTAGTAGTGGCGTAGGGCTCTGGACATTTTCTCATAGGTCATATTTGTTCTGTTCTGTTTGTCCCAAAATAAAAAGGAGAGCAACAAAAGGTAATTAAATTCTTCATTTCTTTAGCTCTTCTTGGAGCTTTATATCACAGCTAGCTGAGGAAACTACCCTAGCTCATGAAGCAATTGGCAGATCCATCCTTCCCCTCCAGCCTTCATGACAAACTTTTCTGGTTTAGTCTTTCTATGGAGCAATCTGAATGCAGGTTACTTCAAAAACACTGAGGGTAAGATTTTAAAGGTCATGCTGGACCATACACAAGAAAAGGCTCTGTCAATTGAAGAAATGACTTCAAACTGAAGGAAGTTCTTGCTCAACTCAGCAGGAGTGTGGTAGGCTTCTTTCTAAAGAACGGCCTTAACGATGTATGGACAATAGCTAATAGACTGCATTTGTCAGCATCTTTCCTGTTAAGTGCAGGGCTCCTCTGGGATTCTTCTCCATTAACAAGTTAATGTTTATGGAGCTCTTTGGACAGAGAGATCCTGTTTCTCTTCTCACTTAGGCTCCTGTAAATCAAGCTAACTCCATTAAAATGTTTATCTGTTTACATTACAAAACTGCCCACACAATTTAGCACATTGGAAATCCCAGCTCAGGAGAGGAGACAAGGTGTTGGCAGAGGTGGGCTGATGTGATGATTTGTAGTAGCAGGTGCCACCAGGCAGAAACATGGTGGACAAGCAGAGTTGTGTGTGGGAAGCTTTTTAGGGAGAAGTTCCGCATTTAGACCATACTAAATCTGTGAAGTTTTAAGTGATGTTAAAGTTAGAACATCCTGTGAGTAGTCACATGTTAAGAGTTAATACAATTTCTTTGCTGCACAGCTTTGACTTATCACTAGAGAGCTGGTGAGCAGGGGTTTGTCTAGGAATCAGGACACCTGGGCTCTATCCCCGCTCTGGGTGGTGTGGGGGTCTTGGAGCAGTGCATCCTGGGATGCTGGAGTACTGTAAAATTGCTTATTTTATCTCCATGAAACAGAAAGAAGTTACCCTAACATGACCTAGGTAGCATAGCCCAGAATTAACCCTCACCTGAAGTGGCATAACTCTGAGATGCTCAAAGGGCACTTAGCACAAGTTAACAAGCTTTAACATGCAGATACTTGCATTTGAAGTGCCTTTAGTATGGTCAAAGTGTAACGTGTAACTTCACCCTTATAGCGTTTGCCTGTTCCAGGCCTGGCATGGGTTATCCATCAACACTCCTAGGGTACACCAGCAACAAAGCACTGTACAGCATGTGGGTGTTCAACACCTTCTAGGTGTCCCAAGATGTATCATTCTAAAACTGAGGCCCCCAAAAGTTATTACTCATTTTTATTAAATCTTGACCTTTTCTTCAATCACAGTCCACATAACAGGAATACAGCACCTCACCATAACCACATTGCCAATGCAACTTCTACTGTTTGGCAGTGTTAGGTTGAAAATGAGCAAAATCATTCTTAGACAAGAATGTTCTGAAGTCTGTTATAACTGATGTTTGTCATAGCACAATATTTTCTCCCACCCTGAAAGAACAGGTCTTATTAATGCAGAGAGAAATGCTAAGTAATAACCTTCAGAAACAGAAAATGGGTAACTTGTCTCAAATCCCAGGTGAGTCCCAAAATAGAAATGCCTGTCTTTTTTATTGGAAAGTTCCAGTCCAGAAACATACTATTCCTCTATACTTCAGTCTAACCTGAGTGTCTGTTAAGCTCATACCTGATGGAGTGAGGTAACTTGAGGGAACAGAATCATTACAAACTGTAATGCATATAGATTTAATAACTAACTATCTTTACACCAAACTAAAAGGCTCTTTATATGCCTAGCTTTTTGCGGCTCCTGTTGCTGAAGACTGGACTATTTTGTAAACAGAATGAAAGATTAAATTTCTCAATAATATTTTTTCCCTCTTGCATTCTCTCCATCTAATGTTGTGGGATAAACCTATGAAACCTCTTAGCGCTATGAAAGTCAGCATTTCACAGATAGAAAATGCCTCCTGCTCTTTACCTTGTGGTTTCCCCACAGCCGGGCCAGCCCATTGGGATCCACTATCCGAAATATTTTGGACTCCTTGTCCTCCCATCGGATGAAGTTTTCGTACCGGCTGTCAGAAAGCAGCTGATAGACGTAATCCCAAAGCAGCCTGCAATCTGTGAAGAGAGGGGCAAGAAAATGTCATTCAAGTAGAGACATGGAAAAGCATAGGCTCAGGGGTGACTTGGTGGCAGCCTATAAGTACATGAGAGGGGTGCAGCAGGAACTGGGAGAACGTCTGTTCACCAGGGCACCCCATGGGAAGACAAGGTCCAGTGGACACAAACTCCTGGAAGACTGTTTTTGGCTGGACATAAGGAAAAACTTCTTTACTGTCTAAGTCCCCAGGGCCTGGAATAGAGTCCCCCCAGACATGGTGCAAGCACCTACTCTGGATACTTCCAAAAAACACTTGCATGTCCATCTTGCTGGGATCATTTGACCCCTGCTGACTTCCTGCCCCTTGGGCAGGGGGCTGTACCTGATGATCTTGCAAGGTCCCTTCCAGCCCTAATGTGTTATGAAATCTGTGAAATCTATGAAGTAGTTTTACATGAGATACATTTTGGGAGGTACCAGATGGGGCTGTAATATCAGAAGAAATATTGCTTCTCTTTCACTGTTTTTAATAGTCTTGAGACAACACAAAGCACTGCCAAAGCAGGCAAAGCACCCTGAAATAAAATTCTACAAAGGACTTGGATTGTTCATACTGATGGATATAAAAATTGTAACAGGATATACCATCTTTTCAAATTGGTCTGAACCCATTTTAGGACACTAATGATTGCAAATTGTTACAGCTGATGTGACTCAAGAGGCTTGTTTCACATGGATGAGTATTTGTATGATATCCACCAACACAACTGCTCCCAATTGATAATGTCAAGACAGTCTGATCAAGGCAGTCCATTGTATCAGTGGAGAAGTCCACTGGTAAAAAACGTGTGCTTTGCTATACCTTGTTTGCCCAGCATGGTTTTATAATGATCCATACATAAAGCTGGTATTTTCACCATTTCTAAATTTGTTTTTCAAAACAAATTTTTTTGGGGAAAAAATCAAGTACTATAATTATTTTAGAACTATTGAGAGGTTAAATGCTTTCTATTTGGACAACTGATTCAAAATTTCCTTCTGGCAAATGCTTTTTATGCTGCTAATTAAAAGTCTGACAGATACTTAGGTTTTAGTTTGGTGTCTTTCAGTTGCACAGCGGTCTCTTGGGGCAAAGGAAGCCAGGGGTAGATCTACTTCCCCTTCTGACTTGTGATGTCTGTATAGCACAGTATAACAACAGAAAACTAGGAATTATGGAATCAAGAATTCCACAGAGGGGTCAGTTGATGTCATACCCACACGGGAGCAGCTCAGTCTGCCAGAACACCAACATGGCCTTATGTCACCTTTTATTGCGAAGGCAGCAAATAACATTTCCTCACCAGCAAGCCAGTGAAGGACAGCCTTGTATATTAGTTAAAGCACAGAACAAGGAGCCAGGATATCTTTGTTCTAGGTCCAGCGCTATATGTCACTCACTTCTGTATAGGGTTCCTCTCCTGTTTGTTTTGGTTTCGCTATTAGTTAAAACTGGTATGATAATATATATGGTGGTGTGTGTATGTATATAATAAATATAATACACGAGTAGGCTTAAAAATAGCTAGAGATTATAGGAGTTCTACATTGATTCCCCATTTTATAAACATAAGGAATATCTCTGAGTCCTGTACTAGCTTTAAAAGAGAGGTATCCACTGAATCTCTCTTAGGGCTACTGAAAGGAAAAAACCCCACGTACCTTCATGTATTGCATGAACCTGTCCACTTAAGAAAACTAAATACCACAGCACCCTGGGGCTCTTCTCTTTTGACTAAATACAGTGTCCATTATAAGGTATTTGAAGCCTCCCTGTCAACGACCAAGACGTTTCATAGTGTTGTTCTTCTTGAACAAGAAGGAGTCCTATGTGGAAGATGGAGCTGACTAAAATGTTTTCATCAAAGTATTTTTTGGATTAAAATTTGCATTTTTTTCCCTATAAATTTGTTTTCCCAATTTTTTGTTCATTGGTTTTTAATTTTTCTTTTGTTTCAATATAAAAAAATATCAATTTTGGACCAAATGGAAAATTTTAGTGGGAAATAAATCTGAAAAGTTCCCTTAATTGCCTACACAAAACAACTGGTATTTTTCAACCATCTGTGTTTCATACAACATAGACCTACAAAATTCAATCCTGCAAGGGATAAGAGTCATGTGTAGGCCACTTTGCATTCATAATTAGCATATTTATCTGGAATCTTTTACTGATATAAATGAGCACCTCAAAGTCCTTACCATCTTTGCTTCATAATGCTCCTGGCCCAATCTTACAGATGAGAAACTCAAGCTAAGGGCTAGACCCACACCTGCACTTAGACACCAAACTGCCACTTTATTAACTTGCATCCAAAACTGTGATCTTCACCCTCCTCCATTAGTTGCCATTTAGTCCTGGAGGCACTGAAGGCCTACAGGCATCTATGTTTCTTGAAATGAACCCCTTCAGCTCCTCTCTGTTTGCTTCTGGGCAAGCCTAGGAGTACCTGAATCCTGATGGTACTGGCTGAGTAGCTTGGCACCACTCTTTCACATGAGGATTCACAAATTAACCATTCCTTTGCCAGTTCCACATGCAGGGCTTGATCCAGTAGGCCTGCTTTGGGAACACCAACCACGCTTGGCCTCAGATAGAACAGCTTTAGTTGTGCCACTATTTCCTTTTTCTTCAACAACCTGATAATTAAGAGTGTTAACTAAGGGAATGTAGGAGATGAGGATGCATTTTCCTTCACTATTGCCCCAGGGAGGTCTGAACCTACATCTCCCACCTTTCAGGAGTGTGCCTTAACCACTAGGCAGGAAGATGCTGTAGTGCCAAGGAGAGAAATTCTTTAGTCTTGTTTTTTGCGAGTGGGAAATATCTGCATGACAGCCTTGCCCCAATACATAATGAAATATTTTATATGAAGTAGTCAATAGGCTGGAGATTAGATCCCCCCTCATGTAGTAGTGAAAAAGTGATTCTCTCTCTCTTATCAGGGCTAGGGACAGAAATTACAGGAAAACCGGTATAAGTGACTGGAAACCGGTTCAAATCTGTAACACAACAGAAGTTCAATTCACATAAACTACTTGCAAAATGGCTAAAAACAGTTTAAGATAAACCTGGATGGATGTAGTATCAGACTTAACTGATTTAGGTTACAGCAGTTTATGGAACTTCTGTCCCAGATCCCCTCCAGATTCAAGTTAACTCACAGTCCCGCGGCATCACAAGAAGTTTTGCACCTCTGCCACAATTGCAGGGTAGGCAGGCTAGCCTTGGCCCAAGCTGACTGTTACAGCCCAGCAGGGAGGCGTGCTCTAGAGTCCCCCTGCCCGGCTTCTGGTTTGGGCCATTACAGGCACGTGGTTGCATTTCCGGAATCAAAAGTGAATTTCTGTTCACGTGCTTATTGGTTGAATCCACACAGCTTAGACTAACCTGTGAAGATTGAATCAATTCAGCCTCAGGCTTTTTTATTGTATTTAGCCCCAGTGACTATTTAATTATTTCATGCAAAGTGGAACAGCTCCATCAGAAGTCACAGAGGTGGTGACCAGAATTAGTCTGAAATCAAGCAAAAGGAAGGGCAGGGTGGCACCTCAGGGTACTTCTACATGTACTCTGGGGGCAGGTGGGGGTGCGGTGCTTTAATTAGAGTGGATCCCAGAGCTGCTCTAATTAAGGCACCACTGTGTCTCATATATCAGCATGTCTGCGCTTAAAAACGGTGGCGGGGGCGCTTGAACTAAGGCTTGTTCGATGAGCTTTAGTTCAAATGCCCCCACCACCATTTTTAAGGTGATACACGAGACACAGAAGGCTGCTGGAGCACAGGACTTGCCATGCTCCAGCAGACTCGATTAATCGCAATTGAGTCTGCTCCGATGCAATGGAATTCCAGTGTGTCAGAGCAGCCTCACTCCTCATGTACAGGCACCCTTAGAGGCTAACTAGTTCACAGCAGCATGAGTTTTCGTAGGCAACAAATTACTTTGTCAGCTGCCATCAGGTTTTCTCCTACAAGGAGCAAAGGAAGGGGAATTTGATAGTTGCATTTGCTTTCTCCTTTTCATGGTGCTCATGCTCATATGCTGTGTTGGTGACTGCCCATGTAAGTACGTAAGACAGTAAGGTAATTCATTCCTTTTTGTAAAGAACAGTGAGATCTTTCAATGGAAAACTCTATGGAAAAAAACAACTAGAAAACACAAGGATTCTAATTTTTAAAAAGTCTTTCCCCTCCAACTCTTCTCTCTTCTTCCTTTTCTTTCCACTTCTCCCCTGCTCCACCAAAACATTCTCTTTCCCTTGTCTGACCATGAGTGGATTCAGTCACATGGCCCTTTTGAAAACCCCACTCTGGAGCTCTACTGAGTGGAATAATCCATATAGCTAAAAGAATTACAAAAGAGGCAGAAACCTTTGCTCCCCTGCACTCAAGTTATTAGGTTATTTATTTCTATTGTAACCTTCAAGGGACAATGTATTAACAAGCAGGAACATGCATAGGGATGAGTGTGTGGTCCTGTAATGGAGTATACAAGCTCCCTGCTGGCCCAGAAAGTGGTAATAATATGCTGTTCTGGGCTCAATCAACCCCACCATATGAGAGATATCAGGCATGATAAGAGCAGAATAAAGGGGGTGGGGCCTGGGAGGGCTGGATACAGCCTGGTTGAGAGCAGCCCAGGCAAAAATGTATATTTTTTTAGGGATATTTTGCTCTGATATTGAACCCATGCTTTCACAGACACCTGCAGGTGTATTTGACTAGGGTCATAACCTTCCCAGCATGACTCTGTGGGAAGAGAGACTTGCTGCCCTTTAGGATCCAGGAACCCTGGAATGGGTGGACTTGTTTAGCATCATCTGAAGGGCTGGACCCCCTACATTCTCTCTGTTTCCGACTGTCTAAACCAATGGGTCTTTTTAGACTTAAGACACCACACATTAGATTCAAGGGCCCCCTTGAAAAATGCTAGCTCTTAGTTTTCACTTGATTTTGTTTTTCACTTGTTTTTAGACTACAGGAAGATCACAGAACAATTTTTTCTGTTCAAAAAACTCAGACAACAACAGGTCAGAATGCTTTTAACACTATAGATACCTATTTGAAGTCTTTGTGTTTGGCTTGTGAATCACGTTTGCATACTTAACGGTGCTAACATGGCATGGCACCTCTGTGGCATCCCTGAAACGATCTTAAGACACCTCAGGATGCCGTGGGGTGAGAATCAATGATCACTGGCCTAGAGAATGCAGACCAGAGGCTGGTGAGTGCTAGACCCTATTATACTTGTAGGAAGGGAAGCCTGTGACATGCATATTTCCACTCCTTAACAAACTGACTACAAACCTCATGATTAACTTTCAGGATTCTTCTAGGTTCTGGCTTGCCCAAATCTTTTTACATCAACCGATTTAATTATATATATATTTTGGAATCAGTTTTTGGGTGCTTTGCTTGCCTCACTGCTTTGAGTGTGCTTGTGCATCAGTTATAAAACACAATTTTGCTTCCTAATTATGTTTCTATATCTATAAATCTATATGGCACCACTGGAGTCCAGTGAAGTAACTGGCAATATTTCACTGACTTCAGGAAAAAGTCTTGTATCTCAATTCAGTTTAAGCAGCAGTTAGCTGTATCTGCACAGCCTATAGTTCTCCACTGGAAACCACCATGTGTTAATCTCTCAATGGCTCAGTAAAATAGGAGTATAAGGGATATGTTTTAGATTAACTCTCTGCTCATGAAACCATGTATATCATCTTGTATTTTGTATGTATTTGTGTGTGTGTGTGTGTGTGTTTTACTTCATTACTATGGAAAAGTCCATGATAAAAGGAAAATGATAAGAATAGTAGGATGACCTCAGACTGGAAGAAGGTGCATGATCCAAACCCAGATCTGGATTCTGCTTTAGGCTTTCTAATGTCATAGAAAAATGGCTGGAAGAACCCTGTTTTCTCTCATTGCCACAACTGCAGTTGAGCTTGTTCTCTAGAAATGTCTCTCCCAGGATTTAAGAGATAGACTCTTCAGGACATATCAAAGTTAAATAGAAACAATGAGGGTGACTTCTCTATAGCAGGGTCCTCCTAACAATGAGAGGCCCCAGCGTCTACAGTAAGGGCTCAATTCACCGCTAGGTTCTGGCAGAGGTAACGAAAGTGATAGCTTTCTAATGGTGGAAAAACTGATCACATGGGGCTGTAACAATACAATGAACTGCCAGAGCACATACAGCGAATTCAGCTGTATCATGTGCTGATACAGTTTGGCCCCAGGGAACTTTTCATGAATGATCACCTGGGGCTGTAACAGTACAATCACACAGACCAAACGACCACTCACAGAAGGATCACTACTATCTAAACCATCAATGAAAGCTCGTTCTATCTATCTATCTATCTATCTATCTATCTATCTATCTATCTATCTATCTATCTATCTATCTATCTATCTATCTATCTATCTATCTATCTATCTCTCTCTCTCTCTCTCTCTCTCTCTCTCTCTCTCTCTCTCTCTCTCTCTCTCTACTCTGATTAGTCTCTAAGGTATAAATCTACCCTGTTTTCTACATGACTTCAGATTAACACAACTAACTACTTCTCTGAACCATCCCAAACAAATGTTTATCTAATCTACTCTTAGACTTTCAAGGTAGCCTATTCCAGTGTTGAATTGCCCTCCTGGCTAGAAAATTCTTGAATATACCCAACCTAAATTTCTCTTGTTGCAATTCAAGCTTATTACTTCTTGTCCTGTTCCCTGTAGAAATAGGGCACATCTACACATGCACGTTAATGAGGAGTAGCAGCCCATTTTACTGTGCATCATAGCTTTGAGTAAAAAATCCATGCAAATATGCTAAGGCGTAGTAAAATGGGCTACTGCACATGAAGCATCACTTAAAAGGTATGCTAAGAACTTTTTTTCCAACTACTCAGTTGGTCTAATAAAAGTTGTCACATCTACTCAAAGAACTTTGTCTGCCTATGTCCTTAGACCAACATAGCTACAACCAAAAACCCACTTAAAAAGCATGCACTCTTGGTAGTGCACACTGGGAGAGCCTAATGTGGATTTATTTAGTACTTTACTTTGGAGGTACGAAATTTAATGTGCATTAGGAAAAACACATAAATTGCACATGTAGACATGCCCATTGAAAATAGCCTATCATTATTCTCTTTTTAACAAACCATCTATGTATTTGAAGATGGCTATCAAGTTCCTTCTTAGTATGCAGTGAATCCCAAGTGCTCATCTGTATTACTGTAGTCAAGCCAGTCATGCCCCAATTTGCATTTGTGGCTTTGATTGTTCCATCTTAGTGCAGAACTCTGCACATGTCCTCAATGACTTTCATTTTATTGATTTTGGCACATTTCTCCAGTTTAGCAGGGTCATCTTGAATCCAGTTCTGCTTTCCACTCTAGCCATCCCTAGAACGGATCCAATTTAAACAGCGCATACAAGCCCCTTCTCAAAACTGGTTCTGCTCATGAAGAGTGGAATCTTGTCAACCCTGCCTCTCCCTTTGCTCCTGCATTCCTTGACCACAGAAAGACATTCTTCCTCAGCAACCAGTCCCACTTTTTAACTGCTTGTAAATCCTTGGCTTACTTTTAATGCCTGATCTGAGGTTCCTGTTCATCCACATAGGCCTCTGGCCTTTCCCCACCAACTTCTCCTCTTGCTTGGGATGCAGGTCCACAATAGTATTTGTACTTTTGCTTTAAAATAGTTCCATGCTCTTTGCATATCCATGTTTTCAGCTTTCATGTCCAACTGATTTGAGAGTTTAACCTATTGCCTTAATTTTTCAAAATTCTCAACCTACGCATGGCCCTTTTGAAGGCTAAGCCCCCTGTTATAGACCTATACTTGTCCCTTCTGCAGCTAAGTCAAAATTGAATTAGTTTATAAACACTTGCTCCTCAATGATTTCTCACAACCAGTTCTATAAGATCCTGACTACTAGCCAAAATTAGATCTGAGGTAGCTTTGCCTCTTGCTGGTACAGTGACCATCCTTCCCCACAGTATGACAACTTGGGGATACGTAGTGCTATAGAAAAGTTGTGCATTTAGAAGAAAAAGGAGAATACTCCTGTGTGATTAGCTGCTACTTCGAAGGCATACACCGAGACCAGGATAAAAAACAAGAAAAAATCTGTAAATTTCATGGGAATTAAAAATGTTTGTAGCTATGTATGCTAAAATAATTAACATAACCCAATCTCCTGTTTCATGTTGTAAATTGATCTTAGGTGGGGGTTAGGGAGAAACTATCTGCCTTATTCCTGCACAGCATTGTACAGTTGGCTGGGTGAAGCTTGGAGGTGTTTCAGTGAGGACAATTTCATTTTTCTTTGTCTGCTACTTGAGGCAGGATGCCAGGCTGCTATAGTAAAACCTCCTGACAAACAACTGTTTGTACTGTTCTGTAAAATCACACTGGGGCTAAGGAGAAGGTTGCCAGACTTTACAGTACAGTACAATAATTGCTACATTGCTCTCTGCCTTGAACCCAGATACGGGGCGAGGGGAACAGAACAACCCCAGACTACTACTGTGAATATGTGTGATATTGGAAATGAGGCAAGAACACAGAAAAGAAAATCTGGGTTTGTCCTGTTGCAAGCAGGAACAGGGGGTGGGAAGGCTTAAAGCACATTGTCTTTTGTGTTTGTGGGAAGAGGTCAGAGTGCCCTCCTCTGGGTTGTATGCAATATGGGCCAGGAATTGAGAAACAGGGTAACTGAAACTCTCAGCCATCCGGCATCAAAGATTCAACAAAGGGCAGGAATGTAACCGCAGCCCTGATTTCTGTCTGGCTGCAGACAAGGAATTTACTTCTTAACAAGCAGGCTGAAAGCAATATAAAACATACAAGGAACAATTTCCCCATACCAAACAGGTATTTCCAGTATAAGTTGCAGGTGCTGTTTTCTCTCATTATCACAACTGCAGAGAGCAGTTGAATTTGTTCTCTAGAAACGTCCCTCCCAGGATTTAAAAGACAGACTCTTTAAGACAGGTACTGCAGTTAAATGGAAACAGTGAGGGAGACTTCTTTGTAGTAGAGTCCTCCCAACAATGAGATGCCCCAGAGTCTACAGCAGGGGCTCAATTCATCTCTAGGTTCTGGCAGCAGTAATGAAAGTGATAGCTTTCTAACGGTGGAAAAACTGATCACATGGGGCTTTAACAGTACGATGAACTGCCAGAGCGCGTACAGCGAATTCAGCTGGATCATGTATTGATACAGTTTGGCCCCAGGGATTTTCTCATCGTTCCGACATAAGCAGTAAATTACACTTTCCCGCTCCTTTCAAAATCTTATGGAGGGAATGATGGTGGAAACACTACTTGTTCCCCCTGCCATGTGGGAATTCCTTTTCGGACCACAGCCAACCTTGCTGATAGCAGTATGAAGTGAAGACTCTGAGGCCATGTCCAAATGCAGAGTTGCATCAGTTTAACTAAAGGTGTGAATTTTTAAATCATCCGGGTAAAACAGTGATAATTCCTGTGTGACCATTCTCACTCTAGCTTAAACCAAGCTTATTTCAATTTCACTTGTGACAATTAGGAGCAGCACTTTCCTATGTAGGGTAGAACTACAGACATGATTCTTACTTAAACTGAGGCCTCTTCTCAGCTCTCCAGCCTTCAAAATGGGCTTTGGAGTGGGTGTAAACTAATGTAAAGACCCTACAGCATAAGTGTAAAATGTTCAACCTTCAGGGACAACATTTTTATATTATCCCAGGTGTGCCAAAGAAGTAATATATACCACTTCCAGTTAAATGCAGTGTTGTTGAGAGGCAGAAACACTTAGTCTGAGCATAGTGCTGCTGGAATGCAACTGCACCAGTGATTCTCAACCAGGGTGCCATGAGATCCTTCTAGGGGTGCCCTGGGATGCCAGTGAACATTAACACCATTAGTTATGTGAACACCTTCACTTGATTCACACATAAACTCACAGATTTAAAATAGGAATCCATAGCATCAAAAAATTCTAAACAGTTGTGGTCTTTCTGAATTCCTTGTAATAGGAGAATTGCTTTTTTTTTTTTTTTTCCTAGTAAAAAAAAACAAGTGAAAGCTAAGAGCTGGCATTTTCTGCATGGTGCCTTCAGTCTAAGGAGGGGTACCCTGCATCTAAAAAAGCCAAGAACTACTGACCTACAGTTTCCAGTTCTGCAGGTAGCCTGCAGCTACCTACCATGCTAGAAGCAGTATAGCTATGTTTGCGTGAAGCCAGTGCATGGCATGCTGTGTCCTCTCAGCACCTACAGCAGACACTGTATAGCACTGATCTGGAACAAGTTTCTCAAAATCGGGCCCAAAGCCCCATTCTAGAGAATCCTCAGGGATGCTGGGATACAAATGCAGGACAGTCCTGTGTAACTTAGGAGAGCTAGTCACTTGGTCAAAATTAGAATTGAACTCTTTAATCTAGAATTGCTGTAGCAAGCATTTAAACGGAGCAGAAAATCTTCTGGTTGGATGGCAAAGATGAGAAGTGACAGGATATATCTGCGTTAAAATGGATTCAACTGGACTTTTCTTTGCATTAAAACTCTTAACATGCCTAATACTAATTGGTGACACTATTCTTAGTACTGTGCCATCTAGCCCTGCTGTGCTGAAAATGAGGTTGGGATCTTAAGAGCCTTGCGGTAGCCAGACTTCTAATATTGCTACTACTGCCACCCATGTGGAAGCTCTTCAAAAATATACCTCAAAGCTAAGACTGCAGACTTCACAGTCAACTCTCATTAGCTGGTCCTGTCAACATTTTTTTCCTTCCAAAAAAGGGAAGGAACAGTGATTTGCAGCTTGTATGACAGCTCTCCTGCTAGCAGCTCAGTTTGCACAATGAAGTTCACACTTGCTCTTACTCTGCTGCTAAGGTGTGTGTGAGGAGGGAGGAGCAGCAGTCAAATCTGACAGCTAAGCACATAATTGAATGAAAAGCCTGAGGACTTAGTCTACCTAGGGAAAGGGCCTGGAATAGCTAGTGCAGCACAACTGCTCCACAATAGCTCCCTGTGTGGACACTATTCCAAAATAAGAGTGACTTTATTCCAAAATAATGCCTCCACTCACAAAACAGGCTAAGGCTATGGACAAACCTAGCTTTTAAATGCTTTAAAGAGGAGGGAGACCTGCTACTGAGGAGCATGCATCGGCTGTTAGTATGCAACTAGTAGGTCTCCATGCTGCTGTAGGGATATCTAATTGGTAGGTCTGTCTATATACCTGAAGTGTTCTCGAATATGAGTGATTTTATTCCACAACAGAGTGACCACTTGAGGGAGTTATTTCAAAATAGCTAATATAATATCAAACTAGCTCTGCCAGCCAACTTCTTCCTTGTAAACAAACAAGTCCTCTCAAAATGGGGAACTGAAAGGCTTAGTATATGGCAAGACCTGTGGTTGTGATTCTGAGTTTCTCCTGGAAGACTGGATGGTAATATATTCACCTAGAAGGCTGCTTCTGCTCTGGGTATGTCCATGTAGCAGTCACAGAAATGACTGTACTGTAGAGATACCTGATCTAGCTTTTAAGCTCTTTTGGGACCTGGTAGCAGTCTAGACATAGCACTACAGAGCTCAGCGTGGAATAATTTACGCTGCTTCTCAGGTTTAACGCTAACTCAGGTATCTCGACTTCACAGTCACTGCTGCGCAGACATATTTTGTGCGTCCTCAGTCATTCTGATGGCAGGGCTGGCAGCTGCGAAGCAACCAAGCTGCAAGGGACTCTGTTGGCACACCCTTTCCCTCCCCTCAGCTGCCAAGAACTAAGTCCAACTGGGCCCCAAATTCTGTATCAGGCTACCCACCCCCCTTTAGTCATGCCCCCAAATTCACTGGGCCACCAGTAGTTTGGCAGACCAGATGTTTGACAGCTTTGATTTAGACCAGTGGCGTCTCAACCTTCTGGACCCATGGGCTAGATGAGTGACACAGAGTCAGCTGTGCGTCAACCCAGATCTGACAGTGCACTGGCCTGATCCTGCATGCCTACCCACCCAGATCTGACCCTTCACCAGCCTGATCCCGTGCAAAGGTCACATTATTCACCCCACGGAGCTCTCCGAGGGGCAATTGACACTCTCATTGCTTTCCTGCCACCACATTACTGGTCCCTTGCGGTGCCCCGTGGGCCATATGACATGACACTTCAGGCCAGATCTGACCTGCAAGCCAGGGGATGAGCACCCCTGATTTAGACTATAAGCTGTCTGGGACATGAACTGTCTCTTACTATGCATTCAAAGGCATGTGTGGGGCCTTGATCTCCTTTGCAGTCTACAGGCACAACTATAACAACAAAGCAAAACAGAGGTGCACGTTCTTTCAAGTACGATACAAGATACCCTGATAGCAGCTATGTTCAGATCTTGCTAGCACATGTGCACACAAATTGTAAAGCTTTAGCTCTACTATTAACCTTCTTAGAATAGACGTAGTAATGCATGAAGTAATGCATTAAAAAGGTGCTTGTGACTCTACACCATATTGTAACTATACCACATTGTACAGGAAGGGAGATAAGCCAGGGGTGTCAAAGATATAGCCTATGGGCTGTATTGGGCCTGCAGAACCACATCATTTGGCCCTTGGTGCTAGCCCTACTGATTCAGTGCCCATGGCACCTGCTCTGGCCCTTCTGGGAAATGAGCTGCATGAAGTGCCTGCTCCATATGGTCCTGGGGCAGTTGCCACATGTGGCACAGTCTTGGACCAACCAGAGCAGACACCATGCGCACTGGATCCAGTACATGATGGAGGGAATGAGGGGAGCCTGGTCCTTGGGCCTGATTTGGTATGCAGGGCCAACCCTGCACTGGACTGGTCTCAGGCCACTCATCTGCTCCACAGGGCCAGATGAGTTGGACACCCCTGAGATATGACCTATTGCTCTAATTCTATATTGTCCTGGTAGAACTATAGAAATAAAGAGAACTCAACCCTGCTCCAAAATGGTAATGTTCTTCTAGCGCAAAAATTGTGCTCATACCAGATCTATTAAGAAGAAATACTCACCCTTGAACCTGAGTCCTGAGAGGTATGTTGAGGAACAACTGGTCACCAGGTTACTTGGGATTTGTTGGGTTTTTTTGCAATGCTTAAGCCTACATATTTGTTCTTGCTAATATAAGATCTTAATCAGCAAAGTTTCTTTTTTTCTCATTGTTTTAAAACAAGCCTTTTAATTTGATGCTAATTTTGGAGATCAACACAAACTGCTTCACAAGTGAAGCTTGTTCAAGGTTCAAAATAAAAAAAAACCTTGAAGAGAAGAGAAGAGAAGAGAAGAGAAGAGAAGAGAGAAATACTTTAATAGACAGTGTCTCACCTATTAAAAATTGCATGCTTACCAACCCTCCATTTAAAGGAAAATAATGGGGAAAAACCCAGAAATTGCTTCCCTTCATTGAACTTCAGGATGACATTCAACAGTGCTAGAGCAGTTTAACTGTGTGGATTACTTGGAGCATAAGTCATTCCCAACCTATGTTTTGATGCTCTATGTGGGGCTGAATTTCATCTTCGGTGATCATGCTGGTTTGCTCTGATTTAAGGGGTTGCTCCTAAGAGCCTGTGAGAACCAGAACGCTGTAAGGCAAGTATCACTCTCCTATTTGAATATGGGAAAACTGAGGCAGAGATAGCAAGTCATAATTAGAGCTAGGAGCAGAACATGCTTCCATGTCTTTTGGCAGGGGAAGGGTTTTGGCTGCCTTTATAAAAGTATTTACTATAATGCTCAGTAGTAACAGTCCAATACATGACTGGGGGAGATAACAATCCTCTCAACAGTTTAAACATCACACTGCTTTTTCTCAGACTCTTGGAAAGGGAAAAACACTTGAAGCTAAATAGAGCCCAGTTGCTAAGGTAACCCAACTGATAAGAACTGCATACTAACAGACATTAAGAGAAGCAAGAAACTCACCTGCCTTTAGCCTTCATTAAGAAAAATCAAAGTCAAAACCAATACGCAATTTTAGAGGAATATTAATGGAAGGTATGCTTTGGTTTTTCCAAACTATTTGCACAAATGGATCTGCCTGAATAAAGCCAAACAGGTTTGCATACACTAGCATTATCTGTACAATTCTCATTGTCCTGGCTTAAACACAAAACAGATGATGGATCTGAGGGAGTAGTCGATTCCCATCTAATTAGAAGTCATAACTCTGCTTCTTGACACCTCTTTTTCTTGCACATACACCAGCTCTCCATTATACTACAGAGGAGTAGTAGAAGCACAGTGGTTAAAATATACCATGATCGCTTTCCAGAACCTCTAGCCAGCAGTATGAAGTTCACCCTTATCATGGGCAAATGAACTAGCTTTTTTTTCCTGTGGAGGAAAATACATTTACTGCAAGAGCTTCTTTGAGGATGCTGCTCTACAGGGATTCTGGGTGTCGAAACAAAGGATTTTTAAATGAGTAAAGAGAGCATCCAGAATTTTATTAGCAAGGATTTACCTGATGAACCAGAAGGAACAAAAGCCAAGCTCTAACTGACAGACGTTAGGAAGAAACCTCCTTCGTGATAATGTAATTACATAATTACCATTTGCATGGCTTCTTGCATCTTCATTTTATAAGCAGCTGGTAGTGGCCCTTAGATTGGATCGTTGGTCTTAGCCAATGCAGCAGCTCCTGTGTTTCTCCCCAACAAACTAGCTGTGCAGTTGGGGAAGAGGTTTGTCACGGTCTGCTATAGCAGATACTTGGGTTGAAATCCTGGCCAGTGATGCCTTCTATGAGGTCCGGATTTCACTTTGACTGTAGCAACAGCTACTTTGGCCCATGCTATCACTACAGTTGCTGTGCAGGCCTAAGCCTCATGTACAATGCTCTCAGTAGTTTCAGCCAAAGGGATGCCCCTTGCCTCTTTTTACATGATATGGAAGTGTTTAAGCTATAAAGTTGCTTGTTTGTGGACAGATCCCCCCGGCCAGAGGTGCACAGGCACTGGAGCTTTCAATATGCAGATTCATGATCTTTCTTTTTTGTGTTCAAATTGGAACAAAGGTCAGAAATATAACATTTTCCACAGAACAGCAATGTTGGGAGCAGCATGAAGGTAGAAGACTCCGGCCTGGGTTCTAGCTAGGCCCCCAGCTCCCACTGGGACAGGCATTACCCCCACTGCTGTGTATCTATTTTATCCAGTTAATATTAAATGCAAGATGCAGCGGTCAACTTCAGAAGGATGACTGGCGAGGGGTCTGGGCAATATATAGCCTGACCTGGTGACTGGAGCACTGTTTTGGGAAGCAAGAGATTACAGTATCATACAAAAATAGGACTGGAAGGGACATCAGGAGGTCTTCTGGTCCAGCTCCCTGCACAAAGCAGAATAAGTTCTGTATAAATCATCCTAGACAAGCGTTTGTGTAAGCTGTTCTTAAAAACTTGGGGAACAAACCATCACACACAACTAGTAATCATATTGCTTGAAACATCAAAAACATCCTTTATCTCAGGTAAAGCAGAGGGATGAGAGTATTGTCCATGTCCTGCCATTGCAAGGATAGGACCTGGGTCTCCTACTCCCTAAGCAAGTGCCCTAGGTACTAGAGAACTAGGCTAAAAGGGAGAAAAGGCCTTTCTCCTCCTCCTCATACTTGCACAGGGTGACTCTGTTTCTCCAGAAAATATAGCTATGTGCTGCTTGAGCATGTGAAGGGTAAATAGGATCTTGCCCAAAGTGTCTGATCAGTAAAATTAATATTTTGAAAATGATCTTACATAAAAATGTTAGAGAGATTAATCAATTGCTGAGTAGAGGTCATTATTTTTCTAACAGACAGTCCAGAGCTCTATTGATCCAATTTTGAAAACAGGATGTTTGCAGATAAAAGCTAGGGAAAACATGTTTTTTTTATAGCAAAAATTAATTGAGTGAATGAGTGTGTGTGTGTGCATGCGTTTGTGTTAAGAGGTCTGGACCTAAATCCTGCCCTGATCTATGTTTTTTGCCAGCCCATGGTAGTGAAAGGGAAGACTTTGGCTTTTGGCTTTTAAAATATTTGAAATAGGAATAGAACCCGCAACACCTGCATCCCAACCTGCTGCTCCATCTGCCAGACCCCACTGCCTCCTTGTTTGTTCCCAAAGCAGCACATTGTTTTTTTAGGAGTATTTTTAGAAATCATAGCAATCACAGAAAATTAGGGTTGGAAGGGACTTCAGGAGGTCAACTAGCCCAACCCCCTGCTCAAATCAGGGCCATCCCCAACTAGATCATCTTATCCAAAGCTTTGTCCTGCTGGGTCTTAAAAATCTCCGAAGATGAAGACTCCACTACCTCTCTCAGTAACCTGTTCCAGTGCTTTACTACCCTCCTAACGAGAAAGTTTTTCCTAATATCTAACTTGAGACCATTGCTCTATTTTTAATTCCTTAGTATAGCAAATGGCTTAGCCAACAGAAAGCAGAACTCTTCCAATCTCTCAACCTACAAAGCACCGGCTTCACAGTGGAAGCATTCTCAATAGAGGGAAGCTTAAGGTGTTAAGGAGTTAATGTTGTCATAGAAAAAGATGGCGGAAAGGAGCTTAAGTCTGAGAGCAAAATGCTCCAGAGAGGAAAAGAAAACACAACATTACATGCCACTTTCCTTTCAGGGGCCCAGTTCTCCAGTCACTAAATTTGGGGTGGGTAGTATCTGGCTGTACTGTATAAGAATTGGGTACTGCTCCCTTTAAATAGTTTGTCAGCCCTTTGAAAAGTCTCTCTCTGTTTCAGAAGTCCCTGAACCCTGCCAGAACAGCAGCATAGGTATGTGGCAAGAAGCTACAGGCTGTCTGCAGTTAAAGACACATTTGTTTCAGCCTGACTGTTATCACTGTGGTTCTTTCCTATCACATCTGTGCACAGAGCAAAAGAGACAGCTTCAGCATTGATGCTTGTTGCAGTGCCCAGCGTGCTCTCTTCTGGTGTTGCAGATCCATTGCAGAACCCACAGAGAAACCAGAGCTAACCAACTGCTGCATAGGAAATGCTAACTCTCGTTTTCAAGCCTGAAGAGCTACTTTTTTTAACAAGAAAGTCAAATATAACTTCCGAGAATACACCTTACGTAAAAATGGAACAAAAACAAGGTTCCACGGAGGCTTCGTTCTAAGGGAACACAGCTAGTTTTGCACCTCTCCTAATATAATATCTGACAGACCTGCCAGGGGCTGAATGTGACATGCCATGTGTGATAAATACCAAAAGGAAAGACGAAAGTCATTCAGGCAAGGAACTAAATGTTGTGCCATTGACTCCTGTAATGTAAATGTCTCTATGACAGTTCCCTCTACTTGATAAGGGTCTGTGTCCTTCGCTATTCAGGGCAAGATGGTCAGATGGGATCCTTCTGACCTTTACAATCTGAGTCTTTCTGCTGTAAATAGTTTTCTTCAGTAAATGTGAGAAGGCTACAAGTTAAGTTCCTTTAGTGGAGTGTAGAAGTCTGATACCAAATAAAAGCCCTGGACTGTGGCACTGCATTTTCTACTGAACCGTTTATGCTACAAAGGAGTGTGGAATGTTCCCTTCCCTCCGTTATTTGGGGCATTCAGCATGTTTCTGAAGCATCTGGATTTCCCCTGCTCCCTCCTCTCACCCCCAACCCTGAGCTATTTACAGTTCCCTTTTAAGCACAAATAACACTTTCTGTAACCTCAGTTTCCTGGTTCAGCTGTTGTGATGTCAGTTATTTACGATAACACAAGTAAGACAAAGCCTGAGGTTTGTGTGGGATGGAGGTAAATTTGGGCCTGTCAGAAGGGACAGTCCTGGTAATAAGACACATCAGAAAAGCATAAGGCAGGTATCCCTGAGGAGAGAAGTAACCAGAATGGCCATGTCATACAACTGGGCCCGGTGCCGCGAGGTTCTGAGTACCCTTAGATGTTCCAGTGTCTCAAATTCTTTCTCAAGTCTCCTTCCAGCAGTTATTCAGTGCAACATAGGATTACACCCTTCAGGGAAAAGGACAATCCTGAGGCCTTATTTCAAAGGCCTCCCAGCATCACTCACTATTTAGCCTTGGAAAATGGTAGCCTTCCTGCAAGGACAAGTTCTAGAAAAGAACTAGATGCCTTCAGACAATGTCTTGGAGGAAGGTGGTTTGGCTTATAGTAATTCCTTCTCCTGCCCCTTTTTTCTTTTCTATTAAGTAGGTAAAACTGCTTAATGCCGTAGACACTGCAGGTTGTTTGTATTAAGTCAATTGATAGATCAGTGTCAGTGGAAGAAGCTGAAAATACTTCTACCCCTCATATCCTGCTTTGGTAAAAGCCTCATCTAAATGACTATGCATCATTTTCACTTAAAATGTGAAGAGAAGGATTAAAGTTTTGTAGCAAACCAAAGGTACTTAAAAGTGCTGTTAGGTTCTTTAACAGACTCAGGGAGAACTTCAGAATGTGTCCTTGTCCTAAAACCCTTTCCTTCAAACATTATTTCCTGCTCCTCTGATAGCATTTTCTATTTCCTGCTTTTTGGACCAATTCAGCTTGCAAGACACTCCATTAGGGATAGTCCTTTTTTTCAAGCCTATCATTTTAAAGGGCACTCATTGGCAGGAGGTAGAGTAGGAAGGACATTAAGGCACCCTCTACATGTCACAGGTATGGCACAATTAAATGGTTAATTGTGCAATTACCTTAAGACCAGCTATATGTGCAAAGTAGCTATCATATGATAAAAATTTCTAACCAGCTATAAAGTTAGACCTTGACAATGTTATTATCTTTATAGCTGGTTGCTATCCAGCATTAATTTGCATGTGTAGCAGTCTCCCTGGAGGCTGGGAGCCCATGAGCTGACAGGGTCCCTAGCCACAGGGGTTCACCATGCCCAGCATGAAACCCTGACCAGGGGATTATGGGTGCTGCAATCCCCAAGGCTTGGGGGTGCATGAAACCCTCAGGCCCAGTTGGTCATGGCTGCTGTGATCCTCCAAGCCTAGGAGTACATGGGCACCCCTGTGGCTGCGAGCCTCTTAACTGAGGGGGCTCTCAGCCATGGGAGCTTGCTTCTTGGTGGTGCAGGAAGAGCAGCAATAAGGTACAATGGGATCTAGTGTGCAATCCCACAACCACGCTTCCTGCCATGCACGTTTAGTATGGCAGGAGGCACAATTTTGTGGATCATGCATTAGATCCCATCATGCCTTTACCTGCATGTGTAGAGGGGGCTTGAAAAGCAGTAACCATAAACATTTTTTAATGCTAGTGCTGGATCAGAGGCAGGACATTCTGTTGGTATGTTTACTTACCTGAAAAAATGATATAAGTAATACTTAACTGCCTCCACAACAGCTACAGTGAGACTTACACAATGCCAGCACATTCTCTGAAGTTATCAAGTACAAATGGAAATTCAGATAGCTATAAATCTTATTCTCTGGTTCATGGTTTTTGCATGATGTGACAGGTGAAGATCACAGGTGTAGAGGATGTTACACTTACCTGCTATCCTTCCAATTGGCATTGAATGTTCCTCAGGAGGGGAGACAGACACCATGATGTGGTTCATGTATGCTAGCTCCTCTCGGTGGGACAGGTTGATGGGTTTTACCTCCCTGTGCAGCCCATCCTCAGACAACCTCGATGGTTTGAAATCAGAGTGCCTGGGGTTCAATATTAAAGGGTGCATGATGGGACTAGGCATCAGCTGGATGACTCGGGTGTTCTCTTGGCGGGGGCTGGAAGGCTTCTGAAGCACTTCAGAAGGAGGTGGGCAGTGGTTGTTCTCTATAGGAGACACTGAGAGAGGGTAAGTATCCTGATGGTTGTTCTCTTGCTGATGCCTTGTTCCTGGGACCCTCTCAGCTGGGGAGAGGCGACGGATAGTGTTGTCCAATGGGGACTTCAACGGTCTCTGTTCCAGGTCTGGTGATGGCCGGTGATTGGTGGTGACAGGTGATCTAGAGCGATGCAACAGTTCAATGGTTGGGGGATTGTGATGGACTGTTTCTGCTGATGGTCTTGAAGGTCTCTGGACAAAGTTATCTGTGGAAAAAAGTAAAAAATGTAAATTATGATGGAATCACAGGACCTGGCTCAGGGAATCTGTTTGAAAACAGTCTTCTATTGTGCTTGAGAAGGAGGGAGTGTTGTCTAATGCAGGAGGGGACTGCTTGTTAGGACATCTTGGTTCTCTTCCTGGCTCTACATATGGGTAACTTTGGACAGACAACCTACCCTCCCAGATCCTTTGAGGAAAAAAGTTATAGAAATGAAGGTTATTCTTATTCACTTACTGTTGTATTGTTTTGAAAACAGAACATAAATCTGTCCTAAGACAACATTTCTTACTGTAATTAAACAGGGTGGACTTAAAACCAATGTATACAGGTGTGAACAGTAGAAAACCAGGGAGGGTGACAAGAGATTCCATACTGGTCAGCTCAATGGGGTACTTATTAAGGGTGGAAGGCCCAGTGTTAGGCTCATCTGTACCACTTTTGTTTTTCTGCAAATTCTATAAAAGCCTGTTGCAAGTCATGCCACTGTGTGGACCCCTGTTGCTGAAACTCTGCAGGGCACTGAAAATTTGGATCTGGAGAACAGATCCAAGAGGTAGAGTATCTTGGGAAGATTACTGAACATGTGGAGGTGGACCAGACGTGTGTCATGGTTCCCCACGTAACACATGATTGTCCCCATATAACACATTCTCCATTCCAAATATATCAATTCAAGACAGTACCTCATTTTCCAGGTACACTTGTGAATGGTTCCAGGTGGCTTTAAGCTGGTTTTATTGACTTGTACATTTCTCTGTTTCAGGTTTAAACTACATTTAAACTGGTCAAAGTGTTACATGTGTCCATACTGTTAAGTAATATAATCGTATAGATAAAAAGAGCCTGTTAGACTATAAAACAGACTAGGTAATCTAAGAACTTTTTCTTGCAGAAAGTTTTATCTTATATACTGTACTTGTTTTTCACTCCATTACCTACCTTAAAAAATAAATACATAAAAATACTACTACTATTACGACTAAAAAGACCTTTGGAAAATAACCTCAGTGAGATTTTTCAGCTTGGCCTAAGAAGTCTCAACTAGATAAAAAGCTTTTACAACTTTTGGGTGGGCCTATTCACTTTAGCTGTGTCCTTTTAAGATCAAGGAGAACTGAGAAAGCAGGGATTCAAAATAGCATCTGCAGGGACTGGTGACATATGCACAAACCAGAACATTACAACAAATAAAATATAAATGGATTTTGCCCGATTAAGGCCATGGCTTTCTGATTGGGAAACTACTGGCAGAGAGCAAAGGCTAACAGGTTTTTATCTGGAAAAACAGAGATAAAATTTCAATGCTGTTTGTCAGAAACCTCAGGTGATAACAGTTTCCTTCTCCTACATACATGTCAACAATCAAAACAGGTAAATGTGGCCATCCTACTTGTTCATTCATTTCAGCCTGTTTGATTAAAAAAAACCCCGATTCTCTGGTTATGGCGGCACTGCCCTTTGAAAGATCGCGTGAGGCAGAAAGGAATCTAGGGGCTTTCTGCCTGTTCTGGAATCCACGCAAGTTTGTATGAGGGCTCAGCACCTTTCCATGAAAGGGCCTGAACAAACAGGGCTCATCTGCCGGGAAGACTGGGTTCCAGCTAACACTGGCTCAGCAACCTTACACTGACCCTCTGCCCACCTACTGTCTGTTCACCTACACAACTTGCCAGCAGCTAGCAGCTTCCTTGTGAAGGTTTAGGAGGAAGCTAGATGGGTCTGGAGTTTATGATTCACATAGTTGAGGTCATAAACAAGAAAAGTATATTTGTATAACTACTTAGGTTAGTAATAACAGAAGAGCAGGAGGAAGTGAAACTTCATGTCCAGGCTGTGCCCTGTCTGCATTGGCTGAACAACAGAAGTTGAACAATGGAGCTTAAAAATGAGTTTAAAGGAAGTAGTGGCCAACCAGTGTGGAAAGGCCAGGTCATGTTAGAACAGTGCTAAAAAACTATACTTTAAAATATAGATGGATGTTCAATCTGTGTGCAAGAAGCCTCAAATCCATTTATGAAAGTATTTCCCAAACTCTTTCAACTCAGTAGCCATGTCTACATGTGCAGTGGACTGTGCAGTACCATCACTGCACGTTTTTTTCCTGGTGCTACTGCATATTAGGTCATTACTACTACACAGTACCATTGCCACACAGTTAGTGTTTGGCAACACTACTGTGCTGTAGCCACAGGCTACCATGTAGTAACTCGTGGCTACTGCGCCGTAGCATCTCGTGTAGGTGCGCCCAGTGACTGCTATCAACCCACCCTTTTTCACAGACCCCTATGCACACTTATCAAAATGAAAAGGGTGGGGGGGAAAGGCGAAGAGAGGATGTCCTAGTATGATCTGTAGACCATTTAACATGGCCTTGCAAACCAGTTTGGGAACCACTGCATTAAGAAAAACTTCTCTCTACCCCCATTTTAATTGCTACTGCTTTCCCCTTGCCTGGACCTAGTCATACTCCATATCCTGTTTTGAGCTGGAATACTGTTTGGAGTTTTAGGTTCTGCAATATAAGAAGCAAGTAGAGAAACTGGAGAAGATCCAGAGGCGAGTGACAAAGATGAAGGGGTTGGAAAGCAAGCCATATGAGGAAAGTTGGAGAGAAGTATGTTTAGTTTGGACATAAGAGATTAATAGGGAACAGGACTGCAGCTCCCCATCACTGACTCTTCGCTGTCAGGGCACAGGTCTGTGTCTGTAAAAATGTGCCAATCAGATTATAATTTCTGATGAGTTTTTTTTTTAAGTGAATTCAATGCTGTGGAAAGCTGATGACTTCCATGATCCCTGTAAGGACAGGTGAGGCTCCTAAAGGAAGTGGAAAGTTGCTGGATTGTAAGTCCTGAAGGCTGCAATTCTTTGCTTATCTACAAAACAGGTGCAGGCAGCAGCAGAAGCTTCATGTCATATGACTCTGCTGATTCAAAGGAACCAGTGAAGTTAAGGGCTAGGGACAGAAATTACACATAAGCCAGCATAAGTGAATGGAAACCAGTTCAAATCTGTAAAACACCAGAAGTTCAGTGCACATCAACTGCTTTCAAAATAGCTGAAACCAGTTTAAGATACACCTGGATGGATGTAGTATCAGATTTAACTGATTTAGGTTAAAGCAGTCTATGGAACTTCTTTCCTAGATCCCCTCCAGATTCAAGTTAACTCACAGTCCCCCAGCATTCCAGGATGCTTTGTACCTCCCCTGAAAACCTCCTTCCCCTCCCCACCTCACAGGGTGCATGGGCTAGCCTTGGCCCAAGCTGTCTGCTCCAGCCAAGCAAGAAGGCATGTGGCTGCATTTTTGGAATCAAAAGTGAATGTCTGGTCACTTGCTTATTGGTTTAATCAACGCAGCTTAGACTAACCTGCAAAGATTTAACTGATTCAGTCTTGGGCTTTTTGACTATCTGTACTTAGTGAAGAAGATCATTCAGTCTCTCTTGCTTCTTTGGCCCTTGATGTCCCTATAGTGGCCCCAAGAGGATCAGAATCAGCTTTTGCCCTAGAGATGTCTACACTTGCCCAGAGGGAACTGATTCATAGATTCATAGATATTAGGTCGGAAGGGACCTCAGCAGATCATTGTTTGATTTGAGACCATCAAACTCTCTTTGCATAGGTTAAAAGCTAGCATAGTTTCTGACTTTGGAGAAGAAGAGACCTGATCAGGAATACAAGAATAAACAAGCCTGAGAGTAGTCCTAAACCAAGACCCCTATTGCCCCCTCTCCAGTGTGGTTAGTTATGCTGGAATGAATGCCTCAGCACACAACACAAAAAGCAGGAGTGTCCAGGCAGGAGGAAAAAGTGTGGTAAACTCAGTTGTGCAAGGTCTTCCATGCAGTAATGTGAGAGAGGAGGAGGGCAGGGACAGCAAGTTAAAGTACACAGGCAGCACTCAGTACCTGCCTGGGAATGTTTGGCACAGAAAGGGTTTCTCATTGCCTAGGTTTGTGGCTGGGGATCCACGATTAAAATGCTTCTCAATTTTAATCAGCAACAAAATTGAAAAGAGAGAGAAAGATGAAGAGAGAGAAAAGGCAATTTAGTGGTTGGAAAGAAAAAGGGAGGCATGTTTTCAAAGCACTGTACTCTATGCAGACAAAATAGGGCTCATGCTAACCCTAAAGGAAAGGATTTATTGGAATCAATCAGGTTTTGTTCAGCAAGTTGGACTGTGTTCAAACTAAATGATCACAAAAACTTGTACAATACAAATCTCGATGTGACTGGACCTTCACCTGCATCAAACCACCTTGTGACATTTTCCATAGCTCATAATGAAAACTGGATACTGACAAACTCAGGATCTTTGTTATGATCTACCACGGGTTATTAGTCTAGGCTGTTTCTGGGCAGCTGTCAGGGGCTGTTAGCTCAGTTTTAATGGAAATACTGATTCTGGACATACATGAATCAGCTACATTTTTTTTCTTGGATGCTCAGGCGCTTTAGGTCTTTCTGTTCCCACAGAAATCAATGTGAGCTTGCCCTTTATTGAGCAGACCCTTATTAATGAGAATTATGCAGTGATCAAGTTGGGAAGAGGTCCTACTGATGACAAAGAGAATTACAGGCAATATGGGACAGTTGGTGTGGGAAACAGATTGTTAAATCCACAGCTTATAAATCATAAGCCAGGCTTTAAATCACAAGCATGCTCTTACAGCTGTGACTTAGCTACACCAAAGATTCTGTCCAGAGGAACTGAGTGCTAGCGTACAAAATGTTCCAATGCTTGGGATTTGCCCAATATGTTCTTCAGTACACATTTCACAAAGGGCTCACCTGGCCCATACCCAGTTTTCCATTAAAAAAACCCAACAAAAATATTGGGTGTATATACAGAGCTTTCACTATCAGTCTTTGCTTGAATCTAGCTATACTGGGGCAGATATTTAGCATGGTAAAACTGTACTGCAGTCATGGGCTCCTGATTCTGCCCTCCCAATGCCCTTCAGTATGGTCCTGCAGTCTCCTGTCTTAAATTTTGTAAAAGTGTGCGGCTCTTCCTAGGATGAACACGGACTAGGGTGAAATCCAAGTTCTTTTTTTAGAGTTTTGATTAAGGATGAGGAAAAACAATAGCAATAGCAGAAAAGATTCTGTCAAAACTTTTTCTGGGAGGAGAACTGGCCTTTTTTCTAAATTATATTCTTCATGGGAAATGTCAACTTTCTTCAGAAACTTTTTTGTTTAATTGGAAAATGAAAGGCTTCAAAATTAAATATTTTTAGCCCTTATTTTCCAGAGAAGAAAACATGGACATTTCCCTGCCAGCTCAAAAAAGGAGTATACTCCCTTCCGACCACTCAGTACGGTGGGACGCTACATGCCTACAAAACCATAGAAGATGCCTATGCTTCATTCACCCTTTATCCTAATCATAAAATAAAATAAATTCCAATAATACAATTAAAAGTTTGTTTCTTTGCTGTCTCCAAAGAACATCTGAAGAAATCCTAGTGTTTTAGTCTTGCTGCTACTACATTGATAATATGCTAAAATCTCAAATCACTCCAGAGTCTGGATTCTGCATTTAAAAGGTATGAGTGCTTATGGCAGACTTCTCTTTCCTTACTAGTTTAAGTGGTGGCCTGGATAGTTACTTATAAAAATGGCATAATCGAAAGAGAAGCTACATTTTTTTCAAGAACAGAATTTCTCTGAAAACACAGTAATTACCAATTTAGTTAAGCTGAGCAAAGAGTCGTGCCTTCTATCAGGCCATCCGAGTCAAGACTCTAAATCTCTGAGATTGTCAGTGAAAGTGAAATCCCGAGTTGAAACATCCTCTGAGAATATCCTGTTCTTACCCTGCCAACCTTTACATCCAGTTGATCTCCTGTGCAGTGAGTCCATGAGGCAGAGAGAAAGAGCTGTCTGCTAGACAGCTAGTATCTTGGTGTGGGAAGTGAGGGGAGGAAAGTTAATTGGCACACGTTTGCTTGCAGACTCATGCTTATGCCCACACGCACACTCACTCTCTGTCTCTCTCTCGCTCTCATTTGTAAGTGTGTGTGTATGTATAGACACCACAAAAGTCACCAGCATATTGTTTAAAGGTTATGTTGGCTATTTGGATACGGGACAAGACATCAGGTGTTAAAACAGAATTATAGAAACAAAGGAATGCAACTGGAAAGCTTGAGAACTTTCAGCCACGTGGCTCAGCAGGCTACCTTAACATTTTAACAGCTAAGGAAGCTAGCTGCTCAAGTATCAAGGCTGAAAGCTAGAAAAATTATTTTCATTGGTTTTGAACAAGAAGAGAAGCCCATAACTCCTCCTCCAGGCCTCGCCCAAACTGTGCATACAAAGACGAAAGAATAACAAAAGAGACATTGTTACCTTCATCGTGGTTTTGGTGTAATATGACCTCTGGCTGAGCGTGTATAGAGTTCCCAGGGTGGAAGAAAGGTGAAAACAGCATACGAGCTTTCCTTTGCTTCAGGATATGCTGAAGTAGTTCATACAGTACGTCACCTGAAAGACAAACAGCAGGCTAAAGGAAATGAAAAGCTACATGCTGCTGGGAAGGCTCATTTAGCCATCTGATGCATGAATTCATGGCTCCCGGGTGCCATTTTCCAATCCAAAACTGCCTTCAGGAAAAACCTGCATCTTACTCACTCTTGTGTAAGGCTCCTTACTGGCAGTCAGAAAGAATTTTGCGTGTCAACAGTGTCAAAGAGGAAAGAATAGGGGGTGTGAGATAAACATCAGTAAAACAGCCCTTAATGGTCTGCTATAGAGACTTTGCACTTCCCTACTGCCTCCCTTCTGAGGCTCTCAAAACTTCACTAATATTAGTTAATGAAGCCCCACACTTCCTTTTCTGACAGCCCCACACTTCTTCTGACAGTCTTAATTTTACTGACAGGCAAATAAGCACACAGAATGTGTTACCAACTCAAGGTCATACAGTAAGTCAGTGGCCCAACTTGGAACAAAATCCAGCTCTCCTGACTTTTAGCACTCTCCTTTTAACCATTGTACAACACTTCCTCTCTTTGGCATCTCTATATAATGAGTTTTTATACTGGAGAGGATATATCTTCCATTAACACTCCCCCAAACCCCCCCCCACAAGAAAACAACCCCCCCCCAAAAAAACCAAAAAAATCCCCCTTTCCCTCTCTGTATTGTGGCAAGGTATTTCTGTAGTATTATGACATTTGAAGGAAATAATAGAATGCTAGGTAATTTCTCCACATAGGAAATTTAGCCGGGTCAATGCCAATACAGAACATACATGGCTGAAGTGGGCCTTAAGCTAAACTTGGATGCCTAAGTCTAGAATTCCAGTTCTGATCTCTTGGGCTGATACTGCATAATCACGGAGATGCCTAAACTCCAAAGGAATCCTCCTTTACAATTCTAGAGTTTCCCAGGTGCCATTGTGTATACCAAGAACTGCCCCATTCCTGGCAAGTCAGCATAGCTCAGTGCCTAGGTACATCTAAACCCAAGTGGGATCTAGAACCTAAGTACTCCTTCATTAAAGGTACTGAAGGGCTCAGTCTCTTAAAGAACACCAACAAGATTGGGCTCCCCACAAAATTCAGTGCATCAACCACGGGCAGTGGTGGAAGAGGATGTTGTGGTACCTGACTTCATAATGTTTTATTGGTTACAGCACTCTCCCAGGAACGGAAGAATGAAGATCAATTTCCCTCTCTGTCTGATGGGATTCAAATTCATAATTCTCACTTCTTAGAATGTCCTAACCACCAGGCTAGGCCATAGCCTAACGTGGAATAGGGCCCTTCCCTCACTCCTGTTGAAAATGAACCACTGGACAGATAAGTACTAGAGAGCAGGCTGTTCTTTTCCTTCCCTTCTCTTTGCCCCCACCTCCCAAATAACCTGTAACCTGTTAGTTAAGTCAATCTGCTTGCAAGTGGAAGATGTGGGTTTGAGCCCCTCAAGCAGAAGAGGGTATTAAACCCATGTCCCCCCTGGAAGGTGGCAGAAGTAATGTTTTCCTGCAACCCTAGGTAAGACATATGGGGAGCAGGATTTAAGATGTAACCAGGCACACAAGGCTAGGCTTAAGACTAATGCTTATTTATTACCAGAACTCCAGCAAGCTGTTCCTGAGCAAACTGTCTCCAGCAAAGCCAGAGTTTTCCGATTACTGTATGGTGGCTCTAAAGGAACACACCCTTACAGTTACTAGGAAACTAACTGTTTATCTAGTGGGTAATTTATTGCGGCCCTATTTTGCCTTCAGTTAAACCTCCTCCCAACCGTAGGTTGATACCTGAGAAGGTGCACTTTGTCTTTTGGTATACGAGGCAACCGTCAACCAGGTAACTAGAAAGGGTTAACCAAAACGGAAAATGCAGGTGAGTTACTCTAACTTCTCCAGGGATGTATGATTAACCTTAATAATGTCTTAATGATAATGCCATATACAGTCCTCCGCTGACCACCATTATACACACAAACAAGAGTCAACACTAGTCAAACAATGACACTGTTGAAATAGCAACCAAATTACATAGGTATTTTAATAACGTGTGTTAACAAGAACTTTGATTTTCTAGTGGTTTTGTTTATTTCTCTAAAAACTGGGAAGCCATTCCATATTCTGTAAATCTCCAACATTTTACCTGTCAGTCAAAGTTACTATTTTTTTCCCCACTATTTCAGCTTAAGTCTTCCTCATTTCCATAGGCTTTTTGTTCTATTTCTAAATCTTTACCACTTTTGTTATGTCAGTGGTGTCCATGGGGCATTTTTAAAGGTGTCTGCAATGCCTGAAAATTTAATTAAAAATGAAGCCTCAAGAACCCAGTCACCTTTTCCATGTTTAATACATAATGAGACCAGAGAGAGAGATTTTACTACATAATTTGCATCTCGCAGGGCAAGATAGACACACACATTGTGTCATCTCATCCCAAATAAATACATCCTTAAAAATGTACCTTTTATGGTACTAGTATAATTATCTTAGTTAAGTGCGTGTGGTTTTTTTAAAAATCAAAATAGTTACACCAGTATAATCCTTAGCACAGTTATGTTAATGTAGTCACTGCTGAGTAAAATACGGAATAATTAATTCTGCCATGAGTTCCTTTACACTGCCATAAATTAATCTACTGTAGGAAAGAGTTGTTCCTCTTTAACTGTACCAATATAGTTAGAGAGTACACCTGAGTGTAGACATGCCCTTGAGTAACTAAATATTGTTATGGCACAAGAAGCATATTTCCTGTACGTCATATTGGAAGTACCTGGGGAACCCTGAAGTATTATTTTGTTACCTAAACTAATCTAGAAGGTATAAGGGGAAGTTTCTACCTGGTATTGTCCTACGTGGTGTAGATTTAGCCTGTCTGAATAGGATTATATAGGGTTTATTAATGGCTACAATTATTTGCATCAGTATAAAACTGGATTCATTCTGTTCAGTAATACTAAGTCCCAACTCATAGAAAAATAGTTGGAAGGGGTAGGTGTCAAGAGGTCATCCAGTCTAACACTACTCAGGGCAGGATTGTGTGCGTGCCGGGTCTGACCCCGGGTCGCTTACGTCGCTCTGCATGCGGACTGTGGCCAGCAGCCCGGGCAGGCCGAGTCGGAGAGGGCGGGCGCCGAGCTAGAATTAGGCACAGACACGTAACGGTTGATTTTAAGATTATTTTACTTACACTGAGATGGTCGTGGTGTAGGCTGAGAACTTGCTTGAGTTGCGGTTACAACAAAAAACACGAACACACGTGGAGGTTGCAAGACTCCACGCAGACAGAACACGACAAACTCCGGATGTCCAGGACAAGCGCGCATTAAACTCGTCGTTATGTCCTATAGTAGGCTCCGTTCGAGGATGGGAAGAGGTGCCGCGCACACCCAGAGTCCCCACGAGATGGATGCGGAGTCCTCTTCGGCTTGGGCGGAAACTGCTCAAGCCTCTTATACAGCTAGCAGGCCAATCGCTAGCCGCCACGTGTGAATAATTTAGCACTAGCCAATTGCGGGGCACAAATTTGCATACGACGAGCGGGAACTCTTTGCACCGTGCATTTCTATGTTGCAAAGAAAATGCACCCTGCAAAGATCCCTGCAAAGTGGCAGGAAAACTTCTTTGCACGCGGGTTCTCTGCGCAGCAGAACTCCTCCGTGCAACGAAGTTGTATACCCACGGGGATAATTCTTAGTGCCGAAGCACACACACAAAAAATCAGAACTTTGGGTCATGACAGTTTGTTTGTGTATAAATTATTACAGCTGTGCGAAGCTGTGGTCCCTGATTCGATTTGGCAGATTTGGCCTGATTTGGTGGCCCGAATCTCCAAATCCAAATCGAAACAAGAGGACCGTTTAATCTCTCCAAATCCAATCGGAACCCTCTGAATCAATTTGGAGAGATTCGGAAAGATTTGGCGATTTAGACATAGATACAGCTTTAAATGTTTTTTCTACATATCTCAAGATAGCAGGTGGCTCATGAATGCTGCGGTGCTGAGGCAGATGAAGCATCCCTCAGAAGCTCGGGGGGGAGTCACCAGCAGGCTTGGCAGCAGACCCAGAAGTGAACCAGAAGCACTTCCAGTTCACTTCCGGGTCCGCTGGCAGAGTGCATAGGGGACCCCCCTGTGCCTCCCTCGCTTGGCGACTGGTGTCTTCCGGGTCTGTGGGGGGCACTCGGGGTCCCTCTGCAGCTAATCCCCGAGCCAGAGGGCTGCCCACATGCTCCCTGACGAACCTGGAGGTGGACTGGAATTACTTCCGGTCCACTTCTGGGTTCACCGACGAGCACGTGGAGGGCCCCCCTGTGCTCCTGGGGGACACTGCATCCACCGCAGCATCACAGCGTTCATAAGCCGGGCTGGTACCTTGAGGCACGTAGAAAAAACATTTAAAGCTGTGCCTATGGCCGAATTGCTGATTTTCTGAATCAGCATCGAATCTTCAGATTTGGATTTGGCCCATTCGAATCAGGGACAGTAATATGAATCAACAAATTGAATCACTGTCCCTGACTTGGGCTGAATCTGAATCTGAATCTAACAGGGCCCGCTTCACACACCCCTATAAATTACCCCAGCCAAGAGTTTGTCTAATCTGAATTTAACAATTTCCAATTATGGAAATTACATGGTCTCCCTGGGTAATCTGTTCACACCCTTCCCCAGACTTAACCACCCTCATAGAAAATTCTTCCTAATTTCCAACCTTTATTGTAATTTAAGCCCATTGCTTCTTGCCCTGTTATCAGTGAACACAGACAGTAGTCAATCACCATCCTCTTTATAATAATAATCCCGCTTTGTATTCAAAGACTATTAACCAATTTCCCCTCAGTCTTCTCTTTTCCATAATGAATAATCCTCATTCTTTCAATCTATTCTTAGAAATTATGTTTTCAGACTGCTACTTGTTTTGTTTGCTCTCCTCAGGAATCTTTCTAGTTTGTTCACTGGGTGACCCTGGTGCTAAAAAGAGTGAACAAATTATTACCCGTGTGATGCACACAACACTCCTGTTAATACAGCCCAGGATACTACTTGTTTTTTTGTTTTAGTTTGTTTAATTTTTGCAGCATTATTACACTGTTAAGTCATATTCAGTGCACAGTTCACTATAACTCTCAGGTCCTTTTCTGCAGTAGTGCAGTTGACACAGTTGCCTCCCATTTTATATTTGTTCCTGCTTGACTGTAGCACTTTGCACTTGTCCTTATTGAATTTCATGCAATTTATTTCAGACCCTCTGCCCAATTCTTCAAGGCCATTTTGAATTCTAATTCTTTCCCCTAACGCAGTACACCCTGTCCAGTTTGGTGTAATCTGTGAGTCCACTAAGCACACATACAGTCTGTCCTCCAAAACATTAACTAAGATATTGAGCAGTACCAAGCTTACGACAGACTCCTAGGGAACCTCACCTGACACCTCCTCCCATTTTGACACTGAGCCACTGATGACTATATTCTGAAACTGATTATCCAACCAGTTATGCACTCACCTTATAGTAACTTCATGTAGACTAATTTCCTCAGGTTACTTAGGAGAATGTTACCAGAGACAATGTCATAAACCTTGCTACAGAGGATATCACTGTTCTTCCTGCATTCACAAAGCCTGTCACCTTCTCATGGAAGGAAATCAGGTTAGTTAAACAAGACTTGATCTTGACAAATCTATGTTGGTTGTTCCTAATCACCTTGTTATCCTTTGCATCAGCATGTGGCCCATGAGTAGTTAAATCACAGCGTGAAGGGGCAGAAATTCTGCAGTGGGGCAGGTGGCAGTGGTGTTAACCCCATGGCTGCCAGAGGTATATTGGCGGGGCCAGCACCTGGGAGGCTAACAGTGCTGCAGCTTGCCCTGCTGCAGACTTTCTGAGTTGAAATCCCCATTGGGGATATCATTTGGCAGTGGGAGGGCAAGTGGTGGCGGTGGCATTAAACACATAGGTACTGCTTTCCATGATGTTGAATTCCCAGGTCAAGGTCCCCATTGGGACTCCATTGCCTTTTGGTGGCAAGGTAAGGGATGGCAGCATGGTCAGCATGTGGGGTTTAACACTACCTCTGCTGCTACCTGAGGTGCATCTTCCAGTCCACCAGAGGCCCCATGGTCCAGATTTGTTCTGCCAAATGAAATGAGCTGGATAACCCTGCTCTAAGTGCTTAAAAACAGATACCTTAATGATATGCCCCAGCATCTTTAGACTGAATTAGACTGCCCACTCTGTAATTCTCTAAGTCCTTTTTTTAAAAGATGGGCACTATATTTGCCTTTTAACAGTTTCCTGAGACCTCACCTGACTCCCTTGAGTTCTCAGAGACTAACTAGTGGACCTACAGTTACTTCAGCTGGTTCCAGGTATTCTCTAGGATGTCTCATTTGATGCTGTTCTTTTGAAAACACCCACCTTATTTAAGTCATCTCTAACCTGTTCTTTCACCATAGTAGATTGATTATCTACCTCCCTGGGCTTGCTGCTGACTGTTTATCATCAGCTATTTGACCTTCTTTGTAAAGACTGAGTTAAAAAATGCATTAAACACTTCAGCTTTCTCTGCATGGTCCATTGCTTTCCTTCTCTATTCAGCATGTGACATTCAGCTAAATGGAAGCCTACATCACAGTAGAGTATGTGAATTCCAGAACTAAAGCCTTCTCTCTGAAAATGCCCTGTCCACTGCCCACCAATGTTTAGATGGCAATATCAAGCATGATTAGGGTTAAGGAAATCCAGGATGGGGAGGCACTGCCACCGTCATGCATGTATGTACACACACACACACACACACACACACACACACACACACACACACACACCTCCTTACAACCTGTTGCTCCCAGGAGCCCTGATGACAGGACAGGACAGGGTGGGACAGCGCGTAGGCCCACAGCTGAGCTCCATCCCCACGTGCAGAGGCTGGACCTCGCTGGGAATAACCTCCCCCCCTCCCCGCAATGTCTGCCCAGGGCCGCAATGTAGAACCCGGGCCTCTGCAGTGGCTGCAGTAGCAGGGCAAAAGGCTGCTGGCAGTGGGTGACCATCCTATCTTGCCCTACGCAGGTGCCCAAGCCCTGCCCCTGGCCCCGGCCCTGTCCCTGTCCTCCCAGGCACTGCGAGACATATCGTCACCCTAAGCATGGTACATGCTAAGTATAAAACAACTAGTGGTAGGGATAGAGAAGAAAATATACTTGCAGTATAACAGTGGGTACTTCATACAAGGCACCAAAAAGTTGTTTCATTCAACCCCTGTGTGTATGTTACACACACACACACACACACACACACACACACACCCCGGATGGGGGAAACAACTTTTTTTTTGGTGCTCTGTATGAAGTATCCACTGTTATGCTGCATGTATCTTTTGGGCCCAACACCTAGTGCTAATTGTTTTATATTTAGCATGAACTTAGCATGTGTGTGTGTATGTGTGTACATACATACACACACTTGTGTGTGTGTATTAACGTCAATGGGATTTAAACATATGCAAAAGTGTTTTGCTGTGCAGGTATAGACATAAGTTTATGCTTAAATGCTCTCTCCTTGTGGCACATTATAGGGCTTATCTTTCAGCAAGTGCTTTGTGGCTGTGCAAGAGACATTATGGTGACTTTCTTCTGGACAAACAGTTGGCTGCAAATGCAGGGGGCTAGACTTACTGGCCTAGTAGGCCCATTCCAGCCCCATGGTTTTTTTGAACCATGGCCTGCATGCACAGGTCCTTGGCGAGGAGTCACAAAGGTGGCTTGGCAGAGACCTACTCTACATCCTAGTTGGTCAGGAACAAAGCAATGCAATGCCAACTGTATTCCTGCAACTAACACTGGCAGTCTGATAACCATTATCTTCCAGGTACTTGGTCCAAACTGTTTGATCATCTCTGGTAGCTTGATGAATTACAGGCTTCTACATTTAACAGGAGTACTTTGAATGGTTGCGAGAAGAAAGCTCTTATTAGAGCCAATAATTCAAACTCAATTAAACATCCCCAACACAGGAGGGTGGAGGCTCATTGTTGCTGCAATACTGAAAAACATAGGCTGCACGGGATATAAATACAGACAGGCAACATTAACATTTCTAAATTTTCTATGCAAATAAATAAAGGTAAAATTTGGGCAACAGTCTGATTGATTCACACACCTGGCTCTGCTTTGCCTTGGGCTAGACACTAACATGTGACTGAGCATGGGCAAAATTAAGAAAAAAGCCCATTGGGGACTGTAAAATAGAGGAAAGGTCCCTGTGGGATAAGTTTTGCCATAGCTTTTTAGCAGCACATTAGCTGAGCCAACCGTGAGGCAGAATGCTAGTGTGGGCTGCTGAGGCTGGAGCATTTGATTAGCTCAGTCGAGCAGCTGGGCCTGTGGGATGCTGAGCCTTTAAAAGACAGAGCTGGAAGTTCCACGTTGGTGCCAGGTGGAGACTTTTCCTTCCCTGGTGTTACCTCGATACAGACTAAATTTGGATTTCAACTCTCCTGAAGTTCAGGATCTCCTTCCTCTGCTTTTCTTCTTCTACTGGATGCCTCTCTCTCCCTTTTTTCTCCCATCTGTCTCTTTATTGTCTCCCCAACACAGCCTAAGAGCAGATCTATACTGCCTCAGTACTGTACTAAGGAGTGAGACAGGCTGCTCCTGCTGCTCTTGTCTCTCAGTCTGTGTTTAGCTCCATACCGAGGCAGCCCTTTTAGCAGGACTTCTGTATCAGGAGTAGGCATCGTGGCCCTTGCACAGTACTGAGGCAGTGTAGATGTAAGCGGCTCCCTCCCTGCCCAGACTCTCATGGCATTTTTTTCCTGATGCCTCATCATGCGTGGTTCCATCCTTCCTTCTGTAGGTAAACCTCACCTGAATGAGGAGACCTGTATCGAAAGTCCTCTTTGGTTAGCAGCAGGAGAGCTTTGCCATTCATCTCAAAAGTGTTGCTGTCAATTGGCCTCAAGGAAAACTCCTTCTCTGCCCACTTGAGCCACTGAGCCACATCTTCTCTGCTCCAGTAAACTGGCTGCAAACCTATGGGGAGACAGAGAAAGCATATTTATGTTAAGGAACCGGAACAAAACACATTGGATTCTGGGGAAGTATTAGTGAATAATCACCAGCAGCATTTGTATGCAGAACCTGATACTGATGGTGGAGGAAGTGTCAGGACGATATAAGCCCAAATATCTTACCAAAGTACTCCATAATTAATAAGCTATACTGGTACGATCATGTCCACACTCCGGGGTTCTATAGCTCTAAGTATCCTGTATTGGTTATTCATAGTGTTGAACTGATGCTGTAGCCATGATGATCCAGGAATTATGTAAGCAGCAAGGATTTTTGCAGCTGATATCTTCCATTGGACAAACTGCCCAGATGGGATTAATGGCATTATTGCCCTACATTTGAAAGCTTCTCTAACAAACACAAGGTATTAATACCATTAATCCCAAACATACAGTTGGCCCAAGAAAATATATCACAGAAAAATCCTTGTCTCTCTGTAAGAGAACAGCAGCACAACTTTTTAGGGCCTTAGACAAAGCAGTTATGTTTGAACTTGGAGCCTGCTCTTGCTGTCAGTAAAGCCAAAGGCATTTTGCCCTCTGACTTCATTGGGCACAGGATGAAATCTGGGATATGAGTTTTAATATGAGTTTTATACACAATTTTAAAATAGCTTCCTTTCCCAGGAAAGGAGGTAGCATAGTGAAGAGCTGTTTATACCTAGACAGGTAGGTAGACAGATTATCTCCTATTCACTAATAGATTAAAGTTCCCTTTCCTGTCCCCCTTGTAAGATGACTCATTGTTTGACTTGCTACACCTGTTATGCATAAAAGAAAGATTCACACTGTGCATAGGAACATAAAATTTGCCATATCTGATCAGATCTTTTGTACACAGTCTCTGGCAGTGGCTAATATCTTATGCTTCAGAGGAAAATGAACCTCTCTTCCTCATATTGCACCTGGCTGATTGTATGCTGTTGCACGTGGAAAAAATACCTCTTTCCGGCACCCTGTTTTATGAGATTTGATTACCTCTATCTTTGCAAGCATAACTACAAATATTCTAGGTTTTTAACATATATTTGCAACCTGTTTTTGAGTTTAAACAAAGTGACGGGTAGTGAATATTTAAGATCCAGATTCTCAGTCAGCTGCTATTTGGAAAGCCCCTGTGCTAAATTACATACAGAACTGAATCTGAGTCAGGAGGAGAATTGAGAGTAAACTTCTGGGGATTCAGATGAGAACATACTTGACCTCAGGAAGGGAAGGGAGAGGACTTATATGAACAGTGGTCTCCTTAGCAGAAGGACATCTTGTTAAATGTGTCTTCATTTCTAATGTTCACCCTAAATTTTACAGTAAGTGCCACGCTAACAAACGACAACCCCCTCAGTACTAGAATTTGCATCTAATTACTCCTGCAAGAGGACCCAACCTCTCCATGTGCTTTCATTTTACCCGCTGGCTGCAATGGGACTGGTGGGATGAGTGTTTCCTGTAGGTCCATTCTGTGGAGAAGGTGCGTGCAAGGTGAGCATTGTGCTCTAAAACAGCAGTTTTCAACCCTTGGGTCGCATCCCAAAAATGGCTGCAAGAATATTTCAAAGGGTCACAAGTTGCGGCAGGGCAGTGGCAGGCAGGAAGGCAGTGAGAGTATCTGATTCTTTAAAATTTATTATTTTGACTATCATTTAAACTAGTCTTTCCAGAGTTAACAGGCTAGCGGAGTGAACTTTTACAGCTCTAAAGCCTATTGCCACTATTATTTGTGGGTAGATACTGTAGAGTATAATTTTGTTTTTGACAGGCAGAACAAGAACTTGCCATCTTTAATCATCAGTGGAAATTTGGTAACACAGAAATCCAACTGGAGTTTTGAATTAGAGTATAGAAAATTAAGCAAAACACACCCTTCTCAACTGCCCTTCATCCCATGCTAAAAAGTCGTAGCTTTACTGAAAAAAAATAGTATAGACCCTTCATTTTATGGAGTGGGATATTATAATTTCATGGGGCCAACACATTTGTTATTCCCCTTCCAGATGTGCAGCAGAGCTTTTTAAATGTTGGTGTGTGGAACTGTGGATGTATTCTGTTTGACTAGATATCCTGTGAAATACTGTCCTGTCTGCAGATGCTTGTGTTAGGATAATCAGGCTGAACACAGTTCAGTATTGTGTACAGATCAAGACAAACCATGTTCTTTGACTGTGCTGGCAAGTGTGCAACACAGTAACGTTTCACAGTGGGGAGGAGCTTTTTGTTCAGTTCTTGCCCCTTTTCTTTTTCCCTACCAAGTTTTTTCTCAACTCCTCTCTTGCTGAATCTAGCTTCTAACTTAGGGTCTGTGGCATCGCTGAAGCTTCTGGGGGGAGACTGCTGCGTAATTGAAAAGAAAAAAACCCTCAGAAAAACAGCGTGGTTTGGAGGAATCAGTACTTGGGTGGGAATCTGGTGGTTCTGCATTCTAGGCCTGGCTTTGACACTGACCTGGTGTGAGGCTTTGGGTAAATCACTTTGCCTTTCTCATTCAGTTCTACCATTGACAAAATCAAGATAATAATACTAACCCATACTCCCCAATGGGGTTGAAAGGATAAATATCTTACCAGCCTTTTAAACATATAAAGTTATATGCAAGACTGCAAAATAAGTAACCCCCTTCTGCTGGGCTTCTCTCTCTCTTCATCCCTCCTTGCCTTCCTGTGGAAATAGTTTCCACAGGATTTGCAATGCTTTGCACCACTCGGTTTTGCAATGCTGCATCAATTCACTCCAGGGAGGATTTTTGTAGAGGTGCAGACTGACAGAGATACATACTTCCCATGGAAAACTCCATACAGAACTAATTCTGCCCTGTACAGTGTCATTTATTCTCTATGTGTCTCTTTTCCCTAATTCTTTTTCTTAAACAGGTAGGTAACTGTATGAGGACAAGGGAGTCAAGGGCTTTTAAGGTTCAGAGGAAACAGGTCTAAAGACCCACTGATACTTTGTGAAAACGGTAATCACATTCTCCATGATATAAATTAACCCTACTTGTGGGGTTTTTTGGATAATTTGCTGTATATTTTCTCTGAGCCTTCTCCCATTAATTCTATAGAAACAGGGACTTGTTAGGAAAAGATTTTCCCTGCCCCTTTTTATTCTTAATAAAAGTTGCTTACTGAATTATCCTAAAGTAATAGAATCCTTTTCAGAACCAAATAAACACAAGGACTGCGCAGTGAGGGCTAAGTTCTGCCTGATCACACATCTGCTGACATCACTGGAGAGACTTCACTGATTTTAACAGGCACTGACCAGGCACATTGTGCAAGGTCTTTCTCCTTGAAAATTCCCATTGACGTCAGTGAATCTACTTGCAGAGACAGCATGGAAAAGTGGCTAGAGCAATGCCTTGAGACTCCAAAGACCTGGAATCTATTCAGCTGTGCCACTGCGTTATTGGATAATCTTGGGCAAATCACTGCCCCTCCCTAAATTTTCCTAACCTGTAAAGTGCCTTGAGATAAATGGCAAGAAAAGGGCTGTATAAAAGATAGTATTATTATTATTATTATTATTATTATTATTATTATTACTCCAGATAGGGAAAGCAGACAGCACAGAGAGACTGCATCATGTGGGGCACGCTTATCATGTAAGATACTTCATCGTATGTCTTTTGTCAGCCTCCAAGCATTAGCTTCAATAGAATGAAATCCAGTTATTTACAGTGCTGTTAATAATCTCAAGCACCTTACACATTAAGTAGAGAGAAAAATACACACTTGTCTTTCTAATATTGCAAGCTGGATCTTGGTATCTTAATAGACCATTTACTCATGTTACTTATTCTTCCCCTGAAGTGCCATTTTTGACATTTGTTACACTAGCTGGGATAAAAATGGTGAAGGTGAACAATTCTCATGCTTCAGGGCACAAGCTGATAACCATCTGGAGTCGAGAAGAAATCCCTGCTCCTATATATTGCAGCTTTGTAAAAATAAGCACAACAAAAAGAGACTGGTGGGGTGGTTTACACCTTTCTCTGAAGCAGCCAGCATAAACAGCAAGAGAAAATCACATGTGCGCTGTTACAGAGCAAACTGGTATTACAATGCAACGCTTTCAAGGTTTTCTATGTCACAACGACAGGTCCCTAAACAAGCATCTGCTCTGGACACTAAAACAGATTTATGCTGCACAGGATCTCTGACAATTTATAGATTTTTAAAACCAAAAGGAACCATTTTGATCATCTAAACTGCCCTCCTGCAGTTAACTGAATTTCATCCAGTAATTCCTGCATCTAGCCATAACCTCCGGTTGAGTTACAGAATGCCTTTAGAAAGACGTCTCTAATCCTGATCCTGGCAATACTAGCAACTAAACGCCCCTTTCTCTTAGGCAGGAAAGACGTGCATTTCAGACGTGTGGCATTGTATGTGGTAAATCATGTACATAACATACATCTCAAATATATACCCAAAGTCTAATTTACAGTATGAAACAAAGCTGCTTTCACATGTGTTTCATTATGAATCAACCTGGAGATCTAAGTCCAAAATGAAGTCCAACATACAGTATGAAAAAAGCTGTTTTTGCATTCGTTTCAATGAGTCAATATCTGATGTCGCAAGCATGATATAAAAACCATTTGCCACTTGATCATCATTCCTGCGTTACATACCTATATTTTTGTTCCAGTTATGCTTGAAGATTCCAGCTTCATGCCTAATTCCTTATAAGGATTACAAAGAGAAGGGGGAGGAAAATAAAGACACCCTAGTCATTCAGGCAGAGGGCAGATAGAACTGTTTTCACTCCCATGATGAAAATTACTACTCACAGTTGGGCAAAGAGCAAAGAAAGCAGCATGGGCAAATCAACAGCTCAGTGTTGTACACCCAGGGACCTAAACAGTATCATGCAAAGGAGACCTGACTGCCAGGCATCACACCATCTAACAGTGGGAAACGTCCTACAAATGTTCACAAAAAGCAAATGTTGGCTGCTGACTGGTCCATCCTAGACAGAAGCAGATATTCACTTTAGGAATGAGCCAATGTTCATTTTTAGCAGTGGAAATTTCTGGGAAGGGGAGAGACAGAGTGGCAATGCTTCCCACACCTTCTCTAGAGAAGCATTTCCTTGGTCTGAGGAAGGAAAAGGGGAAGTTGCTGTTTGACTCCTTCCAATCATGAAAGAGTTTAGAATATAGGCAAGAGAAACTCTCCCACAGGGTGGCAACCTGGAAGAACTTTCTCTTGGATGAGGGATGCTTCCCTTGGGAGAAACTAAAATAAAATACCTGTACACTGGCAATTTCTACCAGGAGGGCGGAGATTCTCCCAGCAGGAATGTAACACTTGTATGTGGTCTTTGTGCTCTCCATAAATTTAATGTTCTCTTGTTACTCAATCATATGCCACACTGTCCCCCAGGGGAAGGATGGGTTTGAAGGAGGTTGAAGGCCAGAGGGTGGGTTTCCTTTTTCATTACTGTTAAGGCAGTGAGATACTTAGAAACTAACAAAGACTAGGGCTGTGCAAAGCTTCAATCACTGATTCAATTTGGCAGAGATTCAGTGGCTGAATCTGCAAATCCGAATCAAATCAGAAGACCCTTTAATCTCTCCAACTCCATTCGGAGAGATTCGATGATTCAGACAGACACAGCTTTAAATGTTTTTTCTACATACCTCAAGGTACCAGGTGGCTCGTGAACGCTGAGATGGTGGGGCAGATGGAACGTCCCCCTGGAGCACAGGGGGGTCCCAAACGTGCTCAGCGGCGGACCTGGAAGTGGACCAAAAGCACTTCTGGTCCACTTCTGGATCCACCGTGGAGTGTGCAGAGGACACTCCCTCCACCCCCTGGCCCAGCAACTGGTGCCTCCTGGGTCTGGGGGCACCTGGGGTCCCCCCGTGGCCGACCGCTGAGTCAGAGGGGTGTGGGGGAGGTTCCCTGCATGCTTGGCAGTGGATCCAGAAGTAGACTGGAAGTACTTCCGGTCCGCTTCCGGGCCTGCCGCTGAGCATGCGTGGGGGCCCTCCGCACTCCTGTAGGATGCTCCATCTGCCCCACCATCGCAGCATTCACAAGCCATGCCCAGTACCTCAAGGTATATAGAAAAAACATTTAAAGCTGTGTCTATGGCCAAATCACTGATTCTCTGAATCAGCATCAAATCTTCAGATTAGGATTCGGCTGAATCGAATTGGCACAGTGATCCAAATCAATGAATTGAATTACTGTCCCCTGATTTGGGCCAAATCCAAATTGAATATGGACCATTTTGCACACCTCTAACAATGACCCTTCTCCCCAGCTCTGCCACGGACTCACTGTGTCTCTTTACCTTTCTGTCTCGGTTTCCCCCTCTGGTATTATAAATACACTAAAATGCACAAGCAGGACATGCTGCAGGGGTTTAGGTTGTAGCCGTGTTGGTCTAAGGACGTAGGCAGACAAGGTTCCTTGGGTGAATTTGATATCTTTTATTAGACCAACCCAAATAGTTGGAGAATAGTTATTAAGCAAGCTTTCGGGTTCAAAAACCCTTCGTCAGGCTAAGGAAGTTTCAGCAGTTGATGTGTGCTCTTCCTGGATGGAATGACATGAGAATTTATATACTATAATCTGTTTGTGCATTGGCACAAACAAACAGTGTAAAATTCTTTCTTTCTTTCTACTGCCTTTTCTCTCCAGCTCCCCAGTCCTCATCACTAATGGTTAGAGGTACAAATTGATGGTATAGGCCACAGGCCCAGTTCTTGAACCAGAGAGCACAAAGCATCCAGCACTGAGTATGTCTGGGGAACCGTGCCTCAAATAGCATGTAGCTAATTATGCTGAGGGACTTTTACACTATAACACAAAGCAGGTGCCAGTATGACTCCTCGTTCCCTTGAGGCTGGAACTGAATGCTGTCATTTAAAACAGCAGCTCTAGCATTCTCATTACAGAGGTTTTCCCATTAGGTGTCAGTCCTGGCAGCCATCAAGAAAGAGGCCAAGTGGCCATTTGGGATGGTCTGTTCCAAGAGATTTAAGAACTATCCCTTCTTGAGGAAGTTATCCTGCTCCTAATCCTTGCAGAGGACATGACTGAGGGAAGGGAGAGAGCGCTCTGTCAGGGGCATGGCATTCTGAAGGCATGTGTGTGGGATTGCTAGTGTGTCCTGAAAAGGGGAAATACTTCCTTCTTGTGGGCCCATGTACTACTTCAACGTGCCCTGAGACAGGCTGGAGGCCAGTGTCATCTAGGAAGGCAATTGCCTGCTAGTGACTGTAACAGGACCAGACTGCTTTTTATGGCAGGTAGGGACTCTCTCCTCCCAAAATAGAAAGTTGGTACCACAGGTGGGAGCCCACCTCAAGGTGGTCTGAATGGCAAGGAATACAAATGTATCAGGAAAGATCTAAGAACCGTGTCCATACGCCACCTTTGGCTGAAGTTGAACAATCTCCAAAAAAGTTTAAGTAGGGAATGAGCACCGGTTGGGGAAAGGGATAGGACAGGAGACTGTACAAGACCATGGAAGAAGGGATTGGATTGGGGTGAGGTGTGAAGGAATTCATCCCCACCAGACCCTGTACAAGTCTTACACATCATGAAAGAGGTTGTAAAATGGGCTCAAATTATAACATTAAGTCTTGAAAATGTCCCACAGCTTTGTCAGAAACTCAGCAACCACAGAAGTACCACAGGGGTCAACCCCTGAAATACAAGAAGGGGGCTGAGATACCTTTGACAACAGAAGATGGCACTAAAGGAAAACACTTGCTCTGTCAAGTGAATTTCTTCTAACACAGAGCAAAAGTTTAGGGCACGCTCTTCTGAGCCCTCGGTGAACAAATCCTGCTGCACTTTTCTGTACAAGTGCAACAAAGGCATGATCAGCTCAGTCTTCTGCTTTGCCTCCAGAAGACTACATGGAGACCTTTCAAATGCCAGCCACCCTGGTCCCAGGGGGCTAAAGTGTCACATAATAAATAAAATTGCTTTTCTAATGCAGCCCCTGGAAAGCCTGAGAGAAATGTATTGATTGGAAAATGCTCAGTTAGAATGATTGGCCTGTGAGCTCTTGTACAGGGAAATAAATCTTTCCAGTTCCCCACACCCAGTGCCAAGCAGAGCTTCCTGGAAGCAGCCATGGCCCTTTCTGGAACTGAAGTGAAAATCCCATGTTCCATCACCTCTCCTGACCTGCTGACATTACACATGGTTTGCATTTGCTGATCAAATGTACAAGTAAGGCTCTAAATTAGCTTGCTGGGCTGAGATGGTTCACTGATTAATGACAGCAGATGAAGTCACCAATAAAAGAAGTGGGAGAATATGGGGGAAGGGAGGACTGGAAAAGGCCAAACTCTCCAAAATTAAACAAGGAAAACGTTCCTGCTTCTTGCACTACCAAACTTTTTTCTTAACCAATATAGACAAACAGCACTGGGGGGAGGAGGGAGAAACACACCTGCACACATAATTACTGCATAATCCTCTACTTCTCTCAAAATGGTTAGAATTCTCCAGTAATCAACCCCCCCAAATTCAGGCCAAATCCTGGAGTCTTTACTCAGGACTAGAGTCTCGTACCAGTTTTTATACTCAGCCATGATTTATTGTGGTCAGTGCAGTTACATCATTGTATCAAAGGTATGGTCCACAGTGTTTATTCTTTCCCTAATTGCATGGGGAACTTGCCTGAGTGAGGACTCAGTAAAAAGTGAATCTCAGGACTTAGCTCTTGAGAAACACCATTTTGGATCATTACCATAGAACACTACAGCAGTCTAAACTGCATGGAAGTTAATCCATTGCAGCAATAATGTTACCTGCAGTCACCTCATTCATTGTGTGTCTGTGTGCAGACAGTTCCACTCCTCCCCCAAAAGCATACCTGTCATGCATAGCTTGTCATGCAAGGCTCTCTAATCTGCGTATGTGTAAATCACACTTCAGCACAACACTTGCGTCACCAGCACCCTCGTCATTCACAGTAACATACCCAGGGCTCAAGTATTAAAGTGGCCATGTGCAGGGTTCCAGACAAGGCAATTCCCAGTTCGAGAACTACGTGTGCCAGCAGCTGTCCAAAGCCCAACTGGAGTGCTGCAGGCATTTGGTTAAAAAAAAAAACCAAACCACTGCCTTTTTTCCCTCCACTTCCCTTGGTAGCCCCACCAATTTCCTTCGTCATTGCTTGTAAAATCCTCCTGAAAAGCCTGAAAATTACATTCTTTCCAGAGATCAGGATTCTTGAGTCTGGACACCACGCTCCGAGAAGACCCTGCAGGAGCAGTGACTCAAGGAGCTGTGGGCAGCATGGCACAGCCAATTGCTGCCAGTCACCCACTTGCTGTGGTTGCACACACTAGGAAAGAAGGAAATTTGCTTGGGCCCAGGCTGCCCCCTCAGCTGCTCAGTTGTGACCATAAATGAGGGCAGGCAGTCATGTGATTCTTACTCAGGCCCTGCAAGCAGCACAAACAGCTGTCTGGGGGATGGGGGAAAGTTTGGTTGGATCTGGTCCCAGTTATAGTCTTAATCCAACCCTGACTCCTTCCCAACTGATTCTGGCTCTTTTCCACACAGCACACTTTGCTTTCCTCCTCCCCCCTTCCAAAAAGGCACTGGAATAAATGTCTTCCCTTGCTTACTTCCTTGCTTGTGAAACAGTGTATCATAAATAACTTTAGCAGAGGTCTGGGAATGGACGAGTTAAATAACTGCTTAGCCAGGGCTAACAGAAGCAGGTACCTTGTTCTATAGAAGTTTGTGTATATAATTCCTCCATGAGTTTTATTTTGCAATCACAGTTTGGTTCCCCCCTCCCCACAAAATCTAGGGCAAATCTAAAATTCTTCACAATTTGGGGGGACTGTGAATAGCACAGCATACCAGCCACAACTTCTACTGCAACCACAAAAGTATTATTATTTATTAACAACAATCATATTTCCATTTGCAGTGCCCTTCAGGCAAAGGCTGGTTATATTGTTATATCTACTTCATAGAGGAGAGGTACAAAAATTTTGGGAGTCTGCCTGCACGCTGAACCAATTGTAGGGTCAGGAGCAGAACCCAGGGAATCAGCTCTACTGTCATTTACATCAGTGTCTGAGGTCAGAACTTGCTCATTTCTCTATTGCTTCATTTTCCTTCTCCATCCTCCCCTCTGTATGTATTATCTGCCAGTGGGTCTTATTGTAAAGCAAATGTTTTGTGAGTTCTTTGGCTCTGAGGACTGTCTGTACTTCATATCTATACAGTGTTTAGCACAGTTTGACCCTGACCAGTGGAGCAAAAATTAATAAAAATTATAGGGCACATAATTAATAAAAATAATAAATTGACCAGAGTAGTGTTGAGCCATGCATGCTTCCTCTTACTCAGGCATCCACTGACTATCTAATCATTTATCAACACTCCTTACTACTGAAAATATATTATTTCAGCTCAGATAATGTAGCTTTGGTAGTAGAAGCTAAAATGCTGAGTCCCCATTAGCCATTCAGACAATACATCAGAAGGATTTGAAAATCAAAGCCAACCTAGCCTCTACCAGGAATCAGGTTACTGGAATTAAGATGGGACTGCACTTTACCACTTTGACCTGCCATCACTTTGGTCATTCCAGAGGCTGGAGATCTTAGGGCTTCTAAAGAAAGCCACTTCATAATCCTGAACTAGGTGGAGGTTTTCAAGCCTCACTGCCATAATCCAGCCAATTACCAGATATGGCATATCAAGCCATCATGATCCCCTGTACTAAGAAGCTGTTTTCTTCTCACAAGGATATTCTGTTCTCAGAGGCCCACACACCATATTGAAAATGTTTCTTGGGTCCTTTGGTCCTGAGGAATTTTGGGTGGGTTTTTGGTCCCTAACTCAGCCACAACTGTAAAAAACACTTGATCTTAGCCCCTGGGGCCAAAGAGCAAGTTTTCTAAGCTGTTTCCATGGAATATGAAACCAGCTCTGTCATAAAAGAGTCCACTGCAAGACAAGAAGTTTGTTTACCTTCTCAGCATCTGGGGCCCAATAACTGAGTCGCAGCTACATTTGCTCTGAGTCTGTAAAAGCAGAACTTGGCAAGGTAGCTAAGACCATGGCTCACTTCTAAGCAAGGGAAGGCACCGAAAGCTTCACTTACACTCAGGAGCCCACTTGACTCAAAGGGTTTTTAATTTTGGGACCTGTGTTCCTGTTTACTCAGCCATTTTCTGTTGGCTCACTAGCCTAAGGCGGCCATAAAATCTTGTCTCATTGGATCAATATATTATTTCCTTTGCTCTTTATGCAAAGGACTGCCTTTCAGGTGACATTAAGTGTTAACCCCTTGAGTACAAATGCAGAAAATGATGTGAATTTTGGTTGTTAGGGAATGTATACCTTTCTAATGAGACTGATATTCTGGGCTATGAAGAGAAAAGCCCTGTGTCTAATGTGATGGAAAATATTCTGCAGCGGCAGGCCCGGACAGGGAAGGGTTTAAGTAGTTTAGTTTCTGCCTAGATTTTTGGAGGCTCTTCATGAACCAAATTCTTGGCTGACAATAATTGCTCCAAGGAGGAACTACTACTCTAGAGAGTACTCAGAGGCTCAAAATAACTTCTGATCATACTACCCAGCCAGGCCTTTTCCTCACATGGTGTTGTGGGGAGATGGCTGAGATGATGCCAAACTGCCTTTGACCATCACACGCTCTGAAGCTGCAGTCGAGTCGTACTTGCTTTGGACGCTCTGTATTTCTGCTCCCAGAGGTTTTAAAACTATACAAGGAGCTTTCCATGTGCCAAGGTACCTGCACTTGACCTCACTGAATGCAGGCTGAACTTGAGGAGGGTAGATATCTAAAGGTATGAAGCAGGGGCAGGGCTCAACTCGCACTGACAGTCCATGGGGGTGGGGCAGGCAACTCTCATAAGCATCTCTAAAAGTTTCTTCAAAATTCAACCTGGAAATAACTTTAAAGTTTACGATGGGTGGGGAGGGATCTCTGCAGCTCTGACTCAGCCACTCACAAGACTCCAGGTGAGACTCTCTTGAGGCAGAGGGAGTACACTCCAATGTGAAGTATGACTACTTTCATCTGGCTAGCTCGACTGCCCGTAGCAGAACAGCTGCAGCAACGTAGGCTACAGTGTGGACTGTAACAATCCACATGAGACCATGGGTATTTACTTGTATGCTCAGTTCATGTGAAAACCTGGGCTGCTGCTGCTTCAGTGCAATTGATACCTGCGTTAGCAAGGTTAAAGCAATGCCAGGTCTGCCTACTTGTGCTGCAATCACACTTCCTGGCTTAAGTGTATGGACGCCTTATGAGGCACAGTACAGAGCTTACAGCTCAGGCATAGCAGAGATTATGGCACCTTTGAGACCACTTTGTCCCTTAGGGGTCCTCATAGTTTCATAGTAGTTAGGGGTCAGAAGGGACCTGAATAGATTATCTAGTCTAACCCACCCCACCACTGGTTGGAGCACACGCTGGGATCACACGACCCCAGACAGGTGTTCATCCAACCTCTTTTTGAATTTACCCAAGGTAGGAGCGAGGACCACTTCCCTAGGAAGTTGGGTCCAGACCCTAGCTACCCTGACAGTGAAATAGTGCCTCCTAATCTCTAACCTGAACCTATTCTCCAGCAGCTTCTGGCCATTGTTCCTCGTTACCCCAGGTGCTGCTGGGGGGGAATAGGACTCTTCCTATTTGCTGCTGATCTTCTCTAATGAGTTTGTAGGCCATCACCAAATCCCGCCTCAGTCTGTTTGCTGAGGATGAACAGGTTCAGGTCCCTCAGTCTCTCCTCATAGAGCCTGCCCTGTTGCCCTCCAAGCAGGTGGCCCTCCTCTGAACCCTCTCAAGGCAGGCCACATCCTTCTTAAAGTGCGGTGTCCAGAACTGGACGCAGTACTCCAATTAAGGCCAGACCAGTGTCGCATAGAGGGGGAGTCCTGATTTACTATGATCTGGAGCAGGCTCCCTCATACCTGAGGCAGAGTCTCTGTAGCACTATGTGCTTTGCTCCTACTTCTAAAATGCCCTGTCAGGCCCCTGTCAGCCCTCTGTTTCTTCCTCAGCCACAACAAGGGATTCTTGGGTCCTTTTCATACTCTAGCCCCTTTAACTGGTGTTAAGAGGTCTCATGGGTGAGATTGTAATCCTAAACTCTTAGACTGGGCATCCTTGATTAAACTAAAAGTCAAAGCCCAGGCCTTCTCATTGTGTCATTTAAGAACCAAGAGCGGTTTCAGTTCACTTGTGTTAGAGAGGCTGATCAGAGAGACTTGCACCCAAAACTGAAAGGACTGGCATGAAATAATATTATGTCAATACTAGCAAATAATTCACAATAAGCATTCCCAGCCTAGGCCCAAACCCTGAGTGAAACGGAATATGGAAGACCCGGCTGATTCACAAACTGCACAAGCAGTTTGTCTGTCTTGTCCCACTCTTCAAGCATCCTGTAAGATTAAGGTGCTATGAGTGAGTGAGGTTGTGTATTTATTGAGACTTCATTACTTTTATTATTCACATCATGGTAGCACCTTGGGACCTTCACTGAAATCAGAGCCCTGTTGTGCTAAGCACTGCAAAATGCAGCATAGCCCCTGCTCTGAGCAATAACTACTGTATCTAGATAAATAAAAGAAGAAAAGAGGAGTGGGGAAGGCATCTAATAACACACTAGTGGAGTGAAGAATATAATGGTCTGCAAATGTCATAGTAATGCCACACAGCATGTCAGGAACCTCTTACCAGTACCTTAAGCAGTTTTATTAGACATGACTGCAACTATGCTACTACAGCTGGCTGAAATATCCAGAGAAAACAATTCAAAATTAGTTAAAATGTTTCTTCTCCATAAATGTATTGGTGAAAATTTGTGTAGAGCACCCCGCCCAATCCAATCCTGAACAATCTCAATCAACGCTGTACACAACAATGATCAAATCAAACAAGGCGCCATTTAGGATTTTTATGTTTAATGGGTCACCTCCCAGTCCGCTCACAGAACTCCACAATCATGTTGCTACTCAGGAAAATAACAGAGGCTCACCTCTGTTCACCAGTCATATTTCTCATATTGTTCAAACCTGCTGGATTTACATTCACTCAAAATCTTAAGTGTTTGGTATTCTTTTAATGTCATAACTGTCAAGTGATCCTTTTTCCAGAGGATATCTCTGAAAAAACACATCGTTTGGGGCTCTCTCCCCGACACTGTAGCACATGCCTGGACATCCCTGTCTCACTGTCATTCTGCCCTGTATCCAGTTTAGTTCCTTCAGCAGAGAATGCAATGGCACAAGTTGAGCACTCCTGGCAAACCGCCTTTGTCATAGGTAATTGCCAGCAAAGAGCAACTTTCTGAAAGGCTCTTCAGTGCCAAAATGAGAGGAAATGAGCATGTTCAGTGAAGAAAGTAGAAAAGTATAAGGGAAAAAAGGATGAACACAATGTCAAATTCTGATTTCAGTGGAGATGACCAGTCCACTCACTCTCATTACAGTCCAAAGGAATGTGTGTGTGAGAGAGAGGGAAGGGGAAAATGAAAGAAGAGAGGGCAGAAATAATAGATGGAGGAAGGAGAGGACAAAAGAAAGGATGATGAACTACATTTGAGAAAAAGATACCCCCTTGGCCCTGCTTCTCATGCTGCCCTCACTGTGCCCTTCATGCCCTATTTCAGGCTCCACGTGCTGACAGCTATGTTAACATGCCAGTGCACCGGTGTACAAAAAATCAGTGCAAAGGAACCTGAGACAGGCTCAAACCCATGCACTTTTTGTAAAGACCTTGTAAATGAGAAGGTGTCCTGGGTAAACTTTCCTTATGAAGGTGAGTTTCTTTAAAGCAACATGGGCTGAAAGGCTTCATGCTACAGCAGGCCCAAATCTGTATTTCTGTATGATGCTGTCAATCTGAAAGGAGTGAGTTCCAAAGTATCATTAAGAAAAGCTGGGAGGGAGCAGGAAAGGGCTTTGACATGTCAAAAATTTAGCTACAAAAATCAAGCTCTACTACAGCTCTGGTAAGCAACAGACATAGAACATATGGATTTAGGCATGGTATATACACACCAACATGCATCCCCAGATTGTGACATAAGATGTACTTTCCAAAGAAACGGGTGCCAGATATAGGAAAGATACAAGAAAAGATATAACCCTGAAATCTTCAGGACACAAGCTAGACTCAAAATAATGAAAGTTAGGAAGAAAGTTTCTCTAAAGACTGGTTATTACATAAGTGTCTCCAGTACAGACTGCTTATTCCATAAGTATCTACACGAGGGTTTCTTGCATTCCCCTGTGAAGCAGCTAGTACTGGGCTCTGTAAGGGAGACAGCACAGTACCATGTCTGATTCAGTATGTCAACTCGTATGTTAAAAAATGGGACTTTATTTGTCAGAGTAGGAGCATGTTAACTCTCAAGAATGCCACTGTGACCATCTTCAAACAACCCATTGTTTTGTTGCTGCCTCACTTGGAAGGTTTTTCTGAATTTCCCTCCCCTTCCCCCACAAGCACTGAGGTGTGTGTGCATGCGCTGTGTAAAGAGGAGATGTCTTTTGTATGATCAGCCTAACCCTTATTCATTTCATGCTGTCACAGTCACGCTTTTGCAAATCTGCTGACGGAATCAAGTAGGAGGAGGAGGAGGCTGATTCGGCAAGAGAAGTCTTTTGTCTGCCCATAAATACCTTGATGTAATCAGCTTTGATGGGGGAAAAAAAACAAGGAGAGAAAAGAAGGTGTTTAATACCAGAACATTTCAGATTTATCCCCCTCCCTCCCCTGACCTGTGGCTGTGGTTTATAAAAAAAGATCCTATCTCCATGAAAATACTGATAACAATGAAGATGGAAACCAGAAAAGTAGTGATACATGCGCAGAGAGACTGGAAACGTTTTCAGGGAAACCTAGGTCTGCTTTGGTCTGGAGTTAAAAGCCACCCTACACTCAATGGTTTAATTTGAATGGGCTTTACCTTGCCTTTTGGAATTTGCCCGAAACAAAAATGCCAAACTAAGGAGCAGGTAAATAACCAATACACAACGAGACCTTTTATCTCCTTCTTTTTTCAGATACCAATTAATTAAAAGCACTGATGTTCCCTTGGCTCAGGGTAGCTAAGGCCAGCACCGTGTAGTGGGAGCACCTTCACGGTGTTCAGCCTATTCAGGATTCATTTAACGCTGCAGCCAACCTCTTAACAGGCCACAAAAGAGAAGACGATTTTTAATCTGCTTTCACGGTTTGGTTGCCAACATCACAGGCTACACATCTGTGTCATGCCAGTGAGCCCAAGAAGAGGAGGATGAGCATATCCCTAATCACTCTTTCCCAATTGGCAGGCACAACACAGAAACCTTTTGGTTATACTGATAAGGTCATTTACATATCTCTACCCAAGTGGCTTTGCATACATTTTCCCCAGCTAGATTTCTTTCTTCTCTCTCTCCCATTCATCACAGCCCATATATTTTTCCGTGCCCATAAAGAAGCCCAGGAAAAACTTTATCTGCAACTAATCCCAGTGTCCACTCAATCACTTACATGTTCATTCACCTCTCAGGAAAGAGCCAAGAGGTAACCCGATTATTTATTAAGAAAGCAGTCCAGTGAGTACTAAGAAAAATCTTTGTTTTTGTTTTTTTTTTAAGTGAGTTTAGGAAAACTAGCTATTAATAGAACAATTTTAGTATGGTCAAAAATGGTCTTGTCTTGGGCCTTTAGGAATCCTTGTTACAGTCCGCCCATCCTAAAGTGGAGAATATGTGGTTGTTCTGGGAGGTAGGACTGGACTCCAGAGGCCATCTAGTCTAATCCCTTGCCTGAGGCAGGATCATCCCTATCCAAACCTTCCTACACAAATCTATAGTTTAACCTCCTAGTAAAATTACCATCAACCTTAACACAAGATATAATACCCTTACCTACCACAGGTAAAAGCAGGGCACCACAGCAGCCAACATCCTGCTTCTGTAAAATGTTGTTAATATATACTCAAGAGATCCCAGGTAGAGGGCCATATCCCACACTACAGAGGAAGGAAACCCTTCCCCCACACAGAAACAGTACCAATATAACCATGGGGTAAAATTCCTTCCTGACCCAAATATGGCAATTGGTCTGACCATGAGTGGAGGGGCAAGACCCTCTAGACAGGAACCTTGAGAAGGAGCACTGGCATGCCCCAGTCAAAATCCCCAGTTTTGGCTGTAGCCAACATCCAATGCCTCTGAGGAAGGTTTGGAGAAAAAAAACAGTAATGTAAAGTGAAAGCGACACTCCTGTTTCCATTGTCAAGTGGATAAAAATACAAAATGCAAAATATATCTAAGAGCAGACGGCTGTTAGAACTTTTAAATTCCTCAATGTTAATAGTTATGACATTATCAGCTAGAGCAGTGCTGGCCTGCAGAGGCATGTCATCTGGCCTGTGAAGCTCTCTACAGGTCAGGAAATTGGGTGCAGTGGCAATTAACACTACCACCATTCTAGAGGCTGTCAAATTTCCAAGCCCAATGGCCAGATAACATAGCCTTGTACACCACATGGGGTCAACACGCAGGGTTGGGTCAGTGTGCCCAATCTGGTGCACATGGGGCCAGGGATGGACCAGTGGGCCTGATCCAGTATGTACAGGGCTGGGGCTGGCATGGTGGACCTGATCTAGTGTGATCCAGCAGGCAAAGCTGGGAACTCAATCTGGCATGCAGGGCTGGGGCCAGGTCCAGGGGTGGGGCCAGGAGCCTAATCTAGCGCACTGATCTGGCCCACGGATTGACCCTGCACCACTTATCAAGTCAACAGCCCAGCTAGGGTACCTACACTTCATTAATTTTAGCTGAGATCCTCAGGAGGGTAAATACCCACAAACAAAAATACATGAACACAGAATCCTTCTGTTGTTGGGACTTTTTAAATACACATTTTTTAACCTAGATGTGTCTCTTCAAGCCTAGATGTTTTGTTCTGGAGCTGATTATGCTGAGATTTTGATACATTCCAAACCTCTCAATAAAAATACAAATCCCTCATCCAAAGTTTCTACCAGGTTAAAAGTGGAAAATGTCTATACAAGTGGGATTCTTGACTTGTTTTCAGAGATGGACAGAACACAGTTTTTTTCTGGATACAATGGTTAACACAGCGCTAAAAGGTCACAAGGTGCCACCCCTACAGAAATCATCTTCATCCACAAAAACTTTAATATCTCTATCCTAGTATTCTTCTTCTTCTTAAATAATTGGATTACTGTAATACTCAGGGACCTAATGCAGGACAATTCCTAACCCATGAAACTATACTTCCAGAAGTGACAAAAAACATTGAACTAGTTGGTTTGGAAATGTCATGGATCTTATTCAGGGAAGGAAGGCTCCTTATTTTTAGAATGTAGGTTAGTGAGAAAGAGGCCAGGAGATTCAGAAGAGAGAAAAGACTACCAAAAAGAGCTAGGCTAAAAATACAAATCCAGTTGCACAAAAAAATAGCAACATTTCTATAGTGTTTTCAATTTAACATATTCCACATGGAACAGCTTTTCATTATTTTAATCCCAACATTTTTATTGAATATGTTAATGAAAAGTTTTAAAATGCTGGCAATAAGAGCCTGTTTCTTTTTTCTGGGGCGGGGGAGCAGGGGAGGAATGAACATTGTTTCAAACCCCATTGGGAACACTTTCAATAAAAATGTTGAAAGCAAATCCTTTTAATGTCACAAAATTCTTTAAACAAATTGGAAGATTTCTACGGTCTTGACAATGTTTTTACAAAATGTTTCGTCTTCAGAAATGGCTGGTTTGGGGTTTTAAAAAAAGCCAATTGAAAAAAATCCATCACATTTTACTACCAAGCCAAGACTTCAGCACTGAATGTGAACATTTTTATTTACAGTTTACCAGTGCTAATTTTCACATTATTCATCTTCCAATCTGATAATTCTTACTGCCCCTGGCAGTCTCATCTTCCTCCTCTGAAAATACTTAATAGCTAACGCTGTAGTGAACTCTAATCTTCCCAAGACTTCATTACATTTACACACTATACCACAGGACACTTAATAGTGCATAATGAAGTGTTACTATAAATAATTAAAACCAAATAACATTTTTCAAAATAAATGATGACATGTATCCTGGATTTCTTTTCAGTATATTTGTGTGATGTGCTCTAGGTTACAGTGGGTGGGTCTACACGAGACATTTACTGTGGAGCTGCCTAATTCGCTCCACAGTAAACGTCTCCATGTCTACACATGCAGCCCTATTAGATTGCAGAGAACAAACTCCAGAGCAGGTTAGTAATTTACTAACAAGTACTAACCTGCTCTGGAGTTTGTTTTCTGCAATCTACTAACCTTCTCTAATACTAACCTGATGCAGAGTGTTTTGTGTACAACAGTGCATGCGTTGGCCCTGCCTGGCAGACTGGGGCAGGAGGTGCTTCAGTGTGGGGACTGCTTGCCGGCCAGCCCCACACTGGAGCACCGTTGTGCCCCAGCAAGCTCCTTCACAGCGCACTAAGTCGAGTTGGAGCAGCCCCAGGCTGGTAGGTTGACTACCCTAGGCCCCGTGCCAGGCAGGGCTGCTCCGACCTGGCTCAACATGCTGTGGTCCCAAGCACATATTCAAATTGCATGCCCGGGAGTAATAAACTCCAGTGCAATATGCACTGGCATTTATTGTTATGCATTAATAGCACATGGATTATTTAGATAGCATTACCTGAACTTTGCACACAAATATAGGCAAGACTTTTCCTTGAAAATCTTACAATATACTTAAGCTCCAACCCAAACCCCACACTGGCACAAGAACCAAGGGGTATAAATGGGTCATGAGTAAATTTAGGCTAGATATGAGAAGGTTTCCAACTATCAGGACAACAAGCATCTGAAACAGCCTCTCAATAGAGTTTATAGGGATAGAAAAAAACCCTAATTGTTCAAATGGATCTTGGTATGTTTACATAAGGGATTTTATGGTATGATGCCTGTTGCCCAGGGGCATGATGATGTCATACAACTGGATGACTTAGGGGGCCCCCTCCAGTCCCATGTTCTTAGGGGCTCACAGAAAAGCTCCTTTGGCTTAAGCAAAGTTTGGATCAGGTCCTTGGAGAATGCAAATGCGGAGCGGGCAAATGTCTATGATATGCATTTTCAATTTGCAGGCAAGTGCAGATGTTAATAACCTTTTCTATTTGCCTCCCTCTGTTACAGTTTAGTTGACCAGTTCTCAAGCTCTGGCATGCTGGGAACTTATTGGTGGTCTCAAGCAAGCTGGCTCTTCTCCTTGTTTTTCCATCTGCTGAATTACATTGCAGACAGCTAAAAATACAGTAAATACTTTCCAAATATGACTTTCTCATGTAAACAATGGAAAGTGTGCCCAAGTTACTTCAAAGACAAGGTCTGTCTAGTTGCTGGGAAACTGGCCTGGAACTCCAAGACCTGATTCCAAACTCCAGCCTTTCAAAGTATGAGAGAGGACAATGGTCCACCTAAGCCCAGCAGCTTGTGGCAGGTGTGGTATCATATCTGGCTGCCTTTGAAACCCCAGCCCTGATGACTAGCTACCCATTTGGCAAGCACATCTGTTTATCAGACTGCCACTCTAGATGAGCAAGGCAGACCAGTGATTACAGTAAGAAACTGGGTAGGAGAAGGCTTGGATTTAGTTCCAGACCATGCCCCTGACATGTTCTTTGATCCTGGTAAGGTCATTTCTCTCAGCAGATTTACCCACCTGCAAAAAGGCTTTAATATAATTTTTCCCTCTCCCAGAATGAACAAAGGGTTGTTAAAGGCATTTAAATCCCCTGCTTAACTAAACTTATAAAAATAGTATGCCTAACTCTTCAGGAAGTTCAAAATAATAGCATCATTGTCTCACCATGGGTCCAATCCAGTTCTCATTAGATTCAAAAGACTTCAGTGTGAGCTGGATCAAGTCTACTATATCAGATATTCACATTGTAACACTACAGCAATATGTGAGGTAAAAGTGTTGCACCGTGGAAATTTAGATTTGGACATACTAATGTCCTGGAGCCACGGATGAATTCAGGCCTTTTTAACAATCCTGAAAATGCTGGATGGACTTGTGTAAATTGTGACACCTCAGACGTATTAAAACGAATATTAACAGGGACACTTCCTCTGCTTCAGATGCTTCCTGATTCTTGAGCTGAAAGAACATCTTTGGTGTGGATATCAATAAAAAGGCCAAGGATCCTTATAGACTAGATCGGAATTTCCTTGTGTATCAATCCCCTCAATTGAGTCTATACATTTGTCTCTTTTCCCCTTTATTATTAGTTAGCAATTGTATCTGTGTATCCACACAAGTCCCCATTTTGCTAGGCTTTGTGTGTATATATGCAGAAGTTCCATGCTAACGAAAGTCTGTGAGCATGTAGTTATATCATAATCCATGTAGACAGACAACATTAATTCTGTATTTCCTAACTATCAGTACATGTTGTAACCTGGACTAATTTGTAAACAGCAGGTTTTTTTGCATAATTTCCTATGTTTTTTTTTAATGGAAAGCAGACATTTTATCATATGACATCATGCTGAAACCAATATTGGATCATCATCAAGGTTGAAACATTCAAATCCAACCCACAGACCTCTGCCACTTGAGCTACTGGAGCAGCCAATAACAAGAGGATGGTGTCATCCTCTACATGGTCCAGCACTCATACAAGATGGGACAGTTTGCAAGTGGGTTTTACTGATATTTGCTGACAATGATGGAACAGTGACAGGAACTGCAGATTCAGTTCCAGGTTCTGGAAGAGAGCACTCTAGCTTGCATATACTCTCCAATACAACTTCTCCTGCCATCTATCCCCCCATCATGTCTCCTTCCTAACCCTAGTTCTCTCACCTAGACAGATCCAGTCATCATTCTTCTGGCCTCTCGTTCCAGGCCCCGGCTCCTTGCCCAGGTAGTCCCAGTTCCCTTTTCCTTTGCCTCCTCACCTGATCTCTCTCCCTTCCTCACTGACCTCCATTCAACCTCACTTCCCATCCCCCCCAGCATCTCCTTGTCCTAGTTTCTTTTACCCAGCCAGTCCCACTTTCTTCCCTTCCCCACAGCCTGGTTCATCAGAACTGTCTTCCTTGCTCTGTTATCATCCTAACCTCTTTGCCCAGTCTCCACCCTACAGTGACCATTTTCCTTCCTTTCCCACCTTGCCAGCCTCCAGCCCCAGTCTCCCCTGAGATTCCTTAACTCAATCTGCTCCCATTAACCCTACAGGTAATGTCCTGTATACCACCAGCTTTTGTCCTGTATGCATTTGAATCAGGCAAGTTCCTCTCTCAACCATCCAGGCCCATCAGGGGGATCATAAAATGCAAGACAGGCAGCGCCCTGCTTAGAGGCCTAGGCCTTGTCAACACCAGGCTGCTGTCACAGGGATAGCACCAGAGTCTATGGATAAAGGAGAGGTTTCTTGCAACACAACTCCACTTTATGAGCTGTGCTAGGAAGGCACAAAGTACAACCTCTACACAGCAGCAGCAGGGGCAGATCTAGTGGGGCAGCTGCACCCTTCCTTTGACTTCTGCTCCATGCAAAGTTTAAAACCAACTGCCTGGCAGTGGCAGCAGCATTTCTATCCAGGCACCAGTGAGGGAGTCACTTGACGTTGTGACTCATCATAATCTACCTGATCCCTTCTAAACCCTTCATTCCATAGGTGTTACTGACCCTCTCTTTTCTTTAATGGTCTCAATTAATCATACTAATGACTACAAGGACTAATGAGACAATATATTTAGAATATTTTTGCCTAGTTTCTTGTGTTTTTATATATAATAGATGATTAAACAAATTAATGTGCAGTCCAATAAAGTTATATTTGTTTTAGCTTAAATTTTAGCTTTCAGTAAAGCTTCGAGTTTTCTTTCAACTGGAGAAATATGTGTGTTGCATTATATGTGATGATGCACCCCACCATCTACACCCTCCATTTCAAATTCCTAGATCCGCCCAGGGACAGCAGTCCCACGGTGCAGACTCATTAATGGGCTGCCCCTGGTGCCCTGTTCCCAGCTCCCCCTACAGATATGCTACCGGGTGCAGGGCTGGGCCTCCTGTGGCAAAGATGCCTTATGTGTGGAGCCCCATTCTGCTCATCCCACTGGCCCTCCGACCCCAAGACACACTGTTGAGTTCAGGTCTGCCCCTGGCCAGCGCCTATGGCTGGGTAGCACAGGGATGCCCGTGCCATAGCAAAGATTCTCAGGGGGGCATTCTGGTGCCCCTTCGTAGTTGCCGCCCAGGGCTGTTGCCCCTCTTACCCCTCCCTAGCTATGTTATGGAGTAAGTGAGTCTACATGAGTTTTCTAACAGTTGCTGGGAGGCAAAAACCTTCTGTTGGCCAGAGAGCTGCTGTTTTCCTCACAGCAGAAAGGAGAGGCACACTTGCCAAATGGAGCCGTGAGTATAGATGCCTTTTCTGTTCTGCTGGCCCAGCACAAATCTAGCTGAACTGCAGGGAACTTCTTAGTCAGCCCTGAGCTGGAAAATGTCCCATGCTGATGGAAGACTTGGGGAATTTGACTGCCAAATGCCCAAAAGTCTCCACTGAGCATGTGCAAATGATGAGGTTTCAACCAGCCTTGAATGGATTTTCATGATAATGGTAAAAGGTACGTTTCTGACACAAAGGCCACAGACCTTCCAAATGTTCAAGTCCCTGCTTCAGAGCTTTTGGGCAATAAAAGTTTTAAAAGAAAATGATGCTAACTTTTTTTTAACATGGGTAAAGCAATGTATTTTTCTCTAAGCTTGTTCTCAGAAACAGCTTCACTATTTTGTCTGATATTAAATAATAACAATAGCAACAACAATAAAAATAATAACATGATTAATATAACAATCAACATTATGATCCTGAGGCAAAGGCATGTCATACATAATGCAAGCACAAACACATAAAGATTGGCAAAGATGCAAACAACTAAAAGATCTTATCGTGGGAAGGGGAGGGCAGCCTTAATAATAGTTGATGTTAACTGCCCTATATAATACACATATATGCACACAGAGTACGCACCAGTCCCTGATGTGCTAGCTTTCAATCTAGGTCAGGGGTGAGCAATTATTTCAGCTGGAGGGCTGCTTAACGAGTTTTTGTGAGCTGTCGAGGGCCAAAAGGGTAGTCCTGCCCCTTGACAGGTGACCCGCCCCAGGTCACCACCTTGGGACCTTTGCCATCAGAAGTCCCTTCCCTTGCCCCAGAAGGACTCCTGGGAAGGGAGGTAGGGAGGTACCATCTTGAAACTGGAAAAAACCCAAATTATATACTACTAAAAAAATGCAATGTCTACTATAACTTAATTTAATTTAATTTTTAAAAAATTGTCTTGATTTATGTGTGTTTGCATAATGTATCTAGAGACGATTGCATAATAGCTCACAATACACTCTTGCTCTTATATATTTTGTGTGGGGGGATAAGGGGGTGTATGTGGGGGCTGTCTGTTTGGGGATTGGGTGTTAGGGTGTGGTGGGTATGTGTGTGGGAAAGGTAGGTGGGGAGTGTGGAGGAGGGTGGGGGGTGTAGAGTATGTGGTTGGGGTGGGGGGGTGTGGGAGGATGGGCATTGTAGGTGTGGGGGGTGGGAGTGTGTATGGGGGCTATGGGAGTGTGTGGGGGTGCAGGGTTATGGTGGGTGGGTGGGAGCTTGTGTGGGGGCTGTGGGAGGGTATGGGTGTGTGTTGCAGGTATGGTGGGAGGTGGGGAGCCAGTACTGCCCGTCCCATTCCAGCTGCAGTGTGCAATTCCTGACTGCAAGGCTGGGACCCATATGGTGCAGCATAGAGCCAGCCAGGCCTGTCCAACCCCCTCCCGGCAGCACATGGCTCCTCGCTGCCTGGTCAGGATCCATAAGGCACAGCAGAGAGCCAGCCCGGTCCAGCCCACCCCATCTGCTCTGTGCCATGTCATGTGGGTCCCAGCCATGCAGTGGGGAACTGCATGCTGCCAGGAGGGGCCAGGCTGGGCTGGCTGGCTCTGTGTGGGGCAGAGTGGGTCAGGTTGGCACTGGCTTGGTTGCGTCATAACCAGAGCCCAAGTCGCTTGCTGCTTAGCTGGTGGCTCATGCTACTGGCGCCTTGTTGGTTTTCAGACAGGCAGCCACCAGCAGGTAATAATTGTCTAAATTTTAGAAGGGTCTCATGGGCCAGAGAGAATGGCCAAGAGGGCCTCATTTGACCTGTGGGCCATATTTTGCTTGCTCCTGATCTAGGTAGACAAGGCAGGGAGACAGAGGGTGGGAGAAAAGAAATATTATCACCCTAATTTTAGAGAAGAGGAATGGTCACAGATGTGACTTCCCCAAGGTCACCAGGGGCACTTATGTCCAAGCCAAGAACTGAATCTAGATCTTGTGCATTCCAGTACATTGTCTTAACCACATGCAACCCTTCCTCTCACCTTTTCATCTCCAGAAAGGTCCTTCCTAGTAAGAGAAGGGGTCTTATGCTACAGCCTCCAGGGATAGGCAAAGTTCCAATAATGTGCAATTTTTTCCAGGGGAGGTGGGGGAGGCAGCAAGCAAGAACTTAGACTCCCCTTGCTCACATTGAACCCAAGAACCTTCTTTGCTTCTCAGCCTTGGGTGCAGCCAAATGTCTCACCCTAGGGGTGAAAAAAGGCTGACTTAGGTAAACCCACAAGGAGTACCCATTGCAACTCAAATGATTCCATGTCATTAGGCTCATCGGGGGGAGGGGAGTACGAGGGCAGGGGAAGCTGTGGACCACCAAACCATGTGGCACCCACAAGGACAGCCCAGCCTGAAGAAGGAGAACATTGGGAACCTGAAAGCCATGGGGAGGCCAGCACAACAGAACAGGTAAGGAACAAGAAGGTAAGAAACAATGGGCCCCATGGGACTGGGAGCGGGGGGGGCAGCAAAGGCGCCAGTCGCAGGGCTCAAGTGCCTATATACTAATGCTAGGAGCATGGGGAACAAGCAGGATGAACTAGCGCTCCTGCTTGCACTAAACACCTATGACTTAGTGGGGCTAACAGAGACCTGGTGGGATTCATTCCATGACTGGGCGGTACATATTGAGGGCTATAGATTGTATAGAAAGGACAGGTCGGGGAAGAAAGGGGGGGGGGGGTTGCACTTTATGTCAGTGAGCAATATACATCAACCCTCATCAAGACAGAATCCGAGGCTAAGGAAGTAGAAGGATTGTGGGTTAGGCTACATGGGGGGCAAGGAGAAAGGGATTTGGTGGTAGGGGTCTGTTACAGACCCCCACACCAAGGGGAAGAAATAGATGCGGGGCTCCTGAGGCAACTCTCGGAGACCATAAAAGCTAAAGAGGCGGTAGTCATGGGGGACCTAAACTACCCGGACATCTGCTGGGAGACGCAGACAGCAAGGTCCCATCGCTCACGCAGGTTTCTAACTTGTGTACAGGACCTCCACCTGACACAGGAGGTGTATGGTCCCACTAGGGGGAATGCCATACTGGATCTGGTATTGGCAACGGGAGATGACATGATAGGGGACCTCCAGATCGGTAGCTATCTGGGAGACAGTGATCACCTTATAATAGAATTCAACATAAGACGGCGAGTGGGTAAGGTAACTAGTAGGGTAAAAGTGCTAGACTTTAGGAAAGCTGATCTCATTGCACTCAGGCGATTAGTCAAGGAAGCACTGCAGAGTAGGAGTTTTGATGGGATGGGTGCCCAAGAAGGGTGGCTGCGCCTAAAGGAAACGATCCTTCGGGCACAAAGCAAGACGATCCCCGAGCGAGGCAAAAGAGGGGAAGGAGCCAGGAGGCTTCCCTGGCTGACCAGAGAAATCCAGGGCAGCCTAAGGGCCAAAAGGGGAGCACATAAAAAGTGGAAACAGGGTGAGATCACTAAAGATGAATATACCTCCTCTGCTCGTGCTTGTAGGGAGGCAGTTAGGCGGGCCAAAGCTACCATGGAGCTGAGGATGGCAACCCAAGTAAAGGACAACAAGAAATTGTTTTTTAGATATATAGGGAGTAAAAGGAAGGCCCAGGGAGGAATAGGACCACTGCTAAATGGGCAGAAGCAATTGGTGACAGATAGGGGGGACAAGGCTGAACTCCTCAACGAGTTCTTTGCCTCAGTGTTCCTAAGCGAGGGGCACGACAAGTCTCTCACTGGGATTGTAGAGAGGCAGCAGCAAGGCGCCAGACTACCATGCGTAGATCCTGAGATGGTGCAGAGTCACTTGGAAGAACTGGATGCCTTTAAGTCGGCAGGCCCGGATGGGCTCCATCCGAGGGTGCTGAAGGCACTGGCCGACGTCATTGCAGAGCCACTGGCGGGAATATTTGAATGCTTGTGGCGCACAGGCCAAGTCCCGGAGGACTGGAAAAAGGCTAACGTGGTCCCCATTTTCAAAAAGGGGAGGAAGGAGGACCCGGGCAACTATAGGCCGGTCAGTCTCACCTCCATCCTTGGTAAAGTATTTGAAAAAATTATTAAGGCTCACATTTGTGAGAGCCCGGCAGGACAAATTATGCTGAGGGGAAACCAGCATGGGTTTGTGGCGGGCAGATCGTGCCTGACCAACCTAGTCTCTTTCTATGACCAGGTTACGAAACGCCTGGACACAGGAGGAGGGGTGGATGTCGTATACTTGGACTTCAGGAAGGCCTTCGATACGGTATCCCACCCCATACTGGTGAACAAATTAAGAGGCTGTGATGTGGATGACTGCACAGTCCGGTGGGTGGCGAATTGGCTAGAGGGTCGCACCCAAAGAGTCGTGGTAGATGGGTCGGTCTCGACCTGGAAGGGTGTGGGCAGTGGGGTCCCGCAGGGTTCGGTCCTTGGACCGATACTCTTTAATGTCTTCATCAGCGACTTGGACGTGGGAGTGAAATGTACTCTGTCCAAGTTTGCAGATGACACAAAGCTATGGGGAGAAGTGGACACGCCGGAGGGCAGGGAACAGCTGCAGGCAGACCTGGATAGGCTGGACAAGTGGGCAGAAAACAACAGGATGCAGTTCAACAAGGAGAAATGCAAAGTGCTGCACCTAGGGAGGAAAAATGTCCAGCACACCTACAGCCTAGGGAATGACCTGCTGGGTGGCACAGAGGTGGAAAGGGATCTTGGAGTCCTAGTGGACTCCAAGTTGAACATGAGCCGGCAGTGTGACGAAGCCATCAGAAAAGCCAATGGCACTTTATCGTGCATCAGCAGATGCATGACAAATAGGTCCAGGGAGATGATACTTCCCCTCTATCGGGCGTTGGTCAGACTGCAGTTGGAGTACTGCGTGCAATTCTGGGCGCCACACTTCAAGAAGGATGCGGATAACCTGGAGAGGGTACAGCGAAGGGCAACTCGTATGGTCAAGGGCCTGCAGACCAAGTCCTACGAGGAGAGACTAGAGAAACTGGACCTTTTCAGCCTCTGCAAGAGAAGGTTGAGAGGCGACATTGTGGCTGCCTATAAGTTCATCACGGGGGCACAGAAGGGAATTGGTGAGGATTTATTCACCAAGGCGCCCCCGGGGGTTACAAGAAACAATGGCCACAAGCTAGCAGAGAGCAGATTTAGATTGGACATTAGGAAGAACTTATCCACAGTTCGAGTGGCCAAGGTCTGGAACGGGCTCCCAAGGGAGGTGGTGCTCTCCCCTACCCTGGGGGTCTTCAAGAGGAGGTTAGACGAGTATCTAGCTGGGGTCATCTAGACCCAGCACTCTTTCCTGCTTATGCAGGGGGTTGGACTTGATGATCTATTGAGGTCTCTTCCGACCCTAACATCTATGAATCTATGAATCTATGTTTTTCAAAAAATTCACAGGCAGCACAGTTAACCTGTGGCGCTAGCTGCAGTCACCAGCTTCCAGCAAGCAACTCCATTATCCGGACACTCAGAGCATGCAGGAAGGTGGTTGCTCTTCCTGCCTTCCATCCTACGCTTAAAGAAAGCACCAGGTGACAACGCCTCTTCAGCGGCTGTGGTTTGTGGGCTTGAGCGACTCTGTTATCTGCCCCCTGCAGCATCTTGCCTGACAGGAAGTTTCCCCAGAGTTTTCCATCACAGGAAATTTCCTGTGGGGAAGCTCTTACTAAGCAAACAAAGAGTTCCTTGGTACAAAAAAAGAAAAAAGAGAGAGAGAAAAAGAGAGAAGCTGCAGCAGCTCCGGCAAACATTTTAGCTCACAGGTTCAGAACTCTGTTTAAAGAACTTCTTTGTACAATGGTTCCAGGTGCTGTGTGCCTTGGAAAGCTGGTAACTGTATTTAAAAACCTTTACTTCTATAGCAGTCAAAAATTGTTATAATCTGAAGTGTCTCTCTCTGAAAAGAGCTGATTGCTTTAGTCCAATTTCTAATACATAGGTGAACACAGCACAAAGAAGCCCTAACTATCCCTTTTGGCACTTTCACTAGTAAGGCCAAAAATTGAGTAAGCATCAAGTATAGTCTACTGTCTTCCCACTGGAGATGCAGTCAGGGATGGGACATATTGACATGGTGCTCCTTGTCAAGTTTGCACTGTTACTTCTTGTGCCATCCTGTGATAAGAAATTTGAGCACCTTAAAATTTCCCTTTGGCTCCTTTGAAAATCACATGCTAAGTATATTCTAGGTTACATTTTCAATGTGTGTGAGTTAGCACGCTGCTGTAGGTGTTTTTGTCTCAGCCTTCATATCCATCTATGTCAGTGGTCACAACCAGTGGATCTTAGTCCACCGGTAGATCTTGGAGCCTCTTGGAATCGATCTGAGGCCGGGGTGGGGGGCTGAGTGCCTGCGTGCATGCATGTGCGTGCCCCAGCCCATAGGTCAGTCCATGGGGGAGGGAAGGGACAGCAGCTAGATCGAGGTCCCCATGATGAGGGACAGTGCTGCAGAGGCAGGAGCAAGGGTAAGCTGAGTGAGGCCCTGGCTGGGTGGGACTTACCTGCTGGGGAGGCGTGCCCCCAAACAATTTTTTCTCCCTTTGCCTCGATCTGCCCCACCCCTCCCTCCCCACAGACTTACCTGCTAAGGGTGTGGGAGGTGGCAGTGGTGCATGGTAGATCTTGGGTTGCTTTTAAATGCCAAAGGTGATCTCCTACTTAAAAAGGTTGGAGACCACTGAACTATATTCTCATTTACCTCACTTAGGATCTGATTCTGCCCTGTGCATGCTATTATGAAAAATAGACTGGTTCTTATGCTCTCCAGTACAGTCATTCCCATGCCTTCCTTGTCTGCCCTTTTCTTCATTCAGCCTGTGGCTGTTCCTTCCCTCTCTCTTGTAAACTACCTTCTACCCTTCTCACTAGGCTACAATAACTTACATTTTTGCACCATATTTGATCTCAGTCCCTTATTCCAGCTAAACTCTCCGTCTCCAATCACTGAATTTCCCAGATGCTATCTTCCATTTTGTCTCCCAGAATGCTGTCACACCACAGAGTTGAGGAGAATCATGCACATCAGCAAGGTGGTGGAAATGCAGAAAATGCTCCATGTCAGTCAGACTCACTCTGACCTTAATGAAATCAGACTTTATACCACAGGATATGGCACGTGGGCTCTTGAGAAGAACGTTCTCTGTAGGAAGCCACATGGTGGGGAGGAAATAGTATCAACAAGGAACACTTCAATATGTAAGCTGATAGCTCTCTAGTTTAAACACTAGAAGGGAAAAATACCAATTTTGTTAAAGCTGACTGGCCTACAGGGGGAAGACCTGGATATAGGAGCATATGTAGTTTCAGGGGAATATGGTCATCCATAAGGGATCTTTTTCCCGTATGATCAAATCCCAGAACCAGTCTTTTCAACCAGAGCCATTCTAACTGGGATCCAGTCCCTTATTTGACATGAGTAAAGCAAAAATACAGGAGCACAGCCTGAGGGAGAATGCAGGGCCTTCTTCTACTTTCCCAGCAATAACGATGCACCTTTTTCACTTGCTCAATTCCTGCTTGTGTGTGTATTTATCTGCAAACCCACAACCTTGATTTAATGTTTGTTTGTGCAGTTCTTTCTAAAAAGTACATTGTTCAGACTCCTTTCTTGAGCTTGGTGGCTGCAAAAGGTTGATGCTGACTGTTTTCTAACCTTTTCTGGTTAATTGCAGCTGTGGTAAAGGGAATCCTGCCAACAGTCCATAATGCACCCCTTCAAAGGAAGTTCCCAAGATCTCTTCCTGCACAGGAAATTTCCTGTGGTCAAACAGACATTCCTCTTGGCTTTTATCACTCACATACATTTATTTTGGCAAATATCTGTTCTTAAGTAAGAACAATAAGAAACGGACAGAGCAAAAGCAAACACTGCCTCAGAAAAAGCAGTTATGGACAGCAAGCATAACCAAATTAGTGGCTGTCTCAAAGGAAAATAAATAGCAGAGGAGCTAACTTTTGAGGCCTTATATCTTAAGCATTATTCAGAAATAAAAGATGTATGATCTATACTCTGCATACCTTTTCCAAGAGCCCTCATACTTCCTTACATGTCTTAGAGACACAGTTTCCTAGAAACATCATAGTCTTTGTCCAAATCCGTCTGAATTTTTACATCTGTTTGGAAAGTCTGCATAATCATTTATGTTCCCAGTTCTGATCTGGCATCAGTGTACCTTAGTCTAAACTGATTAGTAATGTCAATAAAATTATACCTAATATAGACTGTCATAAAAGCAGAAGGAGCCATCCATCTATATAGATTTCCTCAAGAAAAAATACATAAAAAATATTTTTGCTATACTAATACTGGCCGTAACCCTGCTGTCATCAGAAAACCCAAGAATTACAATTAAGATAAAAATGTTTCAGTAAAAGAACAGATTTCAGTCTCAAATTTTCAAGGAGTTCAAGCTAATTAAAAAGCTAGGTACAGTGCCAGATTTTCAGAGGTATTTAGGTACCTGAAGTTATAAAAGGGTGCAGATGGAGATGGAGCCAGGGGGAGGTACACTGGTACACTTGCAGCCCCCTTTGATTCCTGCTCCACCCAAAGTTTAAACTCAACTGCCTTGCAGCGACAGCAGCATTTCTCATCAGGCAGCGTGCTAAGGAAGTCAACTGACTTCATGGCTCATTATAATCTACCCAATACCTTATAAAATCTTCATTCCACAGGTGTTAAAGACCCTCTGCTCTTTTTAATGGTCTTGATGTTCCACCAATCAAGCTATCCTTTTTTCTGCCATTCTGGTGTTTGTTAGCTTTTCCTGATAATGGAGCTCCTATATCACAGCCCTAAAGATTGTTTTTAACTCATTCCAATGAAGTTATATTTGTTTTTGCTTCAATCTTAAACTGAATAATACAGCCTAAGGTGCCAAGCATATTAGTATGCTTCATGTTTATCTTTAACTGGAGAAAAATATGTGTTGTTTTTATGTAATGCTGCACCTCACCATCTGCACCCTCCTTTTCAAAATTTGAGATCTGTCCATGGATGGGTATCCTTAGAAGTGCCTAAGCAGGTAAAACATCCAATCACTTGAGAAACCCAGCAGGTATCTCTCAGCATTTTTAGGCCAATGATTCTCAACCAGAGTGTCACAGCACTGTTAGGTATATACACTATTCACAAGATAAATTAAGTTATTTCAAATAGGAATCCATAGTGTTAAAAACATTCTGACCTGTTTTGGTCTTTCTGAGATCTTTGTAAGAGAAGAATTGCTTTATTACATTTCCTAGGAAAAAGCAGGGTGAAAGCTAAGAGCTGGCATTTTCCAAGGGGTCTCCTGAGTCTAACAAGGGGTGCCGTGGATCTAAAATGATTGAGACCCACTGCTTTAGGCATTTAAATGCCTCTGTATATTTGGCCATGGCCCTTTAAAGCTGTAATCAGAAGCTGTTCATCCCATTTTTCTTAAATGGTAGCAGGAGAGTTAGCGTTCACTGTCTGCATCATACAAAGAGTACCTTACAAGTAAACTGAAATGAATTAGGAGAATGAAGAGCGTACACAATATTTTATAATCTAGCCTTCAAAGTATGTTGCTGGATGCCTGGAATTCCATAACTGTTATGAAACTTAGTTCCAGAACTAAAATCCCATTTAGTCTCCAGCACTTGCTACCATTTTTTGTTTTATTTTATTTGCACAGCAAAGGAAGGAGAGCCATCAAATAGTACAAAGCATGCAGACATTCCCTGTTATAAACTTTTTTCAAGGTTTTTCAATATGCACATATCTGAGAGCTTGAGTAAGGTCAAACAATAGGTTTCCATGTGCTACCAATAAAATGTTGCCTCCTCATATCACACTTCACATCAAATGAAGAGGGTTCAAACAGCCTAAGCTTTCTCTTTAGTCTACAAAGTAAATGAATTCCATACACAAAGAATAACACATTTTTATTCTATAGCAAAGTGATTGTCTTCAAGCCAGATCTTTGCAAACCACTGAGGTAATAAAGGGACTTACAGTGTTCTGCAATAGTTAACTTAGCTGCAAGAAGTCATGATCATCTCTGGTGTAACCCATTTAAATCACTGAGCAGTTTTGGTTGCAGTGGGTATTTACTTACTGCTCTGGACCTCTAATAATGCTACTGAAAGATTCATTGAGCCTTTATTATTCTTTAAATATGCAGTTACACCATTTCCTGGAATATTTTGATCTCTGAACCAGACCACTTGGTATGTTGAAAGTGCCAGTGTTACACCCCATCCAGTAAAAGTTATTACCCTTGTGCATTTTGAACAATCTACTATGGGTATTGCATGATCCATAGAGAATTTGGAACTGAGTACAAAAATACTTTGTACATACTGAAGTACAGGGGTTAGTTTCCATGCTCTGTTCCAAAATTCTCAAGACCTTCTGGATTTTCAACAGGATTTTGTTTTCCCCATTACACCTCTCTAAAATGTGCCTGGCTTCTCACTGTTTCCATTCTTCTAGCTTTCAGACACTATTTCCTCACTGGCAGCTCTCTATCTTCCTCTCCCATTCTCAGACAGTGAGGCATAAGGCACTGATTTTTAAATACATCTTCAAAACACACCCACCTACAAAAAATACTGAGAGCAAGAGACATCCAAGGAGGAGTGACAATTTTTTAAGTGGGCATATGGTATAGCAGACATTATAGATGGTACTTATCACATACACGGGATGATGACATAATAGGTGATTAAAATCCATCTTTTGGGAACTACCATTGGCAATAACAACCTTCCTCTTCTGACTACAAAGTGCTGACAGAGCAAACGCACAAATAGCAGGCCAAGTGATCTAAACCATAAGCTGAGAATCCTAATATGTGTGTTGTGTGCCTGTGTGTAAACCCATTCCCCTCTGTCCAAAATTGCTGCCAATGGTTCTAGTTTATAGTGGGAGAAGTACTTGGAGTCTAAGACAATTATCAACACCCATCATAATTTTAAGGCCAGCCTTCTGAATTGAGAGAAAGAACAAAAGCTGAGATGTGTTTGGTAGGTGCAGATGATTGGTTTCATAGTGGGAAGCAGCCTCAGAGTCAGTGCCAGTAATATGGAAGATTGTAGCCTCTGTGCTTCATCATGTTCCCTCCCACAGAGAGAACCATCAGGAAGCAGCTCTGATGCCATGACCATCCCTTGAGCTTCCTACACAGCATGTTCTTGAAAGCATTCTGTCATGGCCATGGTTCCTAAACAAACTACCTGTATCTCTTCAGCTTCAAAGGGATCCAAAAGGAACCAAGATCATATGAATACAAGTCCTGTGGACTCTGGAGCCTCTTGACCTGTCTGGCTCCTGCTTTGTGACCCTCCTCTGTCCATAGTTCTCCTTGGACCCCTCACATTGGGAAAATCCTACAGTGCAGAGGGCTTGTTGTGCAGGTATAATCCAGTTTCAAATGCTCTCGGGGAGAAAAACGCACATCCTCCAAGTCCTTTTCTTTCCACTGTGGCCCAGCTTTCCTCATGCAAAAGCTGCACAGCAGAGTTAGGATTATGTCATGGGGGAAGGGGCAACAGAAATAAGCTTCCCTGTGTAATTCAAATCTTATTTCTCATCTCGACCCATTATTCAGAGCTTTCTAAAAACTGACACATGCTTCTTCCCAACTAGAGGATGGGTGCACCCACCAGTCACTCCCTTCTGGTAGCACACACAAATACTGTGCACAAAGCACAACCACCCCCTCCATGGACACGTACAACTACTCCTCACTTAACGTCATAGTTATGTTCTTGAAAAATGCAACGTTAAGCGAAATGATGTTAAGCGAATCCAATTACGTCACAGTAGTGACCTACTAGCAGGTGGTAGCCAAACAACGTTATAACCGAACATTGTACAACTTTAAACAAGTATGTTCTCTAATAGATCAGCAACATAATAACGAAACAATGTTAACCAGGATGATGGTAAGTCAGGGGTACCTATAGAAGTCATCAGCGAAGAGGAAATCCAGGACTTTCAACACCAAGAACCTGGGGCTAGACGCCTGGCTAAAAGAAATATAGCTTTAGCTTAAACAGCTGAGGCCTTTGCTTTTCAGAGGCTTATTAAGAATGTTGACCCACAGGGGGATCTGTACTCCTATGAACCCCAGAATCTTGGGATGAGCTTTTCTTGATAAGTGAAATAGGACTGGTAACATGCTGCTTAAGTACATTGTGTCCTCTCTTAGCAGTGGGTGTTCACAAATGGTAAGAGCCTCCCATCACGACTTGCTAATGGAATTACTCTTAGTTTAAGTGGTAGAGTTTGGTGCTTTTTGAGCTGATGGAGCATGCACATAAACACCCCCACAAATACTATTTATATATACACCACAAAAGTGGATGCCTCCCCATTTGCCCTGCACCTTGTAACCAAGGACCTTGACTCAATTAAGCACCCCAGCATTTTTTATGTGTTATATAAAAAGAACACAGGCTGCCCAGATCACTCACATGGAGAGACATTATTGGCATTTGACTTCTCTTGATTCCTCAACATGCTTCTAAGAAAGTGCAATGGTCTCGTTCTTCTGAGCAGCTTGCTTTATTGATACCTATCCAGCTGCTGAAGCTGGGTGGAAGGATTTACAATCACACAGCAGCAGGAGACTGAGACATTTTTCTGAGCAGGCCTTTTCTGGTTGTGTTTATTCTAACTTTCCTTGGGATGATCTCAGCTTTCATGATTTTTAGATTAAAAATCTTTTGGAAAGAGAAGAGGAGGGGAGAAGCTGCAGAGACTCAAATCCCATATGCAATTTGATACAGCATTATTCCTTCGCATTTGTTTTTCTTTTTTTGTGCATTCAAGAACAGACAGAATTCAAAACCAGGTCCCTCAAGACAACAAAGGGAATGCAGCCTGGGTTACCTATATTCAGGCATCTGTTATCTTGACTGGAGTCTAAGCAAAACAGTGCTGAGAAGCTCTAACACAGGGACAAGCCAGAGATTCCCCCCTACCCCTGTCCTGCCTCTTTACCCCGCACATCCTTCCAAGGGTGGAAAGCAAGCCTGATCAGCCTTCATGAAAGGAAAGAGGTTGGATGATACGCTGATTCCTAGCTCTCTCTCTTTTTCTCCCTCTAGTTCTCGAAGAAGAGGGAAGAGAGCCCCTGGGGGAGAGAGTGAGCATATTAATGGATACTTATTAGTTGAATCTCCTGGGAACAGCTTTTAGAATAGGGCTCTCTGTCTCATACCACGGTAATGAGTATCATCATCACTTAGAGAGGCTGCGGATGGGGACTCCTGGGTTCCTACATGGCAGTACCACTGACTCACCATATGAACTGAGGGCATATCTACCATACAGTCATTGATATGATTAGAGCTCATGTAGATATATCTATGCTGTATTTAAACTAACTACCTCAGACACTGCTAGTGGTACAGGAGGAATATGAAGCACAGAGTTGGCTTCAAAAGTCTCCTGAAAAGCTGGATAAAACTTGGGCACTAGCCTGTGCTAAGCCCTGTGTTGTCATGGGTATACTGCTAGCAGTAACCAAACTAGCTGGTTTAAAGAGAGGTGGTTAGCTGTGTAGACAAGGTAGAGTTGCACCTTCTAGACTAAGTGAATCAGGGATGCATCAGCAAGAGCTCTAATGAAGTGAGCTCTTGCTCACCAAAAGCTTATGCATCTCTGAGTCAGCCTACAAGCTGCAACTCTACCCTGCCTTCTGCCTACATAGTTTTAAGCTAGCTTGGGTGTGCTGACACAAGCTGCAGTGCACAGCAGTGACTGCAGTGTGGACATACTCTTAAACCAATTGACAACCTTTTATGAGTAGTGGGCTGCTGTAATGGAGCTATGTCTGAAGGCTGTCGCATTTGATCCAGCCACTGCTGCCACCACTGCCACTGCCTACTGCTCTTCTCCCTCTCCCACCTGCTGCTCTCCCCTGCAGTGCCCCCTGCTGCTGAATCGCTGCCAACATGTCAGCTTCATGGACTAGATTCAATCACTTGGCAGGCTGGGTTCAACCCACAGGCCACTGATTATGAACCATCTTAGATAAATCACTTAACTTCTTTGTACCTCAGTTCCCTCCCAACCCATGAAGTAACAATAATAATAGTACTACTTGTTTGACTCAGGGGGGACTGGCAAAATAGAAGTATGTAAAGTGTCTGGTCATCTTTGTCCAAATGTAGCACAGACTTGCAACTATTTCTAGTATTAACCAATCTAAAGACTAGAATCCCAATTCTCAAATGATTGCCTTTGAATGTTATTTTGTCAACAATTCAGAGCAGCGCCAAAGCATGAATGTTGCCAGCATGCCAGGTACAGACAATTAACGTGCTGTCAGGGTCCATGACTCCTTAATTCTGTGAAAATAATGTCAAACAAATTGCCATAGGCGCACCAAACAATTTATTCATAGAAGAGGCTTAATCTCTTAATGGTTAGTTGCTGAAGGGCATCTTGCTGTGTTGGAGAGAATTATATGATAGACAATGGATGGACTCCCTCTGAATATTTTCTTGTTATGGTTTTACTGGCAATTAAAGTCCTCATGGGGGAGGACTAAGGAGTAAGTGCAAGAGACTGAATGTGTGAGTAATGTTTTAATTTGTCAAGCAGAAAAGTGGGTTCTTCTTGGCCAGTCCCCATGCTTCTCAACCCCACACCTTGCAGCTTGGCTTTGTCTACAGTTTTCCTTCACATTCTCACATTGATAGGGAAATGAGTGTTGTGGGAAGGTCTGAAGTGTCAATGAAATAATAAGCCAATGACTAGAAGAATTAATTTTTCCTGGTTCTTTTGGCAGTGTGCTTCATTTCACATCTAGGGGATAAGCTTCTAGGGATAGGAGGCTGTTTCATCCTCCGCAGCCATTCAGTCCTGCTGTGACTGCCAAATGGGGTGACAATTAAGGACAAAGTGCTGGTGGGCTTAGTGACAGCGATACCTATTCACCAAGGACTGAACTGAGGCTGTCAATTCACTGAATAGAAACCACTGAGTCACCATCAGATGTTTACTTATGGGCACTGCTACCATGAATCGGACTTGCACCAAATTCTTTGAACAATCCCCTCAGCTGGCTTCTTCCCACACTCCTCCCTCTCTCCCCCTCCCAGTTTGATCTGTGACTGGAATAAAAGAAATGACATTTAGTGGTTGTCTGGAGCAAGTTCCACAAGTTTTATATTCCATCTGCTAGGCCATCCTGAGAAATTGTATTGGCAAGGTATTACAAGAATGGGCTTTATGAAAATAACAGGGAACAAAAACAGAAAGGAAAGGGACTGATTCACAGAACTAAGGTATAAGGATTCTTGATTCTACCACAAGTTTAACATTCAGGGGGGAAATGTGATGAGTCAGACAACGCTGCAGGGAGGCAGCTTCAGCCTGTGCCCCTGGGGCTTATTAAGCCAAAGTTCATCAGTGTCAGTTGACAATGGCTACACGAGAGGAACAACATTAGATGACATGGATCAGCTCATTGGCACAATTCCTCCAATGCAACGGGTAATTTTCCACCTATTTGTCTTATAAAGTCTGCAAAGGAAATTCCAGTCTCTATACAATGACTGTCTTACAGTAAGCCTGAGATGTGATAAAAGAACAAGATTCCTCGCCACCCCCTCTCATGAACTCATTGCAGCAGTGTCTTGATTTGTTATATTTCAAAAGCTTTTTGAGATATATGGGGCATGAAAGAGGCTACTTGGCCTTTTTTATTTTGGAGTTTTGGTACTAAGAATGCTACACTTTGACCACCAAACAGCTCTCAGGAGAGAAGAGTCACTGCTAACTTAGGTTTGGTTTAAACTGGAAAGAGTACTCTGTTGTACTGCCAATATCATCCAGTTTTAAAGAAAAGCAGCCTTCATTTAATAGCCACACCTTTACACAGGGGAAGGCAATTATAGCCACCCAGGTTTTGAAGCTTCTCTAGATTTAAACCCACAAGAGGGAAATAATTAAATGCAATAGATGCTAAGGCTTCTCAAAGAAGATGGTAAATAAGATAAATATAGATGCTGTATAAATTATAGGCTAAAGCATCTGGAGCAAACCCTCCTTGGCCTTACACAAGGTGTAAACTGCTATGGCTCTATTGTGTTTAGCAGAACTACAGTTTGCACTAATGCCAGTGAATGCAGAATCAGTCTTCATATTTTTCCATCAGAGAGTCAGGCAGTGAACTTTAGAATGAATGCAAGATTATCATAATTCCTTTTATAAAAAAAACCCTGGAAAATATGAAATCTGATTTTTTTTAATGGTCTGAAGAGAAACCTACAGCTAAATAGCACACAGGAAACATTAGCTTCTCCCTCTTGAGTTCCCACCACTGTAACTTTGTCCTTGTCATTACTGTCACCATCACCAAAAAAACCAACCAGTCACAGTAACAGTTAGAGTCAAAACATTTCCGAAAAGCAACCATTGCCCCGTTAGTTTAAACGGATCCTGATGGCTGTTCTGGGAGAAAGACTCTTAGAAAGAATTAGACAACCAGCAACAATGAAGCTACAAGAACATGAAAATCAAAATTGCGGCCCTGATACCCTCAGGAGGGGAAGGCAATGTGGAACATGTATGTTAATTCCTTCCTTCCATCCCCATCCTATCCTGTCCCCCCCGCAACGCTGCAGCAGTTTCTGTCCACTCTTTGCTTCACTAAATTGTTACTTGCTAGTATTTTCACATGAACTTTGCTTACACAGATATGCAGCTGTCCTTCTAGCGATTTCAGCTGTGTTTCTTCTGTGCGAGAGGCTGACCACTTGCAGGATCTTTCATTATATAAAACTTAAGCTGCTTACATACGTTAAAAAAAAAAGCGCTTTACTGGAAGAAGCAGCACATTAGTTCAACCTGGTTCTGCAGCATATGTATAGATTGGAAGCTTCAGCAAAGCTTTTTGGCGCTTTCATCTAAAACTGATTCAATCAGCTATTCGATAAAAGCACCAAAAAAGTCCCACTAAAACACCCAATCTATACAGATGTTGGGGGAGGTGGGTCCAACTGACACACTGCCTCTTCTGGGCATGCGCTGGGCCCAGTTTAAAGTGGCATTTTTGTTTTGCTTTGTTTTATCATCTGTAACCAGCCTTAAATTGTTGATGTCATCTTGTTTTCTCATTCTCTTCTCCTCCTCCCCAAACAGAATTAATGCTACTAACTTTGGACTTAGTTGTGCACCACACCTTTCTTCAGAAGATCTCAAAATGTGTGACCAGCAGTCATACATTTATCATCACACCATCCCTTTTTTATGGACAACAAAAGTAAGTGGTAAGAGTGGCACAGCCTGGGGCAGAACGCAAGAGGCTTGACCGCTACTCTATAAACCCTACACCACACTGGATCATTGGCTGGTTGCCAGCCCAGACATCACAAGTTTGAGGCCATAATAGAAATGCTCATGGTCTGGCCTGTCTGGTTCCAACAAAATCTATGAATTCTGCTCAATACCTTGTCAAAAGGACATACGAAAGGAAAGAAACCATACTGGATTATTAACATGACAGGGAAATGTAACAAACAATGATAATTTAGGGAAAACTCACGTAACTAGAAAATCACATGTAAACTCGCAGTCTGAGAGTGAGATAAAGAAATCATTCACCCTGCCGATGTTACCTATTGGTTGATTATCAACAGGAAAAATTCATGATTAATTTGTTTCTTTTGTACTCATTGCCAGAGCTTCAGAAAATCAATTCCTTTCCCTGCGGAATTTACAAGCATCCTTCACTGCTTATGTTCTGGCACTGAATGATGCAGAGGCTACTTTATAGTCATTCGGGGCCCTCTGGGGATAACTTCTTCCCAGGCATCCTTCTCTCCTTTGACCTCAGACTTGACTTGGGGCACACTGCAGCCACTCACACAGTAAATAACTACCTGCTATTTTTCTAAATCCACAAGTAAGTCTTTCCTCTGTTTCTCTCTCACCTTCTGGGAGGCAGCCCTCATCCTGCCCCTGACCCCATAATTCGTATGCTACAAGTATTTGGGGTACATGGAAGTCAAAAGATGTGGTCCAGCATGAAAAAAAATATCTTTGCAGGGAACCTGCGATTGGCCTAAAACAGTGGAAACATTGTCATAGGACTGGGCAGGACTTCCTGAACCATTAAGTCTATTCCACAGGTAATGGAGGTATGTGTATATGAGGGAGGGGGTACTATTACAGATAACCATGACATGGAATCCCATTCATGAATGTACTTCGCTCCATCTTCAAACCAGTTAAATTTTTCTGCCATTACTACTCCTGTCAGAAAGCCCTCCTAGAATTTCACTACTCTGACAGTTACAAAACTTACTTTAATTTCCAGCCAAAATTTATTCATGGCTATTCATTGTGCTGTTTTACTCAAATGTGTGGCTAGACGGTGGTATATGTTATTTATTAAGTACCTTAACTTCCATGGGGCTCATTGCTTTAGTAGCTGAGTGTCTCAGAATAATTAAAGATACAATACAAGGATGATGAAGAGGGCATTAAATTCATATTAATGTAGTAGGCAAGGGCAGAAACTCATGTGTATTTGCTACAGGGAGGATAGTATGCAAAATGTTGCATTTTCTAGTTCAAGCTGTTTATAGGAGTATGTCTGAATCACACTTTCTAATTGGGGCATGTTCAAAGTTCACAGGTGAGAATATGGCATTACCTCGGGTAACTGTCTGGACTGATAACTGGAAGTTAAGACAGTGATGTAGATCAAGGTTGGTGCCTGTATCTCAACACTAATCAATGTCAGTGAAGTGTAATAGGAACGGCTGTCACATGCAGGGTTATTTACAAGCATAGTGGGACCAAGTGGACAAGCATGTCATCTACTTGTGAATGCCTCAGAGTCACTACACAGATTTGCCATTCACAGTAGAAGTACTAATACCGACCCTTTGGTTGCATGGTGCATCACATGCATTAGGCTATAGAACAACCCTAGTGGTTTGACAGGACATGTACATTGATACAAATGCTATTCATGGTCACCTATGTGCTTAGTCAGTGAACAGGGAGGAAGGTACAGTTATCATGTTCAATTACAGCTAAGTCCTCAGACTCCCGCATTTATTTAACAGCTCAGATTCTTTCTCCCAGTTGTGCAATTCAGCCCATGGAAATGTCCCTATTTGCATAATTTAGTTATGTTGATATTGTGGGAGGGGGAAATGTATGACAATTTGAAAACAGAAAAATAAGACTCTTTCCGTAGAAACAGAGGAGAGGTTGTTTGTTTTTAGTTAGCTTCCCATAAAGCACTGAGGTCATTTCAGGGTTGAACTGAATTGCAGGCACAATCCATGCTCTTAGGGGCACTGAAGTTCCCACAACGCTCATCATAAAAGCTGGGTTAGTACTTAGAAGCGTCTTAGTTAACTCAAACTCAGAACTTGCAAGGAAGCACTGTGATAGTATGTCAGCAGCACTTCAAATATGGAAGTACAGCAGAATTCCCATATCTAACCTAGACTAGATCCAGGCTTGCAGAATCACCCAGGGTTGCCACCTTCTCAGGCTCATCCTGCTTTCCAGCAAAAATCCAGATGAACCACTCATGAGCTTCTTTGTGGCTCCTTTATTTCTCTTCTTTTTTTCTAGTCTCCTCCTTAAACTGTCGTGCTCCACAGGCTTAGCATTGCAACAGGATGAGTAAGCTTTGAAATTTACTTTGGGCAAAGTCTTTTTTTGGGATATCTTTTATTGGACCATCTTTATAGTTGGGAGGGATGTTGGACAAACTTTCAAGCCCTTCTCAAGCTATTTAATGTTCTACTGCTAGGGACACAAGTAATCTCTTCGACAATGGTCTGAGGGTGGGACCAGAAAATATCTGAGACCTGGTCCTTTAAGGCAGTCCACTTGAAAGGGACCATCTTTAACAGGCAGGTTTTTATTAGTCACTGCTATGTCAACAGCTGCCTTTTCCAGGAAATGTGCAATGAGGACACTCCCTCTACCCACACTAGATTTAAAAAGAACTATTATTATTAATAATTTCTATGACTAAACTTCCTCAGAAAGGAAATTTCCCTCCAAAGAAAAGCACCACTCTGCATTGTCAACAGTCCTTCTTGGGTACAGGCAGCCAAACTCAGAATAGAGGAAGAGAGACCACCTTTTCCCTGCTTCCTCTGGAAAACTCATCAAAAGCATGAAAACAGGCAGCTAGGGGTCTACTGAATTGCTTGCCATCATTTTTAGATTCAAGGCACCCCATAACTTTTCTGAACTTAGCGGCATCCTGCTGCCACCGCTGCTGCCAGATGGAATTTCCCTGCAAGTCTTGGGCAGAATCAGATCGGGAAGCGGCTGCTCCTGTCTCCATGAGGTCTGTCTGATAAACCTGTAAGCTGTCTGACCTTGCATGGTCCTCCTCAAAGCAGAGGTGTGCAGGGCAGTTCCATCTAGCAGCAGCAGTAGCAGCGGCAGCACAGCAGCCTGAAAATGTATCTGTGTGTTTTCTGTGGTACCCCAAGCTGCCACACTGCAGCCACCACCAGGTGGAACTGCCCCACATGTCTGTTTCCAGGACGAGAGTGCAGGACTGGACAAGAAAGGACTGTGGCAAGAATGGGCACTTCTGCTGGCATTAGGGGTGCCTGCTCCTGCCGTGAACACTTCCTGATCCCATGCCTGAGGGACACTGTCAACTGGCTGTGGCATCCCTGAAAGGGTCTTGCGGCACCCTGCTGAGGACCACTGGGCTATCATGTCACCATGTCTCCTAACTAAACAGAGTTGAATTTTTACTGTGTTTAGGAGGAATAAGGAAAGCCATGGTGTGCAATAGGTACAGTGTTCTTGATATTCCCATTCTCTGCCCCTCTGCTGTTTTCGCAATATTCTTCAATGGGAAACCAACAGCACCTACTGCTATTCTCATGTTGGGCATCCCTGGGTGCCAAATTATGCAGGAGCTTTATGAGGACAAATTCATGCTGGCCTAATGCTTGTGACTGAACAGCAACCTTAAAGGAAGGTTCATCCTCAAGCAGAGAGATGATCGAACAAAGCTTCTTACTTCCAGCAAGGTTCATATCTATCTATCTGTCTCTCTATATAAATATATCTAGATATCAATATTATATTATATTTATTTATGAGACAGACAGACAGAGACAGAGAGCATGTGAACTAGCTCTAGGAGTAGAAATGCCATCACAGGGATCGTGCAAGTGAGGTAACTCTCATCCCTATTTTTCCCTTTAAGCTCTGGATTTTCTCTGAGAATCCACTTTCTCATGGGAACCAAAACCAGCTGATGTGGAACTGTCACTGGCGCCATGTTGAAATGTTGTCATAGTGATAGCTCAGGCAACATATAAACCTGCGTTGATCTAGAGATAAGGTTTTCGCTCTCTGGATCCCCAAGAGATCAGATGAACTTAAAGTTAGGCGCTCCCAGGACTCACCAAAAGTTTTTATTTTATATTTAATTGAGTTACTCCTCTAGTACAAGCATATAGCTATTTAGAAGAAGTCAAAGAAAGAGTATTTACTTTTCTTTCCTGTTAGGGTTTCTTTCTGCAATGAATCCGTGATTGTAATTTACACTGAGGTAAAACAGGAAGCTTTTCAAGTGATGAGGGTCAGAGACAAGAAGATAAAATACCAGTCACTCTCAGCACAGCCTGGAAGTCAGAGCCTGACAATGACTACTTGAAAATGCTCCTGCATTCCTTCCACAAACACAGTCCAGTTTATTTTGATGCAAAATCTGCTGTGCTTTCAGAAACACAGCATCTGCTTTATTGCACTGTAGGAAAATGTAATAGCCAGGATACAGAAAAAAAAAAAAAAAAAAAAAGAAGAAATATTTGGTGTAAACATTAAGAAAAGAGAAAGATTGTTTAGGATGGTCCCAAGTGAGAGTAATTGAGAACAAGGAGAGTGAGTTGAGCAAAATTAAGGCTAAATACAAAGTCCTTGTGGCACGATCTATAGCTAATGACCTCCCCAGGGAAGTCACAGAAACACCATCAAACAGGACAAAACACTAGGATCTATCTCGAAGTGAAGAGGACAGACAGATGACATTTCTACCCCCAAAGTCCAAGCTCATTTCAAAGGAGGGTATAAAATATGCAGTAAAGCTCAGATTTTGGAGCTAATGCTTTAACTCCATGTTTATAAACAAGAGATTTGGAGGGTGGAGGAGTGGAAAGCATCCTTCTTCAGCCCTCCTACAGCCTCTAACAATCCTCCCATTGTTTTCTTCCTCCTCAAAAACCTTGCATATATAACCCTTATCCACAAATGGAGATGGCTTACAATGTAGCTTAAACATCCCCTCCCCAGGTAATTCTAATACTAGCTCTTGGTATTGAGTGCTTTCCAAGATGTACCAGTCTCAGAAGCTACCCCCTTCCAAAATGAGCACAGATGTGGCTCCAGTCATAGCTATGTCCTATTTTGCTACATGGGACACCACACAGTGTTCATCATTACAAGAAGGGAAATGGGCTTTTCTCTTTTGAACCATTTTATTTTCTATTCTCACTGGTCCAGTGATACTCAATGTCAAGTGAATAAGGGGGTTTAGTGCCCTGTTACAAATGTCTGTTAGAACATAAGAAGTGTCATACTAGGTCATAATGGTCCATCTAGCCCAGTAGTCAGTCTCTGACAGTGGCAAAATAAATGTATCCAGTCCCTTTTTGAACCTGGCAATGCTATCTGCTTCTACCTGTTCTTCCTAGTAAACCTTTATGCTTCTAATCTGAGGTTAGTGCATCTCAGCCTGAAGTTCTCAGGATATACCCTGTCCTACCTTGTTTTGAGGACCAGCATGTACTGTCCTTGCTGCTATAAATCATTTCTCACCACACCACATCTGTGAGATATGCCTCAATGGAAATTGGATACGACCGTCACAGATGGAGATAAATTAAAGATTCTCCTCTTTATTTCTCACATGTCCGGATTTATCAATGTGCACTGTTCATAATGAATCATTGTGAGGGGGGTTTTAATACTACTTTTTAATATGTTTATTATGTTTTTAATACTACTTTTAGGGTCTTTTTTATTTACCTTGTAGAAGCCTCCAGGACTGTGATTCTCAATCAGTGTGCCACAGCACCCTAGGGTGCCTTGAGATCCTTTCAAGCATGCTGCAGTGTGTCACCCAATGTTAGCACTGTTAGGTGTGCAAACATAATTCACAAGATAAACCCAGAGATTTCAAACAGGAATCCAGAGTGTTAAAAACATGCTTACTTGTTGTGGTCTTGATGAATTCTTTACAACAAAAGAATTGCTCTAATATTTTTCGGTAGTCAAAAAATGAATGAAAACTAAGAGCTGGCATTTTCTGAGGGGTGTCTTGAGAACCACATACAGGGATGGAAAGAAAGGTGTATATGCGTGTGGAAAAGAGGCCACCTGAAGGAAAGAATATGACCAAGTACTGTCGGCTTTTTAGCTAAAAAAAACCGTGGGTATACTATTTTGATTAGTATCATCATCATCCCTGTTTTACAGGTGAAGAACTTGAGGCACAGGGAAGGGAGGGAAAATATCCCCCTGCTCCATCTGGAAAGAATATTTTCAAACACTCAGTGTGTGCCTGTGCGTACATATAAGGATGTTTCAGGAGCCTGGGTGAGTTTGGATGGTGCTAGCAGACCTGAATCCCCAAGGATCCCACTGGTCAAAGGGACCCACCCAAAAGAACTTGCCAGTGGTAGATCAATGCTTACTTCTCACATTTCAATACACCATGGGGAAGGGGAACCAGAAGCAGCATACAAACTGCTGCTGCTTTTTTTTTTTAAACTGAAAATTTCAGTGGAAATGAGCCAAGTCTGCTGGGAAATTAGGTCTGCCCCTCCACTCTGCCCTAGCTGGGGATGTAGTGAAAGTTCTTGCTCTCTCACCTATCTCACTGTTTCCACGATCATACAATCATGCTCCTCAACATTGCCCAGGGCTGACTCCCCAGCCTTGCCAACACAGACCTACCTCTACACTAGCTGCCATGGCACCGAATGCTGTGCCAGTTGCATTCAGACCCTGCAGGTGAGCCCCTCCAAATCCAATGGTTTCATAAAAGACCCTGATATTCCTTAAAACACCCTGGATGGGGCTTAAAGCATTCTCATTCTGCCAGCATGAGAGATGTAGCAGCACAGGCATTTAATACAGCAGCCTAAGTGACATACCACTTGCATGCTGGCTGGAGGGGGCTGTAAAAGATAGCTGAGATAGCAGCTTATAGCGGGGGTGGGAAAAAGTGAGAGCAATGGGGAGAAGGGCTGGAGGGAAGGATGTACTCCAGTACTGAGAATCCTGTCAGGATGCAATTTATTTTCATTCTGCGCGGGAGTATAATAGTGCACTGCCTGAGCTCTCTCAATAGCTGTTTTGAAGCGAACCAGGCTGGTATGTCTTTAATTTATCATTTCATTATGAAACGGTTTCCCTTCCAAGAAGCCTTCAAGTCAGGAAGCTCTGTCTGCCCACACAGGAAATTCCTTTGCAGCAACTTCCCCAAAAAGGAAATTTCCCTCAGAAGTGAGCCCAGCTCATGCCTTTGAGCAGAGCTGTTTGAAGAGACTTTGGCATGCAAGCACTGAAAACACCCCTGGCTTGTTGCTACAGCCGGATTGCTGGGATCAACAGCTCTGCTTTCATACAAGCGTGCAGAGACCCCTCTGCATTTGGTTTGACTCCTACTCCCTCTCCCCCACCCACAGACACCCAGGAGCATTCAGAGGAGACAAGTTTCTGAGTTCATTACTACTGAAAAGCCTTCTACAAGACACATACACACCAGTTTGGGATTTCACATATACATATGTGTGTCCACGCACACACAGAGAAGTGACAGAAAAAGAAAGTAGTGAACTGGAAGGAAAAGAAAAAAAACACTCTAAATCCTTACTTGGAAATCAGGGACAAATTCTTCATCGCAACTTAGATTTCAACACTGGAGACTCTAAGGGCAGTTTTCTGCCCATCGCATCTATGGTCATTTTATTGAAAACAAACTTTCACTGTGAGGATTTTTACGCAAAGGGAAGGACTGGAGGGGGGAAAACAGGCGTACAAAACACAGACATCTTGTGAATCACTAAGTGGGTGAGAGCCAAGAGCTAGAGTGAATAAGAACATACCATATTTCATGAACCACCTTAGCAAAGGGGACATGGATGAAAAGCACTGCCAGACTTCCAGTAAATTGTTGATTTCTCATTTCTACTCAGGAATAACACTTAACAGTAATTTAGCAAATAAGTAAGGTAAGGTCAGCTGTTTCAGGTAGAGGCACAAAAGGAGCCAGGCTGAACTTGACATGGTATGTTGTAAGAATGAGACAGGGCCTTGCATATGGTCCTAAGATCAAACTGACACATGTCCCCACTTAGCTTGTATGGTAACAAGTGAAAAAACAATAGAGACCAGCTTAATTACAAAGCTGGTAATGGGGGGGGGGCCCCCCCGCAGGGAAGCTAGGTTCCAGAGACCAACGAATTATATATGGAAGCCTGTACACATATAAGCCTGAAACTCCTTCCCTCCTTCCACGTGAAAACATATTTCTTTGAAGGTTTGAGTCCATTCATCCCAGAGCTCTGCTCCTTAAACCCCCAAATTCCAGCAGATGGCCAGCTGCATTCCCTTCAATTTCCCCCATGTCTGATAACTTTGCCCTGTTCCCTAGCCAGCTGATTTACATGACTTTCTTCTATTGCTGCCCTTGGCACTATGCTCAAAAATTCAGTCAGGCGTTGTGCAAAGAGATTTTTGTCAGAGCTGCTGAAAGACAAATACCCTGATTAACTTTTATCCAGGGCCTCTAGTTGCTGAGTTAGTTACTACCTTCAAGAGCAGAACCACAACAACTGCACAGTGCACACATACACACTCTTGGATGATGTCCCCGGCACACCACCACAGATATCTGTAGTGGTTGAAAAAGACAGCTGACACTATTCATATAGGCACAGCAGTACCATGCTGCTGCTCTACAATCCAAAGGACAACAGGAATTACTGTACTGTAGCTAGACTCTCCATGAAAAAGACAAAAGACACTACAGAGGGGACCAGGAATGTATGCAGTGGTGACCATGGGAAAACCCTATGTCTCCTGTAAGTCCTGTAGCCCAAACTGTAGAAACCTAGATTAGAATGTGAAAAGTGAAATGTGGTCCTATTGTTTTTTCTAGGCTGCCACAAATGCCCCTCTAAGGGGTCACCCTCAGGAAAAAGCTTAGATGAACCAAAGTTCTCAAAAAGAGAATAATATTAGTTACTGTCCTGTAGCTGAGCCACCGCCCTACACAAACAAAAGGTGAAAATAAAGTAAAGCAGGTTTGCAACCATGCCAATTCTTGGTGGCATTCTGAGCTGTTAATTAAACAGGTGGCTATTGTTTCAAATAATATGGAATAGGTTAGGCACTTTTCCAAATGGCAAGGTCCAGAGCTGTTCTTGTGCCCCAGACTATACAAGGCACGTTCAAACTTTAGGGCAGGTTTAAATGTAGTTTTTGTACTCCTTTAACTATATTATAAATCCATATAGTTAGTGGTACAGACTGCCCCTAGGAACACTGTTATTCTAGGGAAAGGAGACCAAGAAAAGTACTTTTAAAACTGGTCTTACTGCTGTGTCTAGGTTATGCCACTTGAACAGCATCAGTCTCTAAAGCAATTAAAAAACCTGTTTGTAGACCAGGCCTTACATTTGAGGGGTGCAAAGCTGTGAAAGTCCAGGTCCAGTCCCAAGTGCAGGCAGCCTGAGTAGCCCCAATTACGGTCATTCTCTGCAGCCAGCATTGCATAATAGCGATATAGCCAGCATTATGATCAACTTACATCTCTGAAGCTGTAACAACTAAGCTGCTCTGCCATTATCCCCTCCAAAACTGCAGAATCCTTTCAGTATGTAGCCCAGAATATTCCAAAGCACTTTTAAAAGCATCCTCAACTAGCAAATGTATCCAAAACACAGTACCCCATGTAGAATTCTAACCTGGAATCTTCACCGAACAGCATATATTATTGATATCTAAATTTGAAAAACCAGCTCTGGTGAAATACTGAGTGAAAGAGAAAGGCTTAAAATGAACATTATTTCACAAAAATGGTAAACACCTCTCCCCAGTGCATATCTTACACAGTTAAAATAAGTAGTTGCAGATGGTAGGGCTCTAAATGTTTTGGGGAGAGTACGATATGGCAGAAGTACCATATCCACTGCATTTTTTGAAAGTATGTTTTTTCTAAACATATGCAGTAACCTGACACCTATGCATAAATTAAGTTATAGTGTGCATTCACTAGCACAAAATAAGAAATGCAATAGACAGCATTTCCTGTACATAACACCCATCATGCTAGTTGTTTATACAAGGGCTGCCCAACTTCTAAGGAGCTGGGTGCCATACTCCCCATGGGCTGCACCAGAGGGAGCTGCATGCTGAATAGGCTGCCCCAGCACAAGCCACAGATCACTCTGGCTACAATATGCTCCTCCCCACCACCAAATCCTCACACTGTGGGCACCCCCTGCTGCCCTGTGGATACAGAAGCTCCAGCCTCACCCTCAGCGCTGCAACCAGGGGCTCCCCTGGCACTGGAGAGTGAGCTGCCCTTCACCCAGAGCAGGGGCAGAAAGCAGAAGCCAGAGGAAGGAGGGGAAGCCTGGAGACCATGGCTGCAAGTGTAGCCAGAGCGACAGGGGGGACTGGCAGTTGTGGGAAACTTGAGTGCTGCAAATAAACCCCACTGCAGGCTGCAGCCTACCAGCTGGACAGTCCTGATTTATACCATGCTCATCTCTATGGGATCTGAGCACCTCTACAGGTTCTGAGCAGAAGCAGCAGCACCACTACCCTGCGTGAGATGCTGCATCCTTGAGGCTATTCTGGATTAGGTGTAGGTCATCATGAGGCTCCCACAGGAAAACTGACTATACAGCAGGTTTGGGAAAGCATCTGGATTCACTTCTAGGTGTATGGCTGAGCTAAACCAGCATGCCCACTTTGAGTCTCATCCATCGCCAACGCATATAACAACAACGGCTAGACAAGAGGGGCAACAGTAAATACTGACAGGATTAATGTCTCCCTTGCTTAAGGCCTGCCAATTGTGGACACTATGCCCTGCTCCGACCTCCCTGCTTATTTCTCATCCCAGCTTGATGTACCTCATCTTAAGGTAGGTTCCAAGCCTGAAGTGAGTAGATCTGACTTCTGTGGGTAGAATTCAGTATGGGTATACGTGCTTTCAGGACTAAGGTGTTAAGTCTTAAAAACTCTTCAGGTAGAAAATGCCCAATCCTACAGACTGTCTGGAAACTGTGTGTTTCTAGAGCTCTGACACAATGGAGGGGGTGCTCCATTATGGGCACAGCAGCTGCCCCTGCTGCCAACCTAACTGCCATGCCCAGCCTAGCCCCTGCCACTACCACCATCTAAGGAGCAGACCCTATTTGTTACACCTGTAGTTACAGTACCAACTTCCAGGGCTTGAACTTCTGCAACGTGCACCCATTCATTATAGCCCTGCATCCTGCGTCAATCATTTACACCAAGGCGTACATGCCATTTTGATTTGTATGCTCACTTTGCACTAAGGCAAACCATTGCACAAGATGCAGGACAGTGGTGATTTAGGCCCCATAGACTGAACAACAATGACATACCTCCTCCGTGCATCAGGATTTAAGCAGCATTAAAAAAGGAAGAAATCTTTATGAGAGACCAAAGTGCCCTAAACAATTACTCTTAATGGCTAGCCTGAATAATGAAGCTAAAATCTCAGAGGTAATAAGGTCATTTAGGAAGTTTCCAATGAAACTGGCTACAAAGAAGTACAACACAGAAAAATATAGAGGAACAAGAAGTATCTGCACACATGGGTATTTTTAACAAGATGCCTTCACTGAAGCACAGTGAGGAAGTGAAAGCCAGTGAGGGGTTAAATACCGAGGGAAACAGACTGTTTGGAAGAAATCAGAACAAGAAGGAGAGTAGAAGGGAGGAACCACTGTTCACTAAGGGAGATTTCCACCACCAGGAAATGCACAAAGATATACTTGGTGGCAGAACTGAAATGAGTAACTGGTTTGTCAAGCTGCACAGACCAGCACTACTTCCTTCTCCAATACAGAGAAGAAGGAAGTAGAAAGGGAGAAATTCTTTTTAGCATTGCACAAAGTCCCAGAAACAGAATTTTTCTAGTCTTCCTTCCCAGAATCACAGTCCAAATAAACAACCATGCAGGGGTGCAAGAGTTCTGGGTAAAGGTTTGGCCTGGTGAAAGCCAAAAGCAAACCCCTTTTTCTGGCTTCAGTGGGCCAGAACTTTGCCACTTTTTACAGCACACATTTCCCCTCATTCCCATTCCAGCACCGATATTTTCATCTAGCACTCTTGCAACTTTAGACGCTAGGTCAGACTGTCAACTCTGATTTTCAATGCCCCCCCCCCCCCTTTTTTTTTTTTTTAATTTGTTCCCAGGGTGGCAGTACTTTGAGCTCTGGAGTCTGTAAGGAGGGAGGGTTTAAATATCACTCAATCTATCTGCTGGCTTGAGCTGATGGAAATGTTCTTTAAAGCCCAGCATCAAAGCATTCACTTTAGAAGCTGGAAGCTTTGGTTCTTGTGCCAGCAGCAACTTCGCCCCATAATTAATTAATACCGTATTAATTGTGCGTGTTCCGTGGGCCTGGTGAGGAGGTATGGTGTGGCCTGAACATTCAGATTACCTCTTTCAGAGAAGCCCCTGAACAGAGGAACCAGAAGGGTAAAGCTTCAGGTTTGTGTATGTGTATATATATACAAAAATACAAACCATATTCTCAATAGGTTACATGCTCAACTCATCCAAACACAAGTGCTCAAGCCTTGGATGGCATTTCAGTGAATAATGAATGATGAGGTCAAGGAGGGGACTACCAGCAGCTGCACCCTTGTGCAATTAAGTTGGGCTCAAAGCCAACCCAGAGCACAACCAACAGGCCAAGGGGAGGGCTCATACAGCAGCTGATGCCTTTTTGGGTAGGATTTAGCTACAAGTCACAAGATCCTGCAAACTGGTTGCTGTTGGGGGGAAGGAAGAAAAGGGTGCTTATTTGACCTAGTCTCTGCTGGAGGAAGCTGCTGGGTTGGAACTGTACCTTAAAACTCCCTGTTAAGGCACACAGGAATTTTGTTCTCTAATCCTTCCCAGGGTTCTGCCACTGCTATGTTGGTGGTGTCTGTGGCAGAAGGGGCACAAAGGTATGCAATCTTTGCACAATCCATCAAGGCCCAGACTTGCAGTTTGCCACTTGAAAGGAACAAGTGAAAGGAAAGGGCTTACTCTGCTCTGTTAATCTGGCCCATGAAAAAAATAACTGGACAAAGCACTCAATGATACACGCCAGGATTTTGCCACTGACACTTCACTCTCAGCGACTACATATGGACCTTTCTGTGCGAGGAGTAAAATGCAAATATTGCTCTTGTTACTGGATACCATCTGACAGGTAAGGCATTGCTCCTGCTGGAAGTGGTTTTATATGGATCCAGCCCCAGGCAAACTTGTGTGCACAATCCATATATTTTTCTTTATAATGTGAATGAAGTAAAACTAGCTCCAAATCCACCTTTTAATACAGTTTTATATATTATACACACACACAACTATATATACACACATACGTACATGCACATGCACATACATAAGCAGATGAATTACTGTAGATCCATTTCTCCACAAAGATCCAAGTAGACAAACATTTTTAAAAATATTAGTCAACAGTGAAAAGTAGGACTGCTATATAGAAAGGTGGGCGTTTGTACCCAAAAGCTTGCAAAGAATAATTTTTCCAACTATTTAGTTGGTCTCAAAAGATACCACATTTACCCAAAGAACCTTGTCTGCCTATGTCCTTAGACCAACACCGCAACAAACAACACCCACAGGACTGCATTTCAACCAGAGCCTATACCCATAGACTTTATATTGAAACTGCATCAAGACCATGGGAAATCTGAAGGATTTAGCAGCTTATTGCATATGAAATGTCATATCTACTTTTAGAAAAAGAAGGAAATCATGTCTCTTTGTGGGACACTCAGCAAAATAAACACATTAAAGCAGCATATGCATCTCAAATGCAGTGGTTTCCAGCCTTGAGGTCATGACCCCACTTGGAGTCGCCATGATAAAAACAGGATTGTGCACTCCCAGGGAGAGGGGCATGGGGGAGGCATGTGCCCCCCAGATTTGTATGCAGGGCAGGGAGGATGCGAGTTGCCCACTGTGATCTTGGAGCTCCCCACCCTGCTACCCTCACCCTAGGGCCTCTGTGGCAGAGTGGGGTGGGGAGGCTTTGTGCCGCTGCCAGGAGCCCCACACTGGCTGTACCACCATGGCAAGGCACCCCCTGCTCACCTGGCAGCAGCAGGGGACACAACTCTATGCCGTCAACGCTGCTGCTCCCAGGAGGGCAGGGGGCACCTTGCCATGATCACACAGCTGCTCTGGGGCTTCCAGCAGTAGCATGGAGCCTCCCTGACCTTCCATGATGGGTCCTGCCTGCAGGGCCGCAGACGGCCCAGGAGGTAGGGCAGCAGGTCAGGGAGCCCTGAGCCCACAGCGGGCAGCCTGCATCTGCACCCCCACTACAGGTTCTGCTTTAGCTGTGCCACCTACAGTGGTAAGGGGAAGGGGTAGCCAGGCTCCATGCTCTGCTCTGGCCACAGCAGCTGCCGCCTCCCACAGGCCCCAGCCCTGTAGCTCTGGCAGCTGGTGACCCCACCAGCAAGGCTGGGGGTGGGGGGAGAAAGGCACAGGGCCATGGGTTGCAAGTGTAGGGCACCAGCAGGACTGTGGGGGTGGGGCGCTGGGGTTGGGAGCAAGGGACCATGCTGAGGAAAAGGTTGGGAAGCACTGCTCTAGTGCTATTCTTTTGAAAGACCAGAAGAGCACTTTAAAACAAAGTGCATGAACATAGCAGTGCTAAAGATGCAGTCTGGAGTATAAGTCAGCACACAGTAAAGGCAGGGTGAATTTTGCTCAGGACAAACCTTTACATGTGTGAAAGATGCCATGAAGTCTTTAATGTCCACAATGCCAACGTGTCTGGATATTTGTTCTTAAGGTCTTGCGAGAAGAACAAATAAACACACACTCCCCCACTCTCTCTGTACCTCCCCTCTGTCTCTCTCTGTGTCCGTCTGTCTCTAAATTTCATGCAACTTAATTTATCTTCCTTGAAAAGATTAAAAACTTCAGTCTGTGCAATTAGAATATGAAATTGTGATCTAAGGAGTCTACAAGTGACAAAACCTGACCCTAAGCCATTCTTTCTTTCAGCCAACTGAAAGAAAGGGTAAACAAGTCTATGTTTTTTTTAAATAAAAAGGTATCTATTTATAGCTGCATTTATTGAGGCTGCTTCCTTATCAGGAAGCATGTAGCTGGGAATTACTGTCTGCCTACATCGGAAATTCTTTCAGAGACACAAAAACCCAAAAAGGAAATTTCCCTTCAAAAATATACCGTGCATTTTTGTTACTGGTGGGCTTAAAATAAAGAGCCAGTGCCTTTCTGACCAGGTCAGTCCCATCAGGATGCTGCAAACTAGAAGCCTTTAAGACACCTGAGGGAAACATACAATACTTACAAGGAACTCAGAGGGGAAAGTGCTGAGAATGCATTAATAAGTGATCCCTCCCCCCCCTTTCAGTACATTTAGATGATACAATTCCAGCACCATCCCTTAATGCCACAAGCTCTCCTTACCAAAAAACCACAAGCATATAAGGCTTATCTTCACTGGAAAATGTTGCCACAACTAATTGCTATAGTAAGAGTCAGGTGAACTTGCATGTTGGTGGCCCTGCCCAGTTAGTGCAAACCAGGACAAACTCTGTACAGAACTATATAAACTGTATCAACCATGATTAAATACTTGTCCCAAATTTACTGGTGCTTTTGTCTGCTTGTCTCTCCTTCCTGCCCCAACACATAGGCAACACACAGTTCAAAAGGCAGTTCAATCAATGCTGTTCCACTGAGTAGGAACTGAAAGATACCAAAATCCTGCACCTTATTCCACATTATCTGCATGCTTCAAAGCTGGGATACAGCCATCCGAAGGATGGATCAATGAATGACTGTGCGCTTGCAGGAGAAAGATCCACACCTTCTTCCATGCTGTTGGAACGCCTCACATTCCTGAGTATTACACATAGTAACAATGAGTGAGTTAGTGGATCTACAGCTCCAAAAACCAACTGGCCAAACTGCAGTATAAGAAGGATGTAGCTGTGTGGGATGCAATGCCTTCAGTAGTGGCTGGGAACCATTTTGCCATAGTTTGAGGGAAAGAGACCATCAGCTAGTCTCCTCTGCTGTCCAGCCCTCTAGCCATAGCTACAGCACTCCAGCTTTAAGCAGGAAACAGCTCTTTTCTGTGCTGGGACCCTCATCAGCATAGATACATTTCATTTCTTTTTAACTATTCTTAATTCAGTGCTTCTGTTTTCTTGTCTGTTTACTCATGGCAAGGCTGCCTGATCCTGTCATGAATGCAAAACAGGTACATACTAGTGGGATGAGCATATGGAGATTGTATTGAGTCAGGCACAGGCAATACACCAAACCAACCTGTTTGGGCTATTCATTTTGCAGGATTGTTTGAAAGATTCACCAGCCAGGCCCAAGTAATGCCAAGCACCACTCTGTAATATATCCAAACTCTGGAAAACCTCATTATTAGTGGCTATTGATTAACCTGCTACCAACGAAAACTACAGGCCTATTTCATAAGATAAATAACTCATAAGATCCGACTTTTTTAAACACAGATTGCAGGTGTTTTAAAGGCAGCAGAAGCCTACACAGTGCAGAAGAGGGGGTATGGTCCACTGTACACACAGCCTTCCAGCCACTTAATTCAGGGCTGTCCAACTTCTAAGGCAATGACAGTGCATAAGGAAATATGAGTTTTGCTCTGGCATGGGGTCTTCAGGTGACCTTGGATAAGTCACTGAGTCTTTCTGATAGTCTGCTTTCTATCTATAAAATGGGGATAATAGCACCATTAAAAAAAAAGACATACATTTATATAATTTTTTTTAAGCTCACTTATTAATATGAACCCTCACAATGCTGAAATTGAAGTCTGTTTCCTCCTTTCTTGTCTTGGTTTTCTATTAAACAGCAGTAAGAAAGTACTGGGCAGCGCACCAATCTTTTGATATAGTAAGCCTGTTCAAAGCGCTAGTTATCTGTTGTTCTAAAGGCAGTTTTATAGGACTGCTTGCCACACTGGTGGGTTTTTCTGGGATGCTCCCCACACAATGACTTGTTATGATAGAGTTTCTTAGTCAGGACTTGCACAGTTTCTTTTCTTTCCTTTCTTTCTTTTTGTATGTGTTAATTATAGGGTTATTTGGGAGTGTTATGTTTTTGACACTTTTTTTCTTAGGAAAAGAAATGAGCACTGATACATTTGTTTGGTAAAACACAAATATAAAAATTATACAGAGACATGTGGGGGCGGAGAGGGAAGAGCAAGTTAATTTTAGGTTCGCTGATCTTGATGGCATCCCTTTAAAACAAGGCTAAAAATGCTTCAGACCCAGCAATACCATAAATGTCCCGCTGCTTTTACTCTTGATTCTTCCCCACACTTTCCAGGGGAATTCCAGGCAGGTTCGGCTTGAATCCCAATTAAAGGGATACAGCTCCCTTTCCTCTGGCAGTTGAGAGCGACGTGTGTTTAAGATTTAAAATCCAGCTGTGAGGCCTTTCATGTGTGCAGCTGATTAGCGGAGCATTACTACTGTCCTGTCAGCAACTTATGCCTGGGAACCTGGGCTTCTAGGGGTGCACCAATGAGAAGCACATCCCTGCCCACCAGCTGCCTACCACTCTGCACATGCCAAGCCCATAAATGAGGTAGAAGCTGCTCTGAGGGTGTCACCTGCACTCTTTCTCTGTCAAGGTGCTTGGGAGGGGCACCCCAAGGCAGCTTTACTACCTTGTCTCTGGGGTTGCTGTGTGCAGAGCAAGAACAGGTAGGTGGAGCTCTGCTTCTCAGTGGTGCTCTCTAGTGTGTCATAGGAGGAGTATAGACATCCCCTTGGTCCTTCCCATCTTGAATTTGTGAGAAAAATAGGGAACAAGATGGGGTTTATCCCTCCAAGCATTTTCACTGCAGACTGGCCACTGCATTAACACAGCCTGGGCAGGTGACAAGTGTGGAAATAGTGCAGTGTACTTGCACACCTACTTTCTCGAACAGCAGAAGCAGGCATGCAGTACTGCATTCAAATGCCCAGTTCTGCTACTTGTCAGTCTCAATGCATCTGCCAAAGTGGCCAAAAGGCAGAGGTGACTTCAGCAACCTGGGATGCTGTTCTACACCTTTTTTTACATCAGCAGTGACCATGAGTGACTGGTGCCTCCTGAATCCATGGGGGCACCCACAGAAGCCACCGATGGTGGTGGCCCTGACAGGGGGGGCACCAGCCCTACCAACAGCATTGGTGTCCGGTTGTCAGGGGGGCACTGGCCCCATCGGGGGGGGACACGTGCACTCCCGTTCATCCCCCACCAGTCGCCTGTGGCAGTGACACATGAACAATGAACTAGGCTCGTGATGGAGTCCCTGCTGGCAGCATGGCTTTAACTCCTTGCATATGCATGTGCCTACATGTTATGCCTCAGGTGAAATCCAAACCAGGCTTTTCTTGGCCCACAGGGCACAGCCCTTCCAGTTGGGCCAGCAATAAGAGATTATTCTGTCCATGCCAAGAGCTTTCCTGCTAAAGTAGTCTTAAATTAAATGTCCCCCTTTTAATCTCTTCAAGCCTAGACCCTTGCTCTAACCACTAGATAAGTGGTTCTCAACTTTTTAAGACACCAGACACCCCTCAGAAAATGCCAGCTCTAACTTTTCACTCACTTTTTGACTACAGAAAAATAATAAGTCTTTTCACATTTAAATGTGGTAATAGTATGTGTACCCGATGGCACCCTTAACAGAATCTCGCAGTACCCTAAAAATCACTGCGCTAGATGCAGACTTGTTTTGATAAAAACAATAAATAACTTATTACAGTAAAGTAGAGACCAACAAAGTTCAGAGCCACATTGTACTGGTTACTGTACAAACACAGAGGAGTTACCAGTTTCTGCCTTGGAGAGCTTACAATCTAAATAGACCAGACAGAGTCTGGTCAAATACACAAGTAGAGCAAACAGTATGGTGGTCGACAGCATAACAGCTACAATTTTGCTTTTCCTTGGATTGGGTTCCTTTGGGTTTAGCAAGGAGGGATTAGCTAAAAGTAAAGAAAAAATTATTGTTTAAAAGAAGAGGATGAGGGGAAATGTATGAGCATGTAGTGGAGGGTAAGAGGGGCAGGCTTGGAGTGCTGAGGTGAAGATGTTGGCAGGGTAGGAGCAGGAGGATGTGGATCAAGCCAACTCATTGGCATCTGAAAGCAAAAAGGCCAAATCCAGGTCATTAAAATCATGGAAGCTCAATCACTTACTCCAGGATTCATCCCACAGTCATTAATTTAACATTCTGGGCATCTCTCTCACTCCTTTTGTCTTATGTAGCTTTTATTTTTATTTCCCTGAATGTGCGTCAGTTAGTTTTGTTCCACAAGGATCCTTCCAAAGCAAATATTTTTATTGCTCACTGCTCTAAATGTAGCTTAGGGTAAAGGGCTTTTTTTTTTCTTCCTCCTTCTCTATGTACTTGAAGTCCAATGCATTGAATATTCTAGAAACTAAACAACAATATGTCTAATGCTTGGAAGCAGCTTTTCCTGCTGCTAGCCAAAATTTAAAAAAAAATAAAAAATTAACAGGTGCCAAAGGATTAATAAAAGTAGTAACACAATTAATAGACCCTACACAGAAAAACAGATCCCAGGCCATTGTGACAGTGTTGTTGCGTCTCCTCCTCCCCCTAATTGTTTCCTGCATTCCTTTGAAAAATAAAAACAGTTGCACTTAAAAAACAAATGATGCATAAGAGCAATAATATGTAGTTGGGAGTAAGGCACGATAAACTGCTTTCAGGTCTGGCAAATGCCTGTTTTGCTTTAGTGTCTTCCCAACCCAACGGCCCTTTGACTGCCTCCCATACTACTAAGAGCTGCATTATGGCTTAGTTAACACACGAATCAGACAGAGGTTCTTTTCATACAGCCATGTGTCACATGAGCAGGGCTGAGACCGAGTGCAGGACTGGGCAAAAGCAAGTGGTCTGATCTTGCCTGAGACAAGAATCCAAACTATTCATGCAGAGAGAGAGATGCCATCAGGTGCATATAAAACACTCACTGTTATTTAGCACTTCTCATGTACATCTCTGCTGTAGAAAATTAAATTAAGTACCCGTTTCTTCTATCACTAGGGGCAATGGAACACACTATTATTAATGCTGCCTGCTGCAGTATTACAGTGACACTAACATGTTTAGATGAACAGGAGACCTGACTGGAAGAATATGAACACATCTGGGAAGTCTTACAATACAGCTACTGTTAGAAAGCAATGAAGCTCAACAGAGCCAATCACAGGCTAGACTACATCAAGGGCTAGACCTTGAAAAATGACGAACACCTGCACCTGGCTTTTGAAGAAACTGGGAGCTGCAGGTACTCAACCTGTCTCATGAATAAGCCCTAACTAATTTAATTCGCTCTTCTCTTCACAGCCCCCAAGAGATAATACTTTGCATTATAGAGCATTGATTTAAACATTCCTCTCTACATCATGATGCTGGTGCAACAGCACCTGGAATATTGCATTCAGTTCTGAATGTCTCAATAGCAGATAGATTGTTGGGAGTTCATATAAAAGCAACAACAAAATATTTTTTTAAAGAGGTCACAAATGATTGATTCATAATTATAAAAAGAGTTAACACGTGCAATTTGCCTCACTGACTCCAAGGTGTGATCAAGAAAAGAACTGGTTAGAGAATGTGGAAACATCTGAAGGAGTTTCTTGACAGTGAGTGCACCCACACGTGCACTTTACTGCAGGGTAGACTAATTAGCTCTACAGTAAAGCGTCACTGTCTACACATGCGCCAGTATTAGGGCACAGTAAACTAATTAACTTCATCATAAGATACAACTGTTAAAGGTAGATGACTGTGGGACAAATCCTGGAGCGAGTGATTGAGCTTCCAGGATTTTAATATGACCTGGAATTGGCCTTTTTGCTTCCAGGTGGCAATGAGCTGGCTTGCTCCCCATCCTCCTGCTCCTACCTTGCCAACAAGGATAGTACTGTCTTACAACAGAGTAATTTACTGCACTGAAATGCACATGTAGATGCTGACCATATGCGTAAACTGCACCCCTAGTCAGCCTAACAAGCCGGGGGAGCAGTTTACTCCAGCTCAAACTGCTCCGGAGTTTATTGCTTCACATTAATTGCATGTGTAGATGCACCCAGTGTGACCTATTACCCTGTGGAGTCAGGAAAACCCATTCAAACTGCAAGAATCTGTAGGAGCTGGAAGGCATCACAGGTCCTTTTCTTCTCTAGCTTCAGTATTTCTATGCCTCATCCAGTAACATCTTTATATTCAAATAAGTGTGATGAGAATGCCTGCCTGGCCCATTTGGAACATCCCATTACAGTTGCTGTGCAGTAGAGGTTGTGGAAAAGAAGGCAAATACAGTACTGTTTTATTTTTTCAGGTTAAATAAATAAAAAGCTGCTTTCTCTGTGATTCAGCACCTAATAAAATACACAAGAGAAGAGGGTAGGTAGGAATCTTAACTGTATTTGGTTAATGTCATATGATTCTGGGAGAAGCCCTGTATAGTGGCTGTGACTTGAGCACAGTATCACATCTCCTGATGGCCTTCAGAAATAATGAAGAGGGAGAGGGTTGAGGGAAGATCAATAGTTATCAAGTGTCAGCCAGTTTGAAAGAATTAAAAGCAAAGGGGGACCCAGACCAGACCCTAGATCTGAAAACACTAAAAAACTTTGTTGATTTGGACCGGATATTTATAGCTATCCCTCATTTTTGTAATGGCATGAACTAATTTCCTTGATGTGAAGTGCCCTGCCTTGAGTGTGAAAAAGTTCAGACAGATTCAGATATCGTGGTCTTACCTACATCTCTAATAGAAAATGATCCAGCAGAAATTTTAATTTAAAAATTCCCCACACAGATCACTTAAATTCTGTAACTCAGGGTGGAAAAGGTGCTTTGTTATCTCTGTACAAAGCACTGGTGAGATCATTACTGGAAAAGTGTGTTCTGCTCTGGAACCCTGACTTTTAAAACAGATGTTACAAATGGAAAAGGGCTCAAAAAACATACCAGAATGATATGAATTCTGGAAATTGTGCTATACATAACATTTCATAAGCTCACACTCTTATTCAGTTTATCCAAGGAAAGGTTAAGAGGTGACTCAATCACAACTTCAAAATTCCTATATGGGAAAGTAATTTTTGATAGTATCTAGGAGGAAAGGCCATAACAAGAGCCAATATTTGGAAGGTAAAGCTCAATACATTCAGACTACAAAATGGGGCATAGATTTATAACTATGAGGGTAATACTCGTTGGAACACATCTAATGAGGTGGTGGAATCTTTATCACCTGAAGTCTTCAAATCAAAACAAGAAATCTTTCCTGGAAGACATGTTATGGGTTAAACAGAAATCCTAGGTTTTATGCAGGAATCACTAGGTGAGGCTAGAGTTATAGTGGAGGTCAACCAAGAGTATCATAATAATCTTTTTTAGCCTTAGAAATCTATGAATTAATATCCCCAAAGAAAGGAATTCCATTAAAACAGTCAAAAATTAGTATTTGTTGAGAACTGAAATTACACCCTGCAGCCTGCTGAACACAGAAGACCACGATCTCTATTCCATACTGCTTACAATTTCTATGAGACAGGCCACCGACATGGTAGAAGACTTTTTCAGAGATGCTTGCTAACTGGTCTTCCCTGGCATTTCACTGTACAAGAAATTGGACAGGCGTAAGAAATATTTGTGGTGGGGATACCTTCCTGAAAATTTCAACTTATGTAACTATCCAAGTCAGTCAAAATCAAATAAAAAATCTTTTGGGTCAAAAGTTCTCCATCGGAGGTTCACACTTGGTCTACAGCGGTGGCTACACAGAAGTGATTTGAGTGATGGAATAACAGGATAGCCCAGCCTGCTTCTTTTGTGGCCAGAGACCTGGAGCCTGCCAACTTAGTTTAGTTACCAGATCCAGCTGGGAAAGCAGCAAGTGAGTATAAAAGCCAGCAAGAGACTTGGTTGAAGAGAAAGAAGACAGCAGACTAGAAGACTGGCTCCTGTAGTAGCCTCTGAAGCAGCAGAATTGAAGGAAAAGACACAAGTGCTGATCAAGGCAAGGGGAAGAACCTCACGAACCTGTAGGCCACAGTGAGCAGAGAAACTGCTCTTTGCTTTGATATTTTGCCCACATGTAGTGAGGAAAAATAAACCAGTTCCCTGTTAGAAACTTTGATTGTGGCTGTGAGGCTTTCCTGAAATGGGGAAACTGGCCAGTAGCCTTACACACAGGTAAGCAGCTACTTACACACAGTAGGTACTGAGAGACAGGATAAAGGGGAAACTGAGCGCTAGTACCAGATAGGTGGTGCCAAAACAGACAATTCATACATTCTGTCCAGAAAGCTAGTCAGATAGGATCACCTGAGTGAATGGCTGCACAGGAAGGAAAAAGCAAGAGGAACAAATGAGCAAAAATAGGTGGCTATCACAGGTAAGTTCAGGACACTAATTCTTGGGACAGAAAGTAAGGAAGAACAGGATTTCTAGATGTACCAACAGAAAGGCAGGGGTCTGGCTGAGGGATGCTAAAGAGGTATGCCTAAAGGAAAATTTAGGATAGGGATTCTCATGCTTTATAATACCATGGATATGTTTTAAAAAGACACAGTGTCTTATGGACTAGTGCTCTTCCAAAATCCCATCCCACACTACATGGCACTGTATTTGCCACCGGACTGTGATTGCTTCTTGAATAACAGTAGCACTGAGAGACCTGGTGATAGATGAACTAATGACTGTACATAAGTGTTAAAGTTGGATTTGTTTCCTTTCCCAAAAGGAAAATTCTAGTGTCTCCTTTCCCCCCATTTCACTCCTCACACCCCAAACCTTCATAGCCACTGCTCCAACCTACTCACCAACAGCTACATCATCTCAGCAAGGAAGCACCTGGTCTGGCCTCACAATCAGCTCCAGTCCTGGTCCTGATGTCAACTACATACCACTCCTTTCTCCCCACCAATGGAGGGAATGGTGCCCTAGAGGATGCCACTGGGATCACTTCTCCCCTTTCCATTGGCCTTAACATGCATTCATAGTTTCCAGTGCAGAGCCCAGGGCAACTGCAGGAGGAACTGGCTGTGCCACGTGGCTAGTAACCACTCTGTTACCACCACCAAAGAAGTCCCTTTCAGCTGGTCACACTTGAAGATGTGCTAAAATAGAAGCCACAACACAAGCAGCCCAATCCTGATAGACTTAACCAAGCAAGAGGGGCAGTTTGTTGAATCAATGGGCCAAAATTATCCCTGGTTCAACTCTGCTGAAGTAAAATACTTCTGATTGGATTTGATCCCCTGCTTTTTTATTCCCCACTTGCCACAAGAAATAATCCAAGCACATATGACAAGGCAGAAAACAAGCTTTCACTGTTTCTCATCAATTTCCTCAATTAAATAAGTGATAAACACTCAACAACTAGAGCTTGTTTAAAAGATGTCCCTTTCACACCAACCTACAGAACATGCACACCCTTCACCCCACCAGCTTAGCCACCCCATTGGTACTCACGCAGGTGTGCAGGCAGTCTGATCGCATCTTCCTCCATCCTGATTGCTCGAGGCACTGGGACATGTAGTGGTGACGAAGTGTAATTTGGTACCGGGCTTGCTGGAGGCGTGTATGAAATTCTTTCCTGCTGTTAAAAAGGAGGGAGAGAGAGAAGGAGAGAGAGAAAGAGAGAGAGAGAGAGAGAGAGGACAATGTGAACTTTGGAATAGAGGTGTGAAACTAAGACAGGGGAGGGGAAGTGGGTGGAAGGAAGGAAGTGTGCATGTGTGGTGGGGGCGAATAGCACTTACTATGCACCAAACTGGCCAGGGAACCACACAGAGTATCTAATTTGTCGACTTGCTGTATAGCTCTGCAGAGGGGAAAATCAAATCCCTGGAAGTTCCAAGTCTGCAAGTTGCAGCCAGGGAATAGAGAGCTTTTAAGATGATTCTTTTCATCTCAAAAAGGTCCAATAAGTTTCCATGGATTTTGTCAGAAATTTGCTGGAGGAGGAAAGGGAAGTGACATAGAAGTGGGGAGACTTGGAGACTTGTTTTAAGTCACTGTAAAGCTGATGGGTGTGTGTGTGTGTGTGTGTGTGTGTGTGTGTGTGTGTGTGTAGACTGGGAGGTTTTAAGTCACTGTAAACCTCATGGCAATTCTGTATGTGCGTGCACGCGTGCATGCATGCATTAGGCATAACTGTTCTACAGAAATTGCTCAAATGACTACATCATATAACAGCATAACTGCAATGCTCCGGGCATTAACATTAAATATTTAGCACTTTATATTTTCAGAGCATTTTGAGCACATTAAGTAATTAGTTGCTTTACTGTAATAAATTCTATTAAAGCATTATATTACTTGACCCTAATGTACTTGCTGCAGAATGCTGCAGGATTTCCCCCTCCCCCCCAAAGTTATTTGCAACTTTTTAAAGTAAAGTAAATTTAACTTGCAACAACAACAAATATCAGTCAGCAAAAAGAAAGTAGATAACACATTCAAACAGAGTTTAGAGGCAACTTGCGAATGTCATGCTAGTTCCACAATCGTGTGTTCTTGGTTTTATTTCCTAAAATGTCTGTCAAGAAATCTAGGACTGAAATGTCATCTGATCTGATGGAAAAATTCCTCCATATTCTAAACATGTGCTGTAATCACATCACAATTATACCCTTTGTAAATAAACATAGCCACAATTTTGCAGGAGCATAGAAATCATTATCATATGCTCCCTGATGATTATGTGAGCAATCCCAAAGCTCTGCTGCTAACATTTCACGATAGCGCTGCAGCTAGCCGGGAGTGCACAAAAGAAGCTACGTTCACATCAAAGCTTCAGTAGGAACACTTTAAAAATGAATGCCACCACATACATTCCCCCTTCTCACCACAGAATGTGGCAAACAAAAAAGAACAAACTTACTGGCAAAACAACAGGAAAAAGTAAGATCCATTACAAACAATAGTGTTGCCACCAAAGCGTGATATGGAACTAGAATGACAATGTCATGGCTTTCTGGCACTCTGCCCCATGCACACAAGGGACAAGAGAGTCCTCCTTATTCCTGACAACATGAATCAAATGGTAATTAAAAATGTAAAAGCAGAACATTCCAAGGGGGGACTTGACAATAAAAGAGAATTGGAAGTATTCAGCTTTGTACCCTTCAGCCACTGTTTCAAACCAAGTTTAGGTTTAGATCACATTTAAATAATGCCCAAATCCACTTAAATGCCTCATAGGTACAACAGGATCTGGCCCATACTGTCTTTTAGCTGCTCAGTCATGCACATGCACATGAAAGGAGCAATTTAGTTTCAGCCCAGATGCCCATCAACAAAAATCCAGCTTCTAACAACCACAATTACAATAACTGGCAACATTGCCCGTACTTGCAGCAGAGGCATCAAAGACTGAATGTGCATAGAGAATGAATAATCCCTACTTGCAATGTGCTTCTTGTTCTGGGGTTATGTCTTTGATTCATATGCCATTTTCCCTCCAAAAAGGCTGTGGGCAGTTTATAATAAGATTAATTATAAAAAACAGGAAAGAAAAGGTTCAAGTAAAACAGTATATAACAAAACGACTCCCCTAATAATTATTCCATAATTTGACCCCTGCTTGTTAAACACTGCCCAAGTAAAAAGGTCTTACTATGCTTCTGTCGTAAGAAAAGTTCTTAGGCACTCTAGCAGGGCATATGGGAAACCCTCCACTGTCAAGACCCTGGCCTCTCTCCTTTTGTGGAGGAATAAGGGCCTTCACTTCAGCATCTTTTACCATGGCTAAGTTTACAGAGGATTACTAGCTCAAGAGCTGGGGCATTCTTTTTCTCGGGATATTCAGCAGGTAAGAAAACTGATAGAAAAATCTACATGTGGAAGTTGACTGCTATGCCCTAAACTTGTGCAATTTGTCCTCCAGCCAAATATGGCTGACACCGAGCTTTGTGTTCCAATAAGGTCCATGCCATTGTACCCAGGGGAAGTTCTGCACTTTCGCTGGCATTTTACATCTTCTAAAAGTCAGCTTATGCGTAACAAATGGGGAGCTGATAAAAAACGAGACCAACCACTTCCTCACACTTCCTGCTGTGATCCTCAGTTCAGATATCTGAACCGCATTACAGCTGGCGATGTTGCTTATTTAATATGATTTTTTTTTTTTAAAGGGGGAACCCTATCGAAATAAAGCCAATGGATACCTGCCTCTGACAGATGCACTAGAAGGAAAAGGGGAAAGAAGCAGCCTCTTTCACCTGACAAGCAGGAGACAGACCACTAGTGTGAGCTCTGCTAGCAGCCTCAGGTCCCATTTCGTGCTTGCATATGTTAAAATCAGGGCTTCACAGAAGAGCGCTAACAGCCTGAGAAGGGCCTTCCCACTGGACAAGAGTGGGAGGGAATGCTAGTAACATCTACAGCAGAGCCCCACTAACTGCATTTCCATCAACACCCAGGAGGTGTTGCATTATATATGAAGACATAGTGCCTCAAGCCACCACCCTCTTTCTGTCTACACAGCTTTACCACTAAGGTGAAGCACAGCCCATGGCATTTTAAACAATATTTATATCCAAAAGATGCAGTTTCCCCACAGACTTTTAAAAAGTAAATGCATTTGATCCATCGTTTTCCACCATTCACAAATTCAGGGTAGGTAGGAAAACATAACAAAAATTGTTGTTATAAACATTGCAGGAACTGTGGCTTTTGTCACAGCTGACATTTCCATTATGCCACAGAATACAATCGTAGGGTGTGAATCAGCCACAGTTGTAGGAGATAGTCTCAAAGGCCAAGATGGGAGTTGGCTGACCAAAATATTGTTTTGTGGTTTTGAAAATTTTCTGTCTTATTAATACTCTGCATTTCTTCAGTGCCTATAATCCAGTGATCAAACACTTTACAGGAATTAATGAGAGCCCATTTTTACAGAGGGGAAACTGACTTAACAGAAAGAGTACAGTACACATGAGCTAAGCCAGTGGTTTCCAAACTTCCTAGAGTCATGGAACCCTTTCATACTTTCATATCACTACTTCTGCCATTGACACTCTACCCCTAACCTAAAGATTGAGGTGGAGCCAGGTGACCTGGCTCAGCCATAGCAGCACACTGTCTCCCAGCCCACTCCTCCATTGGCCCCAGTCTTGTTGCAGAACCCCTGATGACCTACTGTGGAACCCCAGTGTCCCACAGAACACACTGAGCTAAGCAACTGCAGAGTTAAGATGCCTTGAAAAACAATAGCTAAGGTAACCCTGGGACAGCCTTTACATCTGCATAGTTATGACTGACCAGATTCCCAATGGTGCTGACCACTGAGACAAACACAGATCGTAAGTGACTTGGCCAAGTTCATACTGGGCACTGAATTTTCACCATAAAACACTGCCTAAATGTACAAGTGAATGTATAAAGCAGGGGTGGGCAAAATGCAGCCCGGGGACCGGATGTGGCCCGCCAGGCCATTGTAGCTGGCCCGTGGGGCCCCTAAAAAATTTAGAAAATTAATATTTACCTGCCCTGGGCTGCCTGTCATGCAGCCCTTGATGGCTTGCCAAAACTCAGTAAGTGGCCCTCTGCCCAAAATAATTGCCCGCCCCTGGCATAAGGTCACATCTAGCTAATGAAGGCTAGTCAGCTAGGTTCACAGATGGTATAAACCGAGTTCCTCTTAAGTCAACACACCTATATGGATTTATACTAGCTAAAGACTTTGCCCGGGGAAGTCTAAAAGAGGTAAATGCCATAATTAGTGGAAATGAAACAGTTCAGTCAAATTAATTCAGTATTTTCATTGTCAGAATCAGACGAGGAGGTTCTGTTTCTAACTCTGCCACTGACTCGCTGCACAAATTTGGGCAAACCACGTAGTCTTTCTGCAGCTAAATTCACCCACTGGTAAAACCACCTTTGTTAAGAAACGTGTGAGAGGTATTTCGAGATGGTTGGTGAAGCGTGCTATAAAATGGCAAGGAATTATTCTGGGCCAGGCTCACAGCCTGATGCTATGGTCTAACAAGACTGAATATTAAAAGTACAAAAATAAAAGATCAGCCCTAAATAATTGCAATCTACAAATAACTTCAAAATAGCAAGTCCATAATATTTTGCCTGTGGCTGCAAGTGCATAAAAGGATGCACAGGTTGGCATGATTCCTACTGTCTTGAGAGCTTTTGGAAGACATTCCTTCAGCTCTCACTAAGCCAGAAAAGTTTCCAGGGGAACCTTACTCAGATTAAAACCACTTCAAGAAAACAGACTGGGAGACTCCTTCTGCAGGTCTGCTTCCTAGCCAGGTCCTCCAGCAGTATTATCTGGTTAACCAGCTGCATATCAGGCTCGCTAAATGCTTTGGGAATATTTTCAGGAGACCACTTGAACATGTGCACATGTTTAACTTTACTGGGATTTAATCAACACTTAAGTGCTCTGCTGGGTAGGAATGGATTTAAGCATGGCCACAGGAACTTCCCTGAATCAAAGCCTAATACAGGACCTAGTCTTCACATTCAATTTTGCTCCCTTTCTGTCAGAGTGAGGTGTTACTGAAAAGTCCTTAAATCAAAAGGCACAGTCTTAAAAGTGAGGTAACACACAATCTTCATCCATGAAGCCTACCCAGCATGAGTATTCATATCCAATTAACTAAATTCCCAAAGTCATGTTACAGCATGCATTGCGTTCAGCCTGAAAAACTGGGATAGATCCTCTGTGGACAGAATCTATTTTGGTAAAAAATTCAGGTTAGCAATGTGAAGTGAATAACCAAGGGACAATCCAGAAAGAAGAGGCAAAATATTTTGCCTTTACACTGCTGGGTTGTTTTTGGGTTGGTTTTTTTGTGCAAAATTCTAGTATATTTTGTGTTTTTATGAAAAAATAAATCCAAAACTTGTGGGGTGGGGAAGTCAGGTGAAAACAAGCAAAAACAGCTTCTCACCGCTACTAGTATAAGGCCCTTTGAACCTGCAGACCTCTCCTGGAATGCTCGCTGGCCTGCAAGCTGATAGTCCTATTTCTGTTCCCACACCAAGTCCTCACAAACTGCATGCACAAAGAAAATACATATTTTTTGCAGAAGTGAAACAATTGCTGAAGAAAACATGTTACAAAAAGTAATCCCAATAACATGACACTGTGAAGCAGATGGAAAAATTAGTATATTGCAACTGAATACTTTGGTATCCAGGAGGCGCATGTAAACCATGCAACAGCATTCAGGCTGTTGAGATGGCTGCTGTGGTTGATCAGCCCTAAATGTATATATTTAAAGGCCTCTCCTCAAGTCTCAGGAAGACGTGACTGTGTCTGTCACTGCAGAGAAGTCAATGCCACTTCTACATGTAATGGTATTACAGTGTTCAGGCCAGCTAAACAAGAGTGAAAGTTTATTTCTGCTTGCTACACAGTCTGCTGACTTGTTACCCTCTGTCCCTGACTCACAGTACTTCCTGTTTACCTAGCCCAGAGTTTCCCAAATCTTGACACCTGGGGCACACTTTTTTTTTCTAGATTAAAATTGGCACACGCTTCACTCTTGGGCCCAGAAACTACATCCATCCATCTGCCCATCCGTTTTATATATATGTATTCCATATACATATAATGTGGATAGATAGGCCCAGAAAGCTCATTCCGTCTAAGAGTGAAGTGTGTGCCAATTTTAATCTAGAAAAAAGTATGCCCCAGGTATCAAGATTTGGGAAACTCTGGGCTAGGTAAGCAGGAATATATACACGCACACACACTTTTATTTTTATTTTTATATTTATATATTTATTTTTATCTATCTATCTAGATATATCTATCTAGATATCTAGAGAGACATGAGAGGGAAGTGTGCACCAATATATATATCCCCCCCCCCCCCCAAAATGCAACATATTCCATTCCCCTGCAAGAGGAAATCATACCAGTGCTAAGATACACTTTTAAAAAAAATGACACCAAATACATCTTTCTCTAAGCAAAGGATTAGTTTCTAGACCACTGGTTCTCAACCTTTATAGCCTCAAGGCCCCCTTCCGTAACTTCCCTGAATTTCAAAGCACCCTAGCTGAAAAACCACTGAGCTAGATTTAAATTCAGATAAGATACAGGGGTGGTGGCCTTGAGGCTAATAAACCTGAAAACTGATCTAGCTGGTGCCACTTAGAGGTGTTTAGGGCAGGACATCACCCTGCTAGGCCCTGGTCTTTCCACTGTCTGCCCCATCCCACCCCCTGGTCTGTTCCTCAGTTAGGGCAAGGGCATCCCCTTCTGCTGAGGCTGCTCCTGAAGAATCTCATGTCAGCAACCACCCTTGTGGCCCTCACTTTTGGCCCCGGGTGCATGGGAGGAATGGAGGGGTCGAGCCAGGTTGCAAAGCATGGATCTACCTGCTTGCCCGCTAACAGCAGAGCACACAAGGGAAGGCAGCAGCAAGGCAGCACTCCTCAGAGGAACAGCCACAGGTGTCACTGGAGCAGGCACAATGATACCAGACAGGGGAGGGCAGCATTTACCTCTTCACAGGGAGGGGGATCTAATGTCACACTAGCATCACTCTTGCAGCACACACTTTAGGAATTACTGACCTAGCCTTTCAAAAGGGTCAAGTATCAGTCCTACCCACCCACTGAGCATCTCACTACTAGGTGGAGACACAGTAATGTGGGTTTAAAAAAACCAAAAAAAACCCAGTCACCCCAGTATGCAGGGCCAATGACTAAGGGAAAATGGAAGATAAGCTGCACCATCCCCCTTTTAGTCTTACAGATGGTCCCATCTGGGTGAGGTGACACTGCTGCCCTCTAGTTATGAGCAACACTAGCTGTCAGTAAAGCTTCCAGCATCATCCATACCATCACCACCAACCTCCTATCACCATCACCTACCATGGTATCATGACCACCTCATGCACGTGAAATGCTGGGCCCAGAGATGACACTGGCATTCTGGCCATGCTCTTTAGTTAGTAGCACAGGTTTGAAAAGAGACCTCCTAGGCAACAGCAGACAATCATTACCTGAAGAAAACCCCCAAATCACCACTGCAAATCCTCACCCATAGCTACAGTTGTGGGGAAACACCACTTCCCTGATGTGGGATTGGAAAATCCCCTTGAGCAAAAAATTGTGCTGGGTAAGGGAGCCATCAGTTTCTAAAGAAGTACATTTTTAGCTGTCTTGGCTGTAAAAGTAAATGCTCCAAACACAAACACAGTGCCCTTTGCCTGACTGCAGACAAAGTACTGCCAGCTCTGTTAGTAGCTGTAAGAAGGGAAATGTCAAAGAGACAAGTTGAGGCAAAGGTGGATGCCATCGCTGGAGAAGCTGAGGCACTAGGGAAAGGAGAGAAGGGTGCCCTGACCTTGGGCAGGGGGTACAGAAGGCACTGATGTGTTGGTTCTTCCACAATGCTACCTTGGCAAACTGGGAGAGGGTTAGCAAGGGGGATATATTTAGAAATGCAGAATCCAGCCAGCAGGAGACCAGGGTCTTTGGGTTCAAGGAGCAGGGGGTATTAGACTAAAGGGAGTCTGGGCAAATGGGGGTAGGTTTTAGGAGAGGAGTAGATTCTGATCTGGCAAGCACCACTGGGTTTTGGGTCAGGCCCATAGCCTGTGCATGCCAGCAAGGGAGATGGGGATGGTGAGAGGGAGGTATGGAGAGACCTGGGGCACAGAAAAGGGAAGCAGGAGCTTTGCAACTTGGAAATACAGATTAAGTCCCCTTCAGTGTCTCCTTGTTAATTTCTATAGCAGACTTCTACTCAGTTTTGATCCCTTTAATATAGCAATTCATATCAAATCTATAGAAGCATAAATCAGCACACTATCAGAAATTAGAGAAATTAAAACAAACACAGCTCTCTGGAATGGACCTTATGCAAAGCACCACTGGGAAAAGATTAACATCTCATTTCCTGAACACAGAGAGCAGAGATTGTTTTAGTGACCTTAGTGATTTCATGGAGTTCAGTTCCTCCCTGCCTCCTTTCTTTGGACTGAATCTGAATCTCAGAACACTAGGGCAGGAGAGATATGCCCTAACGTCTCATTCCCTGCTAGAGTGAATGCTTGGGTAAATGAATACAGCAGAGATGCTCCAGTTCATCACAGAAGGGGAAGGGAATGAATGCTTTTCCTAAGATTATTACAGCCACTGTTCTAATTAAATTAAAAGGCTATGGACAACAATATTAACACATTCAAGTGTTGTGAAAAGCTAGCCTGCAGAGGTCAATGCCATTGTGGAAAATGCCGTGATAGGATTGCATTATTGTCTGAGTACTGCAGAAATGTCTCAAAATTAGCAAATACAAACTAAAAATCTCACTAGAGGAACTCCACACACATATTGCTAATATCAGGGGGGGAAGGAGAATGGCTCTGAGGAGCTAATACAAGGGAAAACTACCATATAATATTGAGGCAAAGAGTTTAAGAGGATTCAAAAAAGGACTGGTTATTTATATGGATAGTGATCTGCTTATTCATAGGAATCCTAGCCAGCATGCATAAAATTTATGAGGAAGCCAGGTCCCAGCTCACTACTAACCAGCACCTTGTACCTGCTCCTTCTGCAGTTCAATGCACTGGTGCAGAATGGGTGTAAAATGTCATCCACTCAAAATGGGAGAACATTATACCCACTTTGCACTGATAATAGCACAAGGGGAAGGTGAGCTGTGAATAGGTCCTGGTGCCCCTCAAGTTCCAAGGCAGAAGTGAACTCTGAATCATCTGCCTGATGCTATGAAGAAACAGTCTCTTCCCCCTGGCTCTGTTCCATTGGCATGTGAGTTCAAAATTTCCCGTATAGGGGGTTTTTTGCACGTTCCCTTGAAGTGTGTGCTACTGGCAACTATCAGAGGTGGGATTCTGAAAGAAAGGTCTACCATCCTGATCAGAACAGTCTCTTTGTTTCTTAATATCCAATTCCAGTGGTGCCTTTAATTCAAAGCATTAAGAAAGGTCTAAACACACACACTACCATCATGGGAGGAAAAAAGCCACTCAAAAAACAGAAGTATTTTAAAGTTACTGCAAATGAATGCCTTGGATGATAGCAAAGACAGTGCTCTCTGTAGATATGAGGGCACAATGCAACTATCCAGGTATGCAAAATTGTATATTAGAAGTATGTTTCTTAGTATATTTTTCCTCTTCTCTTTGCAAAGGGGAGCATAGGTGAATGAACCTATGACTCTTGCCATATGGCAGTTACACAATATCACCTGTGTGCATGGGAATTCACACCCTGAACGCCCATTAATGCTAACGAGAGTCGTGTATACCTGGTTTCACTGCAAAATTTCTGGAGGCCATGAAACTACTGAAGGGACGGGTTTACAGCCAAGCAAAGGGAAGGTGCCCATATCACATGCTAAGAGGCAGAAGCACCCTGTAACTGTTACCCCAGTGTTGTGCTGAAATGGCAACACAGTTTTTCACTTTGCTGCACTTCAGGGTCCTTACTCCAATAAAGCCCTGCAGTCTTACTGTATACTGAAAATATCCACAGGTTTGTCATCATAATTATCTCTCTGGAAGTACTGGAGTTGTTTTGGTTTTTTTAAGCTAATCACTTCTATGAAAAAGTTAAATTACACTGCCAATTGTTCTAGAACAGCAGTTCTCAAATATTTTCACAGACTGTCACCGCCACACACCACCTGGTTCACAGTCATACATCTTTGTAGCAGCAGCTACAGCCATCTTGCAGGTGGAAGAGTAATCTTAGGAAAGTTCTTTGTAAACGTTTAGCTTCTTTTAATAGGATGTGCTCCTGGAAGCAAGGAGGAAAGTCAGAATACTGTGGAATGGACCCTCAAAAATGCAATTAAGCAAAGAATTGTGGCATACTGGCCACTTTGCAATAATATTACATAGCCTGATTCTGATCTCAGTTACCTGTGTAAAATGAAAAGTCACTTTATATTTTGAGTCAGAGCTCGAGACTTGCTCCAGCAGAAATTCAGAATGTGGCCCAGAGACTATTTTTCTCAGCAGAAACACCCAGATTTGCTTTCCACCCCACAAAATCTATTACTCTAGACCTTAAAGTGAAGAGTGGATATAAGTATATCTACTTGAAAACAACCTGCATCATGGAATGCAGCAATTATCTTTTGTCTGATATCATGTGCAAACTGCAACACACCCCAAATCCAAGGTACTTGCTTTAAAGAAACGATGAAAACTTGTTTATATTTAATTACACACACCTCATGCCCACACAACTTGAAAAGAATACCTCTCCACAAAGTACATCTGTCAATTGCGAAAGACAATAAAAATACTGATCATCCAGAGCTTCAGGAGATGGTATTTAAAAAGAACTTTTAAAACCAGGGAACTGTCCTAGGACTGCCACTGCTGCACTTCCGTTGAAAAAATAAACTATATATAGTGAAGTTGTCCAGTCTATGCATCTAAGTTTTATCCCAATAGGATAGATGTCTTTAGAAATCTGTCCACCAGGAAGAAAAGAATGGTGCTGATGTGTCTCAGTGCCTTGCAGTATTTCATGACGCTTAAGGCTTCAGTCATAGTTTTCAGGACAATCAAACCAAAACTGAACATCCTGTGAAATTCACAACGAGTTTTAAAGTATGGGGAGCAAGGCTGATAATTGAGAGACCTGTGTTCTACCTGCGTTCTTTTCCTGGTATTGTCACTGTGACCTTGGGTAAGTCACTTGGTCTTTTGTGCCTCAGTTTTCCCTTCTGTCCTTGTCTGCTTTGTCTACTTAAACTGCTAGCAATGTGAGGCAAAGGCTATCCCTTGCCATAGGCTTGCACAATGCAGATATAGTCCTGGTTGGAGCCTCTAGATCAGTGGTTCTTAACCTTTTTGGACTTGAGGCACCCCTCTGTAACTTTTGTGAATAGAGTGGCACCCAAGTTCAAAAACTAATTTATATTTCACAGTGCTTACTTCCTTGCAGAGAGGTCTGGCAATGGGGGTGGTGGATTGGCCAGGCAGGGACAAGCTTGAGCCAGCCCTTATCTGCTTATTTTCTCACACCTCACTTATCTGCTCACACTTTGCATCACCCTTCAAAGGATCTGCAAGTAACTTGGTTAAGAATCAGTGCTCTACAACAGTGGCTCCCAACCTCAGGGCGTGACCCAAATGGGGAGGGGTGGGGTGTTCGCCCCTTGCTCTGCCCATCCCACCTGCGGGGCTCTCCCAGAGCACAGTCTGCGTAGCTCCCGCTGTCGCTAACCCCCGTGATCCCGGCCTGGCCTGGGCTCCTTGCTAATAATCTCTTACCCGAAGATGGAAACACTGAGAATTTAATACCATTAGACATGATAGGAAGTGTGCCATACATTCTTTAATAACAATTCCTCTGATCAATTCAAAGAAAATTGTTGCCACTGTCTCTTAAACTTTGATAAGCTAAGTCTAGAGACATAAAACTAATTGTTTCCTCTGAGGACATATCAGAAAGAGCTGTGAAAAATAACTTTCTTTGCACTGACTGTCTCTATTATGCAGAATCTGTATAATTGGAGAACATCAAATCATAACCTTCTCCTCATAGTTATAAGTCTCTTTCTCTAGGATCCTTCCCAGCCTTCATAAACACATGAGGTCTACAAAGCCAAGAAATAATGAATCAAAGAAAAAAGAGTAAATCAAGACAATTGGTAAAGTTTCACTTGGAATACCATGCACCACATAATTCTGAAAATAGAAATAAAGCAATGAAGAACAAGTATTCTGAGTCAGAAGGTCCAGCTTACATAGAAAGAAAAAAGAAACTACAGAAACAAAGGGAGAGATGACAGATCTATTCAAATCCTCAATAGGAAACAACAATAAAGGAGGAGAAAGACACAAAATGTGTTTCAAGAAGGGCAAGCTTAGATGAGATATGGGAAAGTGCCTGAATCATAAGACACAAGGGCCAAGTGAAGCTGAGGTATATCAAATACTATTGCTGAAACAAGATAGGTAGGAGGGCTTGACAGAGTTAATTTGTTCTCAGTGCCCTTGGTTGGCCAGAGAGCCCTTCTATCCCTATCTACCATTCTCAATCGCTAGTCAAATCCAAAGAGAAGGCAATCGAGAAGGAAATGAAACATTCGCCAATCAATATACTAGCATGGTTTAATTGTTTACTTTCTTCTGTGACTTCAACCATCTTGGAAGAGAGCCTGAGACAAGGTAAAATCTTTATTTCCCATCATGTGGGGTCCTCCCAGCTCAAAACTGTGGGTCTTGGCAGGACATTAATAAGGGAACTTTGCACATAAGTGTACACAGACTGTCACGTATGGCATAGAATACCAGAAACTTTAGCTTTCATCTGTCTTTGTAAAAAAAGTTTGCTGCTTCCTATTCAGCCAACCCTTTTAAAAGGAATGGGCGATAAGCCTGAATTTAAAAATACGCTCTGTGTTCCAGGGGCAGCAACGGGGTCAAATGATGAGACTTTATTAGATGCTTTCTCCTCCATTAATGCTGCACACTCTAATGATTTGGCCATTACCATTAACAAATCTGCAGTGTCCCTGCCTGAAGCTAGTAAGTAATGAACTGAGCAGGATGAATATTTTGTTGTGTAAGGAGTGCTATTAGCAATTGTTTCCCAACTGCTCTGTAAATGAGAGATGCCTTCCAGGTATTACCCATCCATGTGACCTGGTACATCCCACGCAGTCTTTATTCATTCACTTTGGAAATTCCATGGGCGCTCCCAGCACTCAAAAGTGGGAGAAAGAAAAAGTGGATCATCTCCTGTCCTGTAGCAGTGCAGGTCTGACCCAGGGGGCAGAGCAGAACCTGTTGGATACAGACTGCACAAGAAAAAGCAGCCCCGCAGAAAAGGGTTGAGTAGGAGAGATGAGAAGGAAAGGAATGGTGGTGTTAGGGCGAAAGAGCTAAAGCAAGCATCAGGAGACCTAGGTTCTATTTCCAGTTCTACCACTGATTTATCAAGTCACTCAGGGTAAGTCACTTCACCCACCTGTACTTTGATTCCCCCAGGTGAAAGGACAATAGAAAGCTTAGATATTTGTTCAAGGCTAAACACATTTAAAATGGTCTCATTCTGTGCCAGCCATTCTTGTACACACATTTTATTTCTTGAATCTCTCCTCTCCCCCTTTCAATCTTTGCATCACATTTGCTTTCCTTCCTCATGCTATTGTTGTTTTGTTCTTTTTGTACTTTTCTAGATGTGTGTTCTGATCCTGCTCCTGGCAAAAGAGAAGTGCCGATACTCTGGGTATCCTCTGCTCATTTTTGTAATCATGTATTCATGATTCATAGTTCAGCTAAATCCACAGGACCTTGACAATGAGTCTTCCTGCTGAATCAAAATACTGCCTTGTAAATGGCCTTACTCTACAAAGGATAACAGTAAGTTTAGGAACTGAGTTGATCAAAGTGTTGGGTAAATTATAAAGCCTTCTTTAAAGGGTGAAAAACAGTATTGCTAGGATGTTACCTTCAAACCTAGCGTGACTCACTATGTAGGTCTGGACATGATCCTGTCACCATCACAGCATCTGAACACTTCCCAATCTAATCCCATAATAAGATTAGGGAACTTGCCCAGGATCAAATAGGAAGCCTGTGACGCAGCAGACTTGAACAAAAACCTGCTGAGTCCTATTCAGGACCTTAAAAGTAACAAAATAAATCAGTTACCACCTAGAATTCCTACCAAGACCCCAGCCTCATTATTACCTAACATTTAGGCTAAGTACAGACAATCAAAAGCCTGAGGCTGAATTGATTTAGTCTTTGCTGATTAGTATAAAATACAGCGATTAAATCAATAAACCAATGAACACACATTCACTTTTGATTCCGGAAATGTAGCCACATGCCTGAAGTGGCTCAAGCCAGAAGCTGGGGGGCACTAAAGCATGCCTGCCAACCACTGCCAAAGGGAAGTGAGCCCTCTAAGACTTTTTCCCCCTCTCTGCTGGAACAGAGGTGGCATGGCCAGGCCCCACCCCATGCTCTCGCTGGATAGGGAGCAGGGTGAGGGGAAGGTAGTGGCATTGAATTCATAAAAGCTTGAGCTAAAATATTTCTCTCCCTGAAAAACTATAAACTGAAGAACTATAAATGAAGCATGAGCTGCATGTTCATTTACTCTTCCTGCTGCCTCTGAGGTTTCTAGGATTTGTAGTCCACAATCACAGTAGCAGGACTCTCAGGGTTGCTCATCACTTCCTGCATCCAGGTGCCTCTGGGATTTGTAGTCCACAGTTGCAGCCAGCACTAAGTTTTAGCAGGGCAGGACAGCTCTGTACTCGGAGGAAGGCGAGTTTAACCCACCTCCCTGACACCAAACCCCAGCTGGGGTTTGCCAGGGGGGTGGGGGGGGGAGGGGGAGAGAAAGTGAGGCAGCCAGTGAGGCCACTGAGCCAGTCTATGGAGCAGAAGGGCAGGGCCAGCCCTGCTCTCTGAAACAGACAGCACAAGACAGCCCAGGGCTGCAAGGCATGCTGGGAAGCTGGGGGACACAGATTTAACTTAAACCAGGAAGGGGTCTAGAACATAAGTTTCATAAACCAGTTTGACCTACATCAGTTAAATCTGATATTACATACAACCAGGTTTATCTTAAACCAGTCTTCGCAATTTTGAAACTGGTTTATGTGACTGAGCTTCTGTTCTGTTACAGGTTTAAACCCATTTCTGATCACTTAAACCGGGTTATGTGCAACTTCTGTCCCTAGCCTTATAGCGCTAGAATCTCAAGGCCCCACTCAAAGACCTGTCTATTCAACAGCAACAGTGTATCCCGGGGAGCGTGAATGGCGCATGCCTCCGGCGGCTGGGGGGGCATGGCTGCGGTGGTGGGAGTGTGACGGTGGTGAGTGGGGAGCTCCCTCAGATGCCACCAGCACTGTCAGCAGGGGGGGGGGGGGCAAGTGCCGACCATGGGTCGGCTACCACCCTTGGGCACCAGCAGCAGCAATGGCCGGGGGCGATCATGGACCGCCTGCAGATACCGCTGGTGGTGCTGGCGGTGGGGTGGTGAGCAGCAACCGCCCGCAGGTGCCTTTTTGCAGGGGTGCACTGCCACATGCAGGGCGGTGTACATGCACCTGCATGCACCCCCTATGCGTCGCCCCTGCCAGGGAGCATAGTGCTGAGCACATCTGGTCCATGCAAGTCCGTGGGCATACTTCATACCAGGAAGTGAGGCTACTATGGGCTCTTCCCCAACATGAGATGTCAAATTCTCAGTCTCCAGCAAGCCAGGGAGTGACCCACGGTGTTAAGCCCAGAGTAGCCTCCTCAGGCAATTTCTGATTCTGAAGCACATCAGTAGGTGTGAACGCGCCACGGGTGTTCACCTCCACCCTCATGGAAGCCAGCTGCTGTGGAAGTACAGAGAAGTCCATACAGAGAAGTCCGTTGCATCAAAGCACTACATGAGCAGATAAAGCTGCTCCTTGGACTAAAGACAATACAATATAAGCAGACAGGACACGCAAAGGTGGGGAGGAAGAAATAATCATCCATATACCCATTTTACATAGGGGAAAAAAACAGAGGTAAATTGTCCCAGGGCACACAGATTGACTAGATCCCAGTTCAACACTTCAGTCACAAAGACAGGTTTCCTCCTCCTGCCCAGGTTATCACACATGAAAGCTGGGTCACCATTGCTGTTGTTGAAATGGAAGGAAGAAAGAGGAGGGAAAAGATGAATTTCACAAATAAAATTAATCAGGAGGGATGACACATATACACTTCATTAAGCTCACAGAAGGTGGTATTTTGCTTTGTATTTTTATATGTATTTTAAATCATATTTCTTATTATCTACTGCACCCCCCAGCACTTTGGCAGTGGGCACATTAGGAAATAAAAAGCACTGACTCAAAGCATTTCCAGATAAAAGGCCTGCATAATAAGTGGAGTTGTAAGGAGTGCTGCATATTATTGAACCTTGTCCCTCCCCTGCTGTAGGAAACAGGACAGAGGCATTACAACCTTTCCCAAAGTTACGTGACTGCAATGATCCAGCTATGAAGGCAGTTTTCTTTTACAAACTACTTCAGAAGCCAGTTCTCCTAGCACAGACAGTGGAGGTATCAATCATCCCAATCTACTGTAATCAAGCAGGGCCTGTTTAGCACTTGAGCCAAACTGTTACCCTTTCTCAAGAGATTAAAAAAAAGCCTCCTTTATAAAAAAAAAAAAAAAAATCAGGATAAAGTAATTTTTCCCTATAACGAACAGCGTTACTGGGACAAGCCCTGAACACAGGAACATTCCCAGTTTTCAGGGACAATTTAAACTCTAGAAGGCAATACACTATTTCTTACAACGCATGCCTTGCTATGTGCTAACTGCTCACACAGAGTTGTCTGAAGCTGTGTGCATACTAGCTGGATTTTTTAAGCTGGCAATAAAGGCACACGAGTCTTCCTGGCATTTTTCCTGTTTATACAGGACTCACCAAACCGGTTGCATGATTTTTATGCTGCTCTCTTTCCACATGCTCCTTCGGAAGGCAGGATAATAGAAAGCAAATAAGAAATAAAGGTTGAGTTCTGCAGTTCCAAAGAACTGGGGGAATATTGCCCAAAGTAAAAACTAACTAGAACCTCCCCAACTGTTTTTAAATATCATCCAATAATAATTAGTCAGTATGCTTATCTACTTTTATGTTAGTTAATAATGTTTATTATAGCAGCATTCTAGAGCACTGATTCTCAACCAAGTTACTGGCAGATCCTTTGAAGGGTGATGCAAAGTGTGTGCAGATAAGTGAGGTGTGAGAAGATAAGCAGATAAGGGCTGGCTCAAGCTTGTCCCTGCCTGGCCAATCCACCACCCCCACTGCCAGACCTCTCTGCAAGGAAGTTAGCACTGTGAAATATAAGTTAGTTTTTGAACTTGGATGCCACTCTATTCACAAAAGTTACAGAGGGGTGCCTCACGTCCAAAAAGGTTAAGAACCACTGATCTAGAGGATCCAACCAGGACTATATCTGCATTGTGCAAGCCTATAGCAAAGGATAACCCCTGCCTCAAATTGCTAGCAATCTAAGTAGGCAAAATAGACAAATGGAGAGAAGGGGAAACTGAGGCACAAGAGACAAAGTGACTTACCCAAGGTCACAGTGGCAATACCAGGAAAAGAACATAGGTCTCTCGATTATCACTCTTGCTCCCCATACTCCAGGCCATCCTGGCCTCCCCATGAAGGAGGGTATCCATGAAAACTCTAACATAATAGTCTCTTTTCTGATGCCATGGACTACACCTCAAAACTCAGGCTATCACTCAATTCTTTTACTTCTGGGGCCTCCCAAAATAGTCAGAGGCTGTCACTAAGAGTCTTGTCAAACATTACACTTAGCAGGTGTTAACTTGCTCTTAAAATGCTAGTGTCCAAGTACTCAAGCAGCAAAACAGGTGCTACATGCTATGTGCCATCATAGCATAGCAAAGTTAAGATTTTTCCAACAAGGAGTATTTCCAGATTGTATTACATAACACGTTGAGCTAACATCCAACTGTTCCACGGAGATAATGCAAATCGGGAGACTCCAGTGCGATGGCAAGGCTGGGACCAAGAGCTAGTTATTTGTTGATCCTAGTCCTCATGGCCCACCAGTCTTCAATGGCTCCAGTGCTTACGCTGTTTTTTATTTAGACTGCAGTAAGCATTACTGTGAGGCTGCTCAGAAAACTTTCTAACTCATAGTAATGCTCACTAAGATCCAAATAGGTCCTAAATTTAATGTGTGACAGGGCCCTAAGATGGCTGGCTCCCTGTTTCAGGGAGCAACCTGCTTATTCAGCTATGCAGGAGCTGCACGGTAAATACTCATTTTCACTGGGCTGTTCAACAGAGAATCAGATAAAACCTTGAGTAAATGGACAAAGTTCAAGCTTACAGCTGCTCCTCATGGGCTACTTTGATGTGACACACCTGCTTCTTTGGCAATAGTTTTCTTTCCCAAAGATTCGGCCTTTATCATCAGCCTTCTCTGCTGAGGCAGATAATGTTCAGAAAGCATCCGTCAGTCAGTAAAATCTTCAAGTTTTTTACAAATAATTTACAAGTGATTTACAACCCATATTCCAATCCTTACACACAAATACATGACCACAGCCATTTGCATGCAATAAATAATGGGACTAACTCAAAGGATTCAAATTACCCAGAGAAACAAGGGTTTACAGGAGTGCTTAGACATGCTAGTGTGAACCTTTTGCTCACACAGGTAAATAGTTACTCCCTCAAGTAACCTTGTGGATTCAATAATATTCACATAATTAAGTGCTCACCAGTAGTGAATAAGGAATACACAATCAGACCCTAATTCAGGGGTGGGCAAAATGCAGCCTAGAGGCTGGATGCGGCCCGTCAGGCCATTCTATCTGACCCGCGGGGCCCCTAAAAAATTTAGAAAATTAATCTGCCCTGGGCTGCCTGTCATGCAGCCCTCGATGGCTTGCCAAAACTCAGTAAGCGGCCCTCTGCCCAAAATAATTGCCCACTCCTGCCCTAATTGCATAAGGTCAGGCCACCCTTCACCCAGCATATGCAGGGGGTCTTCTGCATGGCTTTAGTGCTTCTTCTGCCCTAGGCAATATGCAGACATTCATTCCATTGAGGGCAATGGAGCTTCTTGGCACAAGTAATAAGACTTTTCAGGATGAATCAGAAAGAATTACGTACTTGCCACAAATGCAGTAGGGATATCCACGTGATAAACTGCATTCATCACACACCACTGACCAACTCACCTGCCTGCTGCCTACTAATTCATCTTCAGTGGGGCAGATTTGAACAGGGAATAACCTCTCAGAAGCTTCAGGCAGCTTTAAGTTTTTCCAAGGTTTCTTTTTTTCCACCACGCAAAAAATGGAATTCTACCCCCTCTCACCTCCCCAATAAAAATACACTGTTCTAAGGACCAAGATATTCAAGTCCTGTGTCAGTGACAGGTTTAAAATATGTTATCTTAAGATCCATATGTATATGCACATTCCCCCAAGCACATATATGCACCAAATTACAAACCTCATGCTACTGATTATTTATTGTACTAAGCATTTGCCTTAAGCATGTTGATCAGGAACCAAAGCTGAAAGGTTTTTGAAAATTTCTACTATTAATCAAGATTGTGAGGCCTTTCACTTGGACATGACACAATAACCTTGAAATCCTGCAGCCAAGGCCTTTTATTTGATTCTATATTTTTAGTCCCCAGCAAAATTAGCTCCTCAAATGCAGTCAATCAAGGAAACTTGCTTTGGGGGCTTCTTCAGCCAATGGAGTTCCACTAGGATAGCTAAGGAAGCATGGGCTGGATGAATGGACTCTAAGGTAGACAGAAAACTGGCTGGAGCATTGGGCTCGAGAGTAGTAATCAATGGCTCCATGTCTAGTTGGCACCTGAAATATGGCATAGAGTGCACCCTCAGCAAGTTTGCAGAGGACACCAAGCTGAGGGGAGTAGTAGATACACTAGAGGGTAGGGCTGGGATTCAGAATGACTTGGGCAAATTGGAGGATTGGGACAAAAGAAATCTCATGAGGTTCAACAAGTGCAAAGTTCTGCACTTAGGATGGAACAACCTTATGCATGAGTACAGGCTGGGGGCTGACTGGCTGGGCAGCAGCTCTGCAGAAAAGGACCTGGGGGTTACAGGGGACAATAAGCTGGATGTGAGCCAGCAGTGTGCCCTTGTTGCCAAGCCTAATGGCATATTGGGCTGCATTGGTAGGTGTGTTGCCAGAAAGTCAAGAGAAGTGATTGTTCCCCTCTATTCAGCACTGGTGAGGCCACATCTGGAGTACTATGTTCAGTTTGCCCCCACCACCCCCCCACTACAAAAAGGATGTGAACAAATTGGAGAGTCCAGGGGAGGGCGACAAAAATGGTCAGGGGGCTGGGGCACGTGACTTATGAGGAGAAGCTGAGGGAACTGGAGTTCTTTAGTCTAGAGAAGAGAAGACTGAGAGGGGATTTAAGAGCAGCCTTCAACTAATCTGAACAGGGGTTCAAAAAAGGATGGAGCTAGACTGTTCTCAGTGGTGGCAGATGACAAAACAAAGAGCAATGGTCTTCAGTTGCAGCAAGGGAAGTTTGAGTTAGATATTAGGAAGAATTTTCTCACTAGGAGGGTAGTAAAACACTGGACCAGGTTACCCAGAGAGGTGGTGGAAGCTCCATCCTTGGAGGTTTTCAAAACCCAGGTAGACAAAGCTTTGGCTGGGATGATCTCGTTGCTTTGAGCAGGGGTTGGACTAGATGACCTCCTGAGGCCCCTTCCAGCCCTAACTTTCTATGATCTGCTACCTCTGAACCTCTGTTCTAACAACTACCAAAAAAAACTTTATCTACCCCAAGCTACTTTTCTCCTTCAAAAGCTCTCATCGACACTTAAGTGCTCCACAGAGCATTCTACCACACTTACCAACACAAGGCACCTTTTTACTCCAGGGAGTAAATTAATGAGCAGTAAAGTCACATGGAATTCATATACAGCAAAATGATTTACTGAGTGTGAATAAGGACAGAAAAATCTAGCCTTACATAAATATGCAAGATGAATACCCAAAGTATTTCCAAAAATTCTTCTGTATTTGTGGGACGCCTTGAGGCAATTATTTCCTCATCCATATCCTTCTCTCAAAGCTGGGGGGAGCTGGAAGGAAAGAAAACTCTCTCATTCTTATTTTAGGGGTTGTCTAGACTAAAGATATGTCCTCCTTATTAAGGAGAGTTAATTTGAGTTAATTGCTGATAAAAGAACTAACATGACTATACATGCTAATACAGACACTCCACAAATGTTTCTTCCAAGGCATGGTATCTGTGGTGTACCATACATCTTCAAATTGGTGGATGAGGCCTCAGTCCCTAAGGACAACCACAGAAAAGTATGTATGTGTCTGTGTCTGCTTGTATGCATGCTTGCACGCCCCTAAAACAAACGTTGGAATCAATGAACTTGAATCAAATAGCAGTCTGTTAATTTAGACCCCAAACTCAAAAATGCGGCCAAACACACTTAGGCCTGACCTTCATTGCATAAGCTAGTTTGAGTTAGTACCGCATATGCAAGTTACTCCACTCAAGGCACCCCATTTTGAAAGAAAGTAATCACATTGAAAAACAGGTAGGCTGGATTAGTAGCAGTGATCAGATTAGCTGCTACTGAATTTTACAGCTAGTGCTGCATTTCCACTGCATTAATAGTCGAGATCTGTTGGATTTGAGCTTCAACAGATCCGTTGAGTTTAAAGTAACATAACTTGAGCTAGAGCTGGGTATGACCAAAAGTTAGTTTTGGGGCAAGACCCATGTTATATGTTGAGCTGACATTCACGTTTTTAAGGTAAACTAGATTTAAAAAAAAGAAAAGAAAAAAGGTGTTTTTTTTTTAAATATACTAATTATTACATTTTAACTGAAACATTTCAAAACTCCAGTAGAGACAAGGGAAGCTGTACTTTAACACTTGTTACCTGTTGAAGGTGAACATTTTTAATACTGTTTTTCCCCTAGTCCAGATATACCCTCAGATTGGTCTGGAATTCTGAGAGCTCATTTGCACAGACCCATCAGATAACTACAGGCGATGGCGCTCAGATTTCTACCAGTCACAGTTTGTGCAGGCACAAACTTACAGAAACAAATTGCACTCACAGCAAGAAAATCATAACCTATTTGACTATTGGCCCATCTATAATGTTCTGTTAAATGTCCTTCCCCATTTTTTTGTTATGAGGGACTCCTACAAGAAAACAAGATCTTTGTTCACTCTGGGCAGCAGTACAAAACCAAAGGCTGCACTGGCAAGTTGTAAGGGGATAGAGTGCCAGGCCTAATTTGCATATGTTTACATAAGGTTGCACATGTGATTTTACCAGGGATACATGCCCACAGTTACTATTATCTGCTCTATTGGTGTGTACGGTGCTTTACAAAAACAGGTAGATAAGCAAGCTGAGCTTTGAAAGTTGAAGGAAAAGGAGCTTTTATATGGAAATTGATCCTGCTTGGATACCCTCCACTGTTCCCCAGCTGTCGGTTTGGGTGGTCACCTCTCTGTTCTATATGTAGACCACAACCTAAACAAGATTTCAAATTCTGGAAGAATTCAATTCCAGCTACAAGCTTGTGTCCAACTTGGATCTAGTTTGTACAAAGACAAAGGAAGCCTGTACCAACAGCAGTCTTAGGTCCCCACGCAGCTATTACTCAATCAAGCATTTAGGGTTTCATCCAATGCACACTGAAGTCAACGGAAAAAACTATCACCCCCAAAAATGCTTGCCTCTCACATATTTCCTAAACTGTTATGACCACAACATCACTTCAACACTACAGATAATTCAGACGTTCATTCTTGGGCTGAACAATTCACCGAGTTTCCTTCACCATTGTAAACCCATTGATTCTAGCTAACTTCAAGCCACTTTTCTTCAGGTTCAGCTCAAAACGAGGCAACAGACAACCTGAATATGACTTTGTCCCCTTTACACTGCTTGAATTATGGAACAAACTAACACTAACTCTCCTCAGTATCTCTTTTGCACAGCTAACTGTGGTGATGCCACACAGAGCAGATGAAGATTTCAAGTGGGGAATAATTACTGGGAGCCAACAGACTCAAGTGGCAGAAACTTTGTCATCATGCAACCACCTCTTGTAATTAAAGGAGGAGGGAAGAGAAAGACAGAAAATATTAGATCCAAGCAGAATTCACTCAAATGTTTTTCAAAGTTTCCCATAAGGTACCACTGGGCCTTCAGGGGAAATATTGCTAAGTATGTCTTTTAAAGCAGTGACAGTTGCTTCAGTCAGTCCACAAACATCTGGGTCATGGAGCTTTTAATACATTTCCAGAGACACGCAGCTACAGAAAAAGACAAAACCATGGCACAAGAGAAGGGACCTGCCATTCAAGGAAAGGTCTATTGTTATATGACAGGTTGCATCTAGCTCCCTTTAGAGTGAATTAGAAGGAGGGAGAGAAAGAATGAGCTTGTCTCTCAGAGTGGTTGTTCAAAGAAGGCCCATGCTCATTACTCAATCCTATCTTGATTCCTGTGCAATGTCTTTCCTAGCAAAACATGAAATCAGCAGGAAACAGAGATGGTTTATAGACTGCATGCTGCTGAGAGCAGCCTGCTTGTTCTCAACGACAGTTATATTCAGGAGAAAAATAAAGGGACTGAAACAAGAGGCAACACGCACTGTTAAGAGCGACACACATCCTTTCTCTTACCAGTTCTCCCCCTCTCCCCCTTTTAGAAAGCTGAACGACTTTCTTACTTGTTGGCAGTGGAATGAAAACAGAGCTGAACAGATGTTGCAGGGCTCATGATAGAGGGTGATTAACATTAACATACAGACTGCATGCATAATAGCTGCAGAGAGAGGGAGCCTGGTTTTGAATGGAGGAGCTCCTGACCTCAGAGCAGTAACTCTACCCAGCCAAGCCAAAAGAACGATTGCAGTAAGTCAGCTTGAGCTATGCTGGGATCAGAAAATATATCAAGGCAATGAATTATATGCTGATTAAAGCTGTCCAGGGATAATTTCAAAAACCAAAGTTTGAGAAAATAAGTCTGCTTATAGATTGGAATCAGGAACCAATCATCTGCTCTCCCTTAAACCATTTGCAGAAAATGAGGGCCTCACCCACCCGCCACTAAAGGCATCTCAGTTCTGGAGAGCCATGCACATTTACTTGACTGACATCACAAGGGAAGAGTTTCCTCTTAATTCCCTGCTTCTCCAGACAACCAGCAGACCATGCTCTCAAGAAATCAAGTGACTAGAAGCACCCAGGAGCATCATAAATAAGGGGGAAGGGGCAAGGAGAAAACGGCTCCTTCTCACCCCCAGGTAGTCTCTGCCACAGCAAGCACAGTGTTGCATACCCAGTAACATATTTGGGAGGTGAGAGAGGAGCAAATGGAGCCCCAGGAATGTCTCAGGGAGGCTGGCCACAGGGCTGCTGCCAATGCCACTACAGCAGCACCAGTAGTAGCAGCAGCAGCCGCCTTCATACAGATGAGAGCAGCAGCAGGTAAGACTTCACTCCCTCTCTTTTCCCCATTTCCTGCTCTCCAGGGGTATCCAACAGGTCCCAGGCAGTGAAGGGGCTGGTTACACTTCTGGAACCCTGTGTGCTGACAGTCAGAACTCGCTGGTAAAGAGAAATGGCAGCCCTGAGCAGGGGGTGGTGGAGGCCACTGACAATACTGCAAAGGGGGAGCTTGTGCCATAATTATTCTGATGATGCCAGGTTTTAGCCTCTGACTTTTCTTTCTTCTATATTTTTTTGAAAATACATCCAAAATATTCCAAGTTAGTTCCTATGGCTTTGGGACAGATTTCTAACCCAAATGCAGCCAATCACAACTACTACTACCACTACCACCACCTACTACTATTATTACTATTAACACCAGACCATGCTTTATCCCATGGGTGTCAAACTTAGTCCATTGACTCGTGATGGTGGCAGCAGGGCAAGCCACGCAGGTAAATGCAGCCCCAGTTTGCGCCCTCTGCTGACACATCTTCCCAATGGGGCTCCATGACCCAGATTCTGGCAGCCATCTCCCCATCCCCAAATTTCTGGCCTCTCTGGAAGCCTGACAGGCCAGATGACACTTCTCTGTGGGCCAGATCTAGCCTGAGGGCTATGTGTTTGACAGCCCTGCTCTAGCCAATAGGCCACACTGTGCAGAAGAGAAACCAGAGTATATGAAGTGCACTTCAAATGACATGCTTGAGTATGCAGTATATCACCTTGGGATTGGATACCATAACTGCTATTGAGGATTGGAGCAAGTTAAGCTTCCTGCAAGATTTCAGAAAAAGAATTACATTATTATTATCCAATTGTAATAAAATTGCCTTAGCAACTGAAAAATACAGCTAGATATTCAGGATATGCAGCTGTTGCATAGCCAGAGCTTATACATTTCCATTATAATGTCATCTAATCTAATTGACAGGTTCTGATTATAGCCCCTTCATCATACAAAATAGGGACAAAACTAATGAAAACAAAAGGCAAACTTAAAATTGATATGGAAATGTTTTCGCGCCCCCCCAACTGTAACACCTAACTGTAACCTCTGGAATTCACTGCCACAAGAGATCACCAAGCAGTGGAACTCAGAAAAAAAAAAAAAGATTGCTTCCCCATAAATAATGAAAGCATTGCTCCTCTCACCAGCTACTACAGAGTTTGGATCAGGTTCCCATTGAGGACAGAGACTACATCAGCCATGGAGTGTTACGATTCAGTATGCCAAGATATAAGGTAGCTCTGCATAGCATCTGCCCTGAAGTTTGTAACATCATTCTCCTTAGTTTTTCAAGTGCTCAGTTTCCTCTGGTATTTATAGAAGGTACAAGTATAAAGCAGTTTTGCCCTAGAAGTTCTTTTCAATGTAGTCTCACTGACTTGCTTAGAAATTTAGAAGCCCCACAGACTGGGTCAAGATGCAATTTAAAGATAAGATTGCTCTTTACAGAGTCTGTGCAGTGCTCCATGTGTGAAGGATTTCTTTCCCTTCACCAGAAAAACAACAAATGTAGCTCCCAGCACCAACATTTCCTACAATTTGTTTTTCATGTTTCTTATAGTGGGTCTGCACTACTTAAATTTAATTCAGAATATGTTCTGAGTATTAGTTCAGCACCTTCATTCAGTGCTTTTCCACTAACAAAAGCAAAACGTTGAAGTGGTTTCTCAAAGGGAGACCCTGATGTCATCAAATTAAAATGCCGCTGAAATCACGCATATTAGGTATAGGAAAGGCCTTGTTTAGCAAATCAGAATGGTCCCCATTGCAACTGAAGCAGACAGCCATTTATCTGATGAACCAAATAAAGTCAATTGAATACTCCCAACTATTTTTTCAGGGGGGAAACTTACATTTTACTCCACCCCTCCAACCTTTTTTTCCAAAGGGAAAAAGATTTTAAGAGAGGAGACAGAGAGAGTTTTACCTAATAAAATGAAAAAATGTTTTACTTAATTTTTTTTTTTTTTTAAATCATGGAAAATTTCAAGCAAAGCCAAAAAATTCAGATTTTAAAAAGTGTTCATAAAATATAGTAACTAGTCACAAAAGTATTAATAGACTGCAAAGCTCTGCATAAGGGGGTGAGCATGGTTCATTTGGAACAGTGTTATCAGTTCCTTTAGGCCAGTTTTTTTTTCTTTTACCTAAACATAATCACTTGATCCAGTAAGATGCTACCCATTTCAGAGTTTAGAGCAGTCAAATTTTTTCAGGATATGGATCTATCTGAGAACTTCATGACTGAGCTTCTCAGTGGAAAGGCCATGCAGAAGTGCACAGCAGTCCTGACTTGCATTGAAATTTTTTGTTAGGAGAAAAAAAGAATAAGCCAAAATAAGGTAATAACTAAAAAGTTTATGGAAAATGTGTTTCTCTGGAAAACCAAAATATCTTTTTTTAAATGGGGGAAGAGCACTGAACACAGAAATGTGGAAAAATGTTAAAAAACATTTTTTTTTGTTAATTTGTATTGATATTTTCCCCCAGCAATACCATTTTCCAACCAGCTTCATTTGTATAAAATCTAGGTTAGCCAGATTTAAATAGACACAGAAGATCTATTTCAATTATTAAAGCTAGGCTAACTTGCCCCCCTTCTACAAATTCAGAACTCACGTAGGAGGAATTCCTGGCTACAGCAATAGGGACTGAGCTTAAATTTGTGCCCTTTTTATATAGTGTTTTAAAAAGCTTGGCCCATTTCTAAGACTGATGATTTCAGAATCATTGCATCATTGATGAACTGCTCCTTTTGTCAAAGGTCTTCAGTCAGATATACCTCTTTCTTCCCCTCCCCTCCTTTTTTTTGGCATGACAATTAATCTATGGCATATATTCAGGGAAACAGAAGTTTATATGAAAATTAAAACACTTACAGATTTTGAGTTCACAAGTAGTGACATTTGAAACAGTAACTTTGAGCATCAGGCTACAGCGTCTTCTATTACATCCGTTAGGAGCTAACAGGCATTGTATTAGCTATAGAAAAGCTCCTTTCTTGGTCCCTCAAGATTGCAGAAACTCTGGAAGTTGCATGCACAGAGTTAATACATAGACAGCAAAGTAAGACCGTTCAAGGAACCTGAAGTGCTTAGGCACATAACTCTTATTCAAGGGTGTCAAAGAAAAAGACCACGGGCAAAGTCTGACCCATAAAGCCATATCACCAGGTCTGTGGGGCTCCTGGAAAGAGTGGAATTCTGAGGTGGGGCCCACTGCTGAATTTTGGTGTATGGAGTGCCACTGGGGCATGTGAGGGAGGTGGAGGGACAAGGGATGGGTGCATTAACCCCAATGGCATGCAACCACTACTGCTCACCTACTGCTGGAGGTATGCCCAGATCCAGTCCATCAGTATCCCTATGGTCCAGATCCAAGCCAAGGGATGAGTGGGGAAAAACAAAGACGTTTGACAGCCTTGCCTTATATTTCAGTGGGAGATGAGTACCTAATGGGAGGTCGAAAAATTGTGCGCTCACAGTTCACTCAAAGCCTGTTCATAGGCTACATGAATACAGAAAAAGTTATGACATTTTAATTAATGTGCATTTTCCTTTTTCCATAACAACTCAGAGATGAAGACGATGAAAGCTTTTCCTTCAGCTACCTTAGAAATGTCTCAGTAAATAGGGCACCTATGAAAATGTGAGAGGGGGTGGATGTGCACAGCAATTTCAAAACCAGTTCCAGTTCTTAGAATAGTCTGGGTCATACCTAGGCTTGGCAGGATTTGATTTTTATCAGTAAATGATGCTAAATGTTGATTTAACTTCACAGTCAGGGTGACAAACCAATATTTCCATTGTTAATAATCAAAATTCATAGAAAGGGAATGTAAGAAAAATGATGGCTGATGGGAGTGTGTGACAACGGGGAACAGTCCTACTGAACTGTGCTGGCTATACTTTTGACTGCAACTCCCAGAAACCCCAAAGGACTGGGAACAAAGGGAGGAAGTGACAAAGCGGATGAAGGAGCTATGGGTGAGCAGAGCCAGGACTGATGGTAGTTCTGCCGCTCAGCTGGTGGCAGTCCTACAGTAGTTACATTTGCCGTGGCAGGAAGTTTCACTGCATTATAATAATAGTATACTGTCATTAATAAGTTGTCTCCCCCACACCTGTAATTATACACAATCCTGAAAATTTAAAATGGAGAAAAATCTAAATAAATGCTTTAAAAAATAAACATCAATATTATCTGCCAAAATTACAAATCGAATTCTGCCAAGCCTGGTCATAACCTACCTTCCCCATCAAGCTCATCCCCAGACAAAGAACAATATTCAAACTCTTTTACTGGTGGGGAAGTCCACTCTGCAATCAAATCAATGTAGGTGGATCCATGCACACAGGCAGAGTCCTACTGAAGACACAGGCACCTATGCAGATTAGATAAAAGGATCAGGAGTTTGGCTTGAGTTCATTAAATGGGCTTGTCTATACTTGGATTTTTTTTAATACTGGAGTAGCTACACCTTGGTCAAAACCAATAGTAGAAAGGCTCCATGGCTATAAAAAGGGATTTACACTAGCATCACTTATTCTAATTTAAAACAAAGCTAGAATACCAAAGCACAGGTGTTGCACTCTATTTATTAGAGAATAGCTACCCACATCATTCTGGAATAAAAGCACCTTTATTCTGCAACAACATGTTGACTCACAAAGCACAGTAATTATTCTGGAATAGTGTCCCCACTGGGGATTTATTCCAGAATAAATCATTTAATTCTGGAATAGCAATTCCAGAATAATTATGCAGATCAATTTTCCCCACCCAGACAAGACCATGGGCAATAAAGGACAGATCCTAATGTCTGTTTGAAATCTCTGGGAGTCTTCCCATGGACTTCAATGGTATTTCACTCAGGCCCTGGATAGTGGATATTGCCTAATTCCTATGTATTACTCAAAAGGAGCCTAGAAAAAATAAACAGACAACACTGAGTGGCAATCCCACAAGTATTTATATACATGAATAATTCTGTTGAGCTCAGCGGGATAACTTGTGCGCATGTTTGCAGGACCGAGGACCGGAGCCTTGGTGTATCAAGGCGAGGTCCATTTTTGGAACAACAGAAAGGACAAAGCTTCCCCTTGAGGATAAACCCTACAACTATACTCTGAAAATCTATTAAATCATGTTACACACTTCGCACATTTCACTGTTTTTTCCTTAAATAATTGGATTACAGGTGCACTGATACATTGGTCCCATATCAGATTGGCATCAATATAAGGAAAATTGAGATCATCATCAATCAGCTTTTTTTGTCTGAGGTGGTGAATAAATGCTGTGTGCATGCGTGCGGCCGCAGTGCAGCACACAGGCAGCCAGGAGCACAGCCCACCAGCACAGAGAACAGCCGGGTCCGGCTGGTAAGTCTGTTGTGGGGGAAGGGGTGAGGAAAGGGGCAGATCAAGGCACCACAGTGAGTGAGGGAGGGAGTGGGGCTGGGGAAGGGGCAGGCGTTGCCCAGCCAGGGTGGGGTGGGCTGGTGGAGTGGGTGGCTCCAGCTGCTGCATGAACCCCGGGTGGGCATGTGCTCCAGGCTGATACCAATGGCTGATTTTTAACCAGCCATATCAGCCAATACCAATCCGATTCCGATATGCAGCCCTGCAGCATGGAGAATAGCATCTGGCTGGTAAGTCTGTTGTGGGGGAAGGGGTGGGGGGGAGAGATGGGGCATGGCAGGGCAGATCGAGGTTCTGATGGTAAGGGAAGGGGTGGGGCGGAGCATGGGACAGAGCCACGGCCCATTTGGGGAGTCTGGGGGGGGCAGCTCCTGCCGCTACAAATACCCTAGGAGGGCATAGGGGGGGTGTACCCCCTTATCTGTGTGTGGGGCAGGGGCGGACTGCCTCTGTGGGCTGGGGCCAGGGGCTGCACCAGGCTCTTCCCAGCTGGGGATGGAGGGTTAGGCTGGGCTGCGCTCGGGGCAGGCAATGGTGGTGCTTGGAGCAGGGGTTGGGGGGGGGGGCTGCAGCTACCCCAAAATTCACCGTAGTCCCGCTCTCAGGGTCAACACCGCCCGCCCTGAGTGCAGCCTGGCCCAGCCCTCCACCAAGAAGATTCCAGCGCCACCCCGAACCCAACCCACAGCGACAGCCTGCCTCACCCCACATGCAGAGCCAAGGATACATGCCCCCCTGGGGTATGTGCAGTGGTGGAAACTGCACTGTGACACTCCCCAGATGGGCCTCAGCTCCATCTCATGCCCGACTCACCCAGGCTGCGCCTGCCCCTGCCCTGGCCCCATTCCCTCCCTTACAATGAGGACCTCGATCTGCCCCCCCCAACGTCCCTTCCCTCCCCCCCCAACAGACTTATCAGCCAGATGCTACTCTCCATGTTGCAGGGCTGCATATCTGAATCAGATTGGTACTGGCCGATATGGCTCGTTAAAAATCAGCCATCAGTATTGGCCCCAAAAAATCACTATCAGTGCACCCCTAAATGGGATGTTTGTGACGCAAATGGAGAACCCGGATGTTTCAAGTTTCGCTCCTAACCTTCCAAACTATTTCATTTTCCGAAGGAATATCCAATGCTCTATCTTTGTCAGAAGAGTGTATTTGGTAGTTAACAAAAAAACATTGGCAATTTTTTTCAGTAGATAAAACTGCAATGAGAGGAAAGTTTAGCTTTTCCATTTAACAATTCTAACCAGACATGGATTTCAAACCTTCAAATTTAGGGGTGTTAAGATCTTAACTTTTGTCAAAATCAAATATAGCCCTCATTGACAAATAATGCAGTTTTAAATTACTTCATTCCCAAGGTGATAGTTGGTCAAAGCTGGGTACAAATTCATTAAAAAAAAAACCTCACAACTTTACATGAATCAGACCTGAACTCCAGCCAGTCATCTTAGCATGCAAGTTCTGCACAATTCTACTAACTTGGTTATGAAAGTGTGGCTGAGCACTGCAATGCGAACCGCACGTAAAGCAACAATTACCTAGGGTGAGTTAAGGACGGAGTGTCAGTTTCAAACTTGAATTACCTGGCTCTCCTCAGTTTGCAATGCCAATTTTATGTTACTTCAGGAGGGATGTGTGTTTCTTTTCCTTTCTTCAACTCTGTTCTGCTAGGTGGTAAATTAGCTCTCTTGATACGCTTCAAGTATGAACAACTCCTTTCAGATAATGCATTTTCATCCCTAACCACCCTAAAATAAACATTTTCCCCCCCTCAAAATGAAATTTCCAACATTGCCATGGTTTAATTTTCTACAAATTGACACTTATTTATAAAAGGGCCCCAGTATTAGCTTGCCACTTCCCAGTTTGGTAGTCCACAAACCCATATGACTGTGGCCTTATTCTTGTGTCGCTCTGATCTTAACTGTCTCCTATCTATTCACCCTTTTCTTGTCTCAGGACTTCCCACACACCATTCAACTGTTTCTAATCTTTCTCCTTCTTCAGAAACCAAATGATCCCTATTTTCCAAACATCACATACTACATAATTTTGTTATTGCTAATATTTCACAATTCTAGTACATAACACTTTATACCTGATGATTACTAAATATTTTGCGAATATTAACATTAATTCAAATGTTATAAAAAACTTTCCCATAAGGCATATTTCAACCCTTTTCACTGCAGCTCAGGCAAAGAGAGGGTGACTAACTTAACAGAGAGCGAGTCTGGGGCAGACCTGGTAATAAGACTTATGAGTCCTGCTTCAGATCTCATCCTCCCGCAACCAGGCCTTACCCCTTAAATTTTAGAAAAGACATTAGTTTTTAAACAAATACGTTTGTACACAACAGCAAGTCCTTTTTAACTCTCAAAGGATAGAGTTCTTCTCTGAGATCAGTGGCAAAACTCTCACTGATTACAAAAGGAAAAGGAGTGAGACCCAATTTTGAGGAGGAGCTCGTTGTTCACAAAATCATGAATCTATAGAGAATCAGCAGGGAAGGAAAATAAATAACCTCCAGGGATCAGACCCCAAAAAGTCATCTACTCGAAGGCAGCCCCACTTTAGTAAGATCCCCTACCAGTGAATACTTTGAAACAGTTCTTTTGAAGTTGGTAGCAAAGCCCCCATTGAACTTGATTGAGATCACAGTGTGGACCACTGAAATCTGGTGCTGTTGAGAAAGAAGGAATCCTTTACCAACTTGAACTCAAATAGAAAGTGAAATTGTATCTCTCTCCCCTCATCCCACAAACAGCCCAGGATTTGAAATCCCTGGAAGGTTTCATTTTGTTGTCACTATTACTGTTGCAAAGTGTAGGCCGACTGTCAAACCTTTGGATTCCTCAAAACAGCTTCCTTTGTTGACCTAGTGTCTACCTCTCCACCTGATCATGAAACATTTTATCCAGAGTAACTCCAAGTCCTGAAGCTCTCTTCTGAAAGGTAGTGAAGCAGTAATTATTTTTTTAAAGATAGGCAGTATATGTCCTTTATATATTCAAGGCATGTTCTTGGCATAACTAATAGAATAATGGTGCTGCTGTACTAGTGGTTTTAGTAGATGACCTTTGTGTATTATTGTGAGAGAGAGAGAATGCATGTGTACTCACACTCACACTCCTGTATCTTCCAAAATTCACTCAGAAGTCTAGATTTACTTTTCCACTCTGTTTAACATAGAATCTGATAGTAAGGCTGAGTTCATTTGTTTATTTCCATTTCAGGCATCCTTGCTAGTAATACTGATTCTGCAAGCCAAATGCTGCCCTCCTATATTCCTGCACAACCCAGTTCTGTCCTCAGTGACAGCTGTGCAATCCCATTTCTATCTACAGGTCTGCCCAGGTGACCTTGGCCCTGCGACTTGGCACACAGTTGAGATCATGAAGCCCAGCTTTAGGTCAAGTATATTATGTGTTTCTTTATGCAGTGTATATGTCACACTTCCCAACAAAGGCTCGGGGTAGCTTACAATAAGAGGACAGAATAACTTATATAGCAGGGATGCTAGAAAAAACAAACCAACTTAAAAAGGAACTATAATAATACAGGCCCCCTCTCTCCCCCCCCCCCCCCAACAACATCTTAGCCTAGTTCCATTTACTAAACTCCTGCCAAATAGGAATGTCTTACAGTGCTTCTGAAAGATGTCCGTGCTCGGGTTCTGGCAAGCTTCAAGAGTGAAGGAGTTCCAGAGCAGAGGAGCAACTGGCTGGAACGACCTCCTACACATTTTCACCAAGCAACCTTGGCTCTCAGCTGACTTTAGGGACCACACTTTGCAAAGTGCTTTGATAAATGGCTGTTTCTGTGACTACAGCTGTGTGACCTAGTGGCCAGAGCACCAGACTGACATTCAAGAGATCCATGTTCCCTTCTCAGCTCTGTTCCATCCATGTGCCTGCTGGGTGACTTGGGCAAGTTACTTCTCTCTCTGGGTCTCTTGAATTGTTGCGGGGGGGGGGGGGGGGGGGGGGGGGGAAGTGGAGGGAGGAAATAGGGATTTTCCTATCCCAGGGCCAGAACAACTTTATCACACAGCTATGTCCACACTAGCAGCACTTTGCCAGTACTCCCACATTTCCATAAATTTCTTCTAGCCCCTCATTTTCTAATCTGCAATTTCCCCCTCTCACACACATGCATAATGCCTTGCAACTCCAAATCACAGGTGACCACAATAGCTTAAGGACTCCAACAGGCAGAAACAGCCCATGAACTGCAGAGGCAAGTGCTAAAGGGCTTCTGTTCCATGAGCCCTGAATGGATTAATACTGGTAAACTTCATGTAATGGCTACAGGTGCTGATGAAATTCTTCAGACCCCTCCTTTTACTCCATCCTAACGGCATTAAAATGCTTCAAACAACCTGTCCCTCCCTCGCCTCCTCAGGGCCCTTTAGAACAAACAGTTCTTCAGGACACTACTCCCCCAGCTAGCCATGAAAAGTGTTCAAAGGGAACATTCTGGCCTACTCATCATCCCCATGCACACTTCATAAAGCTTCTGTTGAGAAGCTAATACTTGCATCTCAGTTCTTAAGAATCCTCAGCTTGCCAGTAAAACGCACATGGGCTGGGGGAGGAGGAGGGAAATGACCCACCCCCCAGAAGCCATGAAATAGGCCCTATGCAGAAAACCTTTCATGAGGTCAAAAAGACCCCCTTTCTCATTGTTCTTCCAATGTAAAGGATCTATATGCAAATCCTATAATAGAATGATCTGAACACTTCCTAATCAAAGAAGAGGCCAATAAAATGGTACATAGGAATAAAGCAAACCAGGCAGTCAGGATCAGCCAAGGCATTACTTAGCCTGACCCCAGATGGAGGAGGATTCTCCAGCAAGAGTGGTCTTAGCTTGGAAAATGCCTGCATATTTCCCAGGAAAGTTGACAAAATGGACTGTCTCAGCCATGGAAAGGAAGAATGATGGAGTCATCCACAGTGGGCATAAAACTGATTTGCTGTGCTAGACAGCACTGAAGCTTCAATACCGATGGAGTAGCAGCTATTGTACGACATGCCAGAGGGGACTGGTAGAACTGAGAGAGAGGCTTAGGGAAGAGTTAAGGCCGGGGTTAGAAATCTAAGGATTTCCTTGCATTGACTTGCTTCCTTTAGAAAATTTCTCACTTTCAGATATTTGAACTGTGTTTTTGATAGCAATAAGAGTCTAAGGAAAAATTGTTTAAAAATTAACAGGTGCCTTGTGGCATTAACATTAGGCAAGGGTTATAAAATAAAAATGAAAAAGATTCTGTAGTGCTACCTCCACTTCTTGTGAAGGTTACATTTACAGTTCACTGAAACCCTAATTTGGCCAAAATTCACATACCTGAAGCCAGCTTTTGTTCAGACAACTGGAGTCTTATTCACCTCTGCTTTACAGCTGTGCATCCATTAAGCCTTGCACAGAGTGGGTGTAGTGTGCTAGCCTTCTGCAACCATTTAACACCTACACATAAATACCTATGAAGGGTGCAAAACAATGGGGGGGGGGAAGGGGAAAAAAAAAGTCAGGCCTCTGACATATGAGCAAAAGGAGAAAACAGTATCAGAAAACTGGAAATAAATGGAAAAATAAAATAAAATAAAATAAGAACTGTTATAGATAGATGGAAAATGCAGGAAAACAGGTGGACAGCCATTTATGGGACAAAGACGTCATGCACTGACAGCATCTTCTACAGAACCTTCATGCTACACTTCAGAGTCCTGCCATGAAGCACACCCCACTCACTTGCTCCCTGTCCGAGAACATACCGCTTTATTTCCAGGATTGTATAGCCAATCTGGAGCAGCACTAAGCATGTGCCAATAACCATGCTCGACCTAAGGGTGAACTTGCATGTTACACTTAGACCACACTAAAGGCAATTAAAACATGAGAATCCATATGTTAAAGCTTATTAACTCACACTAAGTGCCCTCTAAGCATTTCAAAGTTAATCCTTAATGCAAGGGTTAACTCTGGGTTATGCTACTTAGCTTGTGTTAAGGTAACTTCAGTCTGTTCCATGGAGATAAAACAAGCAATTTGCAGTCTTCCAGCATCCCAGGATGCACTGCTCCTAGCACCCCCCCTCCCCTGAGCAGGGATGAAGCCCCCCTGTCTTGGCTTCTAGCCATACTCCTGTTCACCAGTCCTCTAGTGTCAAGGCATATGCAGTGCATCTACTCAGCTCATTCCAACTGTAACACTGCTTAACATTGCACAGATTTAGTATGGTCTAAGTATAGTGTATAGCTTCACCCCAAGAGCGGTTCTGGACATGTGCCTAGGGCTACATTATCTTCAAAAAGAGACTGGATGCACACCTTGCTGGCGTTATTTGACCCCAGTCTTTCCTGCCCAGAGCAGGGGGGCTGGACCCAGTTATCTCACAAGGTTCCTAAACTTCTGTGAATCTGTCGCTATAGTGACACAATTGGGGGATTTGGTAGATGCAGAGTGGGAGCAAGGAGTGCTTCACAGGTACCCTCCCAGGCATGGCACAGAGGTGGTGCTGATATGGTAGAGGCCTTGAGAATGGTTGGTATGATTCATTTTGCAGAAAGAAAGAAAGAATAAGACATCTACAATATTTGAGAAGGTTCCCCAATTAGTTTTCAACAGGCTTGGTGATACAGGGTCTGCGTGGTAAAGGAGATCTACTAAGACAGAGCAAGGGAAGGCAGTCTTATAACAGGCAGAATACTTACAACTCATACAATTGCACCCCCCCTCCAAAAAAAAAGAACAGATTCTTTAGGGTAAAAACCATCTTGCAACTTCTGGGCCAGATCAAGAGTTTGTGATAGTGAGGGGCAAGTAACCTCCTCCTGTACTATGACATTGAAACAGATGGGTCAGGCAAAGGGTTGCTATCCGGATGTTTGAGGGCAAGATATGTCAGCAAGTTATACCTTGTAGGGAGGTGTCTGATTGCTAGATGGAGATACTACCCAAGACAATGAGTGGTACCATGTATATAAAGTCTCAAACAGGCACCTGAATTACTTAAGGCTGGATGCAATACAAGGATTGTTAACTAAAACCTATAAATTCAGAGGTGTTTGTCACCTGCCCTCACAAAATGACAGACTCACAGATGAATAGATTTCATGGCAAAAGGGACTGTTACTAGTACTGAGAAGAATTGTCAATCAGGAAAAAATGCATGGTGCAACACCTTGGAAAGAATAATAAAAAAAACCCCAAAATGTGTGCGAAACACCTGACTAGGCAACAGCACTACGGAAAAGCACTTGGGAGTCTTTGTAGACTACAGACTCAATGCAAGCCTGCAGATGCAGCCGCACAAATGGTGAATGCTGTTTTGAGATGCATTAACAGAAGCATTAAGTGTAAGACGTGAGTGACGATAGTGCCTCTACTCAGCACTGGTTAGGCCTCATCTGGAATAGAGTGAGCAGTTCTGAGCTCCACATTTTAAAAAGGACATGGAGATATCAGAGAGGATCCAGAGGTAGGCAACAAAGATGATAAAGGGCTTGGAAGGCAAGTCATATGAGGAGTGGCTGAATGAGCTAGGAATGTTCAGCTTGTGGAAAAGGTGCTTATGAGGGGACATGATACCAGTCTTCAAATATCTGAAGGGCTGACATAAAGAAGAGGGAAAGCATGCCCCCCCACCCCTTTCTGCTACACATGTCAGTATTTTTAAGCCTTTTTCAGAGGTATTCAGGCTGGGGGGACTTGGATTGGAGTGTACCAGTGCTCCTGCTGGGACCAAAGCCAGAGGTTCCTGGCTTGAGGGTCTTACCAATTACCATATCTGGGGTCAGGATCGAATTTTACCCCGTAGTCAGATTGGTATAGACTGTGGGGGGTTTTGCCTTCTTCTGTAGTGGAGGACATGGCCTTTCACCCGGGATCTCTTGACCATATATTGACAATATTTCATAGAAGCAGGACATTATCTGCCATGGCTCCCCTGCTTTATCTGTGGCAGGTTAAGGTGTTAGGTCTGTGTTGTGTCAGGGTTGATGGTAGTCTTATGTAGAGTTTAGATTACAGATCATACGGGATGGTTTGATCCTGCCTCAGGCACTGGGCTGGACTGGATGACCTCCAGAGGTCCCTTCCAGCCCTACCACTCTATGATTCTATGCTGTCTCTCCTCTGTAATCACTGCTTCATATATCAAATATTACCTCTTCCTATCTTCATTGCTGGTGGGTGGTATTATGCTGGGTAAACCTACTAAAAAAACCTTCAAACACAAGCTTTCCCATAGGAAAATGTAGTTTCAATGTCAACATTTTCTGTGGGGAAATCATAGTTTTTAACGTTATTTTCCCCAGTCAAAAATTTTAAATATCATTTCAAAATGTCAAATTGTCTCATTTTAAATAAAAAATATGCTTGCTTTTCACATTTCAGACTCTAAACCATTCAGGGTTTTCTTTATTCCATTCAATTTTTTGGTAGTTTCACTTTTGGAAAATAAATTTCCTAATGTTGATACTTCCTATAAGAGAAAATTCTTAATTCCTGATCCGCCCTTGTTTACAAAAACTAACACTGGCAAATAATTGCCTTTCATGACTTAAGTATCACTTGCCAAACTATCAAAACAGACTTAATCTAAAGCTTCCTGAAGCCAATGGAGCCTTTCTATTGGCTACTGTGAACACCGGATCAGTCCCAGTGAACACCATTATCTGATCATCTTTGCTCAACAGCTGAGACTAGAGACTGGGCTCTCCTCCTTCCTCAGCTGCAGAAATCACTTTCAGTTTTCACTTTAATTGTAACGTAAGGAAGGGAAGGGAATTTAAAATCTTATACTCCCAACGTGTTTCAGACTAAGTCAGTGACTAAACATTAACCCAGATATTTGATAGATCTTAAGTATAATTTTATTGGAAACTTAAGTCCACAGTTCTTCTAGTTGTGAAAATACCCTTCCACATAAGAATCGATTTAATGATATCTCTTCCTGCTTGAAGACTACAAAAGGTATGAACTGATTCATCTCACAATGAGAATGCCAGATCTTAACAATGACAATTGAGGTGTCAGCCTTTTAGCAGAAATACCTGGCTATTCTCAAATTGTAGAGAATTTGAGATTGAGGCAGAATTTATATGGAGTATTACATCGTAACCCACAAACCACATGCCTGTTGGCTTGTACTCTCTGCTGAATTTAAACTACCAGAAATTGCTTAAAATCTTCCTTGCCTGGCTGACTGAAAACTGTTTCCCATATTAAAAATATCTTCAGTAGAATTCCTGCAATGTGAAAGATAACCCTTCTCAAAATAGATGGCAAAAGTCATTCCAGCTTGTAGGAGAATGGACAATGGAAGAATATGGCCATGTGCTCACTCAGGCAAAATAGGATATGGGTATCTTCATGGGGGGGGGGGGGGGGGTGACACAACAACAAAACCTCTCTCTGGGTGTCCCCCCCATTACCAATCATCCTGCTAAAGGGCTGGTGAATGACAGCTATTTATTATTTATATTATGGTGGCACATAAAAGTGTCCCAGCCAGGACCAAGATCCCAGTTCACTAGGTATACGTAAGGAAGCCCTTGCCACAACAGCAAACAAGTATGGTTAACCCCATTCTAGAGGTGGGCAATTAGGAATTAAATGATTTGCCTAACATCATACAGAAAGCCTATGGCAGTTGGGATTTAAGCCAAGTTCTGCTTTATGGCAAGACCATCCTTTCTGTCTGGAGCAAACAGGTTCAATGCTTGGGCTGGTATATGTTTATGATGGTATTGAAAAGCTGGTGTAGAAGATGTAGAAGGAAATAGAAAAAAATCTGCATACAGGCCCAGTTATCTAAAGAAAGAAAAAAGATGGCACAGACATCTTCCTCCCCAGAGTCTATAGAGGGGATATATCAAGTTCCCATGAAAGCTGTGGTGAATGTGGCTCATGAGCTAAAATTTATGAACTGAATGTATCATTTCCAGTCATGTTTCAGGGACACAATTTTAATAGATAATTGAAACTCTGAAATGACCTCTAGATTAGGCATGTGGGGCAAACTTCCTCCCCTGACCCAGGGAGGCTTCACGCTTTGATGCATGGTTAAACAGGCCTAGACTGTCTGTCAGCAATAGCAGTACAGAGTAGCATAAATTTGCAGTCAAAGTTGGAGCCTGCAGAGTTCTCAGTCTCTCTCTGATGGCTCACAATGCACAAAAGTCTCAGTTTTTTTAAATGAAGGCAATATCGTTCAACAATTAAAACTTTAATGGCACAATCTAGGTGTAGAAATGCAAAGCAATCTCAAGTACATTAGAAATTTTGAGTCACAGTGGTAGAGCCTCAACCTAACAGACTCACATATGCAGATTCTCTGTAGATGCTATATGTTTGCTTAACCATACACCTTAATTCAAGCTTGTTATTTTGAAAAGATTGGCAATTGTTGATAGAGAGGAAGGGAAGGATAGTTTCCTGGCAAACAGGGCTATCCTTGAGAGTAGAAACTAAGTTTCTACTTTTACCTAAACTAAGGAAAAAATAATGGAAAGGAACCTTCAAACATTGCATTAATTTGAATTCCAGCCACCAGAATTAAGCTTTGGGCTGATTTGCAAGTGTAACAACAACTTATAGGGCCTTTAATGAACTCCAAAACCTGTTGTAAAAAGAAATTAGCTCCTCAACTCTATTAAGTAGGTGGTAGGAGTCTTCTTTTACATGGTAGTAAACTGAGGCCAGGCAGGGGAAGTGACAGTACACAGGAAGGTAACACAGGAAGTGAATGCTTGAGACAGTCATACTGCCAACACCACCCAGGACACATCCTCACATCACAAAACAATGTCATAATTAATGCCTTGATTTACTTCTCAAATGGAATTCTCCTTGGTATTATGCTATTAGAGTGTGACAAAGGACATACACACCTCATTCACCATTAGAAATACAGCTCTGGTAGATTACATATTGCTGCAATAGAAAAAGGCCCTAATTGGTGTCACAATAATTTGGGGACAGCTTGGGAACACAGTAAGCCACTTTCTGCATCTGTTTTGCGAAGAGGGAGTCTGGTTTTGGCCATAGCACCAATTAAATGACAAGGAGGAAAATGGTAGAAGAGTTTCACTAGCAGGCAAATAGAAAACAAGACACTTAGTAAATAACAGAAAAACAGTAACTTCAATGCAAAGGATTTCCCTCTGGAAAAATGCCTGGATTTCAGGGCTCCCTAATGATCCCTAGGCCTGCATAATAAGCAAGCAATGGACAACAGTGGGACAAAATTTCAAGAAATGGAGGGAAGTTAATGGTCTGGACACATGAACAGCCTGCTCCTCATCTGTAGGGAGATTGGAGCACTGGTTTCCCCAGGTGAAGCTGCTACACAAACTTGACGGCAATGGGAACGCAGCACAGCTGAAGTGATACTTTCTGCTGATGTGCAAGGTTATTAAAAATTAAGATCAATGTATTTCCCATTACTGGTCCAAAACCTTACCAGTGTAACATCACATGACTACAGAATGTTGCCATGTCTGGGCATTCCTAAATTTCTCCTTCATTTGGAAAAGGGGGGAGAATCAGATAACAAATAAAATCCTTTTTTCCTTTTAAAACCCAGCATTTAGCTAACTCTCAATTCAAGAAAATAAGACGAGGACTTTGCATCTGCCAGGCCTGGACTCTCCCTCTAGGTTAGTCACCAGCATCTTTAAGATTTTGGTGCCTAAGATAACACCACCCAATGTTGTGGCAGGACAGAATAAGCCAATTTGCCAAAAGCCTGAATCTCAGGCCCCAAGCCTGATGTTAGACCACCAATACGCAGGCCTCAGCTTGTGAGCCATAAGTGGCTCTTCAAACTATCACCTGCAGTTCTTTGCAGAAAATGAGGGGATTTTGCTATATGAACTGGGCATGTCTTTCCTGCAGTCACAAGTAATAGGACACACGCAACTCTTATGATACAATTTTTTGAACTGGAACATGTTTGTCACCATTAACATTTTTCTGGCCCTTTGTTTAACAATGACTGCCTATGTGACTTAAAGCAGTTAGGACTAAATGTTATTGATTTATGTTTGTTAAAAGTTAGTGAGAGAGTGGGTTGGAAATGAAGAAAATTCCAGTATTTAAGAAATAAAAAAAAAAGATTGTGTAACTAAAGAATGTTATAATACTTCCCAAAGGTTTAGAGTAAATTTTTTTTAATGAAAGCTTACACCCTGTTTATTGAGTAAAAAAAAAAACAATAACAACTGTGTGTTGTATTTTTAGGAAATAATTCAAACTACTTTCCTGAAAAAAAATTGAAACCAGCAGTCTGGGACATAGCTTTGGGAGGCATGTGAACAGGGACAGACATGGTAAGCAGTTCGGCATCTTATACCTCCTTACTGAATCTCATGGCTACAGCTTTGCATTATACAGAACACGAGAATGGAAAGGCCTCTGGAATTAAAGGACTGACAAGCTAAAATTTTCCTTTGTATCTTCATTTTTCCTTCCCAGTTGCATACCTGTTGCTTCTGCAGAGGGTAAGACAGTCATTCACCGTCATTCCCAATGAAGCATTCTCCCCTTCCAAATTAACTAATTTTTCTGTCCCAGCTGCCCCTACCTTATGTTCTGGCATTGCACCTCAGCCCCATCATAGATCGCTAGCAGAGAGTGATCACACCTGCAACAGTCTAGTGCCTATGTCCCAAAATGAACAAGAAGAGATTTTTTTTTTTTTTGGTCAGATGGCTAAATACTTCCATTTTTTTAAGGGCCTGACAGTCCTGAATTGAACACAACAAAGAGCTACAGCACAGAAAACAGTAGAGCATGCTGCCCACCCCAAAGGAGCTTAACTCTAGTCTTGGAGGATCACTGTGAGGACTGAAGTCTTGGCAAGCCTTTCATCAGCCAGTCAGTCTATGGCAGTGATTCTCAATTTTTTTTAGAATCGAGGCACTCCTCAGAAAATTCCAGCTCTGAGTTTACACTTTTCTTTTTTACTATAAAACAAACAAACAAAATAGAACAATTCTTCTGTTGTAAAACTCTCAAAGATCATAAACCAAATCAGAATGATTTTGACACTAAGGATTGCTTTTTGAAATCTCTGGGTTTATCTTGTGAATCCTGTTTGCACACCTCACAGTGCTAACATTTCATGGCTGCTACAGGATGCCACGCAAGGATCTCAAGGCACCCCAGAGTATCACAGCACCTTGGATGAGAATCTTTGGTCTATAGCATCTCAGACAGGACTGAAGAGCAAAAGTACTGAGTCACTGCCAGCACTGCTGACTTTTATGGACATGTCTACCAAGAGATGGAACAATGGATTTCATTTAAGGTAGAATCGACCTTACATGCCAATAACATGCAGTCTCTACTGTTAACCTGCCTGGGCATACATACACCAACCATAATGTGGATAGAAAGAGACACGGTATCAGCCACTTACATTATATGATTGCCCTTTTTCCTTCACAAAATATTTGTTTTCTTATTCAGCAAACAGCATAAATGTTTGGATGACTTGAATTACACCCTGTAAGGCAGGGGTGTCCAACCTTTTTGAATGTGGGGCTGGATCATGAACTGTTTAATCATCCAGTGGGTCAACGAGCCACACTCAAAGACCTCACAGGAAACAGTATCACATCACCCCCCTGAAACGAAAGTACAGTGTTTACTTTCGTTTCCCGTTGCAGCACCTTGGGCCTCAGAAAACAGCTTGGAGGGCCACATGGAGGGCACCTCCAGAAAAGCCCTCAGATTTTACCCAAGCCAATGGAGAGCAGAGGTACTTGACACCTTGCAAGATAAAAGCCTCATGTTCAGTGCTGCAGAGTCAGTAATTGCCTATCCTGGCAGATACTACTATTTGCAACCCAGACTTAAAACGTGACACAGGTTGTTAAGTCTCACCATTCTGGTACATGATGTATTCTCTGGTCTACATCCTCTTATGCTTTCTAAAGTTTAATTAGTAACATGCAGACTTCATTTTGTCCCACTGATGTGAGAAAATCATATTCACCTTTGAAACTGAATGTCTGTGTTATTTAACATACAGGTTTGTGACTCTATATTAAGGGGAAGGGTTGAGAGGGCCAGAGAGGCAAAGGGGGAGACATGATTAAGGGTAAGTGGTCATGCCAGCAAATTTATCCCTATATCTGTTCCATCAAGTATGGGTGAATTCACTGTGTCACAGAGCTGTATTCTGAAGTCTCTTATCAACTAACAGGAGAGGTGTGGCTGAGACTGCATATGACCCTTGAGTTATTTAAGGATCTGATAATTTTTCATGCTCTTTGTCAGCCAGATCTGGGAAAAAACCTGGAGAGAGACTAGTTATTAGGAACAGAAGAGATCAAAGCTCTTTACCACAATCAACTAGGTCACAGTCCAGAAGTAGAGTCAAGAACAGGAAAATCCCTAAACACTTTCTAAATTATTGCGATAAAGGTCATTCAAAAGGCCAAAAGGCTTCTGAAAAATCTCTTTCTTCTCCGTCTTAGACTGTCAGGTCTCCCTTACTGAGGAAAAAGGGATGGACAAGAACAAGATACCTGAATAATATCGGTAGCTTTCCAAGCTGCTATTTCTCACAAAAATATACTTTGTTCTCTGGTTATCTCTGGCCCTGGCCTGCTTTTCAGATTTTACAAGACACAAAACAGAACAAAACCAGACAAAAGACACAAAGCTTCACTCCTTGCCCCCTTTCCAAATCACTAGAACCATTCCTTCCTAAGGCCCCCCTCAATCTTTTTTTTAAGATAGAAATAAAAATTATACCCTAATGGACAGCTTTAAGGAGACAAGCATTGAAAACCACCCTACTCTGTAGAACCCATTGACTTCCACATGTCTGTGTAAGTCAGGGCAGGAACTGCCACGGTTGTGGAATCCAAAGTAGAAGTAGAAATTTGCCACCTTTTCCCCCGTAATAGGGACCACATCTGAAGAGAAAGATTGTCCCACAGATGTTCTTATGCATAGCCACGAAGATTCACCTCTTCCTCTCCTATACTCATCACATATAGTCCCTACCAGCCACAGTAATGGCTTACGTGGTAAATGAAAAATTATGGATATGATGAACTTTCTATATATTACTGGAAAGATGGTGAAAGCAGAATAAAAAAAAGGAGCTAGTGTCACATGGCCAAACAGGCATTTGGTGATTATCAGGTGATCTGCAAGCCACTGAAGAGCCCTGGCCTTCAGCTGGGAACCTCTGGGCTAGAATTCTAAGGAAACTACTTTTCCCCTGAATATATTTTTCACCTGAAAGTATCAGTATTTAAACTACAAAATCAAAGCTGTTGGAGGACTTGGGAGACCCCAGGGGAATTTATACTTCCCTATTTCACAGGGATAATACACAATTAAAGAGACTGAAAGAGAAGTAACAGGCACTTCAGCATCTCAAAGCACTGCAGCTTTCCAGAGTGAGGCAGCTAAATAAGCCTTCCTCTGCAAAAGCAAATAGTGGGAGGAGATAAGTGAATAGCAGGGAAGAAATCCCTAGAAGCCAAGTGAGTATGCTGCTAATTTTGCTGCAACTGGTTCTAATAAAAAAAATCCACGTATTTCAAAAGGTTTTTCAAACACTTTCTTGAATCTGAAGAATTAAAACAACAAAACTAGATATATATTGACAAATATGCACATTCCTTGACCAATGAATGAATGCTTTAAAACTCTGTTACTAATACTTTCTTCTGAACCATCAGAAATAGCTGTAGAGAGAAAGCTGGGCTGGTGCTATCTCAGGGAGCACTTCAACACCCCTGTTGGGCAGACAGCTAATTTACCATGTGTCTATTCAGCTCTGGTAGATCTAGCTACTGCCTGGGGCACAGTCTGGAAAAAATAGTCCTAGCCCCCTACTGGAAACAAGTCTACCCTTCTAAACTGGGTTACTACAACCTTCTAGGTCCTCACAAATTTATTATGCATCTTGCAATTAGTTTTTGCTGATCGTAACAGGGGATACTGTTCCAAAACCATAGCAAGAGTCCTCTTTTGATGACAAGATCACCATTTCTTTTGCCTTAGATAGGCACCTGTAATGTCTGTTGCTTTCTAGTCAATTAGTACTATACAAATTCATCTGGAACAAGGTGGCTCACCCATGGGTAAGATGACTCTTATATATAAAAAATATAAAACACATATAAAATACCGAAGTGTGTTGAACTTCTCTGATATCTGTAATGCTCACATTGTCTTACTGGCTGCATCCCTGTGGGACCAAGGCATAAGCACCTTATGGCTATAGTTCAAAATGGGAATTTAGTGTAAAGGATTTTTTTTTTTTTTTTTTTTACCATTTTAGCTCTGCCTAAAATCAGGATGGATAAAATGGATAATATACACATATACAACATGATATTTTCTTTAAACATTAAGAAAATAAACTTACACAATTTAAAATTGAAGTTATAGTAGCTTATATTAAGGCCTAAACTTACTATAAATACATTAAAATGATTTAAATTAGAAAATAAAATAAAAGCTCTACACATGTTTGCTGTTGAAGTTTTAAAGAAAGTCAGACAGATGAACTGAAGGAAGTCACTAGCTAAGCAACTAAAAACAGAACTTGAAGTTAAAAACTGCCAGTGATAATCATAGCCTCTTCTGCAGATATACAAAGAATAGATTTCTTCATTTTAGTTTATTCAATTAGTTTAGTTCAATGACTAGCTAATTCAAAACTGAGAAGCCAACTGAAAGCTGAAAAGACAGGAAAGTTTATTTTCCAATCTCTAAATAAAAGCAGGTAAGAAATAAGGAGATCTACCTGTTCTAAAAATCACAGCAGCCAGAAACAATCAGTCCATTTAACTTATTATAGATAGCACTTTTATAATAAATGTCTGTTTTTATTAAATAAAATTAACTTAAATATGCTTGTTACTTCATTTTGCATGTAAAAATTTATCAGATCATGTTTTATATTTAAGATTACTTTCATACATTTTAATTGTTTCAATTTATAGCCAAATATATTGGCTAAACATTAACACATAATCACAAGCAAAAGATTAATTGACTAGCAAGTAATAAATGCACTATTCAGAATTATATGACAGGAAATGTAAAATTTAAGAAATCTAAATACATATGTCATGCTATTTAATTGCTTACATAGATTTAAGTACAATTAGCCAGAAGATGTATTCAATTTAGTGCGATGCCAATAGTTTGTGTCGAAAAAAATCAGTAAATTCTACTAGCCAATGCAAATAAATCTCTCTTTAAGGTGGAAAAAAAAACAACAACAAAAAACGTAAGAAATTATTAAAATTGATCTTTTAGATCAGTGTTTCCCACATGATGATTTAACACAAGACTAAAACAACTGGTGATTTAAATCAGTCCAGCCTGGCTGAAGGTCTATGCAAATATGAATAGCCGATTCTGAAGAAGACAGTCCAGTTACCTCAAGTATAATGTGGCCAGGTGTGAAAGCCTCTACTTCAATGCCCAGCTCTGACAGCACCAGTTAGGACACCCCTGTGTGCTCCAGCTGAGACAAGCTGCAAGAGAGCTTGCGGATGGTCACGGGGCTAGAATTACCAGGGATGGCAGCTGTGCCTCAGTTCAGTACACACACAAGGGCCTTGGAGTGGAGGGGGGCAGTAAAGGAAGTGGGGAATAGCTAAAGAAAACCACAGCAAATACACTCTCCTCCATTGCTAAGAAAGGTCATTTTCCTTTCCACCTTTAACCCCCTTTCATACACATGAAAAATGGGAAGGCTAATGTTGGGGATTTCAAGAACACATTTCAAATTTGTAACAGTGGGAACTCAGAGGCCTTTGGAAAGACATACTTCAACCCATGTACAGCTCCTGGAAGTGAACAATGCCTCTTCCTCAAAACCAGACAACTTCTGCTTTTTTCAAAGGCTGATCTGTAATTCCCCTTCCATGTATTCCATGAAGGTTTTTCACTCTCTTTCTTGAATCTGAAGAATTAAAATAACAAAACCGGCCTCCTGTTAGTCCATTTCCTAAAGAACTAGACTTTTTAAAATCCCCTAGTGATTCAAAAACATTTCCATTCCCACCCAGATATTTTCCTAGTTACAAATAAACAACGAGTCCAAATGCAAGCAGGTTCCTGCAGGAGACCAAGGTGGAAAGTTTAGTGGTAAGTAATTATTTTCATAAGACTAACCAAGCACAGACCCTATAAAAGCATTCCCAAGCGTGGAATTTTCTCCCTGCTTTACCCAGAAAGTCAATCAAGACTACCTGAATCCTTACCTGAAATCCGGCTTCAAGTTGTAAAACCAATTCTGTAACCTACTCACTACGAATCAGTAGTCATGCCACAGAGGAGTGAAAGGACAGCTTGCCCTTTGTGTTAGCCTTCATCTCAACCACTGGAGCCTCCAAAAGGACAGTTTATAGATTTCATAGGTTTTTAGGGTCAGAAGGGACCTTAGTAGATTGTCAAATCTGACCCCCTGCCTGGGCAGGAAAGGGCGCTGGGGTCAGATGACACCAGCTAGATGCTCGTCCAGTCTCCTCTTAAGGACCTCCAAGACAAGGGAGAGCACCACCTCCCTTGGAAGCCCATTCCAGATTTTGGCAACCCTCACCATAAATACTTTTTTCCTAATGTCTAATCTAAATCTGCTCTCCATCAGTTTATGGCCGTTATTCCTAGTAACCCCAATGGGCGCCCTGGTAAACAGAGTGTCTCCTATTCCTTGCTGTCCCCTCGATTAATTTGTAGACAGCCAGTTCCTTCCTAGCTGCTTCTGGAATCCTTTGCATAAATTCCCCTCTTTCTCCCCCATGCACAGACTCAGCTTGCCTCTCAATAACAGCTCTGGAATAATAGAGTTGACATTCACATATGCTAGTACCATGTTCCTTTCTCAGGGTACTGCAAGACCCAATAAACTTCCAGACCTTTTGAGTAAAAATGGCAGAAGCAACCACACATTTGAGAGTGAGGCTACCAATGCAGTGTGCATCTCATACTGGACACCACTGACCATTTTTAAGTGCATTTCCCAAGGAATCCACTCAGTGGTGGCACAACCCCATGCAGAATCAAAAATTTATGTATCTGCCACATCTGCATTCTCTTTTGAGCTTATATCTGAGTTTGGATATATCCATTCCTGGCAACTAATGCCTTGGGTGACAACCTGGAACTGTTGGCAGGAACTGAACAATCAATTTCCATCCAGTAAGATACTTATTCGCTAGCTATTTCACCCTTTTACCTGCACCATCACTTCTGCTATGTCCCCTGTCAAGTCCTTCAATACCTTATTTGCTTGAGATAACCCAGGTTCTGACTCTCACCAAGAACCCATCCACATACAGAAGTCTATAGCTCAAAGTAAGTGATGCTTTAGTTTGGCTGCTGGGGGCTAGGGAAAGGTAGGAGAAAGCTGCAGGCACTGGAATTAGTAAAGCAGTCCCATTTGAGACAGGACTGCTCAAATTACACCACCTGCTAATCCAATCATTCTGCTAATCCAATCACTCCCTTTAGTTCAAGTGTTGCCTCTGTGTAATTCAAGAGTATGGTTATTCTCCCTCAACTCAAAGGCAGTAAAATGAGCATAATAACTGGAACAGCTTGAGCTGATAGTTGTTTGCATGGAGAGGAGGGGCCTGCTGTTTTGGTATGGTGCTTCCATTAGGCTCCATCATAGCTGTGACCACCATCCCATCCAAGAACATCACATTTCCCAAACTAACCCCTTCACAGGCCCTTCAGCCCCGGCTGCTTTGCCTAGATTTTGAAGCACTGGAAACTATATAGCAGACTCAATATTCAAGCAAATGCAAATTTAAAACCACACCATGTAAGAGGCTGCAGAGAACATATTTCCCTACCTTAATCAGCTAGAATAAAAAGGATTACTTCCTTCATGGGGAGGAATCCTTATATAGATCTCCAATAAATTCCAAAAGAATAGAAGAGTTTTCCCCCCCATAACATTTCTGCAGTACTATTCACCTTCTACACATTCTCAAAGCCCTACACATACATTAGCTGAACTTCACAAACATGCTTGCTCATAGTGTTCATCAATTCAACCATAATATTAAAAAAGGAAAAGGGAAATATGGTTTACTGGATAAACTCATCCACTAACTGGAGAATCTGACCAGTGACTTAATCATGACGCCAGTGTTGCTGGGCCCTGCAATTTTATCCTGGGCCTCTCAATAATCAGGAGTATTTTCCTAATGCTGCAGTTCCTAGATTTCCATGGCATTCCATAGAATTTTAAAAAGTAAGAATCTTCTACTGACAGGTGTTTTGGACAATTGTTAACATGTAGTTGAAAATGATGTCTGCTGTAGAATTCTATGGAGTGCAGGGGCCGAGGGGTGAAGGTATCTTGCTTTCCATATCTACAAGTGCCGCTCCAGATTGACACCGATGGCCATCTCTTGTCAACCCAGTGGTAAAAGTTTCATTCAGGCTACATGATCAGTGGTACTTAGATGCGATGCTAGTTGCATCATTTCTTTGTATGCCATTTGCTATAGAAAGTGATGGTGGTTTCACCATGCTGGCTAGTAAAACTTTGACCTGTCTCAGATAAAATTCTACCAGATACTTGGGAAAAGAACCTGGTGATGTAAAAGATCTTATTGTATACTATACTGGATTTCTATATTAAAATACTGTATGTCAGAGTTAATAGGAGCTATACTAATTGATAGAGGTTCACCGATATATCAGTGCCATATTGGATCAGCACCAATAAAGGGAAAATTAACAATTATTGGACGTCAGGTTTTTTTGGCCTGTGTAGCCAATAACGTTAATTGATAAATATTATATGCTTTCTGGCGGGGGTCCCTGAATGCCATGTGTATGCGTGCAGCCCCACACATGCATGTGGCCAGGAATGCATCTGGGCAGTGTGGAGAGCAGCGCCCCGCAGGTAAGTCTGTGGAGGGGAAGAGGCAGATCAGGGCCCCCACGGTAAGGGAGGGAGTGGGGCAGGGGGCATTGCTCAGCCCAAGCAGTGAATGAGACCCGGGGCAGGGAGCAGGGCAGAGCCTCAGGTGGCTTGTCCAGGGTGTGTGGAGGGGTGGAGAGGGGGGGGCAGCTCCCCACCACTGCACATACCCTCCATGGGGGAATGGGGATTTGTGCATGGGGAAGAGGCGGGCTGCCTGCTGTGGGCTTGGGGCTCTCCGCCCTGCTGCCCTTGACCCAGGAGTCGTGCACTGGGGGCAGCGAGTTGTGCTCCCTACCTGCCCAGCAGTTGGAGGCATATGGCCGACACAGGGCTCCTATAGCAAAGGCAGCAGGACAGAGAGCCCCGAACCCACAGCAGGCAGCCTCCTCCCTCTCGTGCACCCCTTCCCCTCTATAGACTTACCTGCAGGGAGCTGCTTTCCATGCTGCCCAGCTGTGCTCCTATAAAATCAGTTGTCAGACTGGTATCGGCCAATATGCCTGGTGAATAATCAGCTATTGGTATTGCCCAAGAAAATCTTTAATGGGTGCACCCCTACTTATTTAAAACACTCAACACAGGTGGGGCCAAATTAAGCCAAGAAACTCCTTATAAAATAGATGAGAATATAAAATTTAACATGGAGGAAACCACAAGTAATCCACAGAAGCTAAAGAATTTAATGAAAAGATATTCCTTATATCTTACTTTTTTAAAGCTGATTTTCTAAAATTCTACAGCAGATATTATTTGATTATTATATTTTAATGGAACAACCAAAACATTTACAAAAATTAAAACTTTTCAAAGTTCTGCCAAGACTCCATCCAGTGATGCATTCCAGCCAAGGCTCTTGCCCAAGCTAGATTTTTTTAAACTTCTACAGGCCAGATTCTCCAAAGCACATCACTCTAAGTGTTGTCTAAATGACATTTTTTTTAAAATCAGGTCCTTCTTTAAGTACCTAAATGAAAGCTGAACTATTTTGAGAATCTGACTCAATGTGACTTTATATTAACTAGCAGGCTTAATCACATTAGAAACCTGTTGAACTGGACATACATTTAATACCTCTGTTTAGTGTATGGCTTCCCTTATCCCTGTTGTTTATTTCTTCAATTTGTTGTTCTTTGTAATGGCCTAAACTCTGTTTTTTGTTGTTTTTGAGGCAAGGGTGGGAGGCAAAAATTGGCTTCCTACTGCGTGCCTGCACAACTCTCGATAACATGGGGTTCCGATGCTCATATTTCAATGCAAATAATGATAGTAATAAATAATGGTCCTGAACTCTGCTTCTGTTTCAGCACCAGCAGAACTCAAAAAGCAAGCAAACGTCTTAAAGGATACCTCATTAGACAATACTGAAAGCAAAGGAAAATAATTAATTTGGCTGAGAGAAAGGCAAATAAAAACCACAGAAAACCTCAGAGAAAAATAGTACTTGCTAAATACTAGTAAAACTACAACATCCCCAACTCAAGTTTATGATGATCAGAAAGTATTTTAGAAGACATTCTAGTGTACATTGGAGATAAGATAACTCTCTATGGTGCACACAGTGCTGCTTATGGCATTTTACATAGCTTTAAGCAATTTATGGTGCCATTTATCCACTCCTCATGTACAAAAACATTCCACATGATGCAGCTCTAGTGAACATCGCTATTTCGCTCTCTTAACCCTGATTTGATTCCTGAACATGCACACGCTTATTTTAACAAGCTAAGACTTTTAAGCACGCACAAGAAGCTCAAAAGTCAAGGAACTTCTTGTGGCATCATGTGGAATAATCTTCAGAAGAATCATGCATCACATGTTCTCTAACTGCAATACCCAATCCACCCTGAAGTTCAGCTCCTTTATATTAGAACTGAAGTAGTAACAGCTATCCGCTGAAATGCATAATCCATTATAAGCCCCACATCTATGGTTCCTTCTAACTTTCCTCAGAATAAATTGAATTAGCTTGAAGTTTTCTATGTTTAGTCTCTACATGGTGATGACATTTCTGTAAAAGTTTCAGCAAAACCTAGTCTCAATATTATTAAACTCTGCATGCAATTAAGAAGGGGGGAAAACAGCACTTGATCCTCATGGTTTGGTCTGAAATTACATGCATTCAAGTCAACAACAGCTGAACGAATATTGTTTATATTTGGCTTGGTTTGTAGGTTGAAGAAATAAGCAGCATTTATTGGAAGCTGTTTCAGCAGTTTTGATGTTACAAGTGCTGACAGTTTTCTGGGGCCTTCTTTCCTTACTCAGTTTGAACCTAAGAACAGAGTGGTGCTCAGTTTGGTTTGGATTGTGCTGCACAAATGTGGTTTTGAATGCTGGGAACATTCTGAATTACAACCTAGATGTACAAGTGCATTCAACATCTGGCAAACTTCACAAACGTTTCACAAGTCTGGGATGCTGTAAAAGGCAAGGAAGAAAGGGAAATCTCCTTAGAAAATGGGCACAAACAAGGGACACTGCTAATGATTGCCCTAATAAATGCTCTGCATTTACATCATGCATTGAAAAATGTTATTTAGTTCAGCCCCACAGATGTAAAAAGTTATCATCCCCACTTCACGGATAGGGGAGAAAGGGGGCAAAGAAAGCCAAAAAAAAATAAAAAAAAATAAAAAAAATCAATCAATCAATGCTTTCAGAAGCTATCGCTACTTCTGAATGGCTTAATTTTGGGGCATCTGTCAAGTCCACCTTGAGAGACAGAGCACAAATACCCTAAAACAGGCACCCAAACTTTTCAAAGTAACTGTTTATTTTGATGGTAGGTCTTTCAAGAACCAGAAACTCAGCCAAAAAAAGGGCTAGCCTTGCTCTTCCTCCAAGTAGGTGGCTCACTAGGTAAGTGTTCTGTACAAAACTTCCATAACTGAATCTCTGTTGGATATAGCCATTAAAGAACAGAGAATATGTTTTGTAAGGAATGGCATTTACCCCTGGTGTAATTGCACAAGGTTTCATCTCTACTTATCACTGTTCTTATCACCTTTATGTTGATATGCCATCTCTTAGCCCCAAAAGGCCATGTATGTATATAATTTGTAAAGTCCTTTGAAATGCAAGGTGTTCTATACATGTAAATCATCATTACAGCTACAATCTACTTAATTGGGACATACGACAGTCTGTTATCTTATTGACCGCTTCCTAGGAAACTGATTTAGCCTCTAAGGATACATAGTAAATAGGAACCACCAATGCTTAATTGGGATGATGTTAGTAAAATTCTGTTTTATGAGGATTAATTTAACTAACGTCAATTAAGTAATTTATCAGGTATTAAATAAGTATGCCAGCCCCAAACTCTGATCTTCTGCAGTTCAATCCTGCACCCAGTGAACTTAATGACAGCATTACCGACATCAAAGTTGGAAGAATTAGCTTATTAGAATACAAGTTTCCACATAAAAAACAAGTAGTACATTTTCCACAAGTAATGAATCGGCCTTGGTTAAGGGTGACAGGAATATGATGGCATCAAACTAAAGACTTCCAGAAAATGGAAATTATATGGCTCATCACCACCCGGGGGAGGGGGGGGGAGGGGGAGAAAGAGGAGGAAATTCTTTCCAACCGGTAAATCCTAGGGCTGTGTGAAATTTCACCACCAGTTTTGTTTCAAGCCTGTTTCAAGGTCAAAGCAGCAAAATCGAAATGAAACTGATATGGTCAAAACAGCCTCGAAACAAAACGAGGCAAGTCGAAACGTTTTGCCGTTTTGACACTGTTTCGAAGTTGCGCCCATAGGCTATAATGGGAAGGTTGAAACAACCTATAACTTTGTTATTTCTGGCCAGATTTGGATAAATCTTGCAGAAATGGTATCCCCTTCTGAGGGCATAAAGCATGCCAGGTTTCAAGAAGATAGCTGCAGGGGGTTCAGATAAACTGCACCCCAAAGTCTTGAGAGCCAAACTTGTGTCATGTGTATGTGTTAAGCTACAGCATGGTCAAAACTGTAGGCATGCTAGCCCCTGCTGAGGCCACAAATCCTGCCATGTTTCAAGGAGATAAGTACAGGGGTTTGGGGAAAACTTCACCTTGAGCTGAGGACAAGCAAAACTCGTGACATGGGTGACACTGTGCGTGTTAAGGCGCAGCAGGGTGAAAGCTGAAGGCCTGCTAGCCCCTGCTGAGGCCATGAAGCCTGCCAGCTGCCTAGGAGATGGGTGCAGGGGGGTTCTGGGGCCCTGAACCTCTGGCTGCTGACAGGCAAAACTCGCATCATATGTGCTTGTGCAGCTGTGTCCGTCCTGGGGCACAAAGGAGGGGAAACTACTGCAGGCCTGGCTGCTAGGCCCTGCTGCGGCCACAAAGTCTGCCAGCTGTCAAAGAGAGAGGTGCAGTGGGGTTCTGGGGCCCTGCACCCCTAGCTGCTGACGGACAAAACTCATCACATGGGTGCTTGTGCAACTGACTGTCTCTGTCTTGGGGAAGTTGATTGCCTCTATTGATTATTTCCTCTCCTTAGTCTGTCCTTTTGTAGGTGTTAATCCATGCTCGCTAACTCGTTATGTAGTAGCTAGGTACTGTGTATTGAGCTGGTCCCTGAGTGAATCATGATCGATTGGTAACTGGTAACACAGTAGCTTAGCAGCCAGGCCTCCAGTAGTCCGTGTCCCTCCACCCCCCATGCCCCAAGACAGACACAGTTGCACAAGCACCCATGTCACGAGTTTTGCTTGTCTGCAGCTTGAAGCGCAGTTTTCCCCAAACCCCTCCACTTATTTCTTTGAACCTTGGCAGGCTCTTTGGCCTCAGTAGGGGCCACCATCCTTGCAGTTTTCAGCCCGCTGCTCCTTAACACACGCAGGGTCATCTATGTCATAAGTTTTGCCTGTCAGCAGCTTGAGGTGCAGTTCCCCCCAAACCCCTCCACCGATCTCCTTGAAACTTAACAGGCTTTGTGGCCTCAGCAGGGGCTACCATCCCTGCAGTTTTGACCCCGCTGTGGCTTTAACACGTACACGTGACGTGAGTTTTGCTCTCATGATTTTGGGGTGCAGTTTCTCCAAACCACCTGCACCCATCTTTTTGAAACTTGGCATGCATCATGCCCTCAGAAGGGCAAGTTTCATCCAAATCCAGCCAGAAATGACAAAGTTATAGCCTGTTTCAATCCCCTTTATATCCTATGGACGAAACATTGAAACAGCAAAACGTTTTGTGGAACGGAACAGAACAGCCATTTTGACTCTAAACAAATGTTGAAATGAAACACTGTTCTGTCAAAACGCTGGTCGAAACAGAACGCTTCCGTTTCGCACAGCCCTAGTAAATCCCACAACTTTGAGTATGTGTATAGCTCTCAATGGAAATTTTACAGATTTGGAAGCCATGCATAACTGACTGGAGGAGCAGAGTTTACACCAATGCATGCATGATAAAAAAAAAAAAAAAAAAAAAAAAAAAAAAAAATCCATGCTGAAATTACTTATGAAAATTTTACATACAGGAAGCGTTGGTTCAGAGCCACCTACAGAACCAGCTTCCATTTGAAGTTTTAATGTAAAATATAACACAAGCCAAGTCCGGGTAAATTATATTCTTAAGTTTACATTGTAAACTTTGCAGGCAGCAAACAGAAGCTTCCATTTGGAATTTTAAATGAATTTTCATCAAGAGCTATTTCTGACTTCGGGGGCTAAGAAACAGTTACCGCTTGCCTCCACATTCAGTCTGCTGTTAAAGGGGATGAAAAAATAGCTTTGAGGGTAACTTGTGCAGTTGTCACCAATCCCCAAAACTGAAAAATAGTGTCAGATTCCTAAGAGTCATGAGATTAGTTTAAAAATCACAAGTGGATTTCCGCTTCTCCTTATTACTGCATTTTGAGATCTTTATATTTGAGCCTCCTGGATTTGGAGACTTTGTTTTGCCTGTTCTCAAGTCCTATTTTCAAGCCTTTTCCACAGTAAGGAACACAAGAAGTTTCTATTAAAAACAAACAAAAACAACCAAGAAAACAATCAAACAAACAAAGAAATAAAAATCCTTGAAACTAAACCTGAGATTCTCAAGTAACTGAGTAGCTCCAGGAGCTGAAACTTTTCATAAAACACTCACTGTTACTCACTGAGCAAGATGGCTGGACATTTGATTTTCCTTCCTGGCTCTGTCACAAATTTCCTAAGTGACCCTGAACAAGACAATTCATTTCCTCAAACCTCAGTTTCCCTATCTGCAGTTATGGTTATTTACCTTGGCAGGGAAAATTCAAGGGTTAATTTATTAATAGTGAAAAATCACTTAAAGATTTTAGATTTGGAAAATACAAAGTATTATTTTTATTGAGGCAATATCTTAGTTCAGAGTATCTGAGAGTTAACGCTTTGCCATTTAAAGACAAGTCCCATTTGCCTGCAAGAATTTCTGTAGTTTTACATTGACGAATGAATGCATAAAATAAATTGACACCTTTTCATTTATCTTGTTACACTGAGTCAAAGCAAGCATGATTGAGTGAACTGGTCTACCACAAGAGATCTCACAGAATATGAGATCATCTCAAATTTGGAACCATCATCAGCTCTAGGCATTCAATGTTAAATGCTTATGACTTCAGGGCTAGGGACAGAAATTACACAAACTGGTATAAGTGATCTATTGCGTTCCAGATTTGAACCAGTTTCTGAAGTTTGGTACACATAAAGCACTTTCAAAATGGCCAAAACCAGTTTAAGATAAACCTGGATGGATGTAGTATCAAACAACTGATTTAGGTTAAACCAGTTTATTGAACTTCTGCCCCAGATCCTGAAGGACTGAAACTATTTTCTTCAACTGTGACCCACTGAGTTGCAAATAAAAGTCAAGCTGAGTTGAAATCCTGAATGCTCAATAATATAATCTCATAATATTTAGCTTAAGGCATTTTACAAGGAAGGGTATCATTATTTTCATTTAGCAGTGGGGAAACTAAGGCACAAGAAAAGGGAGCAACTTTTCCTTTGTTACAGAAGCAGTCTGTCAGAGAAACACAGGTCTCCAGCTCCCAATCTTAGCACCATGACCATAGAACCAAGATATACCATGCAAATTGGAATTTGTTATATTCTATGCACTATAGTCATTTATTGATTAAAATGTTAAAAAGTGATACAAAGAGTTTGCATTATAATGCATAAAGAGTACAAAACAAAGCAAACTTTCTTTTTAACCTCAACTCTTCTTTCCTGACTCCTTAGATCCTAATTTCTGAACCTCAAAGCTGAATTAAATCCAACTCCTACAGACTCTTACACATATATGTTTAAAACTTCACTGTTGGGATAGTCCAGTTAAAATTCATGGGGTGACTCACCCTAGTATAGGAAAGGATGGGTTAGGTAAAGTAAAAGAAATGAGTATTTACAAGATCAGGGCCTTAGCATAATTTTCTCCCCCTCACAGAGAACAAATCTTTATAAATGCATGTGTGTTTTTGTAGCAAACCCTTTTATATATATGCAAAATTGTGCATATTGAAAATTAAGTGCCATGCTGATTAGCATTTGACAGAGAGATTATCATGAATTCATACTGGATGAGAACAAACTTAAACACACACTATAATGCCACCACGTCATCCTCAGAAGTGCCCCTGTAGTGTTTTCCAGTGATATAAAGACTCTACAATGATAACCTCACACTTTCCCTCACTGCCTCCATCCTAGCTTTCCATGGTTCATCCCACTAGTTGCTGTGGAATTTATTGCACACTAACTTGTTTCTTGTTGGTGGAGGAAAACATCTTAACAGAATACATTTACAAACAACACAACTTCCACTTCAGAGCTCCCAGTGAAATGGTTTTGCTATTCCTACAATAACATTGAACCAATTGCTGCCTTGATCAGCAACATCAGTTTAAGTAGCAGATTTGTAACACAGCACAATGCTTGCCTGTATAGGCTCCTAGCAAACACAGCAAGCTGAGATGATAATACAGTGAAATAATAGATCAGCCTCATCGAGTTACATACACATCACTTAAAGATTCTTACTCCAACTTCTGACCAACTGCCAACTTTGAATCTGTTCTGAATGGAATAAAAGTTTAAAGACAACGACTGTTCAAAACCAAATGAAGAGAAAAAGTTACCCACAACGGTGTGACTTTTAAAGGTGAAGGGGGGCGGATCTTTGACTTAAAATTCTAAGTTCTGGCTGAATAGTTTGCATCATCCATGCAACCAAAATGACTATGAATGAGATAAATTGAACTACCTTCCCTATTTCTTCATTTTTGTGTATTCTGTGCATTTGACAGCACTTCGGACATACTGTTTCCCCTACATAGTAGCCAGTTTCTCTCTCAATAAAGTAATACTCATCTCATGAGAACAGAAAACACTTACAACATCATTAAGGACTTTTTAAAATTCAAACCATGCTTAATACCATTAGTTACTTTAAAAAAAGGGGGGGGAGGGTTAATGATGTCCCTTATGTGTAATGAAATATCTGCATGTTTACACTATTAAAATGATGTAGTAGGAATATATGGGAAAAGTCATATGCAGTTAATTCCTTATAATATGACTCCATAATGTATCATAACAGAGACTGTGAGGGACCAGTACTACTGTCAATGGGAGTTTCCACTGACTTGAGTAGGAGTAAGCATCATTTATTTGTAAAAATGATGCATTTCTAACACAAGGTAAAGAACCACTTAGCAACACTACTGGTTCTTATTTAATAGCGTTCTCCTACCCAGAGAACAAGTATTGTGTTTTTGTAGGATTACTTAGGAAACCCCTTCCCCCCACAAAAAACCAAATAGCTATTTTATTTGCCTTGTTCATAATGCAGATTTTCCCCATACTAGCATTTTTGGCCATCCTGTTAACCAACATATAACACCTATTACAGTATATAATTTGTCTGTCCCAATTACAGAAATCAGACTAGATTCTCTAAGTCCCGAGATCTCACAGGACATACCACTGAATTCAGTTTACCCATCAGAGTTCCATTGTTTTCAGGTGGGATAACAACTTTTTATTGCAAGTTGCCCCTCCTTACAATGCAATGGAAAGCACCTTTTTTTCTTGTAGGCATAGACAACAACCATACAGTATTTACTTGTTTGAATAGGACTAAGCCAGGTTGCAAAAGCAGCAACATTTCTCCTGAAGGAAAAAATAATTAAAAAAATAAAATCAGGGAGAAAAATAAAAAGGAAATCACTATCTCAATGGAATAGCTTGATAGGAAGGATCAGTCTGGCCAAAAAACCCAAAAATGGAATTTGGTCTCCCCCCCACCGTTGTCTCAGCTTTATACTGCCTCCACTTAAAATGAAAAACTTCACAGTGTAACATGTTCAATAGGCCAAGTCACAAAGAAGTGCACTCCTCAGGCCCCTCCTAAGGCAAAGAGTTTAGTGTGTAGCACTCTACTCCCACAATATTGCATGACACCTTCACAGATAAGTGACACAACTAAACACCTTGATTACAAAAAAGCCCTCAAATGGACTACACCTCTTTTACAGTAGCAAACTTTCCACAAACTTTACAGCAGGGGACAAAACCTCCAATGCTACTAGACTGTAAAGGACCAGACTAAGTGTTAATTTAACATATCCAACATACTATCTCCAGCAAAGAAAAAAAATATGCCTCCAATTCTGAGCCATTTCTACACCAATGGGTTTTTTCCCCCACTCTATTGACAAACACAAGCATTCTTAAGTGCCAAACTGCATAGGTAATTCCTCTTTGTGTTAATCAAGAGTCTCTCACTTGTTTTTCAGTTGTCAGGATGCCTCACACTTAAAAAAAAAATCCTTGTTGATTACCTTTGAGAATAAAATATATATGTTGTACACGTACACACACACTTTGCACCCAATGGAGAGATCATATGTAGAACATCTGCATATCAAGCGCTAATGCAGACGCAACGTGTTTAAATTTATAGCAAGTTATTCTTGTTGCAGAAAAGAAGTCTTTCCCCATTGTACCAAATCATCCTTTTTTGTAAAAGAAATGTTTCTATTCAGTCTTCTACTGGAAAAGAACTTCTCCCAGTTCCCTCCCCCCCCCCCTTCCTCCCCCAAAAAGCACAAAAAGTTCCTATTCATTCTACGTGCTCCTGGACACAGAGATCAGGTTTAAAAAGAGTAGAGTAATCACTGAGTGTTTACTGCCAAAACTAGGAAACAAAGCAAAGAAACACAAAACAAGCTGAGCTTCGCCTGCCTCTGACAAGGCTTCTCGGTTTCTCTTTAGAGATGAAGAAAAAAGAATAGCAAGGTTAAACTAAAGGTTAACATAGAACAGTAAAATAAAAAAATAAGCACCATCTCTCCCCCCCTCCCCTTACACACACCTAAAAATAGAAATATAACATTGCAATCTCCCCCCCAGCAAAGCCAAATCTTAGGCAGGTTTCAAAATAAAGGGGGGGGGGGGGGATAGGGTTTTTACCTTGATGCAACACTGAGCAGGAGCCTCAGACATGTCTCACAGAGGGAGGGAAATAAAAAGAAAAAAGGAGAGGGCAGAGAAAGGGAACGAGAGAGATCAGGAAGTTCTTAGGGGGGTTTTCCCACTTTCCTTTCCTCTCCCCAACCCAGAAATCCTTCAGAGCCAGACGCAATCATTCAAGGAGAAGTTACTCCGACCATCTTCCCCAAAGAGCTCAAGGTGCCGGCAGATCTGCCCCTGGGAGTGGCAGCCCGCATAGTTTGGTGGGGGTGCTGCTGGTTGGGGAAGAAGGGGCTGCCAGGGGGGTCTGCTTCCAGCCCGGGAGGGTGAGGCGGCGGCTGCGGCTGCGGCTGCTGCTGCCCTCGCTCTCGCTCCCGCTCCCTCTCCCTCTCCCTCTGAATGTTTTCCTTCCTGGAAGAGAGAAACTGAAAGGCAGAAGTGAGAAAGCTCTTTGCTCATTGATCTGGAGAGTTTCAGGGCTGAAACTGACGTGAATTCCCAGCACCGAGCTCTGCCTCTTAAAGGAGCCCCGGCACCAGGAAACACAAGCTCGTGTTACAGCCGGGCGGCGGGGAAACAAATGCAGCAGGACGCGGTGGGGACGGGAAGGGGAAGAGGAGGAGGGGAGGGGAAAAAAAGGGAAGGGGAGGGAAGGGGGATCTGCTGACACAAAAGCATGCCCAAATTGACGGTGAGACGGGGGGGACTTCAATATTGGCGGTCGAGCAGTGGATGCAGACAAAACAAGCAGAACCCTATAGATCCAGCTGGGCTGGAAGGGGTCTCCGGAGATTCCCCAGCCCAAGCCCGCAGCATCCCTGCTATCCACACTGGGCTGCTGGGGGACAGGAGGGAGAGGGTGCAAAGCAGCAACAGCAGCATCTGGGTTGGGGGGAAGGGCATGCTTGGAAGTGCTCCCCCTTGGGGTTGGTTTTCTCTTTGGAAGGGAGGGAGCTCCCCTCCTGGCCAGCGGGCACGGGCAACCCGGCCGCAGCACTTCTTTCCCCGGCTCCGCTGTGGCTCTGTGAGGCCGGGGGACAGAAGACAAGAGCCTTTGTTCCGCTGCCTCCAGGCCGGGCCAGGCGGGGAGAGCACAGCCCCCAGCTGGGGGCAGCCAGAGGGGTGGTGCTTATTGCTCTCCAGGCTTGTGCAGGCCATTGGGTCATCCTGTACCCATTTGCCAACCTCAGAGGGTCTTGTGTAGCTGCCAGAAGAAGCATCAGGGTCTGGGGAGGACGTTCCAGGCACTGCTGCCAGCCCCAGAGACTCTTTTCTTACAAGCCCCCCAGGAAGGCTGCGAGTCCGTGAGCCTTCCTCTCTCCCACACTGTGACAGAAATCCTGACCTGTGCAGCTGGAAAGGGAAATGTCAGAGGCCTGTGTGTGCCTTGGAGATCAAACAAGCTCCTAAAGCCAAGATAAAGAGCCCAACCTTTGCTTGGTTGTTTGGTTTTGGTAGCTCATGATGTTTAGGAACGGTCCTAGCATTTAGGAAGGCTTGGGAGTTCGCTTTGTTTAGTGCTTGGGACAAGTAATATTGCATGTGTGGGCATGTGTGGACACATGTTTGTGTGCACGTGTATGTATATGTGCAGGCAAGTGCATGGACGTGTGTGCATATGTATGTGTATGTGCATGTGTGTACGTGTGTGTGCATGCGCATGGGTTATTTCTTGCCAAAAAATAAGGTTGTGTGTATCCCCATGTTACTGGAAGGCAAAAGTTCCCACATGAGCATCTGATTAAAGCACCATAGGTTTGAATCCACTGTGTGCCAGTTAACTGATGGGGTGCAATGAAAGGCATGGAGTGGAAGCAAATCCTGCCATTAGAGGCTGGATTAGTCCTGGTTTTAATATGCACACATGGCCTGGCAGTTGCGTCTGCATGGAATGCAGTGCTTCCCCACAAGCAATGCAGTATTGACAGAGAGAGTTTATTGGTATCCCTTCCCTTCCCACCCCCAGGGGCTCCCTCCACCACTGGTAGGCCATGTTGCAATCTGTATGATGGGGCAAACTTCAGAGCATCTGTGTTTCACAAGGGTCAGTTTCAGCTTTGAAAGACCCCGACCCTATTAAATGAACCAGTGGGAGAATGAAAGTCCCTCTCGGTTTAAGAATGGCTGACTTCATTAATCTAGGGCCACATCAGTCAGAATGGATTCACATTCCCTTTTCCCTTCTGTTAGTGGCTCTTTCTGTTCTCCCCTCAGGATAAATAGTCAGAAAGTAGAGTCCTTGCATGCTTGCTGCTTTCACAATACAGCTCTCTTCCCTATTATTCTACCTACTTAATCTGTTTGACATTTTCTCTTTCTACCTTCATCATGATTGTAGGCACTACCCAAGTGCTGACTCATTAGTCTACCTATCATGACAAGGTATTTGCGATTCCTCATATTAAACATTGAAATTAGAGATGGAAAAGACTCATTAGGTCATCTTCTCCATTCCCCTGCCAGGGCAGGATTTACAATGCATGCCTGATTGCTTTGTCCAGTTTAGTTTTAAATGACTCAGGTAATGGGGTTCTACCTCTTCCCATTGGAGACTATTTCATGGTCTAATAGGTCTCCTGGCCAGGAAGATATTTGGCTTATATTTTCATTTGGTTGGTTTCACCCAATTACTCCTAGAAATAGCCATCCATTGTACTCCTACTCCCCTGAAAAAAAAATTTCCCTTCTGGATGTTTGTACCTTCCAAATACCTGTACCCAGCTACCACATCCTTTCTCAGTCGTTGTATGTAGTTCATCTTCTCTTCTTTCATTAATCAATCCCCACAGACACTTAGTCATTTTTCTTGTTCCTTCCTGAGCCCTTTCCAATTTGCTGATATCTTCCCAGTCTAGCAGTGCCCAGAGATGGACACAGCATTATGCACAGACTTGTCTCTTCCTGTTTTGTGATGTGATGCCTTTGCAAACACAGCCAAAAATCACAATGTCTTGTTATTGTATAGCGAGCTCATCAAAGGTTTGTTGACCCCTAAAGCCCTTGACTTGTTTTTGGTACTGCTAATTTTCAGTCATCTCCTACAATTAAATTTTAATCTATATTTCTCCACATCTGTTAGGTCAAAGTCCACTCAGGCCTAGCAGCCCACAGGGCGGCATAATGAAGATGTAACAGTTTCTCTAGCTAGTGGCACTCAAAGGAATGATGTGGCCAGCATCATACCTGGTCCCCCTTGATACCCCAGCCTGACTGGCCAGGTACCCACACACAGCAAGGTCAACCGGAGACAGCCTTTGGGATTAGTTTAGAGCAAAGTCAAACTCATGTCCTTGGGCCTGCAGTGTGACACCTTAGCTGCTCTGCCCCTGTGCCCTGTTTCAACATCCATTGGCTCGCAACTGTCAAATCTGAATCTCATTTTAATATTTGCTCCTCATTTCTGCCTTCTTTAAACCCATTTTCCTCTCTGTTCTTATTGATATTTGTGACTCTCCCCAGCTGACTGACTGCAGAGTGCCTCAGCCTGTGCTCAGTGAAGACCGAGGCCTACTTCAGTAAGTTATTTTCTTGCCCTGGGTCCATTATTTTCTAGACATCTTTTCCATGTGAGTTTTGTGTCATTGCTTTTGTAGCTTTAATGGACAGCAATTAGTAGGATCACACCTTTCCCCTGTTGTAAAGTTCAGCAGTACATTGTACCACACACACACACACACTCCCTCCCTCCTTCCCTCTTCCGGCCTTTTCTTGGCCATTCAGACATAATCTCCAATGGTTCAGTTAAGTTTCTGGCTAGCCCTCTGAAGGTGCTCAGATGTAGGTCCTTAGTTTTTCCCCTGTGTGGAAAAGCCTGAAGAAGGGAGAGGAAACTCCACAGATTTCAGAGAAGCATCTCTGGTTTTCTCCACCTGCCTACAGGGCACGTCTCCTCTGAAAATACGATGATAGGCCTCCCTTAATGATAGTTCTCCTCGCAGGCCTCTTAAATGGAGATGGCCAACCAGAAAAGAAATGTCTAAAGCGTAATAACCCTTCAACAGATTCTAAGCTGGTTTCAATGGGCATGTCCTGTTCTCCCCGCCTACAGGCCATTCCTTAACCCATGCTCTATTCCCAAGGAAAGTCACTCAGACTCACAGAGTGGGCTACAGTTCCACAAAAGGTGCTTTACATATACCCGGTCCTCCCAAATCCTCAGTGGTGGAGGGAACGGTCTGTCCCAGCCAAGGTGTAAAGGTGCTTCAGCCTGCAAGGTGATCTCAACCTCTTTCGTAGCTGACCTCGGTGGAGTTAGAAGGAATAGAAAAGCTGGTGAAAAGGATGAGTCTGTTCTCTCCCCTCCTTGATGAAGCCAGAAATGCTTTGGCTGCTGATTTGTGCTGGTTCTGAAAGGAAGCCTTGACAGAAATATAGAGTGATCTTTAGCTGGGCTTTTTAATTTTCCTTCTGTGGCTTTACATGAGTCTGCAGATAAGTGCACACTGGCTTTGTCATCCAGACCTCTTGTACAGACCCACATGTCCCAGTGTCTCCTTACCTGCTTTTCTATACTAACAAGGAATGACATTTTCTAAAGAACTGAGTGATTAGGAACCTAAGTCTCATTTTTTAAAATGACTTGGGTACTTGGAACATCTATCCAGTCAAGACCTTAATTTCTTCTGAAGCTGCCCACATCTTCTTTCTGTATTTTTCCATGTCATGGCAAGGTAGTCCAGAAGCTCAGCCATTTATTAATAAACATTGATTTCACTTCTTTCTCATATATGAACCTACATTTTCTCCACTGTTTCTTTTTCCTCTTTTATATTTACCAGCACTCTTGCCATTACTCTACACCCCATAGTTATCATTAACTTTAGCTGTCCTTATCTTTCCCCTCCTTTTATCTTTACCCAGCACAACTTAACTGACTCATTTTTAGTTCCTTCTTCCTCGCTCCATTTCCATTACCAGTTATTTTTTGCCCTCAGAACTTTGAGCAGCCACTCATAAAAAGGTAAACAGTTGTGGTTTTCTGTTCCTGAATAGTTCCTGGGGGTTTGTAGTATGTTTTTTAAAGAGATGTCAGTTCTGTCATCTTCATTGGCAGGTTTAATACTTTTACCTATTGCATTCTACCCAGAAGGACCCTGATCCTGCAACCTGGGCCCATTGAAGTCCATTATGTTCTCCAAGGAGCCACTCACAACAATTAACTTACAGATTCAGGGTCTTATTAAACAGTGTGTAATAGAAGTGTGATAACAGAAGCATAACCTGTAGTTAAGGAGCAACAGGTGCCAGCTCCTGAGGTAAAACAGTAAGACGATGCTCTGCATTGGCGCACAGGTCTGCCTTTGTATGTCCAATTGCAGACTCAGCATCTAGATTCTCCTTGGTTTACTTTCCTGAATTTACTAACCTGCTCCTAACTGCCCTGTGAACTCACTGTGCCATAATGAGATTCCTCATAGTCACTAGCATAAAGATTACCTGTTACCTTCATAGGTTACTCACTTGTAACTCTCTCTTGGAAAAGGATTTATCCAGGATATCTCTGGTGCTAAGAATCTCTGTTTCCTGATTCATGATGCTTACATTTAAGAATTTCTTGCTGTCTGAGTCAGGACAAAGTAAGCAGTTCTTACACTGCCTGAATAAGGTAAGGACTGCTGCAGTCTACAGATTGCATCTCGCACCCATAGTAATTTTAATTCTTCACCTGACTTGAACCCAATTCACATTGAAAGCCAATATGAACTTGACCTTCAAATGTCTGTGGTCTAGCGTATCTGCTGGTTTTGTACCCAGATATTTATTGGGTGTGATATTTTACTCAATTATACAAGTGCAACCTCTATAGTGTAAATTCAGGCACACTTACATAAAGACCTTTCTACCATTTGGACATAAAACTGGCCTTGTTCAAATGTAAGAGCATACCCACACTGAATTGTACTGCTTTCACTGTACCTGGATATGTGAAGCAATATGACATTGGCAGGTGAGGGAGGCAAGGATTTCATATTTTATATCTTTTATCTTGATCTATTTTATTGGACCAATTGTACAGTTGAGAGAGAAGTTGGACAAGTTTTCCAGTACAAAGTGCCCGTTTTTTGGTCTACCTTTGGCAGTTAGTCCAGGCTTAAGGTCAGATCCACAAAGGTGTGTAGGTTTTTAACTCACCATTAAAATCAATTGGTGTTAGGGCCATACATAAGAATTTGGCTCCTAATGTTTTTGTGCCTCTAGGTCTTAGTAATTTAACTGGGCTTCGGGATCCTAAGTCACTTAGGGCATAGGGCCTCTCAGTGCTGTGCCCAGGAACACTGCTGGGAAGCAAATACTCCCAATACTCACTCCCATTCTGCATTTGCCAGGTGCCAGAAATTAGGTAATATAGCTTCCTTATGCAGTACATGCCACTAAGCTAGGACCCTGACAAAAAAGCTTGAGAGAAGTGCTGAGCATATAGGCAAGGCTGCTCTAAAACAGCTCCCTGGCCTCATTTCTGTCACAACCCAAGGGTGTGATTTTTGTTTTGTGTGCTTTGGCACTGCTAAATTGTTCCCACCAAATTGCAGCTTCTTTGCACGGTGGAGTTTTCCGCTGCAGAGGAGAACCCCGGGTGCAAAAGAATTCCCTCCACTAGTAGCTTTCTTTGCAGGGTGCATTTCTTCTTTGCAGCACAGAAATGCACTTTGCAAGGAGTTCCCGCCATTCGTATTCAAATTCGTGCCCCACTATTGGATAGTTCTAAATTATTCCTACGTGGCGGCTAGCAATTGGCTTGCTAGCCATATAAGAGGCTTGAGTGGTTTCCGCCCAAGTTGGAGGACTCCACGAACACCAGGAGGAGGAGACTTCATGCTGTGTGAAGATCTCTAAGCGCTGCGGATCCTTACGGACCCAACGCATTTGTTAAGCAGGCAACAGAGGTCTGATCAGCCTCTAGCCTCTCCCCATCACCGAGTGCAATCCTCGATGTATCCCTCTTCCCTGCGCGCAAACAAGGATCCACGGAGCCTAGCAAACTTCGTGTGAGTGAATTGTGAGTGAATCCAGAGCTCTTGTTTTTTTCGAGTACTTTCTTCGGTTGGCGCAACAGGCTCACGGTTTAGAGCCTCCAACCGGATAGGCTAGAAGAGTGTTTACGGGAAGGAACTCTAGTCCGCCTCTCTTCTTTTCTATCTGCAACTGTAACTCAAGCAAGTTTTCCTGCCTGCACCGCGACCATCTTCGGTGTAAGTAAATAATCTTTAAATCAACCATTACGCCTCAGTGACTAATTCTAGCTCGCCCCCGGTCTTCTCCGACCCTGCGTGCCCGGGCTGCTGGCCACAGCCCGCGTGCGCAAAGACGGGCCCGGCTCGCCCCCAGCCCGCACATGGCGACGAGGATGGGATCAGGAGAAGACACGTTAGAGCTAGAATTGGTTAAGAACTGCCCTTGGCGCAATAACCAACACCAAGTGAAAAGCTTTGAGGAACTAGAGGCACATATCGCTTACCACCAGGCGGGCGGAACGGGTGAAAGATTTGTCAGCAGATGCCTGTCGCTGAAGGGAGAAGAGGGAGTCTCCGAAGACGGAGCCCCAAGAGAGAGGGAAGTGTATTTGCTCCCCGTGGCGTTCGGGTGTAGAATGAGAGACGAGCGCGTCCTGTTCAGGCCCCTCGATACTGTGTCCCTTGCCGGACCCAACCCGGCGGGCGAAACAAACCCGACCTTCACCCGGGAGCGTGCCTGATGCCTACGATATGCTCGGGAAAGTGAAGAACCGGAGCCAATCGGCCGGTTCTCTCCCCTCATGGCGGCTAGATTAAGGGGTTGCGAGTTACCATCCGAGCTCCGCAAAGACCTGGAAGCGGAGGAACGAGCCGCAGATGAGAGGGTGGCCCCGTGGTACGACAAGGGGGGAGAATGTAGTGCAACTTTTCATACTGTAATGAATCTAATGCACAAGAATTTAAGTTTGAAAGCACAGCTGCAGATGGCGATCCAAGCGGTCAAAGAAGCGGCTGAGAAAAAGGAGCCTGAAACGCCAGCCCAAGATGGCGCCGAGCAAGAGGGAGACCGCGTGGAAGAACCGAAAAAGAAAGGTGGAGCTTCGGAGGAACCCGCGAGAGTTCAGTCAGCGACTCCGCCCATCGACGCAGCGTCGTCGCCGGCAACCCCGCCTAGCGACGCAGCGACGCCCCTACCGACCACGCCTTCCTGCCGACGAAGGAGAGAGTCAAGCGGAGGAGTGCATCTGCCCCTCCTGCCTGAAGCAGCAACAGCAGCAGTGACTCCCGCAGCAGCAGTTCAGCCTATAACAACATCAACTCCCGAAAGAGTAGCTTTCCCTACAACAATGACTAATCAAATTGCTACTGCCTACTATGCTCGCACCAGAGCTGAGTTGCAGGATTTATGTAGAGAATCAAGAATCCAGCCTGAAGAGACTCTAGCTGTATGGTTAGGACGTTTGGTCATGGAACTTGGATCTGACCTGCTGAACCAAGAAGAAGCAAGCTTCCTAGTTAGACAAGCTTCGTGGAGTAGAGGACATGTCACTGACATCGACATGATAACGGTCAACATTCACTGGCCTATTCCACTATCAGCGCTTGTTGCAGGACTAATTAGTCAAAAAGCCCACGTATGGCATGAAGGAAGTCCAGAATATACCGGCGCAGAGCATCTTATGCTAGCAATCATTGGCGTCTCGTACTGTGCCTGGAACCCCAGAACATGTGCACTGAGACTAACATCATTCCAGCGAATAAGACCATGGCCTCACCGTCATCTGCGAGATCCTGGAACCGTTCCAGTAACCATTCACAGCCTAGACAGTTGCCTTGAGATTTATGGGCGAAAAAACATCGTCATCCTTCGAATTCAGCCCAATGGTAAACCAGCCTGTGAGTAATCTTTGTCAGTTGTCACGACTGCATATCCTGATGGAGCCAAGATTGTCTCTTGATCGGGACTGTCGACACCTGACCGGACATCAAGGCACCAGACGTCGTGAATCCGATCTTCCACCACTGCCACCGAGAACCCTAGAGGAGTGATACATGTTTGGATTTCTCCTACAGCGTTCCAGACTCAACAAGCGGCAGCTTCGGATTTTAGGGGACGCAGGTCAATGGCAATTGGCCTACGAGTTAGGTTTTCGTTATTTAGAAGAGCCAGATGATGGATCCTCAACAATTTCATCCAATTGAAAATATGACCCATAAAAATTGTGTAAATATGTTGAATAAGATCATTAATCTATTTTTTGAGAGTTTTTGTTTACAGATACGGAACTCAGAGTGCATGGTGAAGAGAAGCCCCAAGAAGGATGACATCATCGAAAGAAGTGAGGGCCTGACACACAACTTCGCCATGATGCCCACTGAAGCCCTGATCGTGCAGTTTTTTTGTTATGAATCTTATTATGCATATATGTATTTGTGCTGGATATTATTTGATTTGATCCCTAGAGGACGAACTTCTTATGTTAGCAAATTTTGTGTTTACTCGTTTGGTTCAGCAACCCATAGTAAGAGCTCTTAATAACTCGAGTGACGAGCGTGCGGTCTAATTTAGCTATGCCTTCAGCAAGGGGGGATGTCACAACCCAAGGGTGTGATTTTTGTTTTGTGTGCTTTGGCACTGCTAAATTGTTCCCACCAAATTGCAGCTTCTTTGCACGGTGGAGTTTTCCGCTGCAGAGGAGAACCCCGGGTGCAAAAGAATTCCCGCCACTAGTAGCTTTCTTTGCAGGGTGCATTTCTTCTTTGCAGCACAGAAATGCACTTTGCAAGGAGTTCCCGCCATTCGTATTCAAATTCGTGCCCCACTATTGGATAGTTCTAAATTATTCCTACGTGGCGGCTAGCGATTGGCTTGCTAGCCATATAAGAGGCTTGGGTGGTTTCCGCCCAAGTTGGAGGACTCCACGAACACCAGGAGGAGGAGACTTCATGCTGTGTGAAGATCTCTAAGCGCTGCGGATCCTTACGGACCCAACGCATTTCTTAAGCAGGCAACAGAGGTCTGATCAGCCTCTAGCCTCTCCCCATCACCGAGCTCAATCCTCGACGTATCCCTCTTCCCTGCGTGCAGACAAGGATCCACGGAGCCTAGCAAACTTTGTGTGAGTGAATTGTGAGTGAATCCAGAGCTCTTGTTTTTTTCGAGTACTTTCTTCGGTTGGCGCAACAGGCTCGCGGTTTAGAGCCTCCAACCGGATGGGCTAGAAGAGTGTTTACGGGAAGGAACTCTAGTCCGCCTCTCTTCTTTTCTATCTGCAACTGTAACTCAAGCAAGTTTTCCTGCCTGCACCGCGACCATCTTCGGTGTAAGTAAATAATCTTTAAATCAACCATTATGCCTCCGTGACTAATTCTAGCTCGCCCCCAGTCTTCTCCGACCCCGCGTGCCCGGGCTGCTGGCCACAGCCCGCGTGCGCAAAGACGGGCCCGGCTCGCCCCCGGCCCGCACAATTTCTAGCATCGGCCCACCTGGATTTGGAGCAAGTGATCGGGTTGTGTTTCACAGCAACACTTGGGGGTGCTGCACAGACTGGGTACAGACATGCCCACAGGCACTTCTGACCATTGTATCCCCCTTCAGTAATACCTGTCTTCATGACACAGTGCTTAGTATTTCAGCAGCAACCAGCATATTGTCACCACAAGGCCATTACCATCCAGAGCACCTGTGTAGCTAAAGTGGTGTGAGCACAATTTTCCTTTCATAGACTAGGCCAGGGGTGTCAAAGATCCAGCCCACAGGCCAGATCCAGACCCATCATCTGCCCCTTAGTTCTGCCCCTGGGTCTCAGAGTTGACTCACATGGCACATGCCAGACCAGTAGTGTGTGCAGGACCCAGGACACACAGTGCCTGCTCTGGCCCATGTGTGGGACACATTATCTGCAGTATTCACCATGGCATATGTTCCAAACTGGCTGGAGTGGGTGCCATGGGCACTGGATCTGCTGTGGGCTTCAGGCTCGGGGCTTCCTGCCCTGCTGCCATTCCCTCAGGAGCCCTATGCTGGCTGTGTGCCCCCTGCCTGCCCAGCAGCTATGGGGTTGGCAATGGTGCAGAATTGTGTTCCCTGCTGCTTCCAGGCAGGTAGGGGACATGCGGCCAGCATAGGGCTCCCAGAGGAAACACACCAGGGCAGGGAGCCCAGAGTCCACAGCTGGCAGCCGGCCCCTGCCCTGCTCAGTTCTGCTCCAGCTGTGGTGCCAGTGGAAGTGGTGGGTGAGGTGGGCATCTGTCCTACCTTTACATTTTAAAAAGGTGGTCACCCTAGTGGGCCTGCAAGTCTGGCCCTGTACTATTCATCTGCCCATGGACTGGCCCTTTGCCACTTACCCAGCTCATCTGGCCCATGGAGCAAGATGAGTTTGACACGCTTGGACAAGGTCAAGCAGGTTTAGGTATAGTTCTTCACTGTGCCATTGTACTGTGAATTTTGACCCTGCTGTGGCGAGTAGGAGTGTAGCACTATTTTCAGGCCTTCACCAAGTTTTTCCATGGTCCCTCGCCTTGGTTAGAATCCCCTCAAGTTGGAAAGGACTTCAAGGTAGGGACAGAAATTACATATAAACCAGTATAAATGATCAGAAACTGGTTCAAATCTGTTCAAATTCTGTTGAAGTTCAAAACTTCAACAAAAGTTCAGTGCACATAAAATGCTTTCACGATGGCCAGAACTGGTTTAAGATAAATCTGGATGGATGTACTATCAGACTTAACTGAGTTAGGTTAAATTGGTTTATTGAACTCCTGTCCCAGATCCCCTCCAAATATTGGATCTCTACCGTTTCAAATATTGGAAAACTTTGTCACATCCCTCTTTAATCTCCAGACTAGTGGTTCTCAACCTCTTTAGACTCAAAGCATCCTTCATTAGACCCAAGACACCCCTTGGAAAATGCCAGCCCTTAGTTTCCCCTTATTTTTTGACTACAAAAAAATAATACAACAATTATTTTGTGCAAACATCTCAGCAAGACCCCAACAGGACAAAATTTTTTGACCCTTTGGATTCTTATTTGAAATATATGTGTTTATTTTGTGAATCATGCATAGGTATTTACACACCTAAGAGAGCTAATACTGTAGCACTCTTAAAAGGTCTTCACAACACCCTGGCTGAGAATCGCTACTCCAGACTAAACTACTGTACATTGCTCTCTCAGCCTTTCCTCCTACGGCTTTCATTCCAATTCATCCTAATCACCCACTTCCCTTCAAATTCAACCACTGGCCATCAAAAAACTACGGATTCTTTCCCTCTCTGTTCCTTCCTCATCTCAGAGCTCTGAACACACTGCATTGTATGTGTAGTAAGTGATAAATATGAAGGAGCTGATGATTAAAGGGAGGGGAACCCTGGCATTATTTGACCTGGGCAAGACCAAGCAGATGTTATCTGATGCTCCACTTTAGTGATGACAATTATAAAAAAATAAAAAAATTAAAATACACACACTGCCCTGGGTGCAATTAACAAAGAGGAGAATGAAATACTGAGTCAGCAAAGACTGCTCTAACTTTTATATAGACTGCTGTAACTTTTATCTGAGCCTAATTTGCACATAATGAACTTTTCCAACCAGTAAAGACCTTCAGCTCTCCTGTGAAATATGAATTTGCATTTCCATCTAGAAATTTACAGTCTTGGCATTTTCCTATGCCTGAGGAAGGATGTGTGCCCAAAAGTTTGCAAATAAATATTTTTTTTTCCAAATCTCTAGTTGGTCTAATAAAAGATATCACCTCTACCATGAGTTCTGATTCCTTGAGTCAGCAAAGTGCAACTGTGACTAAAAGGGAACTACCTTCACTGGGATAGCTAATGAATTTCAGAAGGCTTTGGACTTCTACGTGCAATCAGGGAAGCACAGGGTAACACCAATATTTAAGGTTGCTTAATTATCTCTATTCTAAAGAACTTTTTTCAGTCCTAGTAGCAGCAGTGGGAGTGTGTGGTCTGCTCATCAGAACCCTAATCACAGCAGAGCACAAAAAGCACCATGTATGTGATATGGGAAAAAAGGAACATTAAAGTTCCTAAAAGGGGAGAAGCTAAGCCCTTTGCTCCAGTCTTAATTGTAGCTACAGAAGATGGGGAGTGGGAGACCTGCCAAGTGGAGCTGATGGCACTCTACAATGGGAGAAGTAGGGACAGGATCTGGGAAAGTTGGTAAACCAATCACTGTAAGCCTCCCCTCTGGCCTACTTTGCCTAGTGTGTGCAAGTTGTTTGAATGACTTGGAGACCTGATCCACAGTTCCCTGCAAGTAATCCAGATGTGTCAGGAATGAGGCAGGTTTGTGATGAGTTATCAAAGTGTTTGCTGAGGAACTAAGCCCAAGTCCACTGAGGCCAATGGGAGATTTCACTGAGCTTGAGCTCAGCCTCTGAATGAGACAGGGCTCTGCAGGGGACATAAAGTTGTGATTATCAAAGGTACTTCTGTAATTTGTGTGTTTACTCCCCATTCAGTTTTAATGGGAACTGGATATCCAAGTCCCTTGGGTACTATTATAAACCTCAGCCATATATATATGCACCTATACTCCATATGATGTCTGGTTTTAATATAATCCAATTTATTTAAGAATATTTCAGTATTGCAGCTCCAGGAATTCAAAATGATGAGTCAGGCACCCTAAATATGAGAGAGTTGGAGAGGATTCTTTTGTTCTGGGGTGCAAACATTTCTTTGAAGCTATGACAATCAGAAAATTATTTTTAAAAGAGAAAGAAAGACAGACAGACAGACTTTTTTGACTTTTAAGAAACGTTTAGAGGGTGGGTGACAAGTGGGGGGTAGTAAAGACCATATACAGGTTGGCCCGAAGGTCTGGGCCTCAAGGACAAGGCCTGGGCTCATGGTCTGCGCGCACACTCTGAACAAAAAAACCAAAACACAAGGGACAAAAGGAATATGTACATATATACATATATACAATTCTGCCAGCAGGGACGCCTGGGGGGGCCTCAGGACATCAAGGATTGGTCCGCACAGGCAAAGCTCGCTGGACCCACCCCCGTGCCCTGAGCAGGTGGTGGCATCACAATGCAAGGAGCAGGTGTCCCCCCTTGACTCAGCATATCGTCCCCTCAAAAGAAAGAAAGAAAGAGAACTGAGATTTATATGTCATCACATGACTCCAAGATCTGGGACATGAAGTGGAAATATGCAATATCATGAAGCTCACAGTAAAACAGTGAGAGGCAGGAACACTATGTTCCATGAATGCATTTTAATCTAAACAAAAATAAATAAGTAAAACATAAGTTTTGGCTGGTGATTCCCCCCCGCTAAATTATCTAATTGCTGCCATTAGATACTGAATCTACACAGTTGATGACAAATGAGGTCCCTCCTCATTTGTGTTTCCATATTCTGTAATTTTACAGACGGGGTGGGGTTTTTCCCTTCAATTGCTTTCTGTGTGTTTAGATTGCAACCCAGTATCCACACTCTCTCATCCAGAAAAGACCTCATTGTAACCCTGTTTCTTGCCAGCAAGAAAGGAGGAACACATTGGGCACTTTTACACATGCAATTATTGCTAGTTGGCCTTACTGTACAGTACATTTACTACCCAGTAGATTAATTTACTATGCAGTAAGTGCCTGCACATGTAGACAGTGATGCTTTACTATGCAGTAGATTAGTCTACTGCACAGTAAAATGTCTCGTGTAGACATGGTCATTGTAGACATGGCTTAATGTACAGAGTCCAATGTGCAAGGTAATGTGATAGTCACAATGACAACAGACTTGCAGTGGTTGCCTCATATTTGTGAAAATTCCACAGAAAGTGCCCTGATCCTAGTGGGCCTGATTCTCCATTCTCTTAGACTGCTTTGCACCAGTGAGACTGCACTTTTTTTCAGCACAAGGCTGTGAAAACAGTGGAGGGAAGGGAGGGACTCAGGCTTATTAGTTTCAATAGAGGCTGTGAGTGCTGAGTGCCCTGCAGGATCATGCTCCAGGTGAATACCAGCATGTAGGGCAGAAATGTGATTTACCAACTTATTTTCAGAAGTTCCCTTGGCATCATGATATAGGAGTTTATAGCTTATTGAATCATACATGGCATTTATGGATATGGTATTGTGTGTGTGCATGCATTATGGTTAAGTAGTGGCTTCTTCTTTGCCGAGTGGAAAGCAGGTAAACTGACCAATAACTTGTAGTTTAAAAAATTATTGTCTTCCCAACCTTTATTATTTTGGCCTCTAAAAACTTCCAGATTTCTGCAAAGTATGAGGGGAAAAACTTGTTGACTGCTTTTGAGTTATGCCTTGCTCTGAAATGCAGTTTTGTCTAACATTTCTGGGGCCTTTTCTGCCTTGGTGATGGCTAAGTACAGCCCCTTTTGGTTTATATACACTTACAACTCCCTGAAATAAAATGTGCTGGCTAGTTTGGAAGGCATAAAGCTGTAAACCACTCTAGAGATGGATAATTTTCATTGTGGACAGCAGCAGCAGAACTACGAATGGCAACTGAAGTGGGCCTCAACTGTCATGGCCAGTAATTTATAAATAGCCAGTGATTTCAAACAAGCTCAGAACTGGATGGGTATGGGTGCTATACCCTAATGGATAGCTCAGTAGTATGATTAGGGGTGGGTGGGCAAGGCACCAGCTCCAGGTACCAACTTAGTGGGGACACAAAGTTGGCAGCTGCCACTGCTCCCCAGGGAACAAAAACTGCTTGTTACACCTCTGGGATAGCTTAAGGACACAGCCTGACTCCCACTAATTTCAATTACAATTGTGGTCCATGCTGTGTTCTCCATGATAATACTATGAGTCTTTTATTCCCCCTTTGACTTTAGTAGGAGGTTCTGGGCCTGATCTGCCAACACTAAAGTCAACAGGAAATTTTCCATGGGCTGGCAAGAGTACAAAATGAAGCAGTGCATGTTGTTCTGTTGACTGGCAACATCTTATATATTTCTGAGGTAGACATTTAATACAATCAAGCACATAGGTGACTGGTGCCTTCCAAGTCTGGGAGGGTACCCGATCGCTGATGCTGGGAGTCCTCCCACAGCCAATTGCCGACTGGGGATGGGGGTCCTCCAGCAGCTGATCGAGCTAGGGGCGAAACAAGAAGTGCACTTCTAGTTTTGCGGCTGGCACTTCCATGGGGTGCACGGCGAATCTCAGGGAGTGCATGTGTATCTGTGTGTACCCCCTATGCATCACCAATGGTCAAGCATGAATGACTGGTGCCTCCCGAGACTGTGGGGCACAATTTGTAGGTGGCAGCATCAGTGGTGTTGGCGGCGGGGTGGTAAGTGGCAACCACCCACAGAACCCAGCGGCTGCCAATCTCACAAGGGGCATGTGCCTCCCATATGTCTACCTACACATCGCCTATGCTGTCAAGGCTCATCTTAACCAAAGATGTTATCCTGTTCCACCCTGCTTGAGTCCCTGAAAACTTCTTAATGCAAAAGGTGGTTGGATGGGTCCTCCCCATACTTGCAGCTTTATTATGAGACTTAGTCTTGAATCTCAGATGACTGCATGCTACAAAATTAGGCATGTTAATGGTTTTTCAGGGACTTGAGCATGGTGAAATAGGATCTCACTTAAGTGGATAAGTTCCCTTAGATGTCTATCTAGTAGAATCTCAACTTTTCCCATACTGGTGACCGTCTCCCATGTAGCTGGGACAATTAGAGGATAGCAACTGTTTACAGCCCCTCAACTGAGAACCTTCAGCTGAACCAGCCAGATCTTCATAGCAGTTACCACAGACATATCCAGGGAGGGAGTGCATTAATGCACATGCACCCCCTTTTGATTCCTGATCCATCCAAAGTTTAAAGCCGACTGCCTAGTAATGACAGCAGTGAAGGAGTCAGTTGCCTTAATGGCTCATTCTAATTTGTTTGATTCCTTCTAAACTCTTCATTCCACAGGTGTTAATGGTTCTTTTTTTTTTAAATGGTCTATAATTATTCCACTACTCTGGCTACCCTTACTTTTGCAATGCTGCTGTCTGTTAGCTGCTCCTAGTTATGTAGCTCCCATTTCACAGTCCTGAAGACTGTTTTTAACTGTAGCTAAAAACATTAACTTAAGCACGGAAGTATTAACTCAGGTGAACATTAGTTCAAGTGCGGAAATCAATTTCAATGAAGCACTGAAGGCACTGCCCAGATGCTCAGGAAGGTTTGCTTTTGTTTTATGAATCTGAAAAAAAGAAATATATTTCACTATAGTGACTCCGGTACTAATAAAACTTCTTTGGATTATTTTTGCCTAGCTTGCTGTGCTTTATATATATAATAAATATATGACATAACATATGAATGGATATTCCAATAATAGGTGGGTTTTTTTGCTTCAGTCTTGTCTTGGATGATATAGCTCTAGGCCCCTACTTATTAGTGAAGCTTCTAGTTTCTTTTAAACTGGAGAAAAATGTGTGTTGTGTTACATATGTGGTGATGCACCACACCATCTGTACTTCCCTTTTCAAAAGCCTAGGTCCGCCCATGGCAGTTAGCTAAGGGAAATCAACTTAAATCCTTCAAAAAGAATAATGAACAGAACAGAACAGCATAGCTGAGTACTGTCAGCATAAAGAAGGGAGCAGAAATGAAAGGCAGAGCTGGAATGTTTGAGAGGGAAGAAGTAGATGTAAAGAGAGAAGACAGATCAAGAAATGAAGCTGTAAGAACTGTACAAAAGAGGGGTCTTGGTTCACAGGAGGCCCTTCCAACAAATATAGAGAGGCAGGAAGAGCATCTAATAGGTAGAAATAAAAATTTGATAGGAAGAAATTAAGAATACCCACATGTATCTCATCCTGGAGGAAAGAACAGTCTACAACATCACTCCCTGTGATGAAGGCATATAAGCATGAAGAAGCAACCTTCCCAAGTAGAAAGAAGACAGACACCAACTATATGAAGAAGACAATTTGGTGTGCTGTGGCCAGAGGTTAACTCTGAATTTAAGGATGAGAGATCAGAAAACAATATTTCACTCTTAAATAGTATCATATAAGCTGTAATTGAATTTTTGCAACACCCCAGTGAAGTAAGTGTATAATTAGTATTCCCAATTAAAAAAAAGGTGAAACACTGAGAAATGGTTTGCCCCAAGCGATGTAGAAAACCAATGGCAGAGGTCACAGTGTAACTGAGGACCTCCTAGCTCCCACTCTGGTCCTAAAGCCACTATGCATAGCAGGCTTCATGATAAGAGATGAAACAAAGATGATGTCTAAAGTGCTTTTTCACAAGAGAAAAAATGTTAGAAATAGCTCTGACACTTTGCCAAGAAAAAGCCATAAGCTGAGGGAGAATTTTTAAGGAGTGAAGTGGAAAGATTCAGCAAAGACATTAATGATGCAATAATTATTGATATGAGTAATTATGAAGGGAGCAGGCCTGACAAACCAGAACAAAATAAAAGGGAGGGAAAATAGGTCAAAGGATTTCTTAAAGGGTGGTAAGGTTTTCGAAATGCCTGCGGCAAAGGAGGAGTAGAAAAGAGGAGGAGCAAGGGGAAAGAGAAAATGCCAGAGGAAAGAATAAGAAGAGGTGTGGTATTCAGAAGTTATTACAATAGAGGCAAATGGAGAAATGCTATTAAGTTGAACACAGAGCCTCCCATTTCTTGGCTGATGGCAAGAATCACGTACCATAGCCTTATATAGCACTTTGCATTTGTAATGTATCAATGTGGTCTACCCATGGTGGCAAATGTCATTACCTTCATTTTGTACATGAGAAAACTGAGGCACAAGGAGGCAAAGTGGCTTGTCCTATATTACCCAGCAGGTGAGCAAAGAAATCCAACAAAAACTATTCCTATAAATGCAACCTAAAATTTGAATAAAGGAGTCCTGGATATGCAGTCCTAAGTGGCATGGGAAAAAAAAGTAGTAAAGAGGATTGCTGTGAGAAGCCAAAAACTATTTTTATAGAAACATACACAATGCCAACTAAAATGACCAGTGGGAGTTTGAGGCTTGGAATGCTCGTGCCTTAAACTACAGGCTAAGATACATGCAAACATATGCTGGCTTGGCCACCAATTTTGTTGCATGTCCATGGGCAAGTGACTTCACCCCTCACCCACTTCTGTACTTCACAGTGATTTCACAAGGCTAATTTTATTCAGTTTCATAAAATGCTTTGAAATTCTTGTCTGGGAGGTGCCACATTTCATGGTTACTACTAACTCCTCCCCCCACCTCAAAGAAAATAATTGTTCATGTAACCCCTGACTCCTGCACTCCCAGTTTCAAACCAGCTGTAGGTCATTTAGCCTTTGTTGTAAAAATATTACCTCCTCATGCTCCAAAAAAAACCCCCAATGGTCTTTGCTCTCTGTTGGCTCGGGCAGAGAAATACCCTCTAACTACTGTAAATAAAAGGGGAGCAAGGGTGAAAAAGTACCTGAATGAATTAGTGAGAAGCACAGAACCATTGAGAGGCCCCTTCTGAAGCATGTTTTTAATAATATCAGGTGAGAATTAATTTAAAATCTCCACTGTTTATTCAGACATTAGCATGTTTTCTCTCTCTTCCTCCAGTGACCAAATGAGCATTACATTCTCACTACATCCTGCTTGTTCCTCTTCTCTGGGGACTGGTTTGCTCAAGTTCAGTGGTTTTCATCTTGTGGTCCATGGACCCCTGGGGGTGTGCAGACTATGTCTAAGGGGTCCAAAAATGTGACTATGGTCAATCAAAAGTTTGTGAATATCCACACTTACAATTCAAAAGGGTCTGCACCTCCATTCAAAATTTTTAGAGGTCTGCAAATGAAAAAAAAGGTTGAAAACCACTATTCTGGTTGTACAGTGCTGTCACCCTCTGGCTAACTTCAATACTGCATAGCTCGTTCAGCAGGAGTGACTTGAACTCCAATATATGCCTCATCTATATCCAGGACAAGATAAATGCTGCCTTTCAGTGCACTTAGTAAGATGCAGACAGTGATTAACTCCCACCTAGACTGCTGCACACAATAACTGCTTTGACTGCTTGTTTTTTTATAGATGAATTGAGTACTGGTGAAGGATACATTCTCAATCGTGAAATTCCTCATTAGTGCAGCACAGGCAACTGCTACCAGTTTTCCTTTTGCCTCCCTGCAAAAGAAGCTAATTCTCTTTTGGGGAGATCAATGGGGCAAAGCACTAAATGGGGACATGGAAGACCCTTGCTCTTCTGACCACTTCTGCTGTGACCTTGAGCAACCCACTTCATCCTTCAGTGCTCCAGTGTTAGTTGTAAAATGGTCTTAAGACAGCTTCTGGTGAACAGATGTTCACAGCACAAATACACCACCAGTACTATAGCCCCAGTGCTGCAAGTATTATATGGGTGATAATATGTCTAATCTACCTTGCAGAAGAGTTGTCAGGATGGACTCATCAATACTTGTGAGGTGCTCTCATATAGAACAGACATGAAGCCCATGAAACTGCCTGATAGTGTTGTTTCCAGGTCAGAGTATGGGCACATAAATTAGTTACCTAGGGGGGCAAAAGGCAGAGGGTGGGGCAAAGGGATTTGCTATATATCAGCTAATCTGGGGTAACTGCCCTCATGCAAGCTCTCACCTGTCACAACCCAAAGGTGTGATTTTTGTTTTTGTGCATGCTTTGGCACCACTGAATTATTTTCCCGCCGTTTGAAGCTTTCTTTGCAGGGTGCATTTCTTCTTTGCAGCATAGAAATGCACGTTGCAAGGAGTTCCCGCCATTTGTATTTAAATTCGAACCCCATTATTGGTTGTTTCTAAATTATTCCCACGTGGCGGCTAGCGATTGGCTTGCTAGCCGTATAAGAGGCTTGGGTAGTTTCCACCCAAGTCGGAGAACTTTGAGCACGCTGCAGAGTGCCTTTATGGAGATTTGACCTGTGGCTGCTGATCGATAGACTGATCACCTGTCGATTCTTCTTCCCGTCGCCGAGCGCAATCCTCGATGTATCCCTCTTCCCTGCGCACAAAAAAGATCCACGGAGCCTCGACAACTCCGTGTGAGTGAGAGTTTTTGTCCGAGTCCTCAAACGGGGATTTAAGCAGAGCTTTACTTGGGAAACTTTCCAGCCTACACCGCGACCATCTACGGTGTAAGTAAACAATCTTGAATCAACCATTACGCGTCCGTGCCTAATTCTAGCGTGTCGCCTGCTTTCTCCGACCCAGCGTGTCCAGGCTGCTGGCCACAGCCCGCGGCGCGAAAAAAGGGCCCCGGATTGCTCCCGGCCTGCACATCACCCTGCAACATGTGAAAGTTAAATGACAGTAGCTTAACCCTCAGTGAAAGGGGGGTAGGCTACTGCAAGTAATCTATGTCTGGGTACAAGCATACACATGAGGACTTACCATGGAGCAGCTGACATGAGGTAAAGCTTCACCCCCTTTTACTCCATGGTAAGTTGTTTGTATGTCACTATGCACTTGTTCAGTTCTTTGCGTCTGTACTGACACTTCCAGTACTGGGACGATGGTAGTGGTGGTGGTGTGTTTGTGGTGTGTGGTGCTCACCAGGAGCTGTATTAAGACCACCAGATCATTTTACAGCAAACATTACACAGTAAACTGGATAGTAATGACATGAAGAGTGCAAAGTATTTGCTACACAAGGCCCACGTTCTTAGAATATCTAGCATAGTGCCTTGAACTCAAACGAGCAAGCTTATTCTGCTGAGAACTTTCCCTGTCTTTTACGCAAGAAAGTATGTAGTGAAAGCTAGCACATTTCCAAGAGAAAACAGGCACAAATTCAAAACACAAGTTTAAACCTGGCTATTTTTGTAGGGAACTATCCCACTCTTTGAAGAGTCCTACTGGGAAGGCAACTCCTAGGGCACAACATACAATTGCTTTCATATAACATTCTGCCAGCATTGCATATCTCTAGAAATTCCTATGGATCACTACAGTTATGCCCAGCTTGGATCCACACTACTAAATGAGAGTCAAAAAGCTCTACTGTTTATTATCATCTCCTTGCAATATCCAATCCTGCTTGCTGCTAATTTCTACTATACTTATACCAGACACACCCCTACAAGAAACAGCTGCTGACAGGACTGGAAGAAGTACTGGATTAGGCCCGTATGTATGGCATGACATACTGGAACTGATACAGGTAGTAGAGTTGGAAACATGATTTTTCTGCTGAACTAGTTATGCAAGTACAAGCCTGAGATGCAGATATGCTGATGGAAAAATGTTTATAGCTTATTTGTCTTTGTGGTTTTGAACAGCTACACTGGTATAACCATCTTTATATTGATGTTACTGAATCCACCCTGAGGCATTGTACCAATTTACCTATACCAGTATGTGCTGCAATTTTGTGTGTAAACAAGACCCAATTGTCAACATCATTAACTATTTAATTTCTTAGGTTGGAAAGGAGAAAGAAGATCACAGTCCTCCCTAAAGTTCTCCTTAATTAATTGTGTGTGACATCTCATGGTAGTTCTGCAACAGAGTTGGGTTAGGGAGACAGCACCACTTTTTTTCCTCCCACCATTGATTTAGAACAGTTCAAAAAGCCTCTGGGCATCTTCAAACCCCATCCAGGGTAAGCCAAGTGGAAAAAACCCAAGGATGCTCAAAGAGCATGGCCAGTCACAGTGAATATCTGCACAATGAACCATGAACACAGGATTGCCAGCTCTCTGAATTTCAGAATGAGTCAAACCATGAGTCCCAACCCCTGGGGTCCTGAAGAGAATGTCAGTTTCCTCTTTTTAATTATTATTATTATTTTAAAATAAGGTGACTTTCTACTTCTGATGCTTGCAGAGAAAAAGCTTAAATATAGGACCCCTAAAGATAAGAAAATAGAAGGCAAGGAAAAAAAATCTAAAATCTATAAAACATTTTGAAAACTTTGTGATTTTAAAGCCTTTTGTGATCTTTTTTAGGTCTCAGCTCAAATGTTCAGAGTTGACAGCAATGGGAATGGATCCTCCCTTGGGGAACTGTACAGATGAAAAATACATGAGTACTGCTACCAGTTCAAGCTCTGAGGCTTGCATTCACCCCACTATTCCTGACTACTTGCAAGTAAATTATGATTAAGTCTTGAAGGAGAAGAGTATGGAAGAAAAGAGTTCAAATACCCTTTTTGTATATTAGCCCAAAGACATCCATATTAGAGCCCAAACTTAAAAGATAAGGAGACAGCTATGGGAGGAAAGGTTACTACACTTTACTGGTAGTGTAGCACTGGTTCATTGGCCTCCCACAATGGTCTTGATTCTTCACTGCTCTTCATAATTCATAGATTCATAGATTCATAGATGTTAGGGTCGGAAGGGACCTCAATAGATCATCAAGTCCGACCCCCTGCATAAGCAGGAAAGAGTGCTGGGTCTAGATGACCCCAGCTAGATACTCGTCTAACCTCCTCTTGAAGACCCCCAGGGTAGGGGAGAGCACCACCTCCCTTGGGAGCCCGTTCCAGACCTTGGCCACTCGAACTGTGAAGAAGTTCTTCCTAATGTCCAGTCTAAATCTGCTCTCTGCTAGCTTGTGGCCATTGTTTCTTGTAACCCCCGGGGGCGCCTTGGTGAATAAATCCTCACCAATTCCCTTCTGTGCCCCCGTGATGAACTTATAGGCAGCTACAAGGTCGCCTCTCAACCTTCTCTTGCGGAGGCTGAAAAGGTCCAGTTTCTCTAGTCTCTCCTCGTAGGGCTTGGTCTGCAGGCCCTTGACCATACGAGTTGCCCTTCGCTGTACCCTCTCCAGGTTATCCGCATCCTTCTTGAAGTGTGGCGCCCAGAATTGCACGCAGTACTCCAACTGCGGTCTGACCAACGCCCTATAGAGGGGAAGTATCACCTCCCTGGACCTATTTGTCATGCATCTGCTGATGCACGATAAAGTGCCATTGGCTTTTCTGATGGCTTCGTCACACTGCCGGCTCATGTTCAACTTGGAGTCCACTAGGACTCCAAGATCCCTTTCCGCTTCCATGCCACCCAGCAGGTCATTCCCTAGGCTGTAGGTGTGCTGGACATTTTTCCTCCCTAGGTGCAGCACTTTGCATTTCTCCTTGTTGAACTGCATCCTGTTGTTTTCTGCCCACTTGTCCAGCCTATCCAGGTCTGCCTGCAGCTGTTCCCTGCCCTCCGGTGTGTCCACTTCTCCCCATAGCTTTGTGTCATCTGCAAACTTGGACAGAGTACATTTCACTCCCACGTCCAAGTCGCTGATGAAGACATTAAAGAGTACTGGTCCAAGGACCGAACCCTGCGGGACCCCACTGCCCACACCCTTCCAGGTCGAGACTGACCCATCTACCACGACTCTTTGGGTGCGACCCTCTAGCCAATTCGCCACCCACCGGACTGTGCAGTCATCCACATCACAGCCTCTTAACTTGTTCACCAGTATGGGGTGGGATACCGTATCGAAGGCCTTCCTGAAGTCCAAGTATACGACATCCACCCCTCCTCCTGTGTCCAGGCGTTTCGTAACCTGGTCATAGAAAGAGACTAGGTTGGTCAGGCACGATCTGCCCGCCACAAACCCATGCTGGTTTCCCCCAGCATAATTTGTCCTGCCGGGCTCTCACAAATGTGAGCCTTGATAATTTTTTCAAATACTTTACCAAGGATGGAGGTGAGACTGACCAGCCTATAGTTCCCCGGGTCCTCCTTCCTCCCCTTTTTGAAAATGGGGACCACGTTAGCCCTTTTCCAGTCCTCCGGGACTTGGCCTGTGTGCCACGAGCATTCGAATATTCCTGCCAGTGGCTCTGCAATGACGTCGGCCAGTGCCTTCAGCACCCTCGGATGGAGCCCATCCAGGCCTGCCGACTTAAAGGCATCCAGTTCTTCCACGTGACTCTGCACCACCTCAGGATCTATGCATGGAAGTCTGGCGCCTTGCTGCTGCCTCTCTACAACCCCAGTGAGAGACTTGTCGTGCCCCTCGCTTAGGAATACTGAGGCAAAGAACTCGTTGAGGAGTTCAGCCTTGTCCCCCCTGTCTGCCACCAATTGCTTCTGCCCATTTAGCAGGGGTCCTATTCCTCCCTGGGCCTTCCTTTTACTCCCTATATATCTAAAAAACAATTTCTTGTTGTCCTTTACTTGGGTTGCCATCCTCAGCTCCATGGTAGCTTTGGCTCAGCTCCATGGTAGCTTTGAACGATATCTGACCATAACTGCCAGCAGGGGTCCAGTGCGGGACCATCAGTACCAAAAATCCTTATTGCTTGAGAATTTTGTTAGCTTTAGGACACTAGGAGTCTGTAGAGCCGCTCGTGCCAGCTCCCAAAAGGAGGCAAGACTGAAATCCCTAAGTAAAATATATACTTCCTCCCCCACTCCAGACAAATGTGCCCCAAATAGCTGAAGCTCACAGGAGTTCACATTTCACCTTGGTAGTCTGTATGACTATGGTGCTCACTTACAGATACCAAGTTGGTTAGCCAGGATGAAACCCACAGCCCTCTAAGTAAAGTCCCTCACTTTTACCTAGTTAACGTGAGGTGAACATAGACATTTGACCTGGGAAGTACAGTTTGGGGGTGCTGGTGGCAGCATGTTATATGATGTCTTGCTACAGGTCTAGCCATGTGAGTTCAAGGCCTGCTCCACACTTCTACTGATGGAAGTCCATTGTCAATGTAGCTATAAATGGGTACCTGGTTATTCAATTCAAAAGTTGTTGGGCATGACACTAACCTCATCAATGGCTACCAAACCACTCTGCCCTAGCCATGCTGGCTAGATGGGCTGTTGGAAGATTTTTGATGTATTGGATTATCACTTGTACCTGTGCAGAAGTGTTATAAAAAGCTACCCAATCAGAGTCACGGGTTTTTATGCCACTTCTGTGCATTGGACTAGGCTCCCATATCATTTATACCAGAGTAAATCCAGAGTCACTGACTTGACTGCAAGTTTACATGGATGTAACAGAGATAAAAAAATGAGTCCCTTGCATATAGATAAAAGTTACTATGAAAAGTGCAAGGCGTTGGTGATTCAGAGCCTTTATGTTGTACATTAAGCATTGATTTGTTTCTTTAGAAATCCTCTCACAAGATCCGGGCACTGGAACAGCTGCTTAAAATGTCCATAGCTGGGGCTTACATTAAAAAAAAACCTGATGACTTCTCTATTTGAACTTGAGCTCACAAGACATCAATCAGTCACCACCCACATCTGAGTACCCAATATCCCGCAACTCACCCCCTCAACAAAGGAGACAAGTCCAGTAGCATGGCCTCACTCACCAAAAATAAACTCCCCAGCCACCAGCCCCATCCCACAGTTTACCCCCTTGCCCACAGACAAGCATTCATTTATTTAGAAAATATACATTGTGCCCACTGTCTTGGTAGATGAATTTGTGTTACAAAATTAAAAACAAACAACTGTTGCCAACACTGCAACCCACAACTCTTGATACATCAGAGTTCTCCCTCCCTTGCCCTGCCTCCAGTCACCAAGGAGAGTCTGGCTACAGGCCTAAATTAAGAGGAAGCCAAAGAAAGCATGTAGCATCACATCCTTTAGTGTTCAAATCTGGCCTTTCATAGACAGCAAGTGGGTGGGAATTTCAGTGCTGAGATTGCTCTATTGCGCCTGCTCTTTCATTTGCCACTAAGTTCAATGCCAAGGACAGAAAACCAGTATGTCTGTGCAAAGAAGTAAATATTTGCTTCGGATTTGGGCAATTTGGAGGGACAGTGATTCAATTCGATCTGGCTGATTCGGGTTCAGAGAATCGGCCACAGACTATAATGGGGAATTGCTAAAATACCTAAAACTGTAATTTTTTTGCAGATTCAATTTAAAACAGCAGAGATGGTAGCCCCTTCTGAGGACATGAAGCCTGCCTCTGTCAAGGAGATAGGTGCAGGGGTTTCTTTGAAAGTGCACCTCAAACTGTTGAAAGAAAAACTTGTATTACTTGTGTGTGTTAAGGAAGAGCAAGATGAAAACAGCAGGGATGGTAGCTCCTCATGCGGGCACGAGGCCTGCCAGATTTCAGGCAGAGTTGTGCAGGGGTTTCTGTGAAAGTGTACCTCTAGGTTCTGTAAGCAAATAGGTGCGGAGTGAGGAGGGTGGCACTCACTCCGTTTGCATGTGGAGCTTGGGGAACCTCAGCAGTGGGAGGCTCACCTTCAGGAACACCAGCTGCTCCACCAAACCAGGATCCAAGAAGGTGCAGTGGGGTGTCACAACATCCCTAGCAATGCTGAACACCCTCTCACTTGGAACACTGATTGGTGGACAGGAGAGGTGTCCCCAGGCAGCCATGGCCAGATCCTGCCACACCTGGCTGTGGGTTGCCCAGTATGCCAAGGGGTCACACAGCAGCAGCCCCACGTCCTTGGCAAGATACGTAGACACTCCCTGCCTGATGGTGGGGTCTGGTGCTTCTGGACCCAAACATTGAAGCCATGCCCTTGGCCCGCTTTGGCAGCGGCTGTAGGGGAGGAGACTGGCTTGTGGTTGGAGTGCTGGCACAGGAAAGTGGATCCCCCTCTTCCACGTCCCCCTGCCTCTGCCCTTCTGCCTTCCTGAATCTGTTCACCAGCACCTCCGTCCAGTGATCAAGGTTTTTGCTGTTGCAGATGCTCACCTTTACCTGCAACAGATCCAGCCATTTTTTTTTTGCCCTCCTTCAGCTGCTTCACTAGTGCCTGCACCTCTGGTGAAAATGGCTTGCACCAGACAGGAACATTGATCCCTTGGGACTTCTCCTTTTGATTCTCAAGCTCCTTCACTATGGAGATCATCTGGCTAAGGACGACAGTGCCAGTGCTGAGGCTCTCGGCAGCCTCGAGGAATGGCTTGAGGATCACCAAGATCTGGGAGATGGTATCCCACTCAGTTGTGTTAAGGGGGCCGCTGATCCCAATCTCCATGACCAAGGCCATCTCATGGATGCCTCCTGTTGCTTGACCAGCCTTTCCAGCATCAGGTATATGGAGTTCCACTGAGTTTCCACATCCTGCATGATTTTGTGCTGTGGGATGCTCAGGTCTGCCTGTTTGTCCTGCAGCATTTTGCCCTCCTTGATGCTCTGGTGGAAGTAGCCCACCACCTTCCTGCATTTCGAAATGAGCTGGCTGGTAGTGACAACACCATTACCAGGAGGTCTGTTCACCTCCAAGGCATCCCTGACTATGAGGTGAAACTTGTGTGTCACAACAAAGTTGATATCACTGCCTTGACCACATTGGTCCCATTGTCAGTGACCATGAATCCATGGGTGAGCTTGCCCTACCCAACAAGCCACCCCTGCATCATGCAGTTTATGGCCACCATGATCTCCCTTGCCATGTGGGACTCAACCATCACCTCCACTTGAAGGAGAGCCCACCAATGCCCTGACTGATTGCATCAGTGCCCTGTGAGGGAGAGGTAGGCATGATCTCCACCCCAGCTGTTCCACATGTCCAAGGTGAAGTGCAAGGCTACCTGTGGACCTGCCTTGTGCAGCTCCTCCCTCAAATAATCCCTGCATGCCTCATACAGGGGGGGCACCACTGTCCTGCTAAAGGTGGTGCATACGGGCACTTAGTATGATGGGGCCACAAGCACCATGAGCCGCCTGAACCCTGGCCACTCAACTAAGGAGAAGGGCTGGCCATCCAGAGCAAGCATCTCCCCCGTGCTCTGGGTGACCTCGCTTGCCTTTGGAACGTGCCCCCCTTTGTCTCCACCTTTCCCCCACTGGTCCAGGGTGGCCTGCCTCTGCTTCTGGGGGACGGGGGCTTTGGAGTGAGAGGGGGACTTCTTTTTGGGCATGCTCCCACTTGTGCCACACTGAGGAGGAACAAGGACAAGGTGGTGCTGCTTCCTGAGATGCAGCAGCATCGCTGTGTTGGTGAAGTGTTTCACATCCTCACCCCAGCTGATCTGCCTTCGGCAATGCTAGTAGGTAGCATACCTGGAATCATCTACCACCTCAAAATGATCCCACACTACATTACCCACCAATCTGGGTTGTGGGTGGGGATCCTCTCTTATCCCCCTCCTCAGCAGACAAAGGCACAACAACAAGAGGAGCTGAGCCACCTGCCCCCACTACCTCTTCTGAAATACCTTCCAGAAAAGGAGACCTGCCTGTAGGGGAACTTGGAGATGTGTGGACCACAAACTCAGATTCCCACTCCTTCCATAGAATTTCCTTTGCTATGGCCCTCAGCTCCTCTGCTTTCAGATCCAGCTCCTCCTTTGGCACTGGAAGGCTCAGGCTGGGAACTGAAATTGGGGTGGAGAATGTCATGCTGCTGGTGGTTAGTGGTGGTGCTGGTGCAGGCACTGCTACCACCTCCTTGCTCTCACTAGCAGCAGAAGACTCATCGCTGTAAGGAAAGAGGGTTTGTCTATGTTTGGGGTGAGGGGAACTTGCAGCTCTCTCTCTGCCCCCTCTCACTCCCTTGCCAGAAGACTCGGCACCTGCCTTTCCTGTACACTTCATAATGTTTGGTGTGCTGCAAAATGTGTGCATAATATATATTGTAATTTCCTGCACAGTGATGACACACTATCAGGGAAAACACGGATTTCTTTTTGTGGGAGGAAAAAATCAAGACAGACTAACAAGAATAAATAAGAGGATTTTTAGGGAAGAATAAGTTGAAAGAAATGGATAGGGATAACAATAGGGATTGTAGGCAAGGGTACATAGGAAAGTATTGGATACAACTTACAAAAAGAGAGACTAGCTAGCAAACCAGAGCCTTTCAGATGCTGCTGCTCCAAGAGAGAGACAGCACACAAAAGGCACAGATCACATCAGACACAGCTTGATATGTTGTTTCTATGTCCCTCTCCCAGAGCACTGTGATGGGAAGGGAACTCAGGGAAAGATCACAGTCACTGGCCAGCTATAGATGTCAATATCAGAGCAGTCTTTCTTCCCTCTCAGCCTTTTCCATATATGGAAGATCACCCCATCCTGCTCCCTCTTCTCAGTTTCTGTTTGCTGCAATCTTCTGAATCTCCCTGAATCTCTCTGAATAGATTCGGAGGTTTCTGATTTGATTTGGACCTTTTAATGGGTCTCCCGATTCAATTCGGATTCAAAGATTCAGCTGCTGAATCAGGCCAAATCTCCTCTAAATCAAATTGACTACCAAAGCTTCGCACAGCCCTAAAAACTAATGCATTTCTGCAAGACACAAATATTGTTGAGGCGGGGGTTGGCAACCTATGGCTTGCAGGATCTCTTGATCCAGCCTCCGGATGTGGGGTGTCACTGGCAACCAGAGCCAACCTAAGCAGGGTGCAGGGCCCAGGGCAAATCAGTACATGTGAGTCCCCACCCCCACTCCAATCCCATGTGCCCCGGACCCAAAGAAGCTGCCGCCATCATCATCAGCGGTGGCATTGGCAGTGGGGGGATATAGCGAGTGGCTGGACCTGATGCCAACGGTGGTGGCATGGAGTCATTGCGGCTACTCTACCCAGCTCCATGGAGCCCCCCAAAGTGCGGGGCCTGGGGCAGTCACCCCGATTCACTTCCCGCCCCACTGGCAATTGAGGAAAACTTTTGTGAATCCTCTCCCTGTGCTGCAGCAAGGACCAGTTGTGGGCACCTTCCCTGTGGTGGAAGGAGACAAATGGTGGTGGTGGCAGGGTCCTAGTGCCTTCCTTCGTACCTATCTCTGACCTGGAATGCGTCATTCCAGCCTACAGCCAAAAAAGTTTGCTAACCCCTGTAATAGGGAAAAGACTGTTTCTGAGATAGGTCTTAGCATTAAGAAAATCATAAACTGATCTGCCAGCCAGAGTTCAAGTTCTTTATCAAAACTGTCAACAGAATCAGAAGCAAACTGACTGTGCTGCTGTTTATTGTTCCACTGTCCTGTCTCCTGTACCTTTGCTGTAATAAGTATATTAGATTTAACAATTGATGGAGATTACCATATTTTCTCATGGACAACATACACCTTTCCAAATTTGGGTGTGTGTTTTAAGCAGAGAAGCTATTTTCTTTGCTGGAAAAGAAACAAGCCTGAAGATACCATGCAGGCCATGCCACTGCCAAGATGACTGCCACGATGGCAGAGTCCTGTGTTAACCCTCTCACAGCCACAGCCATTATCTGAGCACTGTAATTTGTGCCTGAAGCAGCAAGTAAGCTGCTGGTGGTACCTTGATGCAGCTTGTGATATAGAAATATACTTTATTTACAGGAATTTATGTAAAGAACTATTTACAGTAAAGAACTAACAGACTTGCTAATAAATGACAGAACCTATACGCAGCAGAACTAGAGGTACCCACGATTGTACCCACCACATGTAGCAAGGATAAGGAGGATATGACATCCCAACCGCCACCCCACAATGTCTTAAATTTCTTAACAGGTGCCCACTCCAATATTATAGAACTAAAGAAAGAAACCTCACTATGAAGACGTGAGTTAGTAATGCCCTAATAATAGGAATAACATGTTGCATAGTATCTTTGGTCTTTCAGGGTTCCAAAACTGAAGGCCAGATCTTGAATTCCTTGTTTAGGCCTAACTCCCATTGCTGAGGAAAGTGGACAAGACCAGTAATGCAATTTCAAAGTCATCCCATCTGTGAAGAAGGAAAGTGACTCCATGAGTCTAGTCACAAGCTCCTTCTGTTTAAAGCAGAGTGCAAACACTTTGACTGCAGCTGGGCCCTTATCTCTCAGGGAGAGAGGCAATCTCTGAAACAGGCATGACCCAGCAGTGGGGGGTGAGGGGGTGGAATGAGTGTGGCAGCAGCCTTGGGTGCTGATGTCATGTTTGTTATGTCTTAGGGTGGTGAATATATACATTAAGCTGATCATATTGCAGTAAAAGGTATCCATATTGCTTTATATCTGTTTTAGTTCTGAAAGGGTAATAAATTTAGCCTATATGCTAAGTGTCAGAGCTGATTTGAATCAGTGCCTCGACACAGTGGAACTTTCTAGCACAAGGCACTGTAAGGCAGGGGAAGTCTCGGCATGGTGAAGAGTTCCGGCGTGGATAGAGTTCCTGCAGAGGAAATGCAGATTTGCATAATGTGATTGGCTGATGTTAAATTATTCCCACGTGGCGGCTGGCAATTGGCTCGCTAGCCGTATAAAAGGTTAGGGGCGTTTCTGCCCTAGTTGGAGAACTCCACGATTCCCCCTGGAGTGGAACTCCAGCAGCTTGATCACCTGCCAACGACTCCCCATCGGCAAAGCCTTGCGACGTACCCTCTGTGTTGCATGCCCGAGTTAGACCCGAGCTACCCAGTCTACAAGAGCTCCTCGATTAACGATTAAAGAATAGAATTGTTGTAACTACAATTGCCTGCGCTGTATACGACTCTACAGTGTAAGTAAAGCTACCTCTGTTTTTCCAATTGATACGTGTCTCATTTGTGCCTAATTCCGCTCCGGTGATAGAGAGTACCCATCTACCCGTCATGGAATCGCAGCCGCAACCCCAGCTAGCGTTCCCAAGGACTCCCGATCCTCGATTCCCCCTCGGCCCCCACATGGCGTCACGAACAGTATCAGCAGGATCGGGATTAGGATCAACAGGATTGGAGTCAGGATTTGGGGAAGATCTAAAGGAGCAGGAGCTAGTGAGAAGTTGCTCCTGGCATAGCGGGAGACGCCACGTGGCCAGCTCCGAGGAACTAGGCACCCACATCGCGTATCACCAGGCAGGAGGAGTGGGTGAAAGGTTTATCGATGGTTACCTTTCACTGAAGGAAAAAGGAGAAGATGTATCAGAAGTATGGGAGGCACATCTGCACCCCGAGGCGTTCTGGTGTGTGATGGGCAGCGAGAGAGTCCAGTTCAGGCCCCGGGAGAGAGGGAACACCGCGCCCCTCACCAGATGGGAATCGGGCGACATGAACCCGGCTCTCAGCCAGGAGTTGGCTTGCTGAGTGCAGCTCGCACGGGAGGGTGAAGAGCCGACGACGGCTGACCGGTTTAACCCCCCACTGGCGCTCGGGTTGAGAGGCTATAAGAGTGTAGCCCCGAGGGATAAAAGAGAGAGAGTATTGGATGTGTTGCTTCGCGCTGTGACAACTTTGCTGTGGAGGAATGCAGACCTAGAAGCCCGACTGCTCGCGGCCGTTCCGGCGGCACGAGAAGCGGCAGAGGAGAGAGGCCCCGAGTCGACGTCACTCCAAGATGGTGCCGAGGAAAGAGAGAGCGGCCTGGAACCGGAAGAGAAGGGAGGAGCTTCGGGAGAATCGGGGGGAACTCGTCCGGCGACCCCGCCCACCGACGCAACGTCGCTTCCGGCAGCCCCGCCTCCTTTCCACAGGGAGGGGACAGTGAGCGGAGAACATCCGCCCCTCTCCGTGGATGCAGCAGCAGCCTCGACAGCGGCTCCGTGTTCTGTAGCAGCAAGCAGCCGAGTGTGGGAGACAATCCACATCACCCATCACACTAGAACCTGGACTGAGCTACAGGAGCTGTGTAAGGAGTCGAAGATTAAGCCCGATGAAACCTTGGCTGTATGGTTAGGATGTCTGGTCATGGAGTTTGGATCCGACCTGCTTGATCTAGAAGAGGCTAGTTTCTTCACTCGACAAGCCTCATGGAGTGGAGGACATGCCACCGATATAGAGTGGCTAACGTATAACACTCACTGGCCTGTTCCACTCCCAGCACTCGTCGCGGGTCAAGTGGATCACAAGCCCCACGTCTGGCATGAGGGTCGTCCGGCGAGGATCAGTGCAGAGCAGATCCTACTGGCGGTGATAGGAAGCTCGTACGGTTCCTGGAACCCCAGGGAGCACGTGCTGGGACTGACACCGACCCAGCAGCGGAGACTGTGGCCGCATCGCCACCTACGAAACCCTGGAACTGTTCCAATAACTTTTGACAGCATAGAGGCTTGTGTTGAGGTGTATGGAGGGAGAAATGATGTGTGTTGGTCCACCGTCCTTTGAGCCCTCCTCAACCCGTTAGCCAGCCAACCGGCCTGTAGCCTTTTGCGACAGCTTCCGTGAGTCCAAGCGCTCATGAAGTCAGACACAGGGACTTCGAATGACCCAGAGCGAGTGTGGCAACCGCTGCAGAGGACGAAAGAGGAGAGGATTATGTTTGGGTTCCTGTTGCACCACTCCAGACTCACGAAGCGACAGCTGCAGATCCTGGGAGACAAGGGTCAATGGCAGTTGGCCCATGAGTTGGGTTTCCAGTGTCCGAAGGATCTAGACGGTGACACCGGAGCGTCCTCATCGTGTTAGGCGTCATTCATGACAGTGCATTTGGGGGTGTGCGAGAGCCATCTGGAGCTGAGTCAAGTTCAAGCACCTGTATCATGTGCTTGAAGGAGAGTGGGGAACCAAGAAAAGAGATCTGATTACCTCTCCATATGCATAGTGTTATATAAGTTGATTAACAGTGTCTAAGAATTCCTTTTTCTGCAGTGTTTACCCGAGGTTCAAGATATGTGTCAGAAGTGGATCCAGAGAGAGAAAGAGAGACGCAGAGGTCGTCTGACGTGTGACTCCGCCATGACACCTATTGAACTCCTCGTCATTGAACTTTTTGTGACCAATATATTGATGTGTGTGTGTATGTGTGTTGGTTACTATTTGGTTCGATCCATAGAGAACGAACTACTGTCATTATATACTTTTGTACATAGTCAGTTATCTTTAAAAAGGAGCGATAACTTGGATGGTGTGCATGTGGTTCAAGTCCCAACTGTGTCTTTGGCAAGGGGGCATGTCAGAGCTGATTTGAATCAGTGCCTTGACACAGTGGAACTTTCTAGCACAAGGCACTGTAAGGCAGGGGAAGTCTCGGCATGGTGAAGAGTTCCGGCGTGGATAGAGTTCCTGCAGAGGAAATGCAGATTTGCATAATGTGATTGGCTGATGTTAAATTATTCCCACATGGCGGCTGACAATTGGCTCGCTAGCCGTATAAAAGGTTAGGGGCGTTTCCGCCCTAGTTGGAGAACTCCGCGATTCCCCCTGGAGTGGAACTCCAGCAGCTTGATCACCTGCCAACGACTCCCCGTCGGCGAAGCCTTGTGACGTACCCTCCGTGTTGCATGCCCGAGTTAGACCCGAGCTACCCGGTCTACAAGAGCTCCTCGATTAACGATTAAAGAATAGAATTGTTGCAACTACGATTGCCTGCGTTGTATACGACTCTACAGTGTAAGTAAAGCTACCTCTGTTTTTCCAATTGATACGTGTCTCGTTTGTGCCTAATTCCGCTCCGGTGATAGAGAGTACCCATCTAGCCATCACAGGATCGCAGCCGCAACCCCAGCTAGCGTTCCCAAGGACTCCCGATCCTCGATTCCCCCTCGGCCCCCACACTAAGTATGACAGGGGGCCATCCTGGAGCTGGTCACAGTATTGACCTGCCCACCAGTCTTGGACAGTCCGCCCTCATTGTTCTGCCACGCCTTGATGTAATGATACCAGATGGAAAAATAAGGGAGGCTGCCCATTGAATGCCCTGATTCCAAGGGCATAATACACGGCTCCAACCTCCCTTTTACTGTGTCCCATGCCTTGCAGATGATATCCATCATGGCTTTCAACTCCACCCGGCCCCAATGTTGGGCTGCACTTGGCCTTGGGCCCAAACTTGGCCTCAGGTGTCCTTAGATGTGTCTGGGCTGCATGACCCCTCACTGGGGCCTCAACTCTGCCCTTTCACTGGGGCCTCTGCTCCAGCTGGCCTATACATAATCCTTCAGACCCCCTTGGACCCTACTCTACGTGGCTTCTGGCAGCCCCTTCACCCCCTCACTGGGGCCACTACTCCACCCCTCTCACTCAGGGTCTTATGCTCCTTGGGCCTCAGGTGTCCATAGATGTGTTTGAACCCCTAACACAGCCTACAGCCCATTCAGGCCTCAGGTGTCTGTCAATGTGCGTGAACCCCACCTCAGGCCCAACTCAATAGGCTTGGGCCCTGTGTTTTCTGTCGAGGTGTGCTCCCCTAGCCTTTCTCCTCCACAAGATACCCACAAGGCAGTGGGTTCTGAGGCTTTCAGGTGCCCCATACTTGCCTTTCACTAGGGAGGCACAGGTCTGGCATTTCCTGGAGACTGCCCCGCCACAGGCAGCCCCACCACACCATACAACCCCAGTTGGGTGTAGTTTTAAATCAATCCCCAGGACTAGGAATCTTCTCCATTCCCATAGTTCCTACCCTTGACCTCCAGGTGTTCTGGGAGCAGCAACTCCACCTAAGAGATGTTCACCCTTCAGCTCCCCAGTTGCAACTGGCAGCCCTGGTCCCTGGATTTGGTCTTATACCCTGGCTACCCAACCCTCCTCCAATCAGGCAGCTTCCTAACTGCCATGTGACTGTTTGATTGGATTTGCTCCCCCTGCAGACTGGTCTGTAGCCTGCTCAAGCCCTAAAGGTGCGCTGCCACAAATCACAGTGTTTTTCTGCAAAAAAATGTTGAAAGAAAAAATAGTACTTTTTTTGGAAATATTTACTTTTTTGAAATAACTGAAACATTTAGTTTTGGTTCAAGTTGAAATGAAAAAAATAGGTGTTTCAGTTTGATTAAATTCCCCTCCCCCCTGCTTTTCCTTGCCATCCTTCTCCTAGCAATGGTGGGAATTAAAAAAAAATGCACAAAAAGTGCCAATGATAACCACAAACCCCAGAACATTCTTTTGATTAGAATCAAAGCAAAAAGCAATTAATTTACTTTCATTTTAAAAAATGTCAAATGGTATGAACATTTGCACTGATAATGTTTGCATTCTTTGAAACAGGGGCTTTGACAAACCATTTTTGCCAGATAAATTATCACCAGCTCAAATCAAAATCAAACCCTTGAATTTCTCCCAGAATCCGTGTGTGACAAACCACAGAGCACTAGTGTCATGCTTCTCAACTATATCCTTTAGGTATAACTGAGTCAACTGGAGTTTGTGGATCCGTATAGAAATTCCAATTCCAAACTCACTCTTACTCCTTAGTTTGGTATATTTTTATTTAAAATTTTGTTTTAGTCCTCTTTCTCATGAAAACTGCTTACTTGACTGACCAGTGAAAGGATAGTTCCCTCACTTAAATCAATTTATGAAGATCCTCTCAGGGGATGCTGTGAGGAAATTCAGTATGCAGTATGGATACTGTGAATTAAACTTTGAAAAATGGAGAGGAATAAGAAAAATGTTATATATAATCATATATTCGTTTCTAGAAAGGAAAAGTTTTAATAGCTCATCTTGTCGGATATTTTTATATCTATCATATATGTGACTGAGTCTAAGTTGCTCTATGTCCCTTATTAAAGCAATTTTAATAGTCATCTGATTCTTTTCTCTGCATAAGGTACAGCGTGTTAGTATTACTGTAATAAGTAATTACTTGGAGAATTTCTTTTTAGTATAATGCAGGGCTTTGTTTGTCTCAGAAAGATCAGAAAGGGAGCAACAGGGCAGTCATTATCATTGTACCAATACAAGGGCTTAACTCAATGCTTTTCAAGCATAACAGCAGATAGTAAGGGGAGATAAACACTACTGACAGGAGTGCATAACATACATACATAATGCTCATATGTATGAGTATGTATGTACATAACAAGCTTGAATTGCTGTTAATTTAGGAGGAGAAATCTCCCTGAATGATCATTCTGCCACTGTCCCTGGATGAGGCCAATGCATGCCTGCTCCTAAATTAGGAATGATCATGTTGTGGGTTTTTGTCTAGGGGCTGAATGTGCCTTCCTAAATTCCTTAGCAATTAATACCAAGTGCATTGATCAACTAGATTAGCAATTCCTAACCAAGGTGCTGAGGCACCCTAAGGTGCCTTGAGATCTTTATAAGAATGTTGCAGGGTGCCGCACAATATTGGCACTATTAGCTCTTGCAAACATGATTCATAAGATAAACCCAGAGATTTCAAATAGGAATCCATAGAATTAAAACGATTCTGACCTGTTGTGGTCTTTCTGAGGTTTTTGCAACTAAAGAATTGGTCTACTATTTTTCTATAGTCAAAAAATGAATTAAGAGCATTTTCCAAAGGGAACCTATTGAGGGGTGTCTTGAGTATAAAAATGGCTGAGAACCACTCAGCTAATTCATATTCTATGTCAGTGGTTCTCAAATGTGGTCCTTGAATTATAAATGATCCATGGAGTTTTCCCTGCTGATTCATGGAAGTAATGTGTAGAAAGCACAGCAGTGATGGGATAGGGAATGGTTCATGATGATTTCTGGCCTAAGAACTGGTTTGCAACTCCAAGAAACACACTACTAATCAGCTGCCTTGTAATGGATGTTGAATAGGTGGGGCAGGGCTCACAGAATTTCAATTGCATTTCTGTTTCAGCAGAATTTAATTTTTTTACTTGAATGTTTGGATCTTTTGTTTGTGAAAAACATCTTCCAAATGTCAACTACTGATCCCTGACTCTGTCTAACCCCATAAATAGATTGACATATAACTCCACCTTCTAGTCTCTCCAAAAGATTATCACAGATCTACCTTATAGTAACAGGCACATTGGCAAACCTAGTTACAGAACTGCCAATTAGATTTAAAACATGAAGATTTCCACTCTGAACAGCATCAAACAATGTTTTTACTGTGTCCTTCAATAAGACCACATTGTCATTCCTACTGTAAATGTAGGCCTTGAGTGACTTTCTCAGTAGTTTCCAAAGTGATTTATCATATACATGATCTGATTCCACACATATGCTGGTTAAGAATTATCTCCTAACCACGCTGGTATTCTGTGTTCCAGCAGTGGTCATGTTGGAATGTGTCCATGTGCACAAGGGCATCTGTAAGTGTGTTGAGCTATATGAAAATCTGAAATCTTTGACCAGCAGCAGCTGAGGCAGTAGAAAATGGCTGTGCAAGTGTTCCAGGACATACTGATGCAAATGTGGCTATGCAGCAGGATAAAAGTGGATGGGCCAGCATGTCTGATAAAACTGTGTTTGGAAAAACGTATGTGCTGGATCCAGTCGATCATATTAAAGAATAGGTTACAGTGTCAGAAAAGCACATCAGCTCCTGCCTACCTTTAATATGGCTCCACATAGAAACTGCTTCTCAGACATTTCAGTGGGGTGTTAATTCTGAAAACTTTATGATAATGAAAACTTCTAGTTGATTAACTGCTGGCCAGATGCATTGGCCAATACTGTAGGGTCAGACAGTGATGTGTCTATTATTCCTTGATAAAAAGTGCCTCATTATTAATACTGTAGTCCTGTACTGCATTCTTTCTATTTCTAGGTCTCAGTGCCTAGAAGCACTGACAAGAGGATTTCTTCAACTCCTGCTTAGAAGAGGCCTAAGGGAGAAGGGGGAAAACAGACCTGCCCAAGAAAGAAGTGGGTATTTTTTTATGTTCCAAGTACTGTACATTAATGTATCCCCGGACTTTCCTTTTACCTTTAGTTCCACCACAGGGTCTCAGTTCTTTTAACGTTTCATTTCCCATTTAAAAACTTCTTTACTTGGTTCTCATAAAATACAGACACACTCCTGTAAAGTATGTGGACTTTCCCCTTCACACTGTGACCAGGCAGAAGCATGGGAGAATAAAGACTGACCCTGAACATCTCCTATCACTTCCCTAATTTCAATTATAAATAAAGGGTATCCAGAATTTCTAAGAAGTCAGAGTTTGGTCACTTCTTAGAACTCATAGTTTGGAAGCAGAATGGAGCAGAGAATAAGTAGATTTCTCTGAACTTTGCCAAAAGAAGGATAATTCCTTCAAGGATAGGGACAGAAATTACAAATAAACTGGTTTGACAAAGTACAGGTCGTCAAAAAAGCCTGAGGCTTGAATTGATTTAATTTTTGCAGGTTAGTCTAAGCTGTATAAAGTGAACCAATAAGCAAGTGAACAGAGTTTTGATTCTGGAAATATAGCCACATGCCTGTAATGGACCAGGGCACGAGCTGGGGGTGCTACAGCATGCCTCCCTGCTTGGCTGAAGCAGACAGCTTGAGCCATGGCAACTGGAAACTGGTTTAAACCTGTAACAGAACAGAAGTTCAGTGCACATAAACCACTTTCAAAATGGCCAAAACCAATATAAGATAAACCTGGTTGGATGTAGTATCAGACTTAAATTATTTAGGATAAACTGGTTTATGGAACTTCTGTCCCAGATCCCTTCCTGGTTCAAGTTAACTCAGTCCCCTACCATCCCAGGATGCTTTGCAGCCCTAAGCTATGCTATCTGCTCCAACAGAGCAAAGCTGCCCCCTCCCCCAGCTGTCGCAGAGCAGAGGCACTAAAGCCTCAGTTCCCCAGCCTGCTTCCTGCCTTGGCCTGTCAGCCCAGCAGGGTGGGGGGCAGGGGAATGGATGCTCAGTCCCCCTTAGCCTCAGGCTGTACGACACAGCAAGGAAAAGCCCCTGTGGTGAGGGCTTTTTGCTCCCGCACTTGTAGCTCAGCCAGCTGGGCAGGGACCAACTCAGCCCTGCCCTCTCCCCATCTTCCACCTTTTAGAGAGGATAATGCACCCCTCCCCACTCCCACCTTGCACTCCTCCCCACTTGCTCCCCCAGCTGGGTTTTTGGGGGGGAAACCCCCAACCAGGAGCTTTTTCCTGCCCCTCCTACCCCTGCAGCTTACCTGCCCCTTCCCCAACCCTCTGCCTCTGAGAGAAGGTGAGGAGCAGGTGGTGGGAACCCCCCCCCCCAGCAACCTCCCCCCCAGCTGACTTCGGACCAGTACAGAGGAGAAAGCACGCAACTGGTGGTGGGGGAGGGGGGCTTTTCACCTCCTCCACCTCAGCTGAAGCCCAGCTGGGATTTCCCAGCCCCGTCCCTTCACCAGCCATTGCCTCTGGGAGGGAGGCTAGGGCGGAGGAAATGAACTCCGTTGGCCTGGCACCAGCTCTCCCAGCCGAGTGTGGGTGGAAAGCACCCACATGGGAGCTTTTCATTTCCCCACAGTTCAGAGCTGGGTTGGGATGGTCTCAACCCAGCCCCCTTCTCAGCTGCCTGATGGCTGGGTAAGGAGCAAGGTTGAGATGATCCCAGAGCTCAGGCTTCCGCCTGTCTTAGCCACCCATATACTGAATGTTAGTTCAGTTTGTTACCAGTTCAAACTAGGCAGCTTAGAAAAACCTGTGAAGATTGAATTGATTTTGCTTCAGGGTTTTTCAACCTCTATACTTAGCTAGTAAGTCAACAGAGCTATATTGATTTAAACCAGATGAGATATTAACACTATGCCCTACACTTCATCAACCTATTTGTCCATCAGGAACTTAGACTCATCCACAAATTAGTTTATCATATCTTAGGAAACCCAGTGCAAACTTATCTCTATAATTATTATTATTAGTGTTAAAATAGTGCCTGAAGGCTCCTATAATGCCTAAGTTCACTTGTTTGGGGCTGTATAAGTACACATCAAAGCCTGTTCCTGGTTCAGTAAAAAATAAAGAATTTTGCATTAGATTCTGTACCTGTCTTTGCTGATAGTCTGCTGAGTAACCTTGGGAAAGTCATTTCACCTCCATGTGTCTCAGTTTCCCCATTTATAAAATAGGCATTATGGTAGTGAACTTCGTTGTAAAGTACTTTGAGATCCACTATGTTAACTCCTTTTAACACTGGCATAGACATAGTTTAGCACTTTTCAATCAAGCCTCCCACCTACCTTGAATATAATACAACCTGCTCAAATGATTTAAAAGGTGATGGTGTCTGTATGGGGACCTTGCAGGTGAAATTAGGCACCACTTGCTAAACAAGTCTGACACCATTATAAAAATTCCTTTCTGAATCTAGCTGTTACCAAACAAATATTGTGTGCTCATTAAGCTTCCATTACAAAAAGCATCTCTACGAATGTCCCTGAGACTTTCCTACAGTCTAGGGTTTTTTGTATGCTGCATTTTATCCCACATTTGTCATGTATGGCTTATAACAACATTAGTCAAATGTAAATACCTATGCAATTTAAATAAAGAGTCTCCTGAATGCCTGGCATTAGAAATACATTGTTTCATAATTCCCTAGGGGCACCGATGTTGTACCCAGTAATTGTAAAGAATTTATCCATGTCACATTACAAGGCAGTTGATTTAATTTTAAATTGAACAGTTTTATCTCCTCTTTGTTTTTACCATCATATGATTTGGTTAATTTCAATCTGCTAAGAATTTTTCTTACTTAATACAAGAAAGGGAAAGTGTTTCTTTTGATATTTATAAAATTATCTGGAGCGTCCATACAACAGTGTTGGAGATAGTTATCAATTGAGGCATTGCTATAAGTTTTAAAACAGTAATATCACCCCTATCGTGCATACATATGATCTATCGTGCATACATAGAGACACACAGCAACTCCTAGTTACAAAACCATTTGTGCATTCTGATTTCTTGATATTTCATAATTTTACCAACTCCTACAAAGCTGTCCATTCTTAAACAAGGGGTTAGGTACAATTTAGACCAAGAAAAAGCCAATGGTGTGTACTGAAGCTGGTGGGCTAAGTCTGGAAGAACCAAGAACACTTCCAGTGGCATGTCTACATAAGATGCTAATGGTGCAGTAGAGTAATTCTACTGGGCATTAGTATGGAACAAAAAAAAAGTGCTAATGAGCAGTAAAATTAGTCTACTGAACATTAGCATCACTTAAAAAGTGTGCACTGGTACTAATGCACAGTAACACTGATTACAGCACATTAAGCTAGTACCTGTGATTACAGGTACTAAACTCAATGTACCGTAATTATGGTACATTAATAAAAATTTATATGTGCCCAGTTATAACAGCACAAATCTGGAGCAATTCCACTGACTTCATTAATTCATACATTTTAGGGCCAGAAGGGACCATTCTGATCACTTAGCTTGCCCTCCTGTATAACATAGGCCAGGCCACCCAGCAACCCCTGCATCTAGCCCTACCAGTCTATGATGGATTGACACTCCAGGCTCTATAATAAATAAGCCCATTCTCAATTTAAAATATTGAGATGATGATGAATTTTTCATTTGCTAAGCTGTTTCAGTAGTTAGTTACCCTCACTGGGGGTTTATACACATGCTCCAGGAGTTGTGGAGAGCGCTTTAATTAGAGTTGCTGAACATTAGTGTCACTTAAAAAGCATGCACCTAAAGCTCTAACTGAAGCACCTGCAGCATCTCATGTATCAGTCTCCCCGTTCTTAAAAAAGGTCAGTGGGAGCACTTCAACTAAAGCTTATTGAACAAATTCTAAAGTGTCCCCACCACCTTTTTTAAGCATGGCGATGTTGATACATGAGATTCTGGAGTCTGCTGGAGTGCAGTAATTACTATGCTCCAGCAGACTCAATTAATCAAGACTGCTCCAATGCTCTGTAATTATAGCACGTCAGAGCAGCCTTGCTGCTTATGTATAGATGCTCACTGTGAACAAACTGGCATCTGAGCTCCAGTTCAAATTCTAGATTGATTCTGATGGAAGAAAGAGACACAATGTATTTATAGGTTTTTTAAAATCTCTCAGCAAAACCAAATTTTATTTGTGTGTGTGTCTGCAAATATACTACAAATTAGCTCTTTCACCCTTTGGAATAGTATTTTTAAGTAACAACAATGTCATTATTGGGTCCATAGTACTGCTAACCACAAAACCAAGAATTTAGCTCTCCTTCAAAAAATTAGGAGGTCTTGCTATAAGTTGTAAGGTATAAAGGGTAATATATTCATGACTTTCTTTTCTTTCTAGTTTCTGAGCCTTTAAGATTCACATTTCAAGCTTTACTCCACTGCCATTAGAATCTCTTGGCAATCGTTGATCCTCTGAATTATGGTGTACTCGCAGGAGGTCTGTGCAACCACCACAGCAAGACCTTCAGTGTTTATACCTAGGCAAAAGTATGGAGGAGTGGAGGCTGCCCTAGACCAGTGGTTTTCAACCTTTTTGTGGACTCCTAAAATTTTTTAATGGAGATGTGGACCCTTTTGAATTGAAAGTGTGGGTATTCACATACTTTTTAATGATTGCCATCTTTCAAGGACTCCTTAGGTTGAAAACCACTGCCCTATGTCTCGGACGGCTGGAGCCGACTCGAGATGATTTAGAAATTGCTTGTTCATCAGGGCGGGCTGGTGAATGGAGAGGCAGACAAGGTTTAATGGTTGTAAAAACTTTACTTACGTCGCTGGTGGCTGCGATGGAAACGGTCCGGTCGTCTAAACAACAATGTAAGTTGCTCCAGCTGGCGAGGCCAAAGCCAGCAAATCCGTCCGTAAGTTAGGCCGGCGGGAAAAGGGTACGTCTGGGATTGCACTCGGTGACGGGAAGAAGGATCGATAGGTGATCAGTCTATCGATCAGCTAGCCGCAAGTCGGATCTCTTTAGAGGCACTCTGCAGCGTGCTCAAAGTTCTTCGACTTGGGCGGAAGTCGCGCAAATTTTTAAACGGCCAGCAAGCCAATTACCAGCTGCCACGTGTGAATAATTTAGCACTAGCCAATAGCGGGACACAAATTTGCATTCGAATAGCGGGACCTCTTTGCACTGTGCATTCCTGTGCTGCAAAGGGAAAATGCACCCTGCAAAGACAGCTGCAAATTGGCGGGAACTCTCTCCTGCATGCGGGTTCTTTATGCAGCAAAAACCCTTGCTGTGCAAGAGGCTCTCATGTGACAAGAAAATTCCATAGTGCCGAGGCACCAAAATCACTGGGTTGTGACACCCTACATCTACCATCTCCTCTTTAGACTGAGTCCAGATGTTCATTGCTTTGATGGTCGTAGCTTCTGCCAAAGAACAACAGATTAAGGCTACTGCTGACTGCTTAAGATCTTAGCGAAGGCAGTTTTTGTCAGGGTGGTGTCCTTTAGCCTTACTCCAACAAAGGAGTACCCACAAAGCAGTGGGGGGTAGGGTTTTGGGGCACCCTATGCTCGCCTTACTCCGGAGGTTGCAACATGATGGTATTTTACAGACACTATCCTGCCATGAATAGCCCCACCACATTGTTGTCAAGCCCTCCAGTTGGATGCAGTTTATGGTTATACCCAGGACCTATTTAGACCTTGAGAAAAGAAAAATCTTGAGTCTCCAGGGGCTGAGGCTTTAACAAAAACAAGCATCACAAGCAGAAGAATCAGCAAGTCTTTCATACCAGTCTTTTTTCCCCTTAATGGTACTAAAAGGAGCATTGTTTGTCAGACTCATCTGTCTCCTTGTTTAAATAGATTTTAAACTTCTCAGGACTATCTCAGAGGCTTGCTGGGTCCTTTAAAAATGAGTTCAGTTCCTTCAGACATGGCAGGTGTAGCCCAGCTGACTCTAATTCAGAGGGTGAGGTGGCCCCTGAGACTAATAAGTGATGAAAGAGGGAACAATAAAGGAGTCCAGCTAGGTATGTACAGGTGGTTTTTGAAGGGGACATTTTTCTAGTTGGAGCTTAAACAAAGTGTGGGGCAGAAGGACTTACCTGTGGGCTTTTTTAATGAAATGGCTAAGCGAAAAAAAAGAGCTCTTCTGCCTAAAGAGGTCAAGGGGAAAAAAAAAGGGTTTGCCCTGAGAGATAGCTGACTAGTAAAAGGGCTTCCTTACTGTCTGGAGTAAAGGAGGGAGTGTTAAAAATTGGACCTGCCTGCTATCTGTACCACGGTACAGAAAAGCCCTCTCCCTGGTAGAAAGCCTGACAACTTTTCCTGGATTCGAGACTAAGTGAGGGTAGAGGTGATAATTAACAGATTTTTAAGGACCATGCATGGTTGAACAGATGATCTTTGTATTGTGGGTTTAAGAGCATTTCTGCCCTGTTGGAAAAAACAAACTGTCCTGGTTAGGGTAGGGGTGAAAGGCCATGTTGTGTCCTTGAGGGTATGAGTAGGGAGATGCTACCCTGCTGAGATGGGAAATGGGTGGGGGGAAGGTGTTGGGCAGGGGTGCTATGTCCATCAACAGGCAAGGACAATCCTTTTGTGTCTGTACAGTTTTTGTGACTGAGCACATCCTTCTGAACAGACCTTCTAGGTGCTGTCAGTATACAAGCAATGACAATATGCTTACAAATAGGTCCCTTAACTGTTGGAGTTAAATGCATAGGCATCTTTTGGCATCTAAATCCCTTGCATGACTGATGAAATGAGCTAGGGAACTTGTGACAGCTGGAAGTTAAAGGTAGTGGCAAGGGGGATAGAAGTGTTTTTTGATAAAATTGCTATCTCAATATCTGCTACTATCTGGCTTCCCTAACCACAGAATTTTGATAAATATTTTGATAAAGACATCTTTGCTTTTCACTAGATCTTTCTCCAGATGTGGTTTTGATGCCTCAGATGACACCAGAAGTTTCTATCATACACAAACAAATTTCTTGCCCTGATACCTGAATTGTGCTTTTGTTATTAATTGTCTGGTAACAGGCAATGCTTGGACCCTGGATCACCATTTCCAGATAACTTTTCTTTGACACCTTTGCTCTCCTTTTGAGTATGTCTCCTGTGAATGTGTTTAATTGGTCCCTGTGCTGTCAGTGAAATAAATAAACTTATTTCTAATACTTTGGTATTCTACTGTAGTAATTCCCAGCCAGGGTACTGGGGCACCTTGGGGTGCCACAAGCTCCTTTGAAAGGTGTCACAGGAAGTGTAAGGAGATAAGTGAGGTGTGAAGAAATAATCAAATAAGGGCAGGCTCAGGTTCTCCCTGCCTAGCTGCTGCCCTGTCCTCACTGCCTGCCTTCTCTGTAAGCCCTGTAACAAATATATTAGGTTTTGAAATGGGGTGCCGCTCAATTCACAAAACTTACAGAGGGGTGCTTCAAGTCTGGTGAGGGGTGCCATGTCTTTAAAAAAGTTGAGAACAACTGCTCTATTGTCTTATTTAATTACCATTTAGATTATTTTTGTTTTGACTGAAACACCTGGTAATATAAGGGAGGGATTTTTTAAGTGTTTAATATTTGCCTAATGGCTTCCGAATCATTTATTTTTTATAATTTCCAATCATTTCTTTATTTTTAGATTTATATCCTACCCTATTCAAAAGGCTCATAGTGACTTACAATAAACAAGAGTTGCACAGACAGGATTTCCCAAACACCACCCTACAACTTGAGAGCTCCAATTTTCCCCCAAACGCTGACCTAAACCCCCACAAGAACAATGTTCCTGCCAATCCCAACCACACCTCCCACCCACTGCAGGCATCCAGTTACAAGACAACTTTTGCTACTTCTCATCCACATAGGGGCTCTTCTGGCTCTGTAAGGCTGCCTGTTGGCCAGGTCCTTCTCCCTCCTTTGGGGAGCTGAGCTGGTACCTGGGCTAGAAAGCCAGTTGGAGTCTCTTCACAGAAGCCACTGAAATCACATAAAGCCACATAGACAGTAAAGGCTGCTCTAATCATGGAATTATTCTACAATACTTAAAAAGTGGATTAAGCTAAAAAAGATATGTTTACCCTAAAATAAGAGGGTCAACATGTGGAATTCATACTCTGATTTATTCCAGATTAGCTTTCAAGTGTAGATGTACTCTCAAATCAGTGCTGCATTTTACCCAATACAATATAGATTTGCTTCTCAGAATAAACTGAGCCATTCACGCCTGCCTATCTCAAACAAGAATCCAGACCCTAGTCAGGAGACCAGCTCCAGCAGAAACCACAGGGATTTGATAATTAAACATCAGTCATGGTTGCGTGTGAGATTCAAACTGAGAGCTGGGTTGAGGAAGAACATAATGAAAGACAGCCAGCGTAATGCATATGAAGAGAGGGCTGAAGGGGTCAGGAGTTCCCTCAGTGCCATAGCAAGGTGGAGCGAGCAGGGTGACTGCCCTGGGTGCCAAAGCGAAGGGGCACCAACAAGCGCTGCCCAGCCAGGGCAGGGCATGGGATGAAGCTGGGAGCCGCTAGTGGCTCATTTGTACGGGGGCACAGGAATAGGGGAAGGGTGGCTCCTGCTGCTGCATGCACTCCCGGGGAAGCATGGGGGGCATGTACCTCCCAGATCTGTGCACAGGGCAAGGATCTGTGCTGCAGGCTTTGCCCAGGTGCCGAACTTCATTGCTACAGTGCTGAGTTCCCTCTGCTAACTACTTAGTAGTATTGGTAATGGTGTGACAGGGCCTCCTTGTTAGTTGTACTTGTGTAATGTGCTGCGTAAACTAAATGTAATGCCATTGCAATATAAATGAGTTACAGCAGGGGGAGCAGCCCTGCTGGCTGGATCTGGACTACAGCTGCCAGAGATGCTGGGGGCAGTGAGACAAAGAAAGAGGAAGCAGAGAAGACCAGGTTTGCACGGGTAGACAGAGGAGAGATGTGTGGCATGAGTGCAGAATGGCAGCAGTGGCCTCCGGTGGAGCCCATACGGACAGAAACTAAGCATTTTTGCGACCAGAGACTGGTTTGGAGCCCTTCCAGAGGGGGGTTAAGGTTTCTCAACTTTTTGTACAACAACATTAGTGTTTCTTACCTGTTGCTGCTATCTGCACTTGGGGGATTTCACAGCAGTGTCACTGTTATTACCTGTTATCTGGATCCTAAGTGTACATACCTTAATGTTTCATGTTTATCTACCCATATTTATTTCACCCTAGCCCATTGGCTTGTGACCCTAATCCCCAGCATTTTCTGTATAAAATTTGGAACCCTTTCTTTTGACTTCCTGTCAGTTACTGGGGTTGTGGGGTCTATTACAGCTTGCTTTTAAGATTTTCCCATCGTATCAAATCATTTTGACTTTCTGACCTCACCCATGTGCTAGTTATTCCTAAGCGAATTCAAGATAGACTCTCTTAAGAGAAACTCCTCCTTTTAGAGCCTGAAGAAAGGAGTTATAATGGCAGCATGGAAAAATAAAAGAACACAATACAGGTTGGAGCAAAAAATATCTTGAAATCATTTTCTGGGGAAGCTTCTTATATACATACCCTTCCATGCATGGCAAGCCATATGGAAGCACCTGACTAATGTAGGCCTGGCTCCAAATAGAACAAAGTAGAGTTCCCTGTTCAGCTCTGAAGGTGTCCTCCTTTGCTATCCTGGTTATTAACCTTTGACCTGCACTCCTGTTCATAATTTATCATCCTTTCACTGGTGGAAGTAGCTGTGACCTCCTTCCAGCCATTGAGGTGGGGAGGGGGTTGTGGTCCATTGGCAATATAAAATAAATAGGCCTGTTTAGTTCTGAGAACTTGAACAACAGGAGAAAAAGTCAATGTGGGCTGTGGACTGGGTAGAAGGAGATCTGGCTATGTGGCACTAAGTCCCTGTCCATGCATTCTCCTATTTGTAAAATAGAAGTAATAACAACTCTCCTTTGAAAGTATTTTTCATCTATGGATAATACTCATCTGTCTGATCCAAAATGTACCGAAGGGGATTGAAAGTCTTCTATTAACCCAATACAGTTAGCAATAAGAATCTCCATTATTCTTATTAAAACACAACTTATTCTGTCGGAGGAACAGACACCAAATTCTATTAACTTTAAGTCACTGCCTTATGTCATTCTATTAACCCACAGGATTCAGCTATACGTTTATTAGCAATGAGGTCTGGAAGCAATTCCTTTGTCTCCTTAAGGTTGCATGACTGGTTAGACACATTTTGGAGGGGCTGTTTTTCTTCTTCTGAAATACCAGATGATAGTTACCACTGAGGGAAGGATAATGTAATAGGAACATAGTTCTCAAAGGAGGCCTCCTGGCCCATTGAGTCCAGTCACTTGCATTCAGGCAATTGTTAACCCAAAAAATTGCCAAAATCGCAACTTTGAACCTTAGTGCATGACTTTGAGGCACAGTACCCAACACACCAAGCACCCCTAATGCCATGCCATAGGAGAGATAAGGTCACTAGTCATGTCCTGCCACTGCAACAAGGAAGTAGTTCGTTAATACATGCTCAGATGATCCTAGGAAGAGGAACATGCACCTTGCTACAGATGAGAGTCAGAAACCCACGGTCATTGCCAAGCTGACCTAGGGGAAGGGAGGAGAGAATCCTTCCTGACTCCAAATCTGGAAAGTGGTTTAGCCCCAAATAGAAGAGGAAGAACTTTTGTCAGGAACCTCTAATTTTTCTAAGGACCAGCAGGAGCATCAGTGCACCCTTGTCAAAGCCTCCCAGTCTTTGCTGTGGTCAGCTTCACAATACCTGAGAGGCAAATGAAAAAACCTCCTAGAAGCCAACAGCATTCTTGAAAGGTAAAAATGTTTTGAATTTTTAAATTTCTTTAAAACCAACAGGCAACCAGAAAAGGCCATGAGGAATAGGATTACTTGGCACCTTCCACACCATACTATTACATTTGTCCAGGACATTCATAAGTAAATTACTCCAGCCACAAGTGTGGAATAAAGTGTTGCCAGACTGGCAAGCATGGACTACATTGTAAACATAAAGTAAAACTATATATTCATCGCCATTAGCAGATTCAACAGAAAGTAACTTTAGATTTGCGTGTGCAGATTCAACACATTCACATATCCCACACATGTGAGTTACCTTTATACTCCAATCTGGGGACAGGAAACATGTGACTTCACATAATGCACACAGTTGTTGAGCCACAGCTCCCTGTCCTAGTCTTCTATTCCTTGTATAAACTTATCCAGTTCATTCTTAAAGTGGTGCAGGTTCCTTGCCCTTACCACTTTCCTAGAAGATCATTCCAAAATGTCACTCCTCTGATAGTTAAAAATCTTCTAAGTTCCAAGCTAAATTTATCCATAGTTTCAAGCAATTTGACCTCATACCAGTGTTGGATCATTGCACTGCTATATTTCAGCAATGTAACTTTTTAAATATGACTGAGGACCCTTTTTGCTTCTAAATCAGGAACATCAGAGATCTGGTTTGCAGACTCCCATTATCTGGCCTCCAATATTGACCCACATGCTACATACAGCATGGGCCAAGCTATCCCCATGTGCAGGACTGGGATGTGTGCTGCACATGGGCCCCCACTCTGGCCCGGGACCCACGCTGCATCTGATGTGCAGGTCTAGGAGGTCTAGGATCTGGCCAGCAGGTCTAGGATCTGGCCACTCCAGAGTGACAGCTACATGCAGTGTAGGTCCCATACCAGCCAGAATAAGTGCCACATGCAAGGTGAATCCTGGACTGGCCCAGCGCAAGTTCTGTGTGTGACACAGTCCTAGATCAGCCAGAATGAGCACAGCATGCACTGGATCTGGTATGCAAGGGGGGCCCTCATACCAGATCCAAGGGGGGCCTGGGCCCCACCACTTATCTGGCCCATGGGCCAGCCCTGCACATCTCTGTGCAGGCCGGGTCAAGCCCCGGGCCCTTTTCATCGCTCTGCACGCGGGCTGTGGCCGGCAGCCCGGGCAGGCCGGGTCGGAGAGGGAGGTCGCCAAGCTAGAATTAGGCACAGACGCGTAACGGTTGATTTTAAGATTGTTTACTTACACCAAGATGGTCCGGTGCAGGCTGAAAAACTTGCTTGAGTTACAGTTGCAGATAGAAAAGAAGAGAGGCGGACTAGAGTTCCTCCGGGAACACTCTTCTAGCCCATCCGGTTGGAGGCTCTAAACCGCGAGCCTGTCGGACTAACCGGAGAAAGTCCGTCTGGTAAAGAGCTCTGAATAGACTCACTCACACAAAGTTTGCTAGGCTCCGTGGATCCGTCTCGTTGGCACGCAGGGAAGGATACGTCTAGGATCGTACGGCGACGGGGAGAGGCTAGAGGCTGATCAGACCTCTGTTGCCTGCTTAAAATGCGTTGGGTCCATGAGGATCCGCAGCGCTTAGAGATCTTCACACAGCGTGAAGTCTCCTTCTCCTGGTGTTCGTGGAGTCCTCCAACTAGGGCAGAAACCACACAAGCCTTTTATACAGCTAGCAGGCCAATCGCTAGCTGCCACGTGTGAATAATTTAACGTAAACCAATAATGGGGCTCGAATTAGAATACAAATGGCGGGAACTCTTTGCAATGTGCATCACTGTGCTGCAACTTAGAAATGCACACTGCAAAGAAAGCTACGAATTGGCGGGAACTTCTTTTGCACCCGGGGTTCTCTGTTGCAGCAGAAAACTCCACCGTGCAAAGAAGCTGCAATTTGATGGGAACAATTTAGCGGGGAGCAATTTAGCTGTGCCAAAGCACACAAAACAAAAACTCACAACTTGGGTTGTGACAATCTCATTTGGCCAACGGGACCAGACGAGTTTAACACCCCTATTATAAGTCATTGAAATACATATATGCAAGAGAAAAGCAATATACTTCAGAAGAGTTGTTCATATTAGTTACCACTTACAAGTATTTTTCGTTTGGAAGGAAAAGTGGATATCAATCAATATTTTGGCAGCTTCTGCCTCCCGTGGGTCTTAAGCAATCAAATATTTTCACATCCCTCCATACCATGTGATTGCTATTAATATAGTTACAATATTATATCTATCCAGGTGGAGGGGGGGAAATAATCTTTAATGACTTCTGCAGGCTTCTAATTCATCATGAGCAATTTCCTCAATTAATAACTAAATCAATTATCTGACAAAAGGCAGACAGTAATAATGTACATTGCACAGCGCACTATATTCAGCAAGTGAAGGCAAACAGCATTGGGTCATTAATTGTTGCATGGAATCAATCATTCTGAAATATAGACAGTTCTGCTTTAGATCCATAAAGCACCACTTTCAAATCATGACCTTCTAGCTTTTCTTCTTTGTCTGTTCTAAGCTGGTCTTTCCCCAGGTCATTATATGAAAAACTAGCTAAGTGAACACTAGTCACTAGTATGTAATCTTGTCTAGCTAAAAGGAGTTCTAGAGTACATTCTCAGAAGATATAAAAAAATGTTTTATGACTGTTACCTTTGACTACATAGAAGCAGGCCCATTAAAAAATAAAATGATTATGATGTTGGATTAATGCTCTAGAAATCTGGCTTTAGTGTCCCACTCTCCCACAGTCAGTGTGTGACCCTGAGTAAGTCACTACAGGACAAATCCATAATAGCTCCATGGTACTTAAATTACAATTTTTGTTGACTTTAGGTACCTGAACTCATGTGAGTGATCCACAGAAAAGCTGAATAATTGATTAGGTGTCTAGGAGACTAGCTATTGAAGTTTTTGCCATTAAAGTTATTTGAGAGCCTGAAGTTCTGCTACTGAGCATAGCCAGAGATGATAGTCATTTTGGCCAAATTCAGTGTGTCATCACCTGTCTAACCCAAGTTTGCGATTTGCAAATTAGGCATGCCTTCGCCTAAGGTTCAGTCTGGTGCACATGCCCACAAAGTCCTGCATCAAGCATAGTAGCCATGGCCACTTTCATTCAAAAACATGGATGGTGATGATGCCACCCAGTTTTTACAGAATAACCTACTAGTTTGAGTGTTTTCCCAGAAACAGTGCGTGAAGCTTGTGATATAGTTCAGTGCTTTCTTCCAGCCAGAAGGGGTTCAAACTTACATCCCTTACCTCCTAGGAGAGGTCTGGGGGGCAAGGTGCTCTCACTCTTTGTCTTTCCTATTGAAGATGACCTCTGTGTAGAAAAAAGCACAAGATTTCCTGGGCCCAAGGCAGAGAGACTGTGTAAGGAAGAGGGAGCATGACTCTAGCCAGTGATAAAGGTACTCACATGGGATAAGTGGGTTTCAGGTTCTGATCCCTGCCTTAGGGGCTGCATATGCAATTTGCACTAATGAGCTGTTGAATAAAGTCTGCAGACTGCAAACTTAATCAATAAAGCCATTGCCTAGAAGGCATGTGGTAGTAGCCACTAGGGCTGTGTGAAACAGCACCATTCTGTTTCGCCCTGAGTTTCAATGGTTCAATGGAAAAGCGTTTCGTATCGAATTTCATTTTGAGTCAAAACAGCTGTTTCGTTCCATTCCATCAAAAAAGAAAGGCTGTTTCAACACTGTTTCGATGTTTAGCTGGGGATGGGAAGTCAGCCCAGCTGGCCTCATCCCCAGCGCTAGATTGGGCCAGGGGCCGAAGGCAGCCCAGCTTGGCTGCTTTCCCATCCCCGCTAGATCACGCTGGGGGCGGGAGGCAGCCCAGCTGGCCTGTTTCCCCATCCAGCATTCTAGATTGTGCCTGGGGTGGTGAGGCAGCCCAGCTGTGCTGCTACCTGGTCCCCCATGCTAGAAACCCAATTTTATGAGAGCCCCGCTGCTACCTGGTCCCCATCCGAGCTGCCCCCCATTCCTGGTGTGATCTAGCACCACAGGGGACAGGAAAGCAGCCCAGCTGGACTGCCTTCTGCCCCCCAGTGTGATCTAGCATAGGGGACTGGAAAGCAGCCCAGCTGGGCTGCCTTCCACCCCTGGCATGATCTGGCACGGGGGATGAGAAAGCAGCCCAGCTAGGCTGCCTCGCCACCCCTTATCAGATCTTGCATTGGGGATGGAAAGTCAGCCGAGCTGGACTGACTTCCCATCCCCAGTCTATGGTCGAAACGTTTTGACTTTTGAAACATTTCAACCAGCCTCATTTTGTTTCAAGGCTATTTCGATGGCCTTTGTTTTGTTCCCATTTTAATGTTTTGACCTTGAAATTAGTCAAAACAGTGTTGAAATGAAACGGCCAGCAAAATTTCACACAGCCCTAGTAGCCACGTTCTAGAATCAAATAAAAGTAGGGCTAGAAGGGACTTTAGGGAGTCATATAGTTCAGCTCCTTGCTCAAGGCAGGATCATCCCTGATTAAACTATCCTAAACAAGTGTTTTTCTAACCTATTTTTAAAGCCTTAACAAACAACTCTTTTTCACAGATACCAGGCATGATGCCCAAAATGTCAGAAACACCCTGACTTGCCACAGGTAAAGCAGGAGGATGAGGGCAATGTCAGTGTCTTGTCATTGCAAGGATAGGAATATTTGTTAAAATATGCTCAAGACATCTAAGAAATAGGATCATGCCCCCCACTACGGGGAACAAGCAAAAAACCCAATCTAGGCCAGCATAACTGCAGGAATTCCTAAAATTCCTTCCTGATCTCAAATGTAGTGATTGGTCTGACCCTGAGCAGAGAAGCAAGACCCTCTAGCTAGAGACTGGGATTTTTAAGTCGCAGTAGGAATATCAAGAGGTCCCAGTCAAACTCCACAACCTTTGCTGCAGCCAACATTCAATGCTTCTGAGGAAGGGAGGGGGAAAAATAAACAAATCTTAACACCTTCTAATAACCAGAGGGGGAAAAAAAATCCTTCCTAGTCCCATGTGGCAATCAGCAAAGCCCAGAAGCAAGGAATAACCAAACACTCTCCAATCTGCACTGCAACAGAAATGAGTCATTTATCCATATTCAAAAACACCTGGGTTGCTAAGGCCATGAAGCAGCTCCTAGCTGTGAATCTGTGTCTCTTTTTGGTGCCTAATTCAGAGCTTGGAAACCAGGTATCTATATCCAAGAGAGAGGTAGGATTCAGGCACATCACTCTTTGTGATGTTTCCAAAGATTAGCTCAGAGGTGTCAAACCCATCCCATCTCCTGGGATAAATCCAGACCGTGGGGCTCCTTGCAGGATGGAAATGGATATGGCAGTGGTGACAAGTGAGGTGAGTGGTGGCTGCAGGGCTTAACATAGCCATTACTTGCCCCTGCCACCGGCGTCACCTGGGAAAATTTGGCAGCAGGCATCACCCCCAAATTCCCAGCCCTTCTACAAGCCTTGCAGGCAACACTACATGGCTCCACAGGCCAGATCCAGCCTGCAGGTTGTAATACCTAGATTAGCTTAAATGTGTTTTCCAAGTCAGTACACTGAGCATTGTGAATCCTATTTCCATCCCTGATTCTCCCCATTTACTGTATAAGGAACTCACACACCTAACTCATGGTTGTGAATTCTGCTCCCAACATCAGGCTCCTACAATTTAGGCACAACAATGCTCAGTGTCACAGTTAAGTCCTGCTGTGGATCTAGACCCATCTCAATGCTGAACAGATCATCAGCAGATAGAAATTATCAGACCTTCAGTAACATTAGTAGAGCCATAATAATATATGCTATCAAAAGATCTGTTCCTCTGTTGTCTCAGTTCCCCATGTGTACAGTGAAGGTTTGATTGTGTAATAATAGCAGGGCACTCCTAGGCTCTACGCCTATATAATATGGTTTCTCCTATGAAGAATGTAAGAAATTTGAGGGAGAAATGATCTCTTACAAACACAATGGAGCCCTGATCCCGATTGGGCCCTCCAGTTTCTGCTGCCATAGAAATAATCACTTGATAATAATTCAAATGTATTGGGGCTACAGTTAGTGGAAATTCTGTGCTGCTAGGTGTGCTTATGGAGGCCAAGGGTCTGAATGCAACTACTTCAGCTCCCATTAAATTCTGAGAGGTCAGGAAGCAAAGCAGAGCAACAGTCAGAATTTCCAGGCGATTGCTTGGTACAACATTATATATGTATCCTCCGGTGGAGTATATGGCTCATCAAATCATTTTAGTAGCATTTTAATAGTTGGGGCTTAAGGTTGTACCCCTTTGATAGAGGTGTTGCTAAGACACGTTTTGCTGATGGGGAAGTGGAAGTATGCAGAGGTTAAGTGGCCTGGACCAGGTCATACAGTGAATCTGAGGCAGAATATGTCCCAAGGTCTTTTCTTTAGATGTGATACTTTCTAGTCTTCACATACCCATGATTTATAAATACCCAATAGCTGGTCATCTGAGTCCAATAATACTGGACTACAGGATATCCTTAATCTCTTTGGCACACAATCATTTAGAAGATCCCCAAGTATATATAGCCTGCATAGAAGACTGGCTGATTAACACACATTTTTGAGTTATCCTATGCTTTTGTGCAGGCCATACTACTACTCTGTACTGAGAGCAGACATTGCATGAATCTGCTAAAGCCAACATTATACTTGGAATCAGTATTTTCTTTCCACTGCAGACTTAAGAGGCAATGGAAAGCCTTTTGCTTCCATCTAGTGGTCATAAATTAAACAGATTCATTCCTAAAACAAGCTAAAACAGAGGCCTGACCAAGAAGTAGTAGTGCACCTCTGACATTCAACTTTATTGGATGGATCACCATCAAAATATCAGATAGTGTTTTAGATTTCCAATAGTTGTAATTTTCTTGCCTTTCTCTTTTTGTGGTTATTTGCTTATATTTCAGGTCCATACTATAGATAACCAGCCACTTTTGGTCCTGCTAGAGTTCTCATGGGTTAAGATGACCATGCTTTTTAAGATGGAGAGGTGATGTGTCCAGTGGATCACACATTGACCTATTATTTAGGATTCCTGGCTTCTATCTCAAGTACACCACTGATTTCTGTGTTTCTATTAAGTTATCATTCTCTTTCTGTTTGTCTATCCTTTCCAGTTTAGACTGTGTAAAATGGAGTCCCATCTGGGTCACCAAATTGTTGTCTCCAAAGGACAGTGTGAGTTCGTGCCTGGTGCGCTTTTGCCAATAAACACACAGGGGTGGAGGATCCAACTTAATCTTTATTGTTTCAAGTCTGCGCAGAGAGGGGTGCTTGGCAATCGTTTGCAAAGCAAGCACCACCGGTTTCTACCTTTGGGTACCTTTTATACATATGTTTGCAAGTGTATCGCTCAGTGATTGGTTACAAGCCACTGACATAAGACATTCTCTACTGAGCATGTCTCTATAGCTATGTTTTAGCCATGTATTTCATTTACATACATATACGTTTCATTAACATACTTTTGCTCTGCCCAGGGGTGTGATTTTTAGCATTATAATGAGACCTTTTTCTGAACTTCTTGCTATCTTACAAGTGTCAGGGAGACATTATCCTGCTGGTGTTAGGGAGGCATTCCATGAATCCTCCGCATCCCACACGCTGTGCTCTGCAAGCATCTCTTAACACACACATGCCACACCCCTCCCAGCACCAGTAAGTTGCCTTAAGTATTCAGTTAGATATAGTTTGCAAAAGCTAGATATACCATAAAAAAGATTACATAAAAAGATTACATCAGGACCAGGCCAAACCCTGTCCCCCCTCCCCTCCCTGTGGGGCCAGGTCAAGTTCCCGTCCTCTGTGGAGCTGCAGTTGGAGCTGGTCTGCCCCCTGCCACATGGTTGGATGGTGCCTGCCATGCCTGCTCCAGGTACCAGAGTGGATTTGTTTGACTCAAATTTTGCATGCAGTGACCTAGCAAAGTTTACTCTCCAGATTGAATACTTCAAAGATTGTCATTGGATGGAGCTCTCTGAGACACCCAAGTGAGACTGCACACCTTTATTAATGAAAGCACAGAGAGGCTGAACAGAGCCAGAATCAGCATTCGTATCATTTGTATAATCCATCTACTGGTTAGAGAGACCTGGAGTATGAGACACAGGTTGATGCTTTATGGATTAATAAATGATCACCAACTTGGTTCAGAGATTCTCTCCCCCTTCCCCCTGGCACTATTCTAGGGAGCTTTATTTATATTCTTGAGTAATACCCCTTTGGTCACTGGTCACTGGCTAGTTTAAGTAAAGTCATTTACTTAAACTAGCCTTAGCCTTCTGGCATACTCATACAAGCCTCCTTTTTTATTATAAGTCCTTAGGCATTACAGTACAAGATACAACTTCAACCATGAACTCCCCTTCATCAGCTACAAGTACAGACTGCAGCTGTAAGCTGCTTGGGTCAGAGAAAGTCCCTCACTATGTGCTTACAAAGGGCTGGATCCTAACCTTAGTTGCAATGTAGGCAGAGTTGGTGAATTTTACGATGAGAATAATTCTATTCTCTGTTGTCATTTTTGCATTTTCCCCCAGTCAGCTCCCATCACTTATTAGAACCTTGCCCATAAGAAATGACATTATGTACACATTTTATGCATTGAAAGTAGTCTCCTTTTCTCTTTTCTTTCAAATTCTTATCTCTTTCACTATTGTTAGTATTTTTCTTAGGCCCTAAATCATGGCACTGTTCCTTCTAGGTCAAAAAAGGCTTCAGTATCCCACTATCTTTCAGCAGGGTAGGATTGTTGAAGAGAGATTAAGGTGCTTCTTGCCATAGGGGCTAAGCATGTTTCACTGTACTTTTAACTCCGGTCTATTGTGAGCATACATCAACAGCTGGTCAGTATTTGGAAAAGTTGATAAGGGCTGCTAATGCAGAGATGTTTGGTCAGTAACTATGGCAGGGCATACCATGTGCTTTAATAGCATGTTGCAGTAGACTGTGGCACGGCCCTTGTCACCCAATGGAATTCTACAAGATGTAGTCCCCTGGACAGGATTTGTTGTCCTTCATCACATGACCAAGAGGGAATTGAGATGCAACTGTTAGATTATGTATACAGCAGATTGTCCTTCTGAGTCTGAGAAGCAGAGAGCACATCACGGTACCATGTGGTCTGGGGTAGATGTGGAAGAGCCCCTGTCAAGAGAGTTAGAGTGTCAGGAAGCCAAGAGAGGAGCTGTAAAAAGCCTATGAAAAGGCAAGTCACAGAAGGACTTTGTGAAAGTTAGGGCAATACAGCACTAGTAGGGACTGAAAGCAATGGAAGTTTAACATCTTCCAACAGGTGGACTTTGTCTTCCTTGCCCTACCTCACCTCTCTCTGCCTCTGCAATGAATAGGGGTTCGAGAGTACATCAGCAAATCACCTGGAGCCAGGTCTACAGCCCAATGTGCTGCTGACATACAGCATGGCTAGAAGTTATTTTTTGGGAGGAGGTGTTAAGAACCTACTCCTATTAACTGTAGCAGCAAACCTCCTTCCTCATGTAGATATAACTAATGCCACCAGAAGAAACCTTGGAGGTAGGCAGTGTCGGAATGATGTTATAGCCATGATGATCCAGGAATTATGAAAGTCGTAAGGAATAAGATCACCTGATGAGGAATGCTTCAAAAGCTTGCCTAAGTCTATCCCAACCATGCAGTTGGTCCAATAACAGATATACCACCCATAAAAATCCTTTGCTTCTTGGAACTAGTAATGTTTGTGGTATTCAGATGTTGTTTGACTGAACTGGCAGAAGAACTTCTGCTGATAAAAGCTGACTTCACTTTGGAGTGCTCTTGGCACATCTATAATAGCAGTACCTCTGTAGTGCTGACCAGTCCAGAACCTTCCAGTGGTATCTTCAGTGCAATGCTAGTAGTTGGCCAAACCAGCAGCATGCACTTAGTCAGGCTATGAATATTTGTATATGGTTAGTAACCATGGTTGTTTAAAACAGGCCTGGGCCTGTGGCGTTTCTATGCATCTTGTCTGAAGAAGAAAAGAAAACTGGTAACAAAGCTGGGGTCCTAATGCAGTGAAATACAGACAAAGCTGGAGACTTCAGTCACTGTATCTGAGTAAATAAATTTTAAGGGTGGGTGAGGACTAGAGACAGACATTTGTGGACAAACAGACTTGTTTGCTAGGTTTGATTATTGGCTCACCTGTATTAAGAGAGCAACAGCAGTACATGATTGATAAGGCAAAAGCAGTTGTATTGGATGTCAAAATCTACAAGATGCTTAGATTGATATCTCCTATTAAGAGACACACCTGATGCATTCAGAGGAAAGAAGTCCTAACTTTAAATTTTTTTTTTATAAAGTGACAAGATGAAGAGTCACTTTTGGTTTGGGGGCTTCATACAGAGTATTGCTCTTCTAATTGTGATTTAACCTCTGTAATGGAAAAGCAGCAGCACCATGGGACCAACCCATCTTGCACAGGACCAGCAAGCTATCTACAGCTGTGATTCTCAGCCAGAGTGCCATACCACCCTGGGGTGCCTTGAGACCCTGTCAAGTGTGCCACAGAGTGGCACGCACTGTTAGCACTCTTAGGTGCTACCAAAATGATTCACAAAATGAACCTGGAGATTTCAAATGGGAATCCATAGGTTTAAAAACATTTCTGACCTGCTGCGGTCTTTCTAAGTTCTTTACAACAGAAGAATTACTCTATTATCTTTCTGTGGTCAAATACATGAGTGAAAACTAAGAGCGGCATTTTCTGAGGGGTGCCTTGAGTCTACTGAGGGGTGCATCAAGTCTAAAAATGTTGAGAAGCACCCATCTACAGTTTATGAATTGCTGCTTCAGAAGGATGGCTTTATAATTGCTAGGAGTCTTATAAGGGCAAGCAATGTGCGTAAGAACAAAAGGATTGCCATTTACTGGGTCAGACCATAGATCCGTCTTGCCCAATAACCTGTGTCACACAATGGCAGAGAGTGGATGTTGAAAAAGAGAGTGAAGTGGGTATGACCAGGGTTTTTTCCACTGTTCCTCTCTCACTTGCAGCCTCCAGCATTTCAGGTCTAGGAAGTGCTATTCAGAGACTGTATCCCTACCTCTTGTGCTCAATAACTACTGATGCCCCTTTCCTCCAAGAACTTGTCCAATCCCTTTTTGAATCTGGCTAAACTCAGTTTCCACAACATCCGGTAGGAGTGAGTGCCACACTTTAATTACACACTGTGTTTAAAATAACTTCCATTTGTTAGTTTTAAAGTTACTACCTACTAGTTTCATTTTGTGACCCCAAGTTTTTGTATTGTGAAAGAGTAAATAATAAAATCTCTATTTACTTTCTGTCTACCATTTAGTACTTTGTAAACCCTTATCATGTTCCCTTTCAAGTGTCTCTTTTCAAAACTGAATAGGCTTAGTCTCTTTAATCTCTCTCATATGAAAGTACCTCCATACCAGTAATCAGCTTTGTTGCCCATCTCTGTATCTTCTCTAGTACTTCTATATCCGTTTTGAGGAGTGGGAACTAGAACTGGGCACAGTATTCAAGGTGTGGATGCACCATGGATCTATAAAAGGGTATAATGTTTCTTTCAGTTATTTACAAGTCCCTTCCTAATAATCCTTAACATTTTGTTTGATTTTTTAATGGCTACCAAGCACCATCCAAAAGTTGATGTTTTTAGAGAACTGTCTACAATGACTCCCAGCTCTCTTTCTTGTGTGGTAACAGCTAATGTAGAGCCCATTATACTGTAGGTACAGTTTGGGCTATTTTGCCCATATGCATCTCTTTACACTTATCTACACTGAATTTCATAGATTCATAGATTGTTAGGGGCTAGAAGGGACCTTGCAGATCATCAGGTCCAGTCCCCCCTGCTTTAGGCAGGAAGACAACTAGGGATAAGTGACCCCAGTGAAGTGACTGTCCAGTCTCCTCTTGAAAAACTCCAGGGTAGGTGACTGCACCACCTCTGGAAGGAGTTTATTCCACAGTCTGGAAACCCTTACTGTGAAGGAGTTTTTCCTGGTAATAAGCCTGAAACAGCCTTCCAGGAGTTTGTATCCATTGGTCTTGGTCTTCCCCAGGGGTGCCCTAGTGAACAGTTGCTCACTGAGCTCCTGATGCACTCCTCTGATATAGCAGTAAACTGCTATCAAGTCCCCTCTCAACCTTCTTCTCTTTAGGCCTTTCCTCATATGGCTTGTCTTGCAAGTCCCTGATCATATGGGTGGCTCTTTTCTAGACCCTCTCAAGTTTTTCCATGTCCTTATTGAAGTACGGTGCCCAGAACTGGACGCAGTACTCCAACTGGGGTTTCACTAGTACTGAGTACAACAGGAGTATCACTTCCTTAGTTTTTACATTTGATGCATTGGTGGATGTATTGGTGGTGTATGCCAGCATGTTATGTGCCCTGCTGACCACCGCTTTACACTGACAGCTCATATTCATGCGATGGTCAATCATTACCCCTAGGTCCCTTTCAGCTGTGATGCAAGTCAAGCTGTCACCACCGAGCCTGTATGTATGTTGAGGGTTGTTTGCCCCCAGATAGAGCACCTTACACTTGGAAGTGTTAAATTTCATCTGGTTCTAGTCTGCCCAATTCTTGAGCCTGTCCAGGTCTGCCTGTATCTGCAACTTATCTTCTGGTGTGGCCACACTGCCCCATAACTTGGTGTTGTCCATGAACTTGGCCAGTGAGCTTTTCACTCCCCCATCCAAATCATTGATAAAGATGTTGAAAATCACCAGTCCAAGCACGGACCCCTGAGGAACAGCACTGGTCATTTCGCTCCAGGATGACACAGATCCATTCATGAGAACTCTCTGAGTCCTACCCTGTAGCCAGTTTCCCACCCACTGAACTGTTGAGCAGCTGAGCCCACAAGCTTCCAGTTTTCCCACAAGGATAGTGTGGGACACTAGATCAAAAGCCTTTGGGAAGTCTAGGTATATAACATCTACCTTGTCTCCCATGTCCAGGTGGTGAGAGACCTGGTCATAGAAGGAGATGAGATTGGTAAGACAAGACCTACCCGTGACAAAGCCATGCTGGCTGTCATTCAGAATCTTACCTTCTGCAAGCATATCATGCATAGATTCCTTTATGAGCTTTTCCAGAATATTCCCTGGGATGGAAGTTAGGCTGATTGGCCTATAGTTGCCCAGGTCCTCCCTCTTCCCCTTCTTGAAGATGGGCACAATACTGCCCTTGTCCAATGCTCAGGGATCTCCCCTTGTGTGCCATGGATTCTGAAAGAGCTTTGCCAGGGATCCTGTGATGACCTCGACTAGCTCCTTCAGCACTCTTGGATGAAATCCATCCGGTCCTGCTGACTTATAAATGTCTAGCTTTTGTAGTTGGTATTGCAGCCACTCAGCATCCACAGTGGGGAGGCTGCCATTCCTGGCATACCCCTTATGAGCCTTATCTCGCTTGTCTTTCCCTTTGGTCCAGTGAAATACTGAAGCAAAGCGGGAATTCAAGAGTTCAGGTTTTTTCCTGAATGTTGTTACCAGCGGTCCCATGGTGTTAAGCAGGGGTCCCACACTTCTGTTTGTTTTCCTTCTACTACCTACATACCTAAAGGAGGACTTCTTATTGTCCTTGACTCCGGTGGCTAACCTAAACTCAGTCACGGCTTTGGCTTTCCTGATCATTTTCCTGCAAGTGCTGGCCACTATTACATAGTCCTCCTTGAGGACCATCCCTAGCTTCCACTGTGTGTAGACCTCTTTTTTTCTTTTTTAAGAGGACTGCAATGTCCCTATTAAGCCAGGAGGGCTTGCCAGCCCTTCTGGTACTTTTCCTTTTTGCAGGAACGGTTTTCTTTTGTGCTTCGGTTTCCTTTTGAATTTCATCTGCCGTTTACTGTAGTTGCCCATTTGCTCAATTGTACCAGATCCTTCTACAGTTCCTCACAGTCTTTACCACTTTGCCTAATTTTGTGTCACTGGCAAATTTGGCCACCTCCCTACTCACCCCTTCCCCCCCACCCTACCAGATTATTTATGAATGTGTTAATTAGCACCAGTACCAAGAGATCCCCAGGGGACCATCCTGAAAACTGACCATTTATACTCACTTTTTGTTTTCTTCCTTTAAAACAATTTCTAATCCACATATGGATGCTCCCTGTGATCCTGTGACTACCTAACTTAGTTAAGAGCCTCTGATGGGGGACCCTGTGAAAGGGTTTTTGGAAAGCAATATATTTGATGTCCACTGGATTGCCCTGATCCACCTGTTTACTGACACCTTAAAGAACTCTGATAGGTGGGGGAGACATAATTTCCTTTTGAGAAAGCCATGTTGATTCCTTTCTAGCAAGTCATGTTCATTCATGTACTGCACAAATCTTTTTTATTATTGTTTTTATTATCTATCAGGATTCCAGGAACAGAAGTTAGGCTTACTAGCCTGTAGTTCCTTGTGTCCCTTCTAGAGTCATTTTTTTTAAATATTGGAGTCACACTGGCAACCTAGCCATCCTCTGGCACCAAGTTTGTTTTTAGTGATAGGTTGCATATTACAGTTAGGAGTTTGGCAAATTCTGATCTGAGCTTCTTCAGGATCCTGGGGTGAATGCCATCAAGTCCTGGTGATTTGCTGCTGTTTAGTTACTCAATTTTCTCTACAACCTCATCTATTGAAACTGCACTTTGGGTCAGCTCCATTGACTTGTCCCTAAAGAGGAGTAGATATGGTAAGAGAATTTACCTAATGTTTTCCACAGTGAAGACAGATGCAAAGAATGCATTAGGTTTCTTGGCAATGGCTGTGTCATGCTTTAGTGCTCCTTTTGCACCCTGACCATCCAAAGGCCCTACACCCTGGCAGGTCTTCAGTTTTTGTTGTTATCGTCTGTGTCTCTAGCAAGTTTCTCCTCATTCTTTCTTAGCTTGTCTTATTACAGTTCTACATTTGATTTGCCAGAGTTTATGCTTTTTATTTTCCTCATTAGGACTAGACTTTCACTTTTTGAAAGAAAGGCTTTTTCTTACTTATTGCCTCAGCAACCCAACCATTATACCATGCTGACCTTCTTTAGGTCTGCTTTCTATTTTTTTTATTTGCAGTATACATATGATCTGTTCCTCCAATATGGTGTTCTTAAGCAGTTCCTATGCTGTTTGTATACAGGCAGTCCTCAACTTGCCATGTTTTGAGTTGCAATGTTTCACACTTACAATGTTTATAAATTGACGCCCTGTTTCAACTTTCTGACATGTTTTGACTTCACAACGCTTGATCCAATGCCACGCCATGCCAGTGAACAAGTTTGCTGCATTGCCCATCTCCCTGGAGAACACCTGTCCAAACTTCCTTGGACCCTTTCTTTAAAAAGCAGACAAGACTCTAGGAAAATCTTGCAGCCAGGACTACTGAAAAGACTCCAGCCCCTTCAGAAAGTCCAACCCAGAGCCCTTCAAAAAGTCCAGCAAAGTCATCTCAAAGAAGTCCTTCCAAATCAATATGATTGCTATTTACAATATAAATACATTAATGTAACTATGTTATTTGTCTATAATTAACTAAGTACAAAATTCTGAGTTATTTTTTGTGAAAATAGGGTATTGGGCCTTGGTTCAGGAACCAAGCCCCCATTTATAACATTGTTTCCCATGGGAAAATTGGTTTTGAGTTATGATGTTTCGACTTAAAACGTAGTTTTCAGGAACCAATTGTGTTGTATGTCCAAGGACTGCCTGCATTCTTCACCTCCTTAGAGGCCCCTTTTAACGCCATCTAACTAGAGTCTTAATTTTGGTGTAGTCTCCCTTATTAAAGTTAAACATGACTGTGGTAGATTTTCTTCTTGTCTCCCCTCCTATATGGATGTCAAACCCAATTGCACTATGGTCACTATTGCAGAGTGGTAACCATTACCCTTTGCACCAAATCCTGTGTACTACTTAGGACTATGTCAAAAAGGATCTTTCCTCTTATAGATTCCAGGACCAACTGCTCCAGGAAGCAAATGTTTATAACAAAGAAATTTGGCCTGATGTTAAATGATCCAATCTAGTTATGGATAATTGAAGCCACCCATTATTACTGTGTTTTCTGTTGTTGCAGCCTCTCTCATCTCCCTTAGCATTTCTAGCTCACTGCTGCCTTCCTTGTCTGGAGGGTTGATAATATATGCCCAGAAGTACTTTCTTTCTATTGAAACCAAGAATTTCTATCCACAGAGATTTTATAGTACCTATCCTATCAATTGAAAAATGTACTCTATTTGACTTAATGGAGTCCTTGATGTAAAGGGCCACTCCCCCACCAGTACGACATACTTTATCATTCCTGTATAATTTGTAACCTGGTAGTACAGCATCCAATTGATTTTCCTCATTCCACCATATTTCTGAGACACCTATTACGTCAATATAATTCTTTACTGCTAACATTTGAGTTCTTCCACCTTTGACATACATACTCTGTATTGTTGCCTGGTTGGTTACTTGTGTGACCTTTTAATCAGTGAAGGTATTTGCTTACTCTTGTCTTGTTTCTTATCCCCATTTTTCTATGGTTTCACTTCTATAGGGTGTGTCAAACAGGACTACGTGCTATTCTGCACCTGCCAGCTTTCCCTCCCATTTTTAGTTTAAAAGCTCTACCACCTTTTTAATGTTACATGCCAGCAGTTTGGTACCATTTTGGTTCAGGTGCAGACCATCGTTCCTGCACAGGCTCCCCATTCCAGAAGGTCCCCCAGTTCTTAATAAACTTAAGCTCTTCCTCCCTGCACCATCATCTCAGCCACATATTGAGACTCTGGAGCTCTGTCTGTCTACTCTACCTGGCCCTGGGCATGGCACTGGATGCATCTCAGAGAATGGTACCACAGAGGGCCTGGACTTCAGCCTCCTACCTAGCAGCCTAAATTTAGTTTCCAGGACCTCTCTACTACCCTTACCCATATAGTTGGCACCCAGATGGACTACAACCACCAGCTCCTCCCCAGCCCTTATTAGCAGCCTATCTACACATTTCCCTCCGGCATGTGGTAGAGAGAGAGAGGGAGAGAGGGAAAGTGTGACAGCGAGAGTGCTTGCACACACACAAGCGTCTTTCCCTCTGCAATTTCCTTCCATGTGCTCTCTTAAAAATGGCTAGTGACAGATCCCTTCTCTTATAACCTCCGAACAACCTCACTTTTGCAACCTCCAACCATTGCTTATGTACCTCCCTCTGGATATCAAACTAGAAAAACTGACTTGCTCTGTACATAAATATCCCTTCCTTGAAAGGTGCTCCATTGGAAGAGATAATCACACTTTTGTTTGCCCTCTGCCAAATATGAATTTATCTTATTACCGCTTGTGGTCTCTCTCAACTGTCAAGAAGGCAAATGAGCTTCATTTTCAAAATGATGTCTGTAGTCTTACACACACAGCATTCTTAGTATCAAACAGAATCTGTACATAAATATATATGAAAAATATATACCCCCCATATCATCACACATGCTCAGAGTCAGAGCAATGGGAGGTGTTGCTCATAGGAATTAGTGATATACATTAGCTGTCTCAAGGTTGTTTGATAATCACACTCAGGAATGCAACAAAAGATACAGTAAATATCCTGGAAGGACTTGGAGATGCCAAAGAGTCAAGTGGTTCTCAATCAAGGTGCAGCCTCCTGAATGATTTGAAAGTCAGACAGATAGTCAAGGAATATGGAAGGTGGATTGGAATGGTAATATACTCATAGACAAGAGAAAGGCTAACTGTGTGCATCCATGCATTCACTAGCAATTGAATGGTTATATGTATAAATATGTACATTTTGTGGAGAGCTTGGGATTTGCGTGTAGCCTGTCATATTTCCAGTGTCAGTTGGGATTGACAGTGACTAAAGACTAGCTGATTTCTAGTGTCTTTCACTCACCAGCAAAATTGCAGCAGTGGATGTGTCCCTAGAAGTTGCAACAATATGAAAGCCAGGACTGTCCAGTAAAAAGGTAGCTCATTGTCTTATCTTCATAATAAAACTTCCTTATATCAGCTGAGGGAAAAAAGTGATCAAATGGAGGGGGGATATAAGTGGGCCTGACCTATTCTCACTTCTCAGTTTTAAAATAGGAAGGGTTGGAATGGATCAGTTCCATATGGGGAAGGAAGAAATGCCATTTTTGGAAACTTAGAAGGGTGCTTAGGACCTGTGACTAGGGACTTTGTTGATACATGCATACATTCTTCATCTTCACCCCCTAACATAAGCAATGGTGATCACAGACTGTATTCTAGTCATAGGACTTGTTTATGGAAAAGGGTTATGTAAGAACCCCAACCATTGATGTATAAAACATTAAAGGAAAAGGTATTGTTTTCTCCCTTTTGTAATATACAGCTTGTCAGGTTGTAGTGTCAGAACAGTTAAGATGTTTCATGACAGCTCCAGAGACAGGAGTTGATGTCTCATTCTGAAATAATGCTGAAGAAAACTCCAGCTATACCTGGAGAGCCAAATTAGGCTGGGAACCAAAGATGCTGCCTGCATCACTTCTTCCTCATATACCTTTAGTTACAGAAACTGGTATGCCATGACCATGTTAGCCCAATGGACTGCTAGGCTCATGTGAACCATTGACCTTCAGCATGCAGCATGTAGCTCTCTCTCATGCTCTAGAATCCTTCTGCTTCAAACTATGCATCAAGCCGTGCTCTCATTCCCTTGGATTCCACCAATTATATTGCTACATTTGCATCCAAGAATTTCTACAAGGGTCATTCAGAAATAGCATCTCCTATCTTTTTTCCTCAGCCAAATATTATGGAAAAAATATTATATCAGCACAGAAATTGTGTTCATTATCACTGAAGAGACAGGTTTTTTTCAACCATCTCCTTCTCTGTCAAAGGCCATTTTCCACCAGTGAACAAGAGCATGCATCCTGACATTGTAAAAGTTCTCATACTTGTGCAGCTACTGTTGCACAGCCTCCATCACTTTTTGCTGTCATCTCAACACCATCACCCTCATAGTCTACCCTTCATTCTCCAGGCTGTACAGAGTGTGGGGCAACAGTTCTTCCCATACACAGAGATAAGCCTCTGTTGCACGCAAGCTGGTCAGTGGGAAAGCATTCTCATGCAGAAGTGAAAGCTCAGACCTGCCTGCCTTGGGCTTTTTGCATGTGATGTTTTAGTTTCTTTAGGATCTTGGCATGGACCTCTGGAGATCTCTCCTAGACCTTTCTGACTGGCCCTTGTAGTTAAAGAATAATTTAAAAAGGGATTTAGGCTAATCACATATCCTTTAATGACCTCCTTGGGTATCAAGGAGACAGAAAGAACAAACAGCCCTTCATCAGGAGCTTTTCATGCCCCTATGATAGAGGCTTTGAAGCAATGCTGATGTTTTCTTCTTCTTCTTCCCCTCTCACTTTGCTAGCCTAAAATAAAGGCCTCTTGATATAAGTAGCTAGACTCCCATCCAGCAATGGGAGTTGTGTATGTGAAATGCAGTTTTTGCTAAGTCAGGATAAATTAAGAATACTAGGAAATTGGTTAAGAACAGAAAAGCAACAATATAGTCTTGGGCAGATAAGGTAAGGCAAACCATACAAGAAATAGCTGTCAAGTAAAATATAATGTTGCTACAGAAGTGTGTAACATAAATAAACAACCACAGAAAAATGTGTGTGTTAAGATAAGAAATTGAGTTATGTAAACAAGATGGGTATAAAATTGGGAAGCCAGCATTGATTCATGGGTAGCTTGCTCTGAAAACCCTCAACAGTGATCCTCAGACCAAGAGTCTACCCTGTGCAGAACTTAAACATAGGAGTTGGGAGCCCCTGGACAAGACCTCACAAACTTATCAACTGCTGATGTCATGTTTGTTATGTCTTAGGGTGGTGAATATGTATGTTAATCTGATCATATTGCAGTAAAAGGTAACCATATTGCTTTATATTTGTTTTAATTCTGAAAGGGTAATAAACTTAGCATGTATGCTAAGTGTGACAGGGGGTTATGCTGGGGCTGGTCACAGTATTGGCCTGCCTGCCAGTCTTGGGCAGTCTGCCCTGATTGTTCTGCCATGCCTTGATGTAACAATACCAGATGGAAAAATGAGGGAGTCTGCCCATTGAATGCCCTGATGTCTAGGGCATAATACACGGCTCCATCTTTCCTTTTACTGTGTCCCATGCCTTGCAGATGACATCCATCATGGCTTCCAACTCCCCCCGGCCCCAGTGTTGGGCCGCACTCGGCCTCTGGCCCAAATTTGGCCTCAAGTGTCCAGAGACTTACCTTGGCCACATGCCCCACAGTGGGGCCTCAATTCATGCCCCCTCATTGGGCCTCAACTCCCACATGCCTGCTGGGCTCCTTGCCTCTCATTAGGCTTCCAGCCCATCACACTTGGGCTCTTCACTGGGGTAACTACTCTGCCCCCTCACTGGGGCTACGGGGTCTTATGCCCCTTAGGCCTCAAGTGTCTGTCAAAGTGCTTGGACCTCACTCTCAGCCTATTGCCCACTCAGGCCTCAGGCATCTGCCGACATACCTAGACCTCACTCTCCTTCGGGCCTCTCACTAGGCCCCATTCTCATTTAGGTCTTGGGCCCCTCTGGCCACTGCACTGTCACCCAAGCCTCACTCTCAGGAATTGGGCCTTAGGCCCTCCGGGTCTCTATGTTGTTGGCCAAGCCTGTTGCATTTCTGTTAGGGTGTTCTCACTTAGCCTTTCCCCTCCACAGGGTCACCTGCAAGGCAGCAGGGGCTGAGGCTTTCCAGCACCCCATACTTGCCCCCATACACTAGGGAGGCACTGGTGTGGCATTTCCTGAGGATTGCCCTGCCACAAGCAGCCCCACCACACCATCCTCCCCAGTAAGTCATTCCCCAGGACCAACGGCAGGCCTACCTGCCCTGGTCCTTCTTCCCCTCACTCAGCTTCCTAATATTCCTCCATCTGGGCAGCTCATTCTTGGGACCTCTGTTACATCCTCCTCCACATCACATGTCCTTAGTCCCTGGCCCAACTCACTCAGACACCTTATAGGATGCCTTCCATCCAGAGGCTGAGCTTCAGCCTCCTTGATAGCAACCTGCATGTTGGCTGACCCCTACCCTCTTTTGGCTGTGATGTCACCCCCCCCCCCAAGCGGATCGTTGGGATCATCTAGGCTCTGGCCCCACCTCCAGGCCAGTTGGGGTGCCAGTGGCTCTCCGCAGCCCTGGCATGCCCCTCGTGGTGGGCTCAACTTCCTTTCAGCCTTTTGGCCCTCTTGCATTGACCAGTCAAGGGTTCAGAGAGTCAGTCTGATAGCAGGTGACCTCTCTACTCCACAGGTGTCCCCTCTGGGCCCCACCATAAATCCGTCAGCTCTCCCAGGATTGCCTAGAGCCCCAGAGATCTTGTATGAGGCCACCCTTCACCCAGTTGGGCTCACCTGAGCCCCTGGGCTCACCTCTGACAGTTCTAATCAGGGGGTTGCCTAGCCTCTGTGTAGGCCCACAACTCTTAAGCCCCTTTTGCAAGGCTGGCCTCACTCTTCCTTAGGCCTTGGGACCCCACTGGGTCTCTAGGAACACCCCCCCACCCCCATTGCCATAGTTCTTACCCTGAACCTCCTGATGTTCCTGGGGGCAGCAAATCTCAAGCTGGTGCTATTACCTTGGCTGCATCCCTACAGCAACTACTTGCTTTGCTCCTCAGGGCCTGCCTCTTATGCTGAGGCTGTGCAGCCCTACTCCAATCAGGGGGCCTCCTGGCTGTTGTGTGACCGCCTGATTGGTTCTGCAGTCACCTGCAGGCTGCCTCACTGCCTGCTCAGGCCCTTAAAGTGGCAAGCACCCACAGGTGCACCGCCACACTAAACCTGATGGTCTGTGGAGTTTCCTTACCTGATAAAGGGCTCATACATTGAGGAAAGGAAATCCTCATTGTTTGATACAAAGATGTAACAGCTTGTCCCATCTAAACAGGGTTGCAGTTCTGGATCATGGCTCTCCACTACAAGGAGCTGGGGCAGAGCCGCGATCCACTGCTTGCGCACCCCTGCCTTGAGTATGCAGGCTACAGATCGTGGCTCTGCCCTGGCTCTGGAGCAAGCTGCCCCCATCCCAAGTTCCCAGTGGCTCGGGAGCAGCCCTCTGTGCTGCTCTGCCATTTTGCCCAACCTTGCTTTAAACTGTGGTGTTCAGTAGCATGGCTGGGCAAGCAGGGCATGCCAAAATGGAGCACAGTTCACCTTTTATATTTTATGCTTTCAACCTTGTAACAAATGCTTTTTTTTTTTTTTTTTTTTTTTTTAGAAGTTGTACCTTGTAACAATAGTAGCAAGGGTGGAATCCAACTTCCTTCTCTATGTATTGGGCTGATCTCTGTATGAATGGGAGTGAGTGAGTGATTGGGTAAGGACAGTAGCTAGTTACAATAATGAGTTAAGAAGCCAGGATTAACACCTACTAAACCACAGACTAACAAGAGGAAAGGATCAATATAGAGCCAGGAACCCCTTGAAACTTCTTTGTTAAAGGAACAGAAGAGCGTTTGAGTTAATCAACGCCAGAGACCAGCTACTGGAACTGAATAATACCTCCTGATCTGCCGCTTTCAGAGCCCGGACAATGCCAAAAAACTAAATTAATCAAAATCACCAATGGATACTTGGACTTGCACGTACCAATGGATATGACCCTGGGGGGCTGACAGCTGTCCCCTGGCTGCCACCCAGGGGATGTCCCATGAGAGTCAGGGACCCCTGGATTGGGCACATCTGAAAACTGGGTGGAGGACGGATGTCTGCCAAAGGAGGATAAGAGGCAGTGAAGAGTGACCCTTGGTAGTGCTCTCTTGACCTGACCAGCACCCTACCTGCCCAGCCAGAAGGACCAGCCAGTGACCCGCTTCTGGAAACAACACTGCTTGGAGGAAACCTCAACTAGCCATCAACAGCAGACTCCAACGCTTAGGATAGGTATACCTGACACTGGTGCTCTATTGCAACATGTGTGCATGTGGGTGGAGGGGAGGTATTTCATAGATTTCATAGACATTAGGGCTGGAAGAGACCTTGGAAGATCATCGAGTCCAGCCCCCTGCCCGAAGGGCAGGAAGTCAGCTGGGGTCATAAGATCCCAGCAAGATAAGCATCCAATTTTCTCTTGAAGGTGTTCAACTTAGGTGCTTGAACCACCTCCGATGGCAGGCTATTCCAGACCTTGGGGACAGTAAAGAAATTCTTCCTTATGTCCAGCCTGAAATGGTCTTGCAGTAGTTTATAACCGTTCGACCTCATCATCCCTTGGGGCGCTCTGGTGAACAAACATTCCCCCAGATCCTGGTGGTCACCCCTGATAAACTTATAGGTGGCCATCAGATTACCCCTGAGCCTGTGCTTTTCCAGGCTAAAGATCCCCAAAGATCTCAGGCTGTCGTCATAAGTTCTGTTTTCCTGACCTCTGATCATGTGTGTGGCTCTTCTCTGGGATCTCTCAAGCTTCTCTACATCCTTTTTGAATTGTGGGGCCCAAAACTAGATGCAGTACTCCAGCTGCGGCCTCACCAAGGCTGAGTACAATGGGAGAATGGCGTCCTGGGATCTGCTTGAGAAGCATCTATGGATGCAAGCCAGCGTTTTGGTCGCTTTACTAGCCGCAGCATCACATTGAAGGCTCATGTTAATTTTGTGGTCAATCATGACCCCCAAGTCCCTTTCATCTGTAGTGCTAGCCAGCATAGCACTGCCGAGCCTATAAGGCTGCTGCGGGTTTTTCCTCCCAAGATGGAGAACCTTGCATTTTTAGATGTTAAACACCATCAGGTTCTCGTCCGCCCATTTCCTGATCCTGTCAAGGTCAGCCTGGATTGCCTTCCTGTCTTCAGGTGTGGATGCTTTGCCCCAAAGTTTGGTGTCATCAGCGAACTTGGCCAGTCCGTTTCTGACTTCGATGTCCACATCATTAATAAAGATGTTGAACAATACGGGGCCAAGGACAGAGCCTTGAGGGACCCCACTGGTCACAAGGCACCATGACAATTGACTTCCATCAATTACCACCCTCTGGGTCCAACCATGGAGCCAATTTCCCAGCCAGCAGATCATGGTGGACCCTAGGCCACAATTGGCCAGTTTTGCCAAGAGATGATCATGGGATACCAAATCGAAGGCTTTTTTGAAGTCAAGATATATGACATCAATCTCTTCTCCCTTGTCCAGGTGATAGGTCACCTGATCATAAAAGGAAATGAGATGGGTTAAGCAAGACCTACCCACAACAAACCCGTGCTGGCTATCCCTCAGGATGTTGGCATCGGCCAGTCCATTAAGGATGGCCTCTTTAATAAACTTTTCTAAGACCTTCCCTGGGGTAGAGGTCAGGCTGATGGGCCTGTAAGTTTGCCAGATCCACTTTCCTCCCTTTCTTGAAGATAGGCACCACATTGGCCTCTTCCAGTTTTGGGCACTACACCACAGCGCCAGGAATTCTCAAAGATCTGTGCCAGGGGCTGAGCTATGATGCTTGCCAGCTCCTTGAATACCCTGGGGTATTTGAGAGACAATAGCCCTTATAATTTGAAGGTTTGATTTATGGTTTTTGACTCTATCAATTTTGCACATTCTGTCTAATAAACCAGAATTTTAAGGATCCTTGGAGGTGGTCATTTGTAGCCAACAGGTGCGGGGCTGGAGGGGAAGGGGAAGGAATGGGATGCAGTACTGCCCAGGGCACAATATTAAACAGTTACACATCTGATGGTGTTGATCTAGTATGCTGAGTGAATGCCTTCTGAAGTACTGTAAGGGGAGCTGTAAGATCAAGGCAAAATCATTCCATGTTGCATCATTCCATGTTGAAAGAGAGAGAGAGAGGTTGGAAGTAAACAGCTGCAAAGGAAAAATGACATTTCTTCCTTCAGTGAAGACATAGCCCTTTAACCTCAGGGCTCAGTTGTTTCCCTAGAGCAGTAGTTCGCAACTGTTTTGGACATAAAACATCCCTGACTGGGCTCAAGGCACCCCTCCCTAACTTACATGAATTGAGTGAACTGGATGGTTGCTAGGGCATGCTATTTAGCACACTCCAGCAGACTCAATTAATCAAGTCTGTTCTGATGTGTGCTAATTAGCAGGTGTTGGAGCAGTGGTCCATCATGTGTATAGGTGCCCAAGATAGGTGAAACTGATCTCAAATGCCTCTGATCAGAGACCAAAATTTTCAAATGTAGTTGTTCTAAAACTAATTACCATTAGCCGCTCAAATAAAGAAGTCTGATTTTGCAATGGTGCAGAGCATTCACAGCTCCTAAATATGGATTTAGGATTCCTACTTTTAGGGAACCAGCTTAAAATGTGGCTAAAATCTCTATTGCTTTCTAAAAGCAGACAAACTAGATGAGAACCCTGGACATGCTTATCCCTTTTGATAAAAAAGTGGCAAGGTTTCAGGTTAGATTGCTTTTAGTTAGGAGATAGAGACTTTCATACAGCATGTTTCACTGACAACCATTGTAAAGTCCTACTTCTCAGACCACAGGAGGAGTCAGACACCAGCAGACAACTTTCTTGCTAATAGCACCACACCCTTCAGCCAGCACCTGAAATACCTTTGTTCTGGGTCCAGGCATGTCCCAGTCACAGTCCACAAGGGAGTCCAGCCTAGTAGATACAACCAGGAGTGGGACCAGAGAATACAGAGATGAGCCATGTGTTGGAGCAACCGAGGGCAGATCTATGTTCCAAGCCAAGAGAGGGGAAATAAGAAGCCAAGGGTCAAGAACCAAACACCAAACCAGGGGACCAGAAGTAGGGCCAACCAGAAGCAGGGCCAAGAAGCAAGCTGAGTTCAAACCAAAATTCAGAGGACTTAGACACACAATCTGGGATGTCAGGGTAGAAGTCAGAAACATTACCGGGACAGGAATTGCTCAAGGACTAGAGACCAGTAAGCTGTGCAGCAAGGTTCAGATGCTGAAGGAGTTTCTTAAAATCAGACCCAGAACCAATCAGCAGGAAGGGCTAGGCCTCAGCTGGTCCTAGTTAGTTCATTAGATTGGACTGAACCAGCTAATCAAGCTGCAGGGCATAAGGTTTACCTTTAGACAGTACTTGTGTTGTTTTGGAGATGACTATTATACCCTAAAGGAGTTAAAATATCCCTTTACTGGAATGGCAGCAGTTACAACCACAAACACTGTCTGGTTTTACCAAAGGAGCTCTAATTTAGGATCCACCAGCTTTGTATAGTTCCTGGGGTAACCTCTGAAGCCAGCTCATGCAAAGCTCCAAGAATGGGGGAGCCCATGGTTCCTTGGATTCCAAGGCCAGGCCTATGGGAACCTGACACCCCTGTTTATCCATGGCCTCCCTTCTGGCCTAGCTCCTGAGGAAGGACTTTACCTCTGAGGGGATGGAGTACTTCCAAAGTCACATGCAACAAAGCAGGCAGCTCTTCTTAGCCAGCATAACTATTACTGAACAACCACAATGTAACAAGCAGATTTTTTTTTTTGTTAAAGAAAATGTTTCATGTCTCAAGTCAAATCAGCCAAATCAATTCCAAATCTGTAGTCATTCAAGAAACATGTGTGGACCAGCAAACATCCTCCACCCCTGCCTGGGGGCTCAGATACTTACAAATCCTTTGGTGAGTGAATTTTCTACATGCAGGCCCAAGCCTGGAGACTTGGGGGTTTGGATGCGCCGGAGTTTTGCTTGCCCTCAGCCGTATGGCTGCAGGAGCAAGCTAGGGAGGAGTCCCCCATTTCCATAAAGTTGGCGTATAACCAAAATCTTCCCACTGGAAGTGAAAATGGGAGGCTAACTATACCTTACCTCAGTCAAGCCACTATCCCCAGCCAAGAAAGTGGTTTTCCCCTGCCCATAGGAAAACTACCTAAGTGGCCATGGTATTTCCTAGCAGAACCCATCAGGCTTTAAAAGTCCCCATTTCTCTTGCTAGCAGTCTGTCTGAAAAATAGCACGTTCCCTTTCTCTGTTGTTCTCTGCCTGTATCTCCTACCCTCTTCCATGACTCTGGGCAAACTCAAACATCCGATTAAGTGAATTCAAGTTCACAAAAGCTTGTTCTCCGTATATATCTTATTTAGTTAGTCCATAAGGTGCATATCTCATTGCATTCTACCAAGCTTGTTTTCCCAAACAGCCTTTGCATCAAGTCTTTCCTTGACACAAGAACCAGCAGGGAATCACAACAGCTGAGCCCAGAGTCTACTTGGAGCCATGCTGTCTTCATATGGAAATGAGTCCCTTGTTCTCTTGATGGCCCATTCCCCACTAATAGAGCCCCCTGGCAGCTTCCCACAGGTCTGTCTTCTGACAAAGTTAACCCCTTCTTTCCTTGCTTACAAGCTAATCAGGGAAATCAAGGCAAACATTATTATAACATTATGACCTGGAGAAGAATGCATCACATTCCCAACCAGGCAGTTTGTTCAGTGAAAGGTATCAGCCACAAAAATTCTTGGCTCTCACATTATTATAATATTTACACACCTAAATCAGAAAGACTACAACAAAACCATAGTCTGTCTCAAGCATCAGCAAAGCTTTCTCAAACCACAATAGCATGCTAGCCATTTTGCGATCTTGTCTTTGTCCTTGCTTGTTAGATTTTTTTCCTGGAGGCTCATTTAGCTTTTACAGGTAGCAACTGATTCTGGACGCTCAGGGGCAGACTCCGAAGGTTTGTTTTTTCACTCTTGAAAACAGTCGATCTTCTAAATAAAATCTAACTTACTAAGTAGTTCCTCTCCCACATTGGGTTTGCCAGCCCAGGCAAAAGTCTCTGCCCTGTTTGGTTTGTGTGAGAGAAGATTGAGAAGGAAGCTTTCCAGGTCTGGCATTGTGCCTAGTGTTTGAAGTGCCTACTGGGAATAGCCTCTGAAGTAACTGTGTATGTATTTATTGTGCATACTACCAAGTGTACCTGAGAGATTGGTGTATTCTATGGCTAAGGGCAGTAGTTTACTAGTACCTGGACTCATGATGATCCCATGTGCCTTGCTGAGCTCCATTAATGCTCTGACTGACAACATTTGTATAGTTTACCACAGATGTCTAAGACCAAAAGGGGCCCCAGTTTAGTCCATCCCTCTGCTCTGAGGGAGGATCAAGAATACTCAGTGAAGTCATGACAGAAGTTTAAAACCTCCAGGGACAGGGATTCGACAACATACCTTCAGAAACTTACCTAAACAAACAAAATGGCAACAGTCATTTTCAAAGGAGCCTAAAGGAGCTTGAAATACAAACACCATTAAAATGCAGTAGAATTTTGGTGCTTGACTTCCTCTTTTTCCCCTCTGAAAATCCCTGCTGGTATCATCTGCTCAGCTAAAACATCCTTGGCTAGAACATGTTAACCTTGCCATTAGCTGAGCTGCAATGTTAGGAGTGCAATAACAGGGAATTTGAACATAAAGTCCAGTGAAAATACAGCCTGAGGTTACAGTGGGAACATATTAACCCGGAATTTTTAACTAGTGACAATAACACAAGTGTGGAGAGGACTCAGTTTAGAAACAGGCATTTTGCCTACTTGTCAGAGCGTGGCAGAATGATAATATTTCAAATCCTAGTGATTGTCACAGATAGCAGTCAAATCCAAGCATTCAAATGTCAGGAGCTCAGCTTTATGTGATAAAGTCTTTTATTTGTAATCCAATCTCACTAGCTATCTGTAGAGAGATACACTGACTTATTTTCCTTTGTTTCTTCTGTGTTTTTAATCTTTCAAAAGCACTTTGAGATGTATTTTTCAAAGTTTTTATTTCCCAGTAATTATGAGGAAATTACCTGTGGGGGGCGGGATGGGGTAGGTTATATAAAAATTTTAAGGAATATCATCAGATTTTATCAGGAAAAAATTGCAAAAGTTGGCAAAACTGCAAAATAGCTCATGCTTTGTGTGTGCTTCTGATTATGTGAGAATCTCACTTTTTATTCATTTATTTTAAATAAAAGCCAAAACTCTTGTTTGTGGAGAAAGGTTTGTTGCTAGGACCCATAAAAGCTGAAAATACAGAAGACAAATAAAAGTAACCCTTTCTGATGGCCCAGTCATGATTGTTTTAGCATTTCGAGTTGCCAGTACTTTTTTTTTAGTAACATCTTTTGTGTCCCAGGTCAAATCAGCCAAATCAGTTCCAAATCATATTGATTGAGCAGAACTCAATCGTTTCCAAAAAAACATATTGATTGAGCAAGCAGAGCTCAACCATTCTAAACACCACGTCTGGTTGTACAGCGAGCATCCTCCACCCCAGGTTCTTGCCCTGGGACTTCAGAAACTCCCAAATCCATTGGCAGGCATCCTATATGCAGGCCCAAGCCGGGAGGGCTTGGGATTCAGATACCCCCACTTGGAACTTAGTATGATTCAGGTACCCCTTTGCCTTGATTCTTGCCTCTACTACTGCGTCAGTAGTGAATGATGCCTTCTTAGACACCCTGAGAAGGCACACAGGCATTTTTGGAATGCAACCTGCCCTTGAACCATGTGCTCTTAGCAGAATCAATGTAACAAACAGTCCTCCTCCTAACCTCCCACAATCCATTGCCAGGTTTAAATGACTCTTTTTACATTAGACTGCATCAGGGAGGCAAGATCAGTGAGACAGAAGTCTTTGTGTAACTTTAATTTGTAACAGGGAAAAACAAAGTCAGAGGAGAGCTAACATCTTTTTCTGGGGCTGTTCAGTTACTGTGATTTGCATTGTAACATTTGACAAGACAAACAGGAAAGAGCAGCTGCATCATTTCAGATCATGTAGGTAGGTCAAGCAGTTTATATGAGATCATACGAATGAACACTCTGCTGCTAACACAGCTTGTTGATATGAACTCTAAAGGCTGAAAATATAGGCAATTAAATAAAAGCAAACGTCCTCAGTGCCTGAGCAGTGTTTGGCTTATCATTACTTTGCTTAATCTTTTCACACTGCATTTTTCTCCTTTCCCCTGTGAATTTAGTTGAAATTTCTAATCTGGCCCCACATGAATCATCATCTCCTTTTCCTCTGGCTCCTCTGTGCCTTGTTCCTCTTCTTGCTGCTTCCTCTAACCCATTTGAACTCCACATTTGTGTCTTAAGTAGTCTTGCTCATCTGGGCATAGCTGTGTGGAGGCAGGGGGAGAGGGAGGAAGGGAGTGCTGGCTAGAGGAAGATGGCCCCCAGATTTTAATGGTCAAGTGAACAACTCTTGAATGGCCACTGATCTCATCAGGAGTTTCTCACACAAACACCCTTTCTTCACAGGGACAGTCCTTTCTCTCCCTTTCCCCCCCCCCACCCTTTCCTTTACTGGGACATCTCTCTCTCTCTTCTTTCCTTCAGAGGGATGTTTCTCTCCCTCCCTCTCTCAAGGCCTCTGCTACATGTTACATATGCTACGCAATTCACCCAATAAAAATGTGACCCAGCCCCACATGCCAAGAAGTAATTACCACAAGAGACGAAGGACTAGCTGGTAGGGCTGAGCAAAACAGCACCGTTCTGTTTTGACCAGCATTTCGCTGTTTCGACAGAATAGCATTTCATTTCAAATTTTGTTTCAATTCGAAACCACTGTTCCGTTTCATTTTGTCAAAACAGTTTTGCTGTTTTGACACTGTTTCAACGTTTTACTCATAGGCTTGCTGTTTCGACGTTTCACCCATAGGCTATAATGGGGAAGAAGCTCAAAACAGCCTATAACTTTGTCATTTCTGACCTGATTTGGATGAAACTTGCAGAAATGGTAGCCCCTTCCAAGGGCATGAAGTCTGCCAAGTTTCAAAGAGATAGTTGCAGGGGTTTCAGGGAAACTACACTTCAAAGTCTTGAAAGCAAAAAACTCATGTCACGTGTATGTGTTAAACTACAGTGGGATCAAAACTGCAGGGGTGGTAGCTCTTGCTGAGGCAACAAAGCCTGCCAAGTTTCAAGGAGATAGGTGCAGGGGTTTGGGGAAAACTGCACCTCCAGCTGCGGACAAGCAAAACTTGTGACATGGGTGACACTGTGTGTGTTAAGGTGTGTGCGGGCTGGGAGCGATCCAGGCCCTTTTTCGCGCCACGCAGACTGTGGCCAGCAGCCCGGGCACGTTGGGTCGGAGAAAACAGGCGACACGCTAGAATTAGGCACAGACTCGTAATGGTTGATTCAAGGTTGTTTACTTACACTGAAGATGGTCGCGGTGTAGGCTGCACAGTTTCCCAGGCACAGCTCCGCTTAAATCCTCGTTTGAGGACTACGACAAGCTCAGGTCTCTCCCACGGAGTTGTTGAGGCTCCGTGGATCCTTTTGCGCGCAGAGAAAGAGATACGTCGAGGATTGCGAATGGTGATGGGGAGAGGCTAGAGGCTGATCAGACCCGTTGCCTGCTTGAAATGTGCTGGGTCCGATAGGCTCCGCAGCGCTTAGAGATCTTCACACAGCGTGAAGATCCCTCCTCCTGGTGTTCGTGGAGTCCTCCAACTTGGGCGGAAACCACTCAAGCCTCTTATACAGCTAGCAAGCCAATAACTAGCCGCCACGTGTGAATAATTTCACGCAACTCAATAATGGGGCTCGAATTATAATACAAATGGCGGGAACTCTTTGCAACGAGCATTTCCTAGCTGCAAAGAAAAATGCACACTGCAAAGAAAGCTACAAATTGGCAGGAAAATAATTCAGTGGTGCCAAAGCACACACAAAACAAAAATCCCACCCTTGGGTTGTGACAAGGTGCAGCAGGTTGAAAGCTGCAGGCTTGCTAGCCCCTGCTGAGGCCACAAAGCCTGTCAGCTTTCAAGGAGATCGGTGCAGGGATTTCAGGGAAACTGCACCTCAACCTGCTGACAAGGAAACCTCGTGACATGGGTGACTGTGTGTGTGTTAAGGCACAGCAGGGTGAAAACTGCAGGCATGCTAGGCCCTGCTGCGGCCGCGAAGCCTGCCAGCTGTCAAGGAGATAGGTGCAGGGGGAGTCTGGGGTCTGGGGCCCTGCACCTCTAGCTGCTGACAGGCAAAACCCATGACATGGGTGGATGACACTGTGTGTGTGACAAGGTTCCTTGGGTGAATTTGATATCTTTTATTAGACCAACCCAAATGGTTGGAGAATAGTTATTAAGCAAGCTTTCGGGTTCAAAAACCCTTCGTCGGGCTAAGGAAGCTGCAGCAGTTGGTGTGTGCTCTTCCTGGATGGAATGAAAAGTAAAGAAGCCAGGGGCTGGGCTGGGCTGAGCTGGGGAGTCAGTTGCCAGGCAGATTGTAATGTATCAAAAATCCAATGTCTATGTTTAGTCCATGATCTCTGGTATCCAGCAGGTTGATGAAATGGAGCTCATAGGCTCGTCTCTGGAAGTGCTGTGTAAGTTTCCCTTGAGGATCAGGACTGAGAGATTGGAGAGAGAGTGGCCCTCCTGTGAGAAACGTGCCCCCACCAGTAATTGAGTGTTTCTGTCTTTGATGGATTTCCGGTGCGCGTTCATTGTTGTTTGGTCTCTCCTACATATCTTCCATCAGGGCATTTGGTGCATTGGATGAGGTATATTGTGTGTGTGTGTTAAGGTGTGCCCTCACTCAACTGACACCAAAGCAGAAAGCAGGATAGTTCAAACAATTCTTCCTTTTATGCAGTTTTTCCATCCCTCCCCCAGAGCACTGAGATTGGAAGGTACCTCAGGAAAGGATGACAGTCACAGGCCAGCTACACAGTCAATAATGACAGCACTCCTTCCCCCCCTTCCCCCTCCCACTCCTTACTTTAGTTTCTGTTTCCCTGCAGGCAAGCCCAGCTTGAGCTTTGAAATTCAAAATGTTTTGAAAATTTCAAAACATTTTGACTTGCATTACATGCACGCACGCACACACGCCCCCCCCGGGGGCATTCCCACCTGGGCTGGGTGTTCTGGAAGACCCTCGCGGCATACCACTCTCTTGAATAAGAAAACACCTTGAAAAAAAACTTCTTTTGAAACGAACAGAGGCAGACAAGGTTCTTTGCGTAAACTTGGTATCTTTTATTAGACCAACTCAAATAGTTGGAAAAATTCTTCTTTGCAAGTTTTCGGGCACAAACACCCTTCATCAGGCTGAGGAAGTGTCTGCAGATGGTCTGGGCTCTTCCTGGATGGAGTGGTAAAGCTTTTTTCATTTTGTGTCTTGCCTGTTTGACACATATGGGGGACACAGGCCTTACACCCACAGGGCAAGGGTTAGCCTGTTCACAGAGCGCGTATGTGACAAATAAAAGCCGAAGCAAGGTCCAAAGAGCAGGGCAAGGGCTGAGAGCAAGGGTCCAAAAGCAGGGCACAAAGGGGGGCACCAAGCAGTGCGCACTGGCCTCTTTGTCACCTTTAGTGCCGTGGGCCAAGACCCACCAAGGAACTTATTGGCCTCCTTCAGGCGGTTGGCTACAGGAAAGGTGACAATTGACTCCCTGGGACAAATACTAACGCAAAGGGGACAGGAGTGGAGGTCAAGGCTTCATAACAAGAGTGCCACGGGAGGCCACCAACCCCTTCCAAGTGGGCACTGCCCAGCGAGACCCTCCCTGGAGTCTTCCTGTGCCTGATGCACCCCCAGGCCACAAGTCCAGTGCCCGGTGGGGGGACAAGCCGCAGGCGGGGCGGGCGTTTCCGAGGGACACACAGCTGCGAGGCAGAGCGCAGCCGGCCCCCCACCCCGCTCCGCGCAAGCCGCTGCCTTCTTCACTTTCGATTCCCGGCGGCAGGCTGGGAGGAGGAGCCGGGCCCGGGGGCGGCTGCCGCCACACAGCCGAGCGGAGCGCAGCACGGCCCGGGCCGGGGCAGCCGCCAGCATGTCGGACCGCGACGTGTGGCCCTTCCTCACGAAGACCCTGTGCGCCCACGGGGGCAGCCTGGACCTGCGGGAGCTGCCCCAGCACGTGGAGCTGCCCGAGTCGCAGCTGGGCCGGATCGTGCGGGACGCGGGGCCGGGCCGGTTCCTACTGCAGCAGGCCGGCGGGACCTGCCAGGTGCTGGCCGTGACCCCGCTGCGCCTCTGCGTGCGCAAGGAGTGCAAGGGCTGCGAGCGCCTGCACCTCTGCAAGCTGCATCTCATGGGCAGGTGCCGCGTGCGGTGAGTGCGGGCGGGCGGGCCGGGCGCCTCTGACTTCGCCCCCGCTCGGGGGGTGGCCCCGGGCAGGGCTGCTGGGGCAGCTGAGCTCTGCAGGGCCCTTCCGCTCCGCCTCGCCGGGCTCCTGTGCTGCCCCCGCGGCGGGGCCTGACGTGACCTAGGGGCTCTGCTGGGAGCAGCCTGTGTTTGCTGATGTCTTCTAGCAGACCGAGCCCAGGGGTGACAAATTCTAGGAGACCAAACCCAACGGGTGACATCCTCTGGGGGACTGAACCCAGGAGTGATGTCTTCATGGGGACTGAGCCCAAGCACTGACATCTAGGGCAGTGTTTTTCAACCCGTGGGTTGCGATCCAAAAGTGGATGGCAAGAATATATGAAAGCGTCATTAACAAACTCGAAAAATGGATCAACGAACTTGAAAACTGAATTCTCCTTTAAAGGAGAGAAACGTGGGTTTTCTCTTGCAGGCTGGCAGAGTCCCAGCCTGTGAGAGGCTGCTTGGGACCCCCACATCCCACAGCCCTCCACCCCCAGCCCTACGCACTGGGGGCAGGGGGCAGCGGGTCGGGAGTGAGGGGCACTGGGTCAGATCTGGCCATTGATGTTTACAAATGGGCCCTGGTACAAAAAAGGTTGACAACCACTGTTCTAGGGGATTGAGTCCAAAGGGTCACAACTTCTAGAGGATCGAGCCCAAGGGTTGACACTTTCTAGGGGACCAAGCTGGCAAAAGTGCTAGATGGGCTTTCCAGTGCTGGATGCCCTTCCTTTGTCCAGCCTTGAATGCTCCTGTAGGGTTACTTGAAGTGGTATCACATCCCAGCACCTTGTGGTCACTGACACAAATGTTCTGGGGCCAAACATCTGACTACCCCATCCATGGTGTGAAAACCCCTGGGCTGTTCTGCTGGAGGCCAGCTGGTGCCCCAGGCACAGAGGGTCTTAGGGGTGCCTGTGAGTAAAAAAGGTAGAAAGCTGTCTACTAGATCAGACTCTAGGCCAGCATTTCTCAACCTGTGGGTCGCGACCCAAAAGTAGGATGCAAGAATATATGAAAGGGTCATGAACAAACTTTAAAAATGGGTTCTCCTTTAAAGGAGAAAAATGTGGGAAACTGTGCTTTTGCCTTGCAGGCCAGCAGAGCTCTGGGCTGCTTGTGACCACTCCTACCCCACACACTGCAGGGGCTGGGCCTGGGGGCAGCCAGTTGGGAGTGAGGGGCACTAGGTTGGGACTGGCCATCGATGTTTACAGATGGATCCTGGTACAAAAAAGGTTGAGAACCACTGGCCTACGCCATCTAGGCCAAGAGCTTGTCTCTCAGCTGTACCCGGAAGTGGAAGCTGAGAGGAAGCACAGGAAGCTGGCAGGAGGCCAATGCCACATAGTCTACCCCCACCCTACGCCTCATTCCAAACTCTAGTGGCTAAATCAGTTTTATAGTTGCATGATGAGACTCTTTTATTTCCCATTTTTGTATCATTAAAATAGCAACATCAACTGAATAACTGATTTCTGGGTATTTCTCTCCAAAACAAAGTCCAGTCCTCTGGCTCCTGCTAAGTTTTTGGCTTCATCTACATCCTGTAGCAGAGTTCTACAGTGTAATTATAAATTATGTGGAAAGAAGCAACTTCTTTTGATCAGGTTTTGACTTTGCCATTTTTTGGCTTGATTGAGTGTTCAGTTCTGCTGTGAGACAGCGAGTAGAGTGTTCTGTACCTAATTTCATTATTTTATATATTCCTGTTCCTCTGATTTCTAATATAAGTAATCCCATTCCTTTTACCTTATGAGGGATTTCTTTATGCAGACTGTAAGGGAAATTACCCTATGGGGATTTCTGTATGCAGGACTCTTTTAAACCCCTCTAATACTACAGTATCATAGCTAAGAAGCAGGGACCAGTACAGAACCTGCTATTCTATAGGAGGGAGTGCCTTATTGCTTTGAACTTTTAAAAACCTTATTAACATAATAAGTTTTCTGTAAATCATATTTGTTGATAGCATTTTCTCCCTTTAAAAGACACATTTGTGTTTGGTCAATCTCTTGCCTTTATCTGTATGCATATTTGGTTCAGAATCCAGACAGGGAACCCTATGTTTTTTTTCTTATCTTGAAAAAGCTTAATTTCTTTCTTTAACTCTTTACTTAAATATTTTATTGAAAACTACCTGTTTCCTACACCCCTTCCCAGGCCCGTTAGAATTGGGCTGCAATCTTTTTATCTAGGTTTTCTTTATGAAGGAAAACAATGCTCAAAACTTTCCAAATTAAAAATAAAAAGCACTTAAAGATTTTTAATGTGGATCATTCTGGGGACTAGTGGTGGTAGGAATCAGTCCCTTCCATCTTCTACTAATACAAATAAATGAGAGAATTACCTAGATTAATTCAGAGTTGAGGATGAAGGTGCTTTAGTGAAATCCTGGTACAAAACCAAAGCAACATTGCATAGTTTACAAATAAAGAACAGGGCCAACATGCACATAGCATACCACAGCATAAACATCCCTCCCTCACTACAAGCCAACCTGACCTTTATCACTCGCCCTAGTTTAATTTTGCTCCCTAACATTCGAAATAATAAAACATTCAAGGGTACAAATAAATCATTAGAATGTGATAGAGCCCCCAAGTGGTCTGTTTCCAGGTTGAAACTGTTGAAAAACAAGTTTCCAAGTTGATCTTGGCTTTTTTCATTTATGCTGAGAGTTTGATTTATGTTTATGTTGAGTAATTGCCTTCTTTTTCAGTCTGAATTACTCTCTTTCAGCCTGAATCACAGAAAGCAGTGGAGGAGGTTGAAAGAGATTCGCAAATTTTTAACAGGCTGGGATTAACAGCCCTTTTGAGTTGAAGTTTTTAAACATATTCTTTCTTGAGGCCCCAAAACTTTAACCTGATGTTTCTGCCCCGGTGAAGCATTGTAAGATTTTCTTGTGAATCCTAAAATTAGTTGAGGACTTGGAAGGGTTAACTTGAATTTGGTGACAATAGAATGTGATCTGATACTTAGCCCTAGGGATGGGAACTGATGACATCCATTCCTGTCCCCCAGGAGGAGGATAAACAATTGGATAAATGTTAAATGGCATGTGCCACTTTTTCACTCTTCAGTGAAGATTGGCGGGCCTATAGGAAGCCTGCTCAGCTGAACAAAGAGCCTAGAAAGAACTCTGCTTGTAAATCTGAATACTATGTCAGACTATTTGAGTGGGTCTAATAAAAGATACCAGATTTACCCAAAGACCCTTGTCTGCCTATGTCCTTAGACCAACACGGCTACAACCTACACTCTTGAATACTAAGTCCTCATGATGATTATTGATGGTGATATTATTTTTCCTGCCCTGTCCTCACTTCACTTCATCCCTTCAACCATATTTCATGTATAGGATAACTCAGCCAGGCTTGCACATCTACCCCGTCAGAAAGAAAAACCACTATGATACCCTGGCAGGGAAATTTTCTATATGAGAAGAATTGGCAAACCTATTTTTTCTGATGATTCCTTTTAAAGAAAATATACTGGATGTGTCTACACACCATGTGCAAAACTATGCTGTGGAGTTTTTTAAACACTTTTTGTTTATTAGGGTCACAGCCTGTATTTTGTAACCTTTTATTGATTTATTTCTATACATAGATATTCACATGTTTTTGCATTTTAATGCAGACCTACATAATATATTGGTGAAGGTATGAAAAATAGCAGTTCCTGAATATAGTTGCTTTTTTAGGCACTACATCATTTTTCTTATGATGGCAAATTTAACAGTGGCCTATTCTACAACAAATATCCAAATTCTTTTGGGTAAATTTCATTATTTGCTATTTTAGATCTAGAATGGAATGTGACTCCATGAGCAAAACCTGTATAAATGTCACCACAGTATGAAGCTCATTCTGTTCTTAATTATACTGGAAAGTCCTAATACAGGACCAGGGGCCTTCCTAAATTCTGTAGGGCAGAGTTCTTGCCTTATTTGCTCATAAAGCTGTGTACAAAACCAGAGTGCTGTGTTAATTTGGGATTAGGAGAAAAAATGCCAAAGCATGGTCTTGTACAGAAGAGAGGTTAGAATGATTAATCACAGCATGAAGGAAAATGTAATCAGAAGGTTCAACAGTCAGCCACAGCCTATAAAGGTAATCTCCAAAGCAGTGATTCATAACCAGAGTGCTGCCAGGTGCCACTCAATATTAGCACTGTTTTGCATGCAAATACCTGCATGTGATTCAGAAGAAATTTCAAATAGAAACCCAGAGCGTCAAAACCATTGTGATCTCTTGTTGTATGAATTCTTTGCAACAGAAAAATTTGCTCTTTTATTTTTTGAAGTGAAAGCTAAGTGCTGGCATTTTCCAGGGGGTACTATGAATCTAACAGTGTGTATTCTTGAATCTGAAAAGGTTGAGAACCACTGCTCTAAAGACTAGCTAATTTGAGCAGTAACAGGAGAAGGTTTTTTCAGGGGTCAGCAACCTACGTTCTGCAGAGCTTTTGGACTCTGCCTGTGGAGCCATGGCTTTGGTTGGATTTGGCAGTAGGGCTTTGTCCAAACTGTGCCATAGTGGGTGGGGGGGCTTTGGTAGAGGGGGAGCTTTCCCTTTGCTGCACCAGTCAGGTAGCTGGGAGAAGCAGCACAGGTGGCTGGCTTCTAAGGCCTGCCCACTCTGGGGAGCTGGGTCTTTCTAGCCTCCAACCAGAAAATGTTCCCAACCCCAGTTTTTTTTCCGTTGTTGTTTTAACATGCCTCACTTTGGGGCTACAATTCATCACTTTTCAGAAGAGTGGGACTAATGATTAGCATTGGTCTAGTGTTTTCATTCTTGTTTAGATCTGGCTTGGTTCTTCTAGCCTTCCCAATTGTTTTGGTTTTTGTCAGTGCAAAGGCCTATTGTTACTCTGAGATAAAGAATGAAAAGAGGGATGTGTCATCCCAGTATTGTCCATCATTTCTCCTTCTCAGCTTTATGCAGGACTCTGCTGGGGATGTTCCATGTTAACTCAGACACTTTCTCTAAATCTCTTCTCTGTCTTCCAAGGTCACCAAGAATCACAAGCTGTGTGTCATATTCTGCTCCTTTTTCTATCTTTGTGTATATTTTTTGGCTCTTGACAAATTGTTGTCTGATAATCCACCACTGCTAGCCCAGGGTGCTCAGACACTTTGGTAGAAGACCTTTAGCAAATACCTAAGATAGATTTCTTCTTTTCTGCCTTCATCTACCTTCATGTGGTTGCTTTTGTAATCCCTGGCACACATTGAAAATCCAAGTATTTGATTTTCTGCTTGTTCTCTCCCAGGTCATGTAAGTACAGCCATGACATCACCACAGAAGAGAACCGAAAGGTTCTAAGGACCAATGATCTCTCCGGCCTCAATGAGAATGAGCTGCGGGTCTTGCTCCTTCAAAATGATCCTTTTCTCCTCCCTGATGTAAGTCTTGTTGATTTCTTAAGTACAGCGAGGAGGCTAATTAGTTAAGGTGTGGTGGAGGGGCAGGGAAATAAGGGGTTTAGATGTTAATAGCTCAGTAGGTCTTAAGTTGCTTAATGGTGGTATGGTATAGCATTTGTTTGCATTTACTTGACCAAAGTTTGGGTAAGAGAAGAGGAAAATGAAATGATCAGGCCAGAGAATGTGACCAAGCATGCGCCATTTTAGAAAACTGAAAAAAGATGGATTGGAAAAAAACTAGGTTAAAAGTCTTGTGAAAGTTGCTTAAAGTGCATTTAATGGTTACACAAGTCTAATTTTAGACAAGGTATAGCTTAGAGATAGAATAAGAACAATCATATGATTGTTAATTAGAGCAGGGGTATCAAGCTCATCTGGCTGCTGGGGCCAGATGAGTGAGTGGCAAGGAGTCAGCTTGTGGGCTGGATTGGGCCACGTAACCTGTCCTCCCTACAGTCTCCTGCATGGTGGACCCATTGCACACAGCACTTTGTTCTGGCCGCTTCAGGATTTGCAGTGCATGTGGTGTCCCTCTGGCTGGCCCTGAACTGTGCTGCATGGGTGGGGAGGGAGGGCAGTGCCTGCTCCAGGTGCCATGTATGATGTGCATCCTGGAATGACACGGTGTGTGGGTGTGACACAGGTCCCAGAGCAGCTGGAACAGACATTAGGTTGAACCTCCTGTGGGCCAACTTAGATGCAGGGCCAGAGTCAGGGGCTGGACAGCAGGACTTTGTGAGCCAGATCTGGGTTATAGGCCATATCTTTTATGTCCCTGAATTAGAGAAACACTTAGTAGGAATGCTTTTGTATTTTTTTTACCTTATTTATTAAGCTTTTTGAAATTTTAACTAAGTGACAGAATAAAAAAAAATCTGGGTTCATCTAGGAATCTTTGCTCTTTAGCTGTGAACTCTGGTTCATGAGGAATAGCCCATTTACAGATGAACTAAGATAAGAGCTCTAACATGAAACTTAGGTGAAAAGTCCTCTTCCTAATTTTATTTAAATATTAATAAAATTGTTATGCTTTTAGATAAACGTGCATTTTAGAAATGTTTAATCACTTGCGTGATATGTCTTATCTGTACTGTTTAGTCATTTATCTCTTTCCTGTATTTCATTATAAGAGTTGTTATAAATTTGTTTACATTTGTATTTGTGAGTATTTAATTTTGGTGGGAGTGGCTCTTTGAAACTTTCTTGGTTCTTACCCAGAATATATTTGAGGGTCAGCAGGGGATGATGTTGAAGTGACAGCACTGAATTGAAGGTGGAACAGCCTGTGTTCTCTTCCCCTTTAAGTGACTTGTTGAGCATTTGGCTAAATCAGACTGTCCTTGAGGTTCCACTTCTATTTATAAAGTGAATTACTATGTAATGCCTACCTACCAGGCAGGGGTGCTGGGAGGATACATTGGTGGTGTTTTTTAGAAAGACCTGTGACTTTGGAGGATGTTGGTAGCTACCACCAGGAGTAGCTTTGATATGTGGGATACACAGAAAAGTGAATGAGCATGTTAATCACTTTTCATTCAGGATTAGAAGTCATTAGGGTAGTAAGCTTCTTTATGAAGTAAGATGATTGAAACAGTAGAATACATTGAAAATGGAAACAAAAGCTGTACCCAGCCTGATTTATGCTCTTCAAAGTGTTTGGAGCTTCATTCTATAATCTATGTGGTTATTACAAAAAACATTTTTGCCTTTCTGGTCTGGTAGACGCTGTGCATAAAATGTTTGGGATGTGCATAAAATGTTTGGGCCCTCTGCAGCCATTGCCTGCTCCTCAATGTCGAATGTCAGACTGAAGCTGTTGTTTTCAGTATGCATCCTCCCAAGCTGGAGGATGCCAGGGAATGAACACAGAATGAGAGCTGCCCTTGTGCCCAATGCTTTTTTTCATTAACTCTTAACTGGATTTGGGTTTCTTCCAACACTGTTCTGTTTGTGTTGTGTAAGAGCACAGGGGTGCCCATCATTCTGCTCTCACATGGCTGCCAGCTTTTCTGGAAGGAGGGATGGCAGAGGCTGACGTGGCAGAGATAAGGCAAATAGAAAGATTAGCAGACAGATGCCAGTGGGGGAGGGTGAGCAAGACCAACTAAGGAAGGGTTGGGGGAAATTGCACTCAAGGGTGTGGCAGAAACATCAGGACAAATCACACTTCTACTGTTAGCCAAGGCACTTTTGAACAAGCTAATATTCCAGCATTTGGTCGTCTGAGCTTGCCATTCTAGATTGGCTGTTGGCGGTGTATCCCCTGTGGATTTAATACCATGTGCGCTTTTGGCTCTGACCTTAATTTGCCCCCAAAATACATGTGTTTGTATGTGTAATTTGTGCCCAAAATATATATGTGTATATGTAATTTGCCCCCAAATACGTACCTGTTGCATGCATGTGTATATGTGTAATTTGCCCCAAATATCTATTTGTGTGTATGCATGCACGAGAGAGGAACAATCTACATGTATCATATAACATTGCATTTCCTGGTTCCTTTATCTCTTTCCTCAAGGCCTTGTTTACAGACTGGGTCAGATTTGTCCATGAGCTTCCTTCTGCCTTATGACTGGTAGCACATATTTATTTCCTTTTATTATTGTAAAAGAGTGATAGCACAGATCCAGCATTTATCTTTTTGTGCAGCCCTGACTTCTCCATTATATAATAAACACTTTTAGTCCTAGGTCTTAAAACAGATCTGCTTGACTTGAACACTCTTAATCATTCTAGTTAACCTCTGTCCTGGGCTGCAGAGCCTCATAATATTTTTGTCACCAACTTCTGTCCCCTCAAGAATCTACGCTGATGATATATGAAAGATCTTCCTAGTTCAAATTCATTGGAGTCGTCTTACTGATCTCTAGATACTTCTACCGGAGACCTAAGGAACTGATAGACCTTTTGCTGTATTCCAGTATCTAGTCAGCTGAAACTACATTTTTTTTTAAACTGAAAGATCTACCAGGTTTACTTTTGAAATGAGAAGCTTCAATGTCTGATGAGACATGGATGTAGAGGTGCCTGGACCTGGGTTAGTTATGAAAGGGTTGTTGATATTTACAGATTCACAGAAGTTTAGGGCTGGAAGGGACCTTGTGAGGTAATACTGGGGTGAAGTAACCCCAGCAAGGTGTGTGTCCAGTCTCCTTTGAGACAGGCAAGTTTGTAAACAACTTAGGTGAGAGCACAAAGTGCTGAAACTGCTAGAGAGAAAATAAAATGATTTGGCAGAAGTGATAAAAGCAAAAGGACTGACAACTAAAGGAATAAAGATCTTCCAAAGAGCAGAAACGCAGCAATGGGTCATCTTCATATAATGTATCAAGGGTCTTTTATATCTATACCCTATGTCAGTGCTGTCCTGACTTCTAAGTGGCTGGGGTGGCTGCACATCTTGCGGGCCTCACCAGCTGAAGCCATGGGTGCCTGGGGATGCATGTGATGTGGGGCCCCCCCTTGCTGCCCTGAGCATATGGACACCTCAGCCTTACTCTCAGCTCCCCAGTCACAGGTTCCCCTTCTGCACAGCACCACAATCTCAACACATACTGTGGGCTGTGCCATTTAGCGCTGCCCCCTGTCCTCCCCTCTTCCTATACCACTCCACCCTTGCCCTCTCCCCACCCTGCACACCCCATTTCCCTCCACTCTTCCCCTAGGCAGGCAGGGGCAGATATCTGAATCTGGAAGAGGGAAGGGATAGCCTGTAGTTCCTGGCTGCAGCTGCAACTGGAGCTAGGGGTTGAGTAGCACCTGGGTATGAGCCCAGGGTGGAAAGGGAGGCTTAATACCATGTGGGCTGCCAGCTGGACAGCTCTGTTGTAGGCTTTCATGTTAGGCATCTACCTCTTCCTACTAGCCAGATTTATCCACACAGAACAAGTCTGGGTTTGGCTTCTAAACTGAACTGGAATCATTCAAGTTACAAAGACTACATTCTACTACATCCTATTGTGTAATATTTAAGGTTTTATATAGACTTAATTATTTGATACCTTCCAGAACTTTTATGCAGGCAAGGTTCTTTGGGTAGCTGTGATATCTTTTATTAGACCAACTGAGTAGCTGGAAAAAAGTTAACTTTTTTTCAACTACTCAGTTGGTCTAATAAAGATACCACATCTGCTCAAAGAACCTTGCTTACCTATGTCCTTAGACCAACATGGCTACAACCAACAACTTAGCTTTTATGCATCACTCTTCATCCAGAGATCTTCAAGTACTTTATAAAGAAGTATGAAACATCATTATCCTCATTTTCTAGATGGGGAAACTGAGGCATAAGTGCGTGCCCAGGCTCATCTGGGTGAGCTTGAAATAGATTCTGGGTCTCTTAATTTCCCCATACAGTCTTCCCTTCATTTCCACCCTTTCATTAAGCAACAGGATTAGCATCTTTTTTACTCCCATCTTCCTCTCTCAGGAAATCACTGTATGAGGATTTCTTATTTTTATTTTATTTTTCCATGTAATCTCTGTGCAGTGTTCATTAGCAGGGGCAGAGCTAAAGATGCTCTCCTCCTACTTCAGATGGAAGGGAGTGTGGATCCTAGGCCTGGGTCAGGCTTTGTTGGCCAGTTTCTTCAGTTTGCATACAACCATTTACTCAAGACTCCCTAGGATTGCCACTTCCAACCAGAATTGCCTCTCCGAACCCTCACAACCAATTACGAGGCACAGAACTGGATACTTGAAGACAGCCTTATAATATACCAAAGATTAAATCAGGGTGACCAGATCACTTCCAGTACTCTGCCACTGCAATGAAAAGGAAATAGTTTTTAATAGTTTGGTCTCATAGGATTCCTGGAAGAGGGACATACTTCATGTTAGTGAGGAAGGCATATGGCAGGTGACCTGGAAGGAAGATGCCTCCTCCCTTTCTGGGAGGAATATTTGAAATTTTGCCTCCACAAAACTACCTTTCCCCATGTGGTAGACAGTACCCCTGTGCCAGAGTAGCAGAGTAGGTCACTAGTGTCCTCATTCAGGACCTATGGGAATTCCTTTATGCTTTGGGGGTATCAGTCCTTGCACGTTCAGCGAGCAGATAAAACAGACAAAGATAAGGCATCTCCATATGCCCTATTAGCTTATTTTGGTAATGTTAAATTTTGTCTTTAATTATTTGATGTACCATTTAAGTCCTTATAGTAAAAATAGTCACTTTTCAGTTCAGTTCTATTTTTCCATCTGAGCAGTTTTATATTAGGTGTTGGTATGTAATTTAACACCAATCTGTCATGAAGTGGCATGATTAATAAGGTATAACTTGTTTCCTTCTCATTCCAAAGTAAGACACCCTTAGAAGAAGCCACTAGAACTAAAACAAACTAGCATACAGACCTTTCCAAATTTTGGTTCACAAAGGTATACATTGAGAAATTTTGAGGATTGATAATATTCCACTGGTTGAAAAGATGTTGGGAACTGTCGGCCTATGGCTGTGGTGCTTGAGCTCTGGCCTGTGAGGCCATGTTATCTGGCCCATGGGTCTTCCCACAGGTCCAGAAATTTGGCGGCAGAAAAGCAGTGGCAGCACTGATTGCTGCTTCTCTGTTGCTTATGGGGTTTTCCATGGCTCTGGACATGACCCTGCACACTAGATCATGCCAATGCTTGGCCAGGCCAGCACACCAAATTGCATCTGCATGCTGACCCCATGTTGGATAAGGCCTGCAGTCTGATCCTGTATGTGGGATCTGACTCACAAAGTAATACCACACCACTCATCCAACTCATGGGGCCAGAAGGTTGAGCATTGCTGTCCTAGGGTAAGCCTATTTAAAATGCAGTCTTATGAGGAAAAGACAGCCTTTGTAGGGTCCAGATGATAATTTCTGCTACTGTAGTCCTTTGGGGTCCCATCCATGACTGGGGCTCCTATGTGCTAAGTGCTATTAAAAGCCTCAGGAAATAATACTTCATATTATACATTGTAACGTCTTTGAGGTAGGAGTTGTCTTCCTGTTGCCTATTTGTGCAGCACCTATTACTGTGAGACTATAGCCCATGACTAAGGCCTCCAGACATTGCTGCAGTACAACAAATAATACTAACATATACCATGGGTGACTGGTGCCACCTTAGTCAGGGGGGCATGTGCCCCCCCTGCAACCAGTCCCGCCAACTGGGGGGGGGGGGGGGTCAATCTCACTGACATATATTAGTATATTTGCCTGTCCAAAAGAGCCAGAGGGAAACTGGTGAAAAATGTCAGATTACTCCTGGTAACTTTGTCTAACATTTACAGTCCCTGAAAATGGTTGAGCAGGCTTAAAACTCCTTTCTTGCTAACTAGCTACTCCAGAAATGCAAGCAGATTACAGACACCTTAATTGATCTCAAGCACACTATATTTGTTCTTTCCTTTTTAGAACCTGTATGGAGGTTGGATTAAGAGAGGAGTCATAGTGAAAAAAATGTCTCTACGTGTCTCACATTTTGCATTTGACTCCTCCTTTCTGACAGGTTTGCCCATTTTATAACAGAGGCGAAGGGAATTGCGCTGAACAACATAATTGCACCAAACTTCACATTTGCCGGCACTTTCTCCATGGACAGTGTAGGTTTCCCAACTGCAAGAGGTCCCACAGCCTTCTGAATTCAAAAGCACTGACGTTGCTGACACCAGTAGGGGTGAATGATAATGCGGCTCAAAACATCCAACTGATCTGTGATCACAAGCATGCTACATTTAGCCAGGAAATAAGCCAGAGGAAAAGTAAGTCATGACCAGGAGGTGGGCTTAAAGAACAGCATGAGCAATCTATTTCCTCTGCCTAGATGGGATGGATGGAGGCCATTTCTTGCTTATGTGCTTACTGAAGCTCTCCCCCCCCCCCCCCCCCCCGGTTCTTTTCTGCTTCTAGCTCTCAACAATACTGAAGAAGCTAGAAATAAAAGGAAAGTACATACTGGCAATAAAGAAAAAAATGAGTCTACAGAAACTTCCAGTACACCTACCTCTCCATCATGTGCCTTTTCATCGGAAGCATCAACATCACAAGGTAAAGTGAGATGGGTGCCAGTTGAGCATGTCATCTGGCTGCTCTGAGTCTTGTCTGCTCTTTTTTGTTCTTAAGGGTGGTCTTAGAATTTAAATTCACTGCAAGTGAATCCTCCTTTAGCTTCAGCATTTGCTCTGTTCACAAAAAAGCAGCAAACAATGGCTTGACGTGTCATAGTGTATTGGAGAGTGCTCTATGCAATATGTATCTGTTTCTCTTTTGGTACTTATAATGTATTTCCTGCCAGTGACTACTGTATAGGAAGCTGCTGCTAAGCATTGGTAATAGAATTAGCATTTAATTAGTTGGAAGGAACATGCCAGTTAGAACATGCCACTTCTAGACAGAAGTGTCCAGCATTGCACTGGCAGAGAAAGGTAGTTAGCTATATTAGAAATCAGGTAGAAGGCAGGGTAGACGGATACATTGTAGACTAACTGAATCAGAGATCTATAGCAGGGTTGTTGGTTGTAGCTGTGTTGGCCTACGAGCATAGGCAGGCAAGGCTCTTTGGGTAAATGTGATATCTGTTATTAGACCAACTGAGTAGTTGGAAAAAAGTTCTTTTCAAGCATTTGGGCACAAGCACCCTTCTTGAGGCTTAGGGAGTGTGACAAGGGCATGCTCCCAGGCCCAATCTCAATATCAGCCTGCCTCCCGTCTATGGGCAAACTGCCCGCATCACTCTCCTGCCATGCCTTTTTGTAATTTAATTAGGATGTTAATTAGGAGGGAGGCTGCCTTTCGAGTGCTCAGCTGTATCATGGGCAGTACGTACATGCTCCAAGTTCCCCTTATACATGTCCCATGCCTTGCACGTCTCACTGTTTGTTAAATCTCTGGATCAAGGTCCAGCCAAACTGGGCACACAGTTGTCTCTCTCCCAGACTGCTCTTGCAGGTTACACACACTGCCCCCATCTCATTGGGGCCTCTTGCTCTCCGCCCTCTCTCACTGGGCCTCTATCATTTCACCCCCTCTGGGGCCACATTCATACCACCCTGCTCCTTTGAGTGACCCTGTAGGGCCATCAGGCTTTGCTTTCCATGCCTTGGCCAGTTCTGGTGCAGCCTTTTAGGCCTCTCTCGCGGCCCTCATCTGCACGGAACTGGGCGATTAGTCAGCTCTGGACCAACTCTGCCTCCAGCCCCACCCTGAGCCACGATGCCCCTTCCTCAGGGGTCCTGGATCAAACATCCCCCTCAGCCTCAGGTCTTTCCCTATAAGCATACCTGGCCCTAACAAATCTGCCCTTTCTCTAGGGCTCAGGGTCCTCCACCCCTGCAGGCTCAGGTGCTGCTTCCCAGCTTGCCTGGCCCACCTCACCAGGTTCCTCCACCCCTCTAGGACTCAGGAGCTTCTGCAAGCATACCCAGCCCCCCCTTGCTCACTCACTATACCCACCTGAAGGTGGGGACTGGGGTTTATGTGCCCCTACCTGCCTTTCACTGGAGAGGTTCATGGTCCCAGCATTTAAGCGACACTGCCCCACCACAGGCAGTCCCACAAGGCGTCCCTACCCCAGCAGGGTGCAGTTTTTGGTCATGCCCAGGACCAGGGGCCTCCTCCTTCCCCATAGCCCTGACCCTTATCTCCGAGATGTTCCTGGAGTGGTAGCTCAGCAGGATGATGTTCCTCCCATGCTGGCTGGCAGCAAACTGCTGCCTCAGCCTTGAGAGCTGGGCATTAAAATAGCCACCCTAATCAGGTACCTGCCGGCTGCATGCTCCAGCCCTTAAAGTGTTGGAGTACTAAAGCTGCTCCATCACAGGAAGTCTCTGGTGTTCTGAGATCTCCAAGGAATGAAAGAAGCTAAAAGTGTGACTGGAGGGGTGGGGGGGCGTCGGTCAGTGAAAGTGAGAAGGGAGAGGGGAAAAGAAGAGGAAATAGTGGGTGAAGGAATACAAAAAGGTAAGCATGGGATACTGCTGTAGTTTAGAAGAGTTCTTCAAGGTAGAAAAGAGGCAGTCTGGGCAAAAGTAAATAGGTGGAAGTTAGGAAGACAAAGGGTAGAGAAGGAGGGGAGGACAGGAAGTAGGGGGAAAATGTGTAAATGGTAAGTTCAGGCAGGTACCTGGTGAATCAGATGAGGCAAGTTGTAATGTGTCATAAATCCAATGTCTATATTAAGTCATGATTTTTTGTATCCAGTAGATTTATGAAGTGAAGCTTGTAGGCTCATCAACAAAAAGGAACTTATTCCTCCACACGGACCCACACCCCTTCACACACCTCAACCCCTACCATACCCACACACACATCCAATACTGTCCTACACACCCCACACCCCAACCACACATCCCATATCCACTACACACATCCACCCCTCACACCCCCTCCCCATACCCACACACATACACGTAAGAGTCCCACATACCCCACACCTTTGTCAACCACAAGCACACACACCTTTTACACACATCCCACACCCACACATACACACACCCCACCTGCACCATACCCGCACACCCATACCCCCCCAACCACACCCTACACCCACAATGTACAAGGAACACCCCTCCACCTCCAGAAGGAGTACTTCCTAGATGAGGGGAGAAAGATCAGAGGTTAGGAGGGAAGGATTTCCGGTCGCAAGATGGTGACTGGGGTGGGGCACCCATCAAGGGGTGGGGCTATCTTTGCGGTGCCCGATGCCTCACCAAAACTTGTGAAGTGGTCTTCCAGCCGAAATAACTGCCCACCTCAGTGTATAAGATGCACATCTACCCTGCCTTTTTTATTTGCATTGGCCATTACAAGCCAGATTGTCAGCTGGCAAAAAAAAAAATAGCTTGATTTAATTGAAGTCCATTGGGTAAGAGTGTGGTCCAAAAGCTGTTTGTCATTAGTGTTCTGACTTCAGTTACAGTGGCATGATGGAGGGCTAACATTGCTACAGGAGCTGAGAAATGACTGGAGCACAGATGAGGGTTTGATTTGCTTCTAGGAGTCTCATATTCTAGATCTTCAGGAACCAGAGGCTATTGCAGAACCCCAGTGCCTCGTCCCACTCTTGAGATGGGAGATTTCCTTCATCCATTTTCCATTAGCCCCTCAAAGGGTGGCTTGGCAGCTCATTAGGATGGCAGTTACAATGCCTAACATCAGAGGTCAGCGATATTTTGCTGCCCCAGGCCAGAGCTTGCAACCCACCTCCCTGCTGTGAGCTGAAAGTCTCTGTCCCTCTTCCCTCTCAGCCCTGAGAGCTGAAGGTGTCTGTACTGCAGAGAGGACAGGTGACTTGGCACAGCTCCCTGCATCCCAGATCCCCATGTTGCCTTGGACCAGGTCAGACCTTCCTGAGCCAGATCTAACATCTTTGAGGTCTGGATCCAGCCTGAGGGCCATAAGTTACCACTCCCTGTGCTATATAGTATTTTACAGTTGTGCATTTTTCCCTCCTCCTGTCCCCCTGCCCTTAATGCCAGCAATTTAAATGATTCAAGATGGACTCGAGGGGAATGTCTCAAGACCTAAGGTTAAGGAGGACCGGGTTAGAGTGCTTCTGGAGGGGCTGGACGTGTTCAAATCAGCAGGTCCAGATGCTCTCCACCCCAGGGTGTTGAGGGAGCTAGCAGGGGTTATTGCAAGGCCCTTGGCACAGCTTTATGAGCACTCATGGTGCTCGGGCCAGTGCCAGATGATTGGAAGATAGCCAATGTGGTCCCCATCTTTAAGAAAGGGAGGAGGGAGGACCTGGGCAACTACAGGCCCATCAGTCTTACCTCAATCCTGGGGAAACTCTTTGAGAAGATCATCAAGGAGCACATCTGTGATGGGCCGGCATCGGGGATAATGCTCAAGGGCAACCAGCACGGATTCATTAGGAGCAGGTCATGTCAGACCAACCTGATTGCCTTTTATGATCAGGTCACAAAAGCATTGGATGCAGGTGTCGCCGTGGATGTAGTCTTTCTGGACTTCAGCAAGGCCTTTGACACTGTCTCCCACCCCATCCTCATTAAAAAACTAGGCGACTGTGGCATCGATGCCTACGCAGTCAGATGGATTGCTAATTGGCTGAAGGGTCACACTCAGAGGGTGGTGGTGGATGGGTCATATTCGACCTGGGGGGAAGTGGGCAGCGGAGTCCCCCAGGGCTCGGTCCTTGGGCCCGCACTGTTCAGTTTCTTTATCAGCGATTTGGACGACAGGGTGAAAAGCAGCCTGTTCAAATTTGCTGATCATAACAAAATTTGGGGTGAGGTGGGCACATTAGTAGGGAGGGAAAGACTGCAGCAAGACCTGGATAGGTTGCAGGGGCAGGCTAACAAAAACAGGATGCATTTCAATACTGACAAGTGCAGGGTGCTGCACTTGGGCAGTAGTAACCAGCAGCACACTTATAAGATGGGAAACTCCCTTCTTGGGAGCACAGAGGCAGAAAGGGATCTTGGAGTCATCGACTCCAAGATGAACATGGGCCGACAATGCGAGGTCATGGTCAGCAGGGCTAACCGGACCTTATCGTGCATCCACAGGTGCATCTCAAGTAGGTCCAAGGAGGTGATCCTCCCCCTCTACGTGACACTGGTCAGGCCGCAGCTGGAGTACTGTGTCCAGTTCTGGGCACCCCACTTCAAGAGGGATGTGGACAACATTGAGAGGGTCCAGAGGAGGGCCACCCGCATGATCCACGGACAGAAGGGCAGACCCTACAATGAGAGGCTATGGGACCTGAACCTGTTCAGCCTTCACAAGAGAAGGCTGAGGGGGGACCTTGTGGCTGTCTATAAACTCACTAGGGGGGACCAGAAGGGTTTGGGGAGACCTTGTTTCCCTAGTGCCCCCCCGGAAAACAAGGAATAATGGCCACAAGTTGTTGGAGAGTAGGTTTAGATTAGACATCTGTAGGAACTACTTCACAGTTAGGGCGGCTACGATCTGGAACCAACTTCTAAGGGAAGTGGTGCTGGCTCCTGCCCTGGGGGTCTTTAAGAAGCAGCTTGATGCCTACCTGACTGGGGTCAATTGAGCCCAGTTTTCCTCCTGCCCAGGAAGGGGGTTGGACTTGAAGATCTAAGGTCCCTTCCGACCCTACTTCTATGATTCTGTGAAATGAGGGCTGTGTAGCCATGACTTGCACCACGCCCAGGCAGCTCCTTATGGTCTCCTAGATAACATGGAGAGAATCAAGTCTTTATAATTCTTTCACTTGCAAGTTGTTTTCCATGGCTGTTTGTTTGGCATGGTGTAACTGGGACTCCCCACTAAAGGTAGATACAATGCCTCCTGGTGGCCACTATAATACCTGTCTCTTCTCCTTTGGTTAATCAGGGTGCCTCCCTGTGCTCACTTGCCATACCTTTGATGTTAATTTTGAATTTGGGAGGCTGCCCCAGTCCAGCAGAGTGACTCCTTTGCCCCTCAGTTCTGTCTCCCTGGGATCATTTCTCTCAAGTTCAGTTCAGCTCACCGGACCTGTGCCCCTCAAGCTGATCCCTACGCGCCTCCTTTGTCAATTGCACTACCGTCCCCAAGTACCCTCAGTGGCCTCCCTTCAGCCAATCCCATACCTCAGGGCTCAAAGTGCAGAGAGCAAAACTCCACTACAATTAATTTGCAGCTGGGAGAGCCTTTCTAAAAGCCCTCCTCAGGCTCCTGCTTGGTCCCACTGGTTTCTGTCAGCTTGGGCCCTCCTGAGTCTACGTATAGTTCCCTTCATCTCTGGTCCTGCTTTTCAGCTTTATGCAAGGAGCTACTTCTTGCACAGTCTGAGTTGGGTTCCAGTTCCCAACTCTGCTTCCTTCAGCTCCCAGTAGAGATCGCCTGCCTCTAGCTCTGCCCAGGTCAGACTGAGCTTCTGCCTCTGCAAGGCTTACATAGCCCCTAGCTCCCCCTTCTGAACTTCTTATCTGAGGCTCCATAGCTTTCTAACTTGGGTGCTCAACTGCCAGCACGTAGGTCAGATCTGGCCCACGGCCCTCATGTCATGTGGCCCGCAGGGCCAGGTGGAGGTGGTGCTGGCCCCAGGGCCCAATGCTCACATGGAGGCAGCACAGGGCCCAATCCTGATGTGGAAGGGGGGCAAGAGGTGATAGCACCAGGCCCCCAGGACACAATTCTACTGTGCAGCAGGAGTGGGCAGTGCCAGGCCCCTGGGGCCTATTCCCTGGTGCGTAAGGGCAGGAGGGGGGTGGGGGGGTGTCATGGCACCAGGCCTTCCTGGCCCAATCCCAATGGTGGTGGGGGGCAGGTTCCTGGCAGCCAGACTGGTCCACAGGGAGGGGAATCTGACCCTTAGATGAGCCCCATGCCACTCATGTTGCTTGTGGGGCAGAAAGATTGAGCACCACTGTTCTAACTCTACTGCCTAGTCCTACTTTCAGTAAAAGGGCTTAGCCCAATACACAGGAGTAATAAAGTTTGATAAAAATCTGGATTCTGTTCTCTCACAGCCGCAAAAGCCTTCTCTGCTCGTAAAACTGCTAGGAGCAGTGATGTGAATAAATGTAATGAGATTTGCCTGTTCCACATCTGGAAGTTCTGCAAACATAAAGGTAAGTCTTGTGAATAAGGTCCTCTGCTATCACTCAGAACTTACCCTTGGTGTCCGACTGGTACTAAAGGGATGTGAAAGCTTCCATTTTAAGTTAGTAGGGGTGAGTCTTAGTACATTAGCTGATAACTGTGCCCAATTGGTCCCAAGTCAGTAATACAAAAAGATGGTCAGAGTGGTGAAGATATTGAGAGGATAGCCAAAGACTGAGATAAGGCTTCCAGTTCAGAACTTGCTCAATGCAGGAGGTATTACACAGGAATTTTCATGGTTAGAGTACTTTCGGCATTAGACATCATACTTTAAAGTTAATTTTTTTAAAGAGGGAAGAAAAAAAACCAACAAGAACATGAAGTCATCAGGTTCTTTGTCTCAACTATGAAGCCATCATGTATATCAGTACCTATAACAGGTCCTTACAGATGAACGTGCGTGTCAGATGGTAGCCATATTTATCTTCTGTTATGCCACTGACCTCGAAACTCCTTTACAAACTGAGGGAGAAATAAAAATAAAACTATATCACCAGGGTTCCCTGGTTGCTTCATGCTGTACATCTGCCCTTTTGATAAGTGCTGATGTGTCATAAGTGATTGGTCAACAAATTTATTCTCAACTTTGCTGGTTTCAGCTCCGCCAGAGTCAATACCTAGGTAACAAAATGTGTGTGGATTCTAGGACTTAATTATTGATTTTTTTTTTTTTAATCATGCTTATGCTGCTTCCCTAATCAGAGAGGAAATGTTTGTACTCTGGTAGTCTCAAGTGCAAAGTTCACATTAATGGATTAACTCTTGATTTACCCCAGTATAAATGGGCATAAAAATCAAAAACCGGGAAAGGACAGAGGATAAAAAGGATTTGGCTGCTGCTTGCCTCTTGGTTCATTTCATTGTCTTGCCATTGGTTTGCTTTAAGGTTGCACGATTCTTTTGCCATGTTTCCCTTTTCTTTGTAGAAAAATGCAGGATGCTTCATTACCATCTGCCTTATCGATGGCAGGTATTTAATGGAGTAAATTGGAACGACCTTGCCAAAATGGAGGAAGTTGAAAAGGCCTATTGTGACCCGAATAATAGCAGGTATCATGGTGTTTGGATCCTTTTTTGCTAAGCCATGTAAGAGTAACCTGTAGTACTGTGTTAAAACCCATGGAGAAGATTTCTGCTGAAAGATCTTTACTGACCTCTTAAGAATGTCAGTGAGTTTTTTCAGTGAACAGGATTTGGGAGAAGATGGGGGGGAAAGTAAAATGTGAAAAGGAAAATGGAGAACACCTAGACAGCAGATGGCACCATGACAATGCTTGCCTGTTTGGAATAACCTGTACAGTGTGTTGAAGATCAGGACTGGCCCATCATTTGGTTACACAGAGCAATTGCTGAAGGTAGTGGAATTGAAGGAGTGGGTAGGGGGGGGATTTCCAGAGCTGAGTTAAGAGTTAGTGGCTTTTAATGGTATTGACCATTAAGCTATGTGAATATGAGAGATGGATGGGACAACAATATATATTTTGCCCCGGGCAAGTGAAATAGCTAGGGCCAGTCCTGGTTATAATTTTATAGATTAATGTATGTGGTATCTGGTGCATCTCTAACTTTCCAACTTTAAAAAAGTAAAAAACCCAAAATGCACATGACACTTTTATGAAGCACTTATTGTGAAGAATGGGAGTGTCCAATTTGATCACTTACCTTCCTTATCTTCCTGTTAATTGCTTGTTGGGATGCTCCATCTTAGAAGTACCTATCCTTCTACCCATGGTGCACTGGGTCTGAAGACAAGGTCTGACCATCAGTGGTTACTTAGATATTCTCACTTTGTCTATCTAGAAAGCAAAGGGATTTGCCAAGTATTTTTGGCAGTGTCCTCCAAAGAAGGCTGACTTCTGAAGTACTTTTCATAATAGAACAGGAACCAATCTAGCCCCAGTTATATTTTAAAGCTTCTCTAGAGTTAAAAGCCAGTGAATTCAAAGTGCAGCCTGAAGGCCAAATACAGCCTGCAGAATCCAAAAATGTGGCCACAGTTTTTGTAACTGCAAATGTGAGGACAACACTGAGAAACCAGCTCAGGTCAGAAGGATCTGAGGTTCCTGAATCAAGACATCCCAACAATTGGGAAACTATTGTAGTTCTGGTACTGTCACGGCGGGGTCCTGCAGGAGGGCCGTGATCTCCTCAAAGCCCCCTTTCTGTGCCAAGTTGGCCCAAGGGCACCCTCAAATTCTCGCCCGCCACGTCTTTGATGTTCACATATGTTAGGGAGGCTGCCTTTTACGCCCTCTTGGTAACTTCTCGGCGGACACTAAGACCCCATGGTTTTCCAGACCCCTCGTGGGTCCTGCTCTACAATGGGTGCTTCAGGGGCACCCCAGCCTTAGGGGCTATGCATGGCTCCTACCACCCCAATACCACGCCCCAAGCCTTGCAGATGGAATAGACGTTGTTCTGTCCAGGTCTACAATCTCTCTGGCGCTTGGGCCCTCCGTGGCCCCGTCTCTCTCCACACCCTTTCTCTGGGGCCTTCTCCACAATGCTGCCCCTCCTCAGTATCGCCGCCCTCTCGCAGGGCCTTCTCTGTAACGCAGCCCTCTCGCAGGGCCTTCTCTGTAAAGCCGTCCGCTCTCGGGGCTCACTGCAATGCTGCCCCCTTCTCCGGGGCTCACCATGCCCGCACTGGGGCTTCTCCCCAACGCCCCCTTCTCTGGGGCTTCTCAACTGCCCCTTTTCTGGGGCTGGGGTCAGTGCACCCCGAGTGCTGCACCCTTGCTGGCGCTGGGGTTCCCACACTGCTGTGGGTCCCCTATGAGGCCTCCTCCAACCCCTAATAGCCTCACCCAAACCACCAGCAATAAACAGCAAAACAAAACACAAGCCCCTAGGCTATAACATAACTTAAAGCCACCCAGCTAAAACCACGTTGCTCAAACATCCCAGGGATGCCATCCTTTACCCGACTTGGGCTGTACCTGCGGTCAGGCTTCTCCTCACATCTTTGCTAAGGAAGCTCCTTCCTCTTTAGCTGCTGGCAAGGAACTGCCTCTGGCCTCAGCTCCTTAGGTTTATAAGGGAGCCAGGCCCTGCCCCTTCTGGTCAGCTGACCTCCTCTGGTTGCCCTGGCAACCCACAGCTGGGCTCCTTATTCACTGCTAGGGCTCTTTCCCTAGCAGTTTTCCCTCTTTAGGAGCAGGGCACCTCAGTGGTCTGTGACAGGTACATATTGCAAAAGACATCTTCCTTTTATAAGCAGCATTAAACACAGATGGCCACATATTATGAAGGGATTTGGGCTAAAGAGAATAAATATGCAGCATTCATTCTTGTATGAATTCTCTGAATTTATCTTTTATAGCTTACCACTTCAGAACATCAATTTTCAAAAAATGATGTATGCCTTTGCTGAACTTCGTCGCCTTTCTACACCATCATCTGTTACAAAACCTCCAAAATTCATACTGACGACAAAGTGGATTTGGTATTGGAAAAATGATCAAGGCCAGTGGATTGAGTATGGAAGACAGGTGAGAAGCCATCCTGAAGATCCCTGTCATTCACTTGTGAGGATGTATGCAATCCAGTCTCCTCTGATGCATACTAACTTGTGCATCCTAACAGCATTTGCTAGGTTTGGACTTATTGAGTAACTAGGCATCTTAAAATGTGTTATTTAGCAATTAAGAACCTTCTGTTTTAGAAAGGACCAGTATCTTGTCTTTTTTTCCCTACCACAAACAGAAATGATATAAATTCTATGACTTTACCAGCAGAGGTCAGAATTCATTGCTCATCTTTATCAGGGAGTGAAGAAAAGTAGTTATATAGAGTTTGTCCTCTCTAGATAGATTTAACCAGTGTTTTTTTTTTTTAAATCTTTTCCATTCTACAGGATGGAAACCCCGGAGGTTCCTCACTAACTTCTGATGATCTGGAGAATTTATTTCTAGCAAATCCAAATGAAACTGTAGACTTTCAGACTGGCTCTCAACGGTATCAAATCTGTTTTAAAGGTATTGTACCCATATAACACATAGCACCTTCATAGATTTCATAGACATTAGGGCTGCAAGGGACCTCGGAAGATCATCGAGTCCAGCCCTCTGCCCAAAGGGCAGGAAGTCAGCTGGGGTCATAGGATCCCAGCAAGATAAGCATCCAGTTTCATCTTGAAGGTGTTCAATGAAGGCGCTTGAACCACCTCCGGTGGCAGGCTGTTCCAGACCTTGGGGGCTCAGACAGTAAAGAAGTTCTTCCTTATGTCCAGCCTGAAACGATCTTGAAGTAGTTTGTGACCATTCGACCTCGTCATCCCTTGGGGCGCTCTGGTGAACAAACGTTCCCCCAGATACTGGTGGTCACCCCGATAAACTTGTAGGTGCCCATCAGATCACCCCTGAGCCTGTGCTTTTCCAGGCTAAAGAGCCCCAGGGCTCTCAGCTTGTCATCGTAGGGTCTGCTTCCCTGACCTCTGATCATGCGCGTGGCTCTTCTCTGGACTCTCTCAAGCTTCTCCACATCCTTTTTGAATTGTGGAGCCCAAAACTGGACACAGTACTCCAGCTGCGGCCTCACTAAGGCCGAGTACAGGGGGAGAATGACGTCCCGGGATTTGCTTGAGAAGCATCTATGGATGCAAGCCAGCATTTTGGTTGCTTTACTAGCTGCAGCATCGCACTGCAGGCTCATGTTCATCTTGTGGTCAATGATGACCCCCAAGTCTCTTTCTTTCATAGTGCTAGCCAACATAGCACTGCCGAGCACACCTTAGCTTACTGTATTTTCTTGTATATAAAACACCCCAGAATATAAACACACCTTATTTTTGAAAAACAAAATGAATAAAAAAATCTTTTCCTGTAGTAAATGAGCTAGAAATCTGAACCTGCTCATAGGAAGTAGAACAATGGTTTGCTGCAGAGTCTACATTCTGTTTCACCAACTAAACTGGCAAAACCTGCTCTTGCCCTATTACTTGCATATAATGTGTACCTCAATTTCCAGGAACTGTTTTTTGGGAAAAGGTTGTGTGTTGTATGTGAGAAAACATAGTATTTTGAGTAACAATCATGTACCAAGTCAGAGTATTTTGCTGGGAGAAGTACTACAGAGAAGAAATATTACAGTGCATAGGGTTGAATTAATGGGTATACAGAAAGAGGAACATAGTCTAGGGAGGGTGCAAGATTGTGGATTTCTGTCTTCTCACGATCTGTAAAGTAGAGAAAATGTAAATAAGTATTCAGGGAGTGTGATTGCACAATGGAACAAAGACAGAATTCAGCAGAGAAGAATTGATAAGGTGCACAAACTAGGGAAAAAGAATGTTTTTGAAGAAGACACTTCCCTTAGAGCAGGGGTGTCAAACATACAGCCTGCTGAGCCATATGATCCAGTCTGTGGGGTTTTGGGAAGGGTCTGGATGTAGGAGTAAGACAAGTGGGCATGGTGTTGAATTTCAGGGTGTAGAGTCCCATTAGGAACACATTTTGAGAGCAGCAGGCCAAGAAACAGTTGTGTTAACACCCCCCCCCCCGGCTCCCTGAGCAGACAGTGGTTCCCACCCTTGCCATTAACCCTGCTGGGGGGGTCTGGATCTGGCCCACAAGGAACTCATGATTCAAATCTGGTGGGAGTGCGAGTTTGACACATCTGCCTTATATTTGACTATCAATTCTTTGGTTCTTACTCAATGGGATCATTATTTCACCTTCCCCCCCCTCCCCGCTTCTGTCAGATCCTGCAGTCTTAATTCCAACAAGTTTGTCATAAGAATACTTATCCCAGTTGAAACCTGCCACGCTTCTGTAACAGCTGTAGTCTGGAAATCTAAGTGCTTTATAACCAGTAACATAGTAGCATAGGCATTCTTACAATTCTCTGTCATCATTATTATTATATCTGTTTTGCAGAAGGGGGGTGTGGGTAGATGGCATGCAGGAAGTTGTCCGTCTTCCATGCCAAACTAATCTTCCTCCTTATATACTAGTCACTAACTCCACTTCAGGCTTAAATGAAGCTAAAACAAAAATGGAAAAAAGAGAAAGAGCCTTTCTTTAAAGACACTGGGAAACTGTGGGGGGGAAAACCATATTTGTGCTGTTAGAGTGAACTTTCAAAAATATAAAAAGTGACATGGAGGAAGCAAGTGAGTTTTAGAACACTGCTGCTCAACCTTTTGGCTTCCACAGGCCAGATGGGTGGTGTGGGGCTGTTCCATGAGCTGGATGGAGCCCCATGTGTCAGGATTGGGCTCTGAGGCCCTGCACTATCCCTTCTCTGCCCCAAGTTCTGGGAGTGGGCCCTGACACCTGGCACCACCCTCTCTTGCCCCTGTATGACAGGATTGGTCTTCAGGGGTCTGGCACTGGTCCCAGAGCACCAAGATTGGGCCCTGGCCAGGGACACAGGGTGATAAGGTAAGAGGGGAAGGTGCTAGGATTGGTCCCTGGTACCCACCGTTGCCTCCACCCAGCCCTGCATTCTGGGATCAGGCGCCTAATCCAGTGTGCAGCACTTGAGGCTCCCCATGAGTCCAGAAACTTGGTGGTGAGGGAGTACTTGGCACCGCTTTCCTGCTACCAAGTTTCTAGATCTATGGGGAGCCCCATGGAGTGGATGGGCATTGGCCTGTAGACTATATCTGGTCTGCAGGCTAGAGGCTGAGCACCCATGTTTTAGAGGGACAGGGAAATTGAAGAGGTTACAGGGAATAGACAGAAATTTGAGATAATAGTATATGCTGCTGTTCCTAAGCAGGCAGTTTAGAAGTACCCTTTAATTGATTTTTTTTTTAAATGGTGGGTTTTTTTGTTTTCTAACACTTGCTGTATGAAATGTGTTTGCATATGGTTTAAATAAATAATAGTTGTAGTAGTAATAATAATTTCATTTCATCTCTTTCAAGAAATGGTCCAGAAAAATGTCCTTTATCAAACTCAAAGAGAAGTCCGCAGGCGGCCAAAATTTGTGCCTTCCGAAGATGTGGAGAAGATGAAGAAAGGGTACTTGACAACATGTTAGATTTTGTTTATTTCACTGTGAAACAAAACACTCCTCTGTAGACTAGCATCTGTCACTAGAGAAGGTCTATGACTGTCTTGGGAGTTTTGCTTTGCTGATTGCCATTGTAGTAGACTGTACTGTAGAGGACTCTGCACTTGTAAGTTTTGAAGAGCTGCATGCTTTGGTAGAATGATATAGCAAACAATGCTTGTTTTTAGATGGCTGCAACAATGCTATACTCTCCGTGCAATGATGCAGTCACTCTCATGTGAGTGGGAATATGCCAGTTCCTGTAGTACAGCCTGTCAAAGCTGACAAGGCTGCTGGTGGTGGAGATCTCGTCTTTCATGAAAAACTTCGTAAAGAACTGAGAAGTGACACCCAAAAGTCATTGGGGAACGATTCCTACTGGAAACCCGGATTCCCTGAATGATACTTATTTCACAGTCTGTGGGAACAAAATGAAACCTTTGCAAGGAGATTCTTACAAAGGGGAGTAAAAAGGCTTATTCTGGGGGGAAAATCAGTTTGGGAGAAGATTCCAGGCAATAGTAGACATAACAAAGACTCATCTCTGGGTTTCTTTTTATTTTGCAAACAGCCAAGCGGAGACTCCTTTAAATCCAAACTATCCCAAAGACTGGGACAAATCTGCACTGCCTGACACTGGGTACAAGGTATTTGCTTTCTTCTTTTGCCTTAAATGAGATTAGGCTGTTTGCATCCTTATTTTTGTGATGGAAGTACACAGTAATCTAAAGGACATGGCTTAATTACCACATCTGATGAAGCATTCACAACCTGGGCGTGTAGTTCCTAAGTGACATACTGTTAACAATATTCAGTCACTTAGTAATTTAAGCAATGCCCATAGGCTTCTGAAGATACTGCTATGGGCCTCACTTCCATTGATTTCATTTGAATTTTTAAAGTACTTAAATAGGTTTGTAAAAATCTGGACCATGGACTTAGAACTATGGGTGCCAACTGAGTTGGTAGGTTTCGTGAAATGCACTTCTGTTTATTAGGAACTGAGCTAAGATTACCAGCTCTTGTAATATAGATCAAAGAAAAGAACTAAGAGATAATGCCACCATGGTCTTTACTGGATTAGGTTTGGATCCGTGACTTACGTAATGGGATATGGAGATTTCTCACTTCTATCCCAAGACATTTAGTACCATTAAATGGACCACATTTTTAGACGCACGCATAGACCAGTCTCTTATGATAGGAGAAAGTAAGAGATGTTGATTATAAAAACGCATTTAAATCCATTTTCATCTAAACTTGCACCTTTACTGTCTTCCCCATAGTTTGTCAAATATCTCTCTCTTCATACCTTTAAAAAAACCCCCAAGATTAACATTAAATATATACCCAAGGAAATAAAACTAGCAAATAAATGCAGAGCCATTGGATAGCTAGACATTTTTACTAGCAGTTTCAGTGGTGTCCGATTATTTTGCCTACAGATGGATTGCAAAGAATCTCTCTATTGGAGTGGTTCTCAACCAAGGTTACCATGGCATCCTGGGGTACTGTGAGCTCCTTTTAAGGGTGCCATGGGATGCCTTGAAATATTATTATCGTTTGGTGTGCAAACACCTACAGATGATTCACAAGAGAAACCCGGAGATTTCACATAGAAACTCAGATACAATGCATCAAAAACATTCTGACCTGCTGTGGTCTTTCAGTGCTCTTTGCAAGAGAAGAATTGCAAAAAATGAGAAAACTGCAGTAAAAAGGTGACAAGCTAAGAGCATGTTCCGAGTGGTGCCCCAAGTCTAAAAAGGGCGCCTTGAGAACCTCTGCACTGTTAGGTTGATAGAGATTTTGCGGTTAAAGGAACAGGACAGAGTCCAGCACCTTGGGATATGTTGCCAGTTCTGTCTGGCATTGGCCAAATCGCATGGGCATATACTTCCTGATGGGTATAGAAGCAGCAGTGGACATTAGAGCCTGATTCTCAGGTTGGTTTTACAGTAGCTTTATCTCTATGGTGACAAGAATTTTGGGATTTGCTGTTGACTGGTCAGTTGGACAGCATAGTTCTCCAGCTATTCATATGCTGGGGCTACAGTGAGGAGCAACTAGAAGAGAGCTAGTCTAGTTGTTTTTTAGCTGTCTTTTAGGTTCTACAGACGGGATTCTGATACTCTCACTCATGTTGAATAGTTCCTTTTACCATTAATTACTATTGGCAAAAGGAGCACAACACAAATATGCATCTCAGAATCTGACACTAGCTTGGGAGAGAAATTCCTTTGAGTTCAGACATACACAGGATAGAAGGGGACAGGGTTTTACTGCATCTCATCTGCTCAGTGGTTACTGTCTGGGAACATTTCTTTTGCGTGGAAACTAAATTGCAGTGACATACCTCTCTTTTGCTAGGCCAAGCTGTCCTGTGTTAACCTTCCATTTAATCACTGAGTGCACCTGATGTGCAGTGAAGCCCCTTCCCCTTTTACCCTGCACTAAAGCCATTTGTTAAGTACTTAAAATTCTAAGTTGTTCTGTGTTGGAAAGTTAAATATGTAAAAGCAACACCACAGACTCAAGAAATCTTTTGCATATCCATGTCCTATCAGGGGACTTCATAACAAAGATAAGTATTTAGGTCCCAATCCTCAAATGTACCAAGGTACCCAAATCTCTTTGATTTCAGTAATGATAATGACATGGTAAATAAGTGTGAAGTACCTAAATAGCTGAAGATTTGGGCCTTGCTGCATTTATGCCTGACCATCATGGCTAAGTGGTAAACTGGAATAGTTAACTAAGGCTGGTATTTTCAAAGGATTGTTAGAGAGTTAAACGCCCAGTTCATTTTAAAATTCAGTGGGAATTTGGGTGCTTACCTCTTTCTTTTTCAAATTATAGCCCAAATTCCAGTTGGGTACACTTTCACAAATGCAATAGGTTTATTTGGAGGCAGTATCTGACCTGCAGAACCAGGTTATGGACAGGGGATGGCAGCAATACAGGATGTATGTTGCACCCCATTTTGTTCTCAGAACCTCACCTCAGTTGCCAGGGTTGACCACTCAGGAAGAGTACATTTTTTTTTTTTTGCTTTTAAACCAAGTACATTTCATATGGAAAGAAGAGTGGGGGAGGTAAGAGGGAGTTTGGCTTTATTACCTTTGTCCCTTTTCAGAAGCTCGTATGCTTCGTGAGTTTACTAAGGCTGAAGATACTAAAACGTGAAATATTATTCACTCTTAAAATCCAGTCCAGATAGAAGTATCACTGATCTGAGCCTGAACATTCCCAAAGACACTCATCACAGTAGTGAATCTTGCTTTCATTATTTTGTGACTGGCTGGGAATCTGCATTACTGTGTGGTATCCCTCATAACACCTGATGCCTCAAAATTGATGAATTTCTTGCAGTTCAGATATTGAAACTTTCAGCAAATCTTGCTACATGTGAAACAATCACTTCAAGAGAAGTACAAAAGCCTGAAGAAGCCCCTCTATTTTTCCTTACTTGTCAACAGCCAGTGAAGTATTTATTCTCTAAAGCCTTTTTGCAACATGAAAGCTTCTATGCAAGGGAAAGGCTTAAATATATATATGTTGTTAGACACTGATAGTCTATCTGTTAGGAAATCAGATATTGTGAATTTTTTCCATTTTTGTTAATTAATTCAGTGGAGACCAAATGGAATTAGAAGCTGAAAAGAAACAAAGAGCAACAGATGAACTGTGATCTTGTCAACACCACCTTTGGCTAGTGTTCGATATTCTTAACATGGAATCTGTGCATGTTCCATGTCAGAGGCTTTACCTCCTTTTGTGTGGTTATTGCAGTGTTGATTTTTGTAATGCAGAACAAATGTCTCTGCTAAAAGAAGGTGAAATGACTACAATTTTAACGGCTATCTGCTATTTCTTTTGACACCATGCTTAACCTACCTCTCTCTCTCTCATATATTCCTACCTGTATTATGAAGGTACTAATGCTTAGTTCTCTTTAAGCGCTTTCTAAGATCTATAGAGAAAAAAAGTAATGAAGAGCAAAATATTATGATACCAGTAAAACAAACAAACAAACAAACAAAAACAGGCTTGTAGCTCGTGTATAGTGATATTTAGCTAGCCTGAAACAATCAGAATTGTCATTTATAAGAGGTTGAATCACTTCAGTGAAATAAATGCTTGCTGGAACTAGTGTTTCTGCTGCTTGGCAACCAAAGTATTGTTTTGTTATGTATAGGCAAGATAGGATTCACCTCAAACATTTTCTGTGGGACCAACATTTTCTTCATGTCCTCCTCCTACTTTCTGGCAGCAGCATCTTTACCTTCCCTGTCTATGTTTGTGCCAACAAGAAGATTCCATAGAATTTGGTTCTAGGAAACTGGTTTCAGAAATCAGTAGGAGGCTTGGAATTGAACTAACATAGCAAGGAGATTCTTGGTACAAACTTTGGGTGGCAGGCATGTTACTACCTTCATTCAAGCTCACTATATAGAAGAACTGCAGCTTTTACTTTTAAGGATGAGCCAGGGCTCTTTAAAAACATGGAAATGGGATTCCAATGTTCCTAAATTTCTAGTTCTGAGGGAATCCTTCTCTTTTGAGCTTCCAAAGCATGTATGCCCATGCTGTGCCTGGCTTGGATATACTGACAAGCATCTCCATTTTGTGGTCCTATTCCATGTGGCTAATAAAGATTAGTAAATCTCCTCTTCCAAGACCAACAACAGCAAGTCCTCTGAACCAGTTAGCAAGAGAATGCTCATCATCTCTCACAAAAAAAAAGTCGCACCTCTGTGCTCACCAGGCCAACAAAAAATCTGAATTCTACTTCACCCAAGAATGTTAGTAGGATGAAGGTGAAAATAAGACTCATTGGATGAGGCTGAGGCTACAGAAAGGGTGGGAATATCTTCGTTGAATGGGTGGAATAAGAGAAGCCCAAATGTATTTTTATTCTCACGGATAAATGAATTGGTGCCACAAGACATCCATTTACTTCCTGCTACTGTGGAATTTGCCGTCCTTGTACCAGAACATGGATACGTTGTACCATGGAGCAAGCTGAACTCAACCTATTGTACATTTTAATCTAGTCTGTGTACTGTGTTGCTAGTGGCTTATATTGTAAAGTGGCTCTCTAAAATATTTTTGTATTAAAGATGCTTACTGTATCTTTTTAAATACTGCTTTTTAATAAATCTAAAGACTTAACCCTGGAAACACAGCTTGGTTTATTCTAAATGCTATTTTTTGATCTGTAGGGTGTGTCTGAGCATATTTTAACAATTATATAAAAGACTTGGTGAATCAAAGTAAATTGGATGCAGTTCTACAACAATTTCTACAACATACATTTTCTTTTCAAGCATATGAGGTTATCATAGCAAAATCATTTTCATTGGCCCACAAGATCATTGATATAGTTGAGTTTTCATTTCTGATCATTACAAGCAAAGCTGTGGGTTTCGTATTACCTCCCCGAATATCCACACCTTCCCTTTTTAAGATGCACCTATGACACATGGGATGTGGAGTCATTCACTTCCAAGTCTTTGATTCACATGTACCTTAAGGAGCAATTAATGTAAATTGTTACCAAATGATCTGTTGTTACCAAATGATTGTAGTCTCAGGTGTAGTGTACAGGTAGCCACCTGAACAGATAAAAGGCCAAGGTCCTTTGATATACTGTATGTACTTGAATTCAAGATGAGTTCCTGCCCCTCCCCAGTTGAGAAGCCCCTCATCTTGAATTTGAGTAGAAGATGGAGTGGAGGCAAGCAGGCAGCTGCTGTGGCTCAGACTCTGATCCTGAGCCCAGTCCCTGCCTACAGTCAGGCACAGCTTTAGCTCATTTCCTTCCAGGCATGGAGCATATACATGCTCAATCATCTTCCCAGCTAGTCAGTAGTGGCACAGCTCCAGCCCTAGGACGCTGCAGTGTGGCTTAGCATGGGCTAGAGTAGCATGTGCTCCATGCCCAAGGGGAAAGGAGTTCTGGAGATGCACCTGACTGTGGCAGGCTCCGAGGAACAGGGAGTGAGGGCCACCCACCCCCCTGCTGCTGCTTTCCCCACTATAGCAGTGGGACAGACATGCACTTAGGACAACCCACACCCCCAATCATTAGATTTATACATGGAAAACTATAACAAATTCTTAAAATTTGCTATGTATAGAATTTAATACATGAATGTGGTGTTAAAAAAAAAGTGATCTAAACTCTTTAGTGTAAGCTAGCAAGAAACCTTGATTTATATAATTTAGATTTTTATATATTTTAATTTAGATTTGTTGCATTTAAATATTCTTTAAGAAAATTAAAAATATATAACTTGGTCCTCGCATGCCAATAAATATATTCCTTATTGTAAATTTGGCACTCATTTTTGCTAACCAGGAAGATGCACAATGTCCATGGACACTTATTTAAGCAGTTATACAGTATAATATGCATTTGTTTGGATATTTAACTCTTGCAATGTAGTTTGGTTTATTCTGAATCCTGTTTTGATACCCTAGATATCCTGGATACCCAAGAAGAATAAAACATATAAAAGCTTGTTTTGCATTTGAAACTGCTTTCTTAAACTAAAGCAGTCATATCTGTAGTTAATGTTCCTGGTTACCCTGTCCTTCGAGATTTTAGAAGGAATATCTGTCTTATCCTCACATACTTGGGCGCTTTGAATACATAATTCACTCACCTTCCCTAAAAAGAGTTGAGGTACAGTGGCAGAATAGGATGAATCGCTGCCTGTCCTACCTGTTTGCAGATCAAGAACAGAACTAAGTTCACTCAAAATATTCTCTGTCCTCATTGGCTCTTCTTAAAAGTATATTAACCTGTTGTGCCTTGAGCCAGTTGAGTCTCTTGCATAACCTTTGGCTGTGGTTTGATATTTTATAGGCTGTGGTGATCACTAAAGAGTCTTCTGAATATGCTACAATTGCGAAGCTGTTTCAACAGACAATGAAAGGTTATGTTATCCATTGTATGAAGAGGATTCAGAACCCATCCCTTTGGCAAATCTTTCAGTGGTTTGTATCCGATTTATTTCTTTATACTGGTTTCTACAATAGAGATGGGGACTTAACTTCCAAGGCCTGCTTTCCTGTGGCTGTGTAGTGGTGTTTGACATTAATTTTGATGGAAGTTGCACAAAATAGAATGCAAAAATTTGTTTTAGCTGTACAAATACAGCTAAGTTCTAGTGTCTATTTTTATGGGCATTTTTAGAAGAGCCCATCCATCTCTTCTGGCAAGTAATGAGCTATCAGTTGAAGTGGTACTCTTAGTGAATTACTGTAGGGCCTCGTCTTAGAAAATGGGATATTTTCTGTATGGCAGACCAGCTGCCTATGTAGGGAGCCTTAAAAGCATTTCCAGAAAAAGTAAAAGGATGTGTGAATGGGACAGAATTGGGATGACGGTACATTCACTGTATTTGTTAGATTTAATATTGTAAGTTATCTATAATAGTAGAGCAGGGGTGTCCAACCTTTTTGAATGTGGGGCTGGATCACGAACTTTTTATCACCCAGTGGGCCAGAGACCCATATTCAGAGAGCTCACAGGAAGTGGTATCACATCAGGAAGTGATGTCACGTGACCTTTGACACCAATGAAGTTGCAGGAAGTGACAATGAAATGGGTGTGGAAATGTGGCTTAAAAATCCATATTTTGCCTACCCCTCATCTAGGCATATCTATGCCTATGTTCTACTATGGGTAATTCTCATGCTTCTGGGTATTGCTGATTGCCCCCACCACCACCCTTCTCCTTTCTGCTGTATTTGCCAGGGTGTTTTTGAGTCTTCCTCAGAGGTACTGGGTGTTGGCTACAGCCGAGGCTAGGGACTTTGACTGGGGTGTGCCAAAATTAGTGAAATTTGCTTCACTGGAGTACATGCAAACAGGATCTCCATATGTCACTGATGAGCCTGAATATTTTCATTTCTTTTTGCTCTCAGGAGAGGAAATCCTGAGTATTTTTGTGTTGTTAATCTATTGTAAGTGTTTATTCAGATATTAGACTCAGGCGTGGCTTGAGAGCATGGGAAAGTAGTGTGATTTGGGGAGTTAAAGGCATGGAGTTGCTCCCTCCCCTGTGAAAGGCAGGGATCTCCCTCCCTCCCTCCCTCCCCACACACACACACACACACACACACACACACACACGTGCCGAGAGCCCAGTCACTTGCCCGGCCCCGGGGGAGGCACCGTCTTCCCACCCCAACCCCAGCCTGGCCTGGCCCTACCTGCGGTGCCCCAGCTGGGCAGGAGGCGGCAGAGGCAGAGAATGAAGGCAAGCCCAGCCGCCATGCTGCCTCCGCAGGTCCACATCACCGAGCCGGGCTGGAGGGAGCTGGAGCTGGGCAGCACCTCGGGGCACAGCGAGCGCAGGCTCCGCCCGAGCCCAGGGCCACCCCGCATGGCGCGGCCAATGCCGACAACCTGGCAGGAGGAGGCACCTGCCCACGCCGCTCCACCTCCGTCAGCGACTCGGGGCCGGGCGGCCAAGCCAGGTTGCCTCTCGCCTGTGGGCGGGAGCGGCGAGTCACTCGGGCTGGGAAGCGGTGGGATCACATGGTGCTGGGGACAGGAGGAGGCAGGCTGGGGCTGCACCAGCTGGCAGAAGTGGCAGCGGAGCCATGTGCTGCTCGGGAGAGGATAAGCCCGGCCAGAGTGGCAGGGGCTCAGCTGTATTTTCCCCCTGCCTAAGTGCAGCTGAGCCCCCTGCTGCTCTAGCTGGGCTCATCCTGTCCCGAGAGGCACACGGCTACTCCTCTTCCCACATGCACCGTTAGGCTACCGTCAGATACCCAGATTTTGGCTTTTGGTGCCTTGCCCCACCCTGCTCATCATTAGGCTACAAGTTGACTCATCCTCACCTCAATAGGACCAGGGCTCTCACTCCTGTCTAGATGTGCTGGATCTTCCAGGTTTTGGCCCCTTGTACTAAGGCTTTAGTACCTAGCTTCCCACTGAGTACCAGACCCTGGCAGGGCTCTGTAGAGTCCTTAGCCCCTCACAGTGGAGAGTGTTTCCAAGGCACTTCACCCTGTAGCCCCTTCTAATTCTAGTTACTTGGTTTGAGCATTGGCCCTTCTGCCTCAGCCCCACCCGCACCCGCCTTTGGAGCACCAGCCCTTCTAAGCTGCCTTCTCCTCCTCCTCCCAGCTCCAGACCAGCTGCCCTCCAGGCCCTTGCTCCTACTCATCTCATACAGGCTGCCCTTTGGGGGGGACTTACTCTTCCAAGCTCTTCTCCAGTAGTTTCTGTCCCAGTGCTCTGGGCCACAGCCTAGGCTGTGCATGCCAGCTTCCAAGCCCCCAGCTTAAGATGGCAGAATGTATCTCTGGTCTCCATTATTCTTTTTTCCCCACCCATCTGCTGAGTCCATGGCTCCATTGCAGTGCACTCTGCTTGGGCCCAGGCCTGGGTGCTCTTAGCTGTAGCCAGCTCACTTCCCCTGACCCTATACACAGCTTAAAACACAGTGTGCCCCAAGCACCCTGCTGTGTGGTCTCCATCCCTACAAACACACCTGATCCTGCAGTATAGCCCAAACAACGACAGAAACAAAACATATAACTTACATTTCCCTATGCTGCATTTGCAAAGCTCCTTCTGCTGTGAGGTCCTGAACCAGTATGAACCCTTAGCCCCAGACTCAGGCTTATGTGGCTCTTTCTCCTCCCCTTCCAGTCACCTGACCTGGCTTGCTGCTAATAGCCAAGTGTTCTGCTGCAATCTTTTTAATTGGGCTCCTTACTTGCTCCAAGTAATGGGGGAAGAGGTTGGTGATAGAGCTGATAATCTAAACCAAAGCTGTTCAACTGGTCGCCCCCAAGGGCTTAAACTGTAGCTCTTGGGCTCCTGGTCTGAGTGTTGCTTCTCCCAACACTCTCCTGCTGCAGCCATCAGAGTCCTTGGGCTTTCCCTCCCTCCTCCAGCTTTTGCTGCCTGCCCCCGCCCCTTGGGAATAGTTAGGTGCAGGGTGACCCCAGAGCGAGTCTGTCTGGGGAGACCTGGAGTGCCAGCATAATGCAGTTGTCGGGGAAGATAAGAGGGAATGCCCGTGTTGTGTGGGGAGAACTAGCACAGTGCAGTGGTGCGGGGTGCCCACAGCGTGGCACAGTGGAGGCTGCCCATGTGGACAGTCATGTGGCTCAGGCAACTCTGAAGTTGGAGAGCCCTGTTCTAAACCTTTAGAAGCTACAAAGTCCACCAAAATGAAGGCATATTTAAGTAAAGGACATTTTAACCAAGGAACCAGTATTGGTATCACTGTTTAAAACCTCAAAAACCAGGCTTGGCTTATTGTTTTTGCACTTTTTTCATATTCCTTTTTTTTTTTTTTGTAGATTATCTGCTTCTATTTTCCCTTTAATTCTGAGCCATTTCTGAGGGGTTCAGTATTGCTCTCTTGCTCAGTAAAATGGTTTCTGAAAATCCATGTGAGGTCTGATAATGGAAATGCAGGTAGTGCCTCCAAATTAATTTTCTTCTTTCCTTCTCTATCTTTTACCTCATATGCCCTTTATTTTCAGACTAGCAACCCTAATCTGAATGCCAATGAAATGAAAACAATGATAGCTGAAAACCTCATTCGTCTTACATATGCAAATGTGTGTGTGCAAAGAGAATTCTGTCTCTTTAACCAACATATTTTTCACATCAGGCAAAAGGAGCAGATGAAGAAGAACAACGGAGGAAAGGATGTATACGAGAGGCTCCTGTTCCATGGAACCAGCAGTTCCTTTCTGGAATCCATATGCACTCAGAATTTTGACTGGAGAATCTGCGGAGTCCATGGAACCAGCTATGGAAAAGGCAAGTAGGAAGTGACTCTGATTCGATATCGTTGCTATGCTAATTGTCACAGTGGTAATCAGCTTTTGGAAGTACTTATAGTGCAGGAAAAAGAAAGTGTGGGATGTTCTTGTGTTCTCTCTGGTTGGCACGGTCAGGTTGTTCTGGGGCTGGAGGCTGGTGGTGGCAAGTCTCTTCTGCTTGGGGCAGCAGCAGTGCAAGGCTGTTCGATCTGGCATGGCTCTTCCTGCCCATCAAAACCATGCCGCGTGCCACATTCGGCACGCCTGCCATAGGTTGCCGACCCCTGATCTACCATCTTCTTGACCTCTGTTCTAGCAGAGTTAAGTAAATGGTAACTCCTTTTGTAGGAAGACAAGAGTTACTTTTTCCCTTATGCTATTTCCTTCTTACTGGTGATTCCTTGTATTATACTTATTTTTCACTCTTCCCATAATCCTCATCTCTTTTTTTTATCCTCACTTCTTATCACATTCCTTTCTGATCCAGTCTGTTCTTGCCTGCCTTCTGAAATTAAAAGGAAACATCTAGCAAAACCTTTAGCTGCCATTGTGACATTTCCACTATCATGTACTTAAATGAGAATAGACATGAACTTTGTTTTGCTGAAATTTGAGCTGGGTCCATCACGTATTATCATGCAATGTTCATTCTCTTGTGCCTCTGTATGAAGTCTAGCCCATTTCCAGTATTCTTATGCTGTCTTTGTTATTTCTAGGAAGTTACTTTGCAAGAGATGCTAGTTATTCCCATGCTTACAGTCAGTCTCCTACTACCAAAATGAACATGATGTTTGTGGCACGGGTTCTGGTTGGAGATTTCATCAGAGGAAATGCAACCTATGTTCGTCCCCCATCAAAATCTACTAATACGATCAACTTATATGATAGCTGTGTGGACAAAGAGTCTGATCCCTCTATTTTTGTCATATTTGAGAAGCATCAGATTTACCCAGAGTATATAATAGAATATCGCGAAGGCAAAAACTGTACTGTATCTTAGATATAGGAATGTACTATGTCTTAGATAAGGAAAGGAACAGTTTGCATAGCTCAGCTAATTGTTGATATTGTTAAGGGGGTTTTATTTGGGCTTATTTGTTATACTGATAAGGGTCTCATTTTTAACATTAACACTCTCCAAACATTTTTGCAAATAATTTGGTACTTGAAGGAGGTTTGCAAGATGAACATCCTGCTTGTTAGAAGACTAATCTTTTTCATCAGGCCATTAACATTCATCTAATCAGAAAATGTGATTACAGGTAACATGAACTGACAAAGTTAAGGGGACACGGTTGTTGATTTTTATGATTCTTCTTTGGTTAGAAATAATTTTAAACAAACTTTACTAAGTCAATATATAAAGGACTTGGCTTTAGAAATAACTACAAATGCGAAGAAAACAACTGACTTTAGTGTAGCTCATAAGCAAATTTCTAAGTATAGTTTTTTTAGATTTGTACTGATTATAGTTCTTCAAGTAGGAAACCTTTATAGAAGGGGCTCTTTATTGTAGATCTACAATTTCTGATTATTTCCACTGTTATTTCTAAGCAGTTTGAAGTACCTACTATGTAATGAACATGGTCTAGAATTTTCTCTCTCAGTGATATTTGTTAAAACAATAACCTAGAAAAATTAAGACTTTCCCTTTAAATTGGTGTAAAGACTAGGTTTTAAATGTAGGAATTTCTTAAACGTGCACCAGCAATGTCAGTCTAATGGTTGATATAGAAGACAATCAGATAAAATTCTGTTTACTCTTCTGCTGTAGGCTTGTGCAGCTTTATCTTTAGGTCAGGGTAAGACCATTATAGTAGGCAATCTGGGAAAAGGCAAACGCTGGAATTTTTTTCTCAGTTGCTAGCGACTACAAGCATAAAATGAAAGGTAGCATTGAATTCATTTGAAAACCTTGCTTGTAGTATATGTCGTTTTCCATGTGTGGACATGGGAATGCTGTAGGACAGAAGTAAAAAGTTGTGTTATACTGTTTTCTATCCTACAGGACAAACGTAAATTCTCGTTGAGATGGAGATGTCGCGTGACTTGCACAGAGAGAATGTTTCTGATGACGTTCTCAATCACTTGTGCATTAGCATATGCTCTGTTACCTAAACTTTGTTGTGTTTTGTGTGGCCCATTCTACACTAAGAAAATTGCCTACTGCTGACAGTGGTAGAGTGATAAATGGTTCTGATCTTTTTTCAGGTAAACCATGTTTAATGTCAGCATTTGCAGGAATGAGCAACTGTTTTAATGGCAACCGAGCCTGTTTAGTTAACTGATCTGCAGACTAAGATGCTTTCATTTCAGGGCATCAGTGGAAACGAAGATCATAAATTTCCATCAACTTCTGTCACTTTTCTAAGTGTTGATCTTTTCAGTTGAGACGTCAGTGAATATTTTTGGTGAGGCTGAGAAAAATCCTCCAGCTACTAATGTTTTGGAATGTGACTAATTGAAGATAATGATACTCTGCCAGATTTTGGTGGGAAAAATAGTTTTATTTTTTCTGAAGTATAATTTGTTAACTTACATCCTAGGAAGGAGTATTAGACAAATTTCAAGTCTGAAGATACAAACGTAAACTGTTTAGTTTAGCAAGTTCCCACAAAGGGGGGGGGGGGGTGTAAGACTAGCAAATCATATTGCAAGAACTGTTCGAAGCAATTATACATTTAAGTGTTTTTTCAATATAATCTTAAAATCAGAAATATCGGATTTGGTAGTGGCAGTGGACGGCTTTTTTTACATTCTTTTTCTTTTGTAGTCCATCATTAAATTTCCAAAATTATCCTTAAACTTGCTACAGTAAAAATAAAGTATATACTTGATATTCTTCTGTTGTTAGACATGTAGCTTAATATGCCATTAACATAGTGGGCAAATGACCAGGGTATTATTGGCATTGTGTTGTGGCTCTTGTTCTTTTGCATTCTGAATCAACGTCTAGCATCAGCCAACTGCTCATTATGAAAGATCAAGTCAAATGACAGTTTTTATATAGAAATGGTCTGTAACTGAGCTTTGCAATTACAAAGTGCCTGTAATAAACTAGATATCAAAAAGTGTGGTTGGTTATATCATTTTGTCAATTATGTGGAATCTGAGATCCTCCCTGCTATCAGCTAGTTAAAGTAGTAAAAAGAGCAAAAGGTTTGTGGTTCTACTGTTCTAAATGGGGAGGGGATGGGTGGGTGCAAATGTTCTGCCAATGCTGGTTCAGAATGTAACTTTCATTCAGCTTGCACAAATGAAATAGCACCAAGAAGACTCCCAATAAACATGTAGAAGACATTATTATTGTAATCAACATAGTGCATTTTGTAAATGGTACAGATTTATAAAGTACAAGTTATGCCTGATACTCATTTTGACCAAAAATACTACTTCAAAAAATGTTCAATTCAGGGGCTTAAAGACTTAACCACACTGGTAAAGAAGCCATTGCATAGTAAGCCTATACTGTGAATTTACAGCACAACAGCTGCTCCATAGTCACTTGCCATCTGTGTACTCTCAATGGGCACATCTACATGTGCCATTAGGGGGCAGCACTAAACTGTAGAGCTTATTGTTCCATAGTTTATTGCTCCTGGGAAGCTCCAAGGCACCCGGTTTACATATGTGCCTGGACTGCAGCACATTGAGCTGAGTTGCAGCACCCCTGGCAGGCAGGGCTGCTCCTACTAGGCTCATTGTGATGGTTATGAAGGAGGAGGAAGGAAGAATACCTACTATGTCTGGATAAAATAAAGTACCATGTGTACGTCTGACAAAGCAGAACACAGGAACCTTAAATTTAACATCCTATTGTGTGGGGAACCTAGTCCTTAATGCAGTGTGAGGAAGCATCTGATCTCCCACCTACCAGGCAGTTGGAAACAAGGGGCTACAGTAGGTGGGTTTTACAAGAGAGGAGGACTAAGCATAACACATGAGGGAATTCACCAGTCCTCAACCTCCAAAGTCAGGACCAGGATTACAGCTATCATTAGGACAAAGGCAAGCATTCAAAACTTCAAGGTATGTTAAGCACTTCTTAAAAAAAATGTGTGGCTTAATTTATAAGTGATTTTCCCATTGGCATCAATGGGAGAGCTGCAATTGCTCAGCAATGCTGAAATACAAATCACATTCCTTTAGGTGTCATTTATAAAACAGCAGGCCTGGGGTGCCCTGGGATGGGCTTCTGTCCCTGGCAGCCTGCTCCCTTGTCCAGCACCCCAACAGCCTCTCCCACCTTGCTCACCAAGTCACCTTAAAGTTATCAGTGATAAAGCTGGGAGGTAGCCCTCAGGTGATCGGAGGGATGGTCTGCAGCAGCCCACACAGAATCCCTTCAGCCGTTCAGAAGCCCACATGGAGAACTTGGGCCTGCAGCAGCAAAGCCTGCAGAGTGTTTTGTCCTGGGCAGCCTCCACAGTGTTGCCCCTTTAAGAGGGTTCTCAGCAGCCTCCCCACCTGCTACAGCTACCCCATGCCTCATTTTACAAATGAACAAACACTTCCCATAACAGAAGCCATCAGTAAAATAACCAGAATTTACCCACCTGTAGGACTCTCCCTTGCAGTCCATGCAGAGTACCTTGGCCTGGGTCAGACCTCCACCTCAGCCTAGTTCTGTTAAAATTCCCTGCCTGGCTCTATCCTTTCCAGTCATCACCCCTCCCCCCCGCACTTCCCTAATGAGGCATAAGGATTCCTTCTCTACTCAGCAGGCTTACTGCTTTTACTGCTCCTTTCCTGATGGGCCCCAAGGTTTTCCCCTGCCTAATTGGCATGCTTACTGCTTTCCTCCTGATCTGCCCTTGCAACCTGCACCCTATTAGTAGGCTCACAACTCTGCAGTTTGCTTCACTGGAGCTTTCACCCTGCACTCAGTCAGAGGGCTTAGGGTCCTCTTTTTTTTTGTTGGAGTCTCACAAATTATTAGTGAATTAGTATTGCTGTTCCTCAGGTTCAAGTTCTATGTCCATATGCATATTTAAAAAACACCAGATAATTAAAGACCAAATTCTGCCCTTGCATCTGGATAGCTTCTTCACCAAATACTGGTTTATTTATACCCACCTGAGAGGCTAGGAATAGAACACAGTATTCCTGGTGTGGTCTCTACAGGCTGCTCGTTCTACTTTTTTCTTTATTTCAAGAGGTTTGCCTGTGGCCTTGTTATTTTAGGTTTTATTTTGCTTCTTTACTTAGATAGGGGATGCTGTTCAGGAGTCCCTCATAAGTTAGGCCGTAATACCCAGTCACATGAGTAAAACACGTACTTATTTATAAAGAAAATAAGGGCTCACGAAGGGTGGGATTTTCAAAGGACCAAACAACTGATTATTGGTGTTCATACTACTTACCATATTTACTCATATTCAAGATGAGGCTTTTCCCCAATTCAGCGTGGGGTGAAAGCTCTTTTTGGATTCGAGTACAGGGTGGGGGGAGAGCAGCTGCTGCGGCTCTGATTCTGGCCCTGAGCCTGGGTCAGGGCTAGAGTCAAGAGCCACAGCAGCTGCCTGCCCCCTGCCTCTGCCAAAACTCTACCCCTCCCCACTGCCTACTGTCAGGTGTGGGCTCTGGGTCCATTAGCTCCTGGGACATGGAGAACATGGAAACTCTACTCTTTGCTCAGCCAGTCAGTGGCAGTGCAGCTCTGGCCCTGAGACACTGCTGTATGGCTGGGCAGGTGGCAGACTGCAGGCATCATGAGGGCGGGTGCTCAGGCTGCTCACACCAGGTGGCAGGGAGGCTGCAAGCAGGTGCACTGGGGTCCACGGAGCCCCAGCCTGGCTTGTTGCCAGCAGAGGGTGCACATGTGTCTTGAGGCAGATGGCAGGGGAACTGCAAGGGGCCTGATCCTTCTTGTGGCAGGACAGCCCTGGCCCCTTCCCCGCCCCAAGGCTCACGTGTACTCGCTGCCAGCGGTGAGCCGAGCTGGGGCTCCATGGACACTGTTGCAGCTGCTTGCAGCCTCCCCACCACCTGCAGTGAGCAGCTCATACTCTATGGCGGGTGGCAGGGGCCTTCCCAGAGCCCGGGCCAGCTGTCGCAGGCAGACAGAAGGCTGCAAGTAGCTGCAGTGGGGTTGGCAGAGCCCCAGACCAGCTCATTGCTGGCAGCAGGTACATGTGTGCCTCAGTGGACAGTGGGGAGGGGCCGGGGCTGTACTGCCAGAAGGATGAGGCCCCTTGAAGCTCCCCTGTTATGTTACCCAAGGGCTGGCATGCCAAGCAAAATGTCTTTACGTGCCATGCTCTGGCACATGTACCAGGGGTGGCTGACCTCTGCTCTAGGGTAAGAAGCCTTATGTTGAATTGGATCCAAACATTTATGCAAAAACTTCACAGTTCCATACATGTAGGTAGTCGTTTCCCTGCCACAGAATTATATAAATAAAAGGGCAATACAAAAATGTAAGAATGAATTTTACCTACAATTGTCGGTAATGTACCAAAATGCAACTGCAATAAAGATCACATGAACACTTAATAGATTGCCAGCAGACTTCAACTATTGTTCCCCACTATCATTACTCCTTATTAGATTTGTTATAAAAGTGTGCAGCATTATAAGTATAAAAATCACCTTGATTTTTAAATTTCCATTAAAGATGCAATAACAGAAACAAGCAGTAAAATCTTTAGAGGAACCATGGCAAAGAATATCATACAGACATAATCTTAGATAGACAGCAATGCAAAGTGTCTTTGAAGAACTGAAAGACAACTTCTGGAATCAGCATGCAGGCCAAGAACAAAAGACTGTGTGCGAAGTGCTGTGCATGTTCTGATGCAGGCCCTTACTGCAAGCCAGGGACTTGAGGGAACCTTTGGCCATCAGTGGATCTACCAGTACGATCATTCACTGCTTCAAATCTCATATCTGTTTCCTCACCACTCTGCGCATGGGGCAGAACTTGAGGGAGATATATAGCTCCCAACTTCTGTTCCCACTTCAGCAGTTCTGTGAGGCCAGGACCTCTTGTCTTGTGGCAATGGGGAAAAAGCGCAAGGTTTGGCCCATAACTTTGTGCTGAGATGTAACAGTGGGCCAATGCTGTCTTGTATGCTTCCTATACCTCTGGCACCACCCAGACTTCTCTAATAGATCCCATTTAATGTTTTATTTTCTTGAAAAGCAGTTTGAATGTTCACCCTTTCCTATTTATGGACTAGAATAGCAAAGCCAAGAAATAATTTGACAGCTGGTCTAGAGGACTGTTATCTCACAACCCAAAAGGTATAGAAACCACCCATATTTCTAGAAAGTGATGGCTCAGCAGGTTTTAAACAAAGGATTGATAGACCTCTACTTTTCCTGCTACTGCTGCCTTTTCCCAGGCACAACTAAGCCAATTTCTTGTTAGGACTGGAGATGCTCCAGGAAGTTAAGCATCAATGCTGAATCACCTACAAGAGCATTCCAAAGTTCAGGCAAGCAGGAGATCTGATATGGCTTATAAGGCTACTAGTAATTCCCCCCATTTTGATTCCTTTAATTCCATGGGAATCCACTAATTAACAGTGCTAATCATGATTTCATCTGAATGAGAGAGATTCAAGCCACTGCATGAACAGCTGATGCCTTCCAAATAAGCCGCTCAGTCAACGGTGAATTTGGTCTCAGTGCATCACGTTCCATCAAGAGGCACCTGGAGGTGAGGAGACAGGAAAAAAGAGGCCTTAAATATAGAGTTCAAAATTACAGAGCAGGCTATTTTTAATTCCCTTGTGTAGTAGCCACGTAGTAGATGGTGACTTCACTGTCACCAATGCTACCTGACAATCAGTTTCGAAGGCACTACAGCAGTGTTTTTTTAAGGTCAGTATTGTATGCCTGACCCACAAACACAGAGCACATGCTAGCTGAGTAGACTCATCTTTTCCCCACTTCTACCCCTCCAATTAATTCATTTTTGCAATCACATGGCACTGGAAGTAGCACTGCACTTGCATGGTACAGACTGATCTTTGCCTAGGAGGTCAATTTTAAACAAGCCTGCTCTTCTCTCACTAAGCCCCCTTGTTTCCCATTTGTATTCAAGAGGCTGAAGCAGAAGAGTCACTCTAATCTGGCTATGCTGCATCTAGTTCCAGGACTAGTACACAGAGACCTAGTTTGGAGTGATGTTGCATCAAGGATGGGCAATTATTTGGCCCATGGGCCACATAGAGAGTTTTGGTGGCCTGTTGCATGCCAGGTCAGCACACCCCTCTACTCCCTCCCTGCACAGCAGCTGACCAAAACTCCCTAAGTAGCCCCATCCTATCTGCCTGGTCATACACCCTGCCTATACAGGTCCCAGATGATCTCCATAGAGACTCCAAGATCATGGAGCTGAGGGACAAATGAAAACAAAGCAGCAGGGGTAGCAATACTATTCAGGATCAAAAGTTAAGAGCAAAGCAAGGGGAAGACATCATCACTGGCAGGTTACAACAAAATGATACCATCAGTCAGAGAAACAGAATTAGAAATTTTCAGTGCATATGAACCACTAGAGAGAAAGGGGAGGAAAGCTCTGCTTAGAAAGCTAGCAGTATTCATGGTTGGAGGGAGACTGCAGATTATAACCAAGGACTTCAGCTGTATAATAGAAATGGGTGACAGAACAGAAGGAGGAGGAAATGAACTTTAGACAGATTGTCCAGATTGTTAGCAATATAAAAGAAGAGTCACCGACAGATGGGTGGGCAGGGAGAAAACTTTCACTGGAACTGACCCTGGTGGAAAGAAACAGTCAAGAACTGACTTTGTGTTTGTATTAAAAGAAATAGAGGTAAGGAAGAAAGAAACCATAAGTGTGGCATTTAGTGATCACTGGATACTGAAGGTGGAACTGAGTCTTTGTAAGAGCCCCAAAAGTTGAAGGGGAGTGTGGAAGCTAAATGTGTGACTGTTACAAGGTACGGAGATATGTCAAGTGTACATGAGACAGTATGAGGTGTGCAGAGATGACCTGAGCAGGGTATGGGGCCTGGGGCAAATCAGCCTGTGTGGGGCCCTGCCCCTGGATGCAAGGAAGCCGGTGGCAGATACGGCAGCGGAGGGAAGATGGCGAGCAGCTGGATGTGTCGGATTCAGCGGTGGATTCGGTGGGGGAGGGGGAAGGGTTGGGAGGTGCTGAGTGGCCGAATGTGAAGCCAGGGGCAGCGCGGAGTCGCTGTGCTGCTCTGTCCGGCTTCACGGGGTCCCCCAAAGTGTGGGGCCCAGGGCGGTTGCCCCAATTTGCACTCTCCCCCGGCCCAGGGACAGCCCTGGAGGTGTGAACACTGAAGAAATATTTTAAGAGTACCAGAGAATGGTGGTTGATGGTGAAGAGGAGAACAGGAGAATTCCTCAGGAAGGAAGGCTGAAGAACTGTGGGGAAAAGAATGAAAGAGCTGAGAGAGCTGCAAAGAAAGATGCAGGAACTGCTAAACAAAGCTGCTGAAGTAGATAGATATGAGAAGAAGGAGAAAAAAAATAAGGCAAGAGCTGGAAAGCTGGTTTAAAAGAAAGATGAGAAAGAAAATATGTTTAGCACAAGCACCCTGGGTGGGAGAAAATGAAGAGTGGTCTTGATACTTTTTGGCTACAGTGGACATGGTGAAAACAGAGCTAAAAAACAGTGCAAGAAGGTGGTTCCCAGGTGGAAAATAAGGAGGTGGGGTTGGTGGCAGTGAGAAGATTTTATGAAGAGCTATATTAAAAGAGGAAAATGGACAGGAAGAAGAAGAAGGACTGGAAGAGACCAAAGAAAAGGTAGAGGAAGAGGAAGCAAAGAAGATGGAAGAAAAGATAAGCTTAAAAGGAAGTGGAGGAGAGCTTAAAAAACCTTTCAAAGAGGGAAACCGCTAGATAGACTACCTATGGAATTTTACAAGAAGTTTTGGGCATGAATAGGGAAGGATATAGTGGAATTATCATGATAACATATTTGAAGTGTTAGGAAAAATGGGGTTCCCAGATAAATTTATATGCTGGATAAGGTTATTGTATCGTAACACTTCAAATATGTTATCATGATCCACTCTGTCATGTGTTTTTTCTAAATTGAGGTTTGCTGTAACTGTGTGTTTTCCTTTCTTGGATGTGGGACAGTGCATCTCTGATCACTTTCAGACTTTCGATAGAAAGGGTTCTAAAGCATACAGAGTATGGAGAAGTGATGGGGGGTTAAACTAAATAGATCAAAAAGCACCATAACGGAGCTGAAGGAAATTGGAGAGATGAGAGAGAGAGAGAGAGAGAGAGAGAGAGTGCTAGGGATCCCATTGGAAGCCGAGGGAAAAGGTAACACAGCATGGGAAAAGGTGATGGCAAGGATACAGCAAATACTTTGGTTATGGTCCAGAAAGGACACTGTCCTTTGTTGAAAAAATGGTGGTGGTTAAGGCTGTGCTACTGCCAATTATTCTATATATGGGAATTGTATTCCCACCAATGTGGGAATGCATGTTCTTTTGGAATGTCAAAAAAGGAAAGGTTGGATAAAGCGGAACTGTTCAAAGCAAGAGAGATGGGAGGAGGAAGGGGGACTGCTGGACCTGGGATTGTTCTTCTATGTGAAATATGTAAGTGCAGCATGCAAGATGGTAATGGAAGGAGAGGGGAAAGCAGCATGTATCACCCAATTTCGTGAAGCTGCAATTTGGAGGAAAATGGGAAAAATATCAGACCTCTTTGAAGAGTCCATGGGCATGGCAACCACTGATTCATTACATCAGGTTGGAAGGTTTTATGCAGAGGTATAAAATAAGGAAGGTAGGGCTGGAGGTCCTGAAGGATCATAAGAAATTGAAGAGAGAAGTGCAGGGAAGAAGAAATGGTGGGACGTGTGTTTTGGGAGTGTACATATGCAAAGTGGGTGGGGGAAAGGGTCTGCCACTTTCTGAGTGTCACCAAAATACATCTGTTGTTAGCACAGGAGATGGTACAATATGGACTCATACCAAAGGGACCAGAGGAAATGTTATTAAGGACTTTATTAGTATGCGTTAAAGCTAGTTTATGGAAAGTAGGAAACTTTTGGGTTTTTAAGAAGTTGGCTTTCACTGAAAGAGAGTGCCTGAAGCTGGGACTGTATAAACTGAAATCGGTTGGGACAAGGAAGAGAAGTAGAGAAAAAAGGACTGGACACACTTGTTTCACTGAACCAACAGAGAAGACTGATGGGAGGGGTGGAGAGTTTCAGGTGGTTACTTAAGTAATAGTTTTTCATGGAGTTCTGTATGAAGAAAAAAAGTTTTGTAAAGGGGTTTTTTTGTGGGAAGTTGATATATGTATATATGTAGTTGTATGTTTTTTGGATATGGAATTGTTTTTCTGATATGAAATCTTGGTAAAACAAGGATGCTCATTATGTGAAGTTAGGTAAGTGTTGAGCGATAAGTATATTTTTATACTTTTTGTAAAAAAAATAAAAGGTTCCCATCAGCGTATTTACTCAACATGGGCCATGTACTTTAAAATTATGCTCAGCATTGACTACATTTAATCACCTTCATAGTTGGTTTCCATTACTGAGCACCATATGCTGCTTTTAGCAGAAGTTCAAAGATAGACAACGTATTTAATGCAGATTCTTTGTATGCAAATGTAAGATAAGTTGCTTCCCCCCCGTGCTGATTAGGGGGAAAAAATCTTATCTTGTAGTTGAGCAAATACAGTATCACAGAAGCCAGAACACAATTACTGTAAGCAGCACCCACCTTGCCAGTCTCTGGTAAGTTTTAGATTTACAGTTAATCGCAGCATGGATCAACAACTGGTTGAAGATATCTCTCTGGAAAGAAAAATGCACTATAATATCTAGTAACAAAAGTTCCAGGTAGCAGTTTCTTTTCTTGATGACCGAACCCAAAACACACTAACCACCTGACATGCAGCACTTTAATTTCAAAGAAATGTAGAAATGGTTTAAAATTACAGTGTAGAAATGGAGAGCTATAAAAGGAATCTTACTGCTAACACAACATAGTGCCACCTGAGACTACTGAAGGACAATCGAGATAGAATCAAATGTAATTTAATAAAATACCTTCTGTGGTCCTTACTTGAGCATTGCTGCCGCCTATCTGCAGGATCTGGTAGCGAATTGGATAAAGTAGTTCTACTGCCTTGTCATAATTTCCATTGTCAAACTCTACAAAGGCTTGGCAAAGTGGCAATCCCAGCTGTGAAGCCAGGCCAAGCTCATGATCTTCCCCAGGTTCCCTGTGAAAGAAGAAGGGATTTAACTTCTAACAAGAAGATCAGGCTTCAGCAGTTCTTTCACTGAAACTCCATCACATCCTGCAGGTAGGTACTGTTGGTTGCATGATAATCCAATGTAGCTGAAGTGTCAAGCATACAGAAAGCCAGATCTATATAATCACATGGACAATTGGCTTATGAAAATCTGTATTTTCTGTAACTTTAAAAGTTCTAACATCTCAAATATTTAATTGGCTAAGTAAATAATATTTCTATGATATTTCTATTTCACGGAGAAGTTGTGGGTTTTTTCTCCTAAAAGAGGACAATGATGACGAATCAAGTGTTTTTTTGATGCCGTACCATTTATTTACAAAGCATATTTGCAACATCCTATTTCACCCACCATGGAAGGAATCAACAACAACATAAATCCTGAATTAATATTCCAAATCCTTTCTTCTAAGCAAACTTTCTACATAAAAAGCTCTATCTTAGGTTTCTCTCAAAGTTACACAACACATGCTGCTTTGGCTGTTTGTTGCTTGCTCTTTTTTGCTGTTTGGTTCTGGCTGCATCTCACATGCACACAACAGCTCCAAATAATACCCAGCAAAACCTCTTCATCCACGGAGCTCAGCCTTATCCATGACCTGTGTTTTGGACAGTAGCTGCCAGTAGCTCTTTTACTACAAAGTGAAATTTAACGTTACCTCATACTTATTCTGAATGTAGAACAGTTATTACTATATGGGTTTCTTCCAATCCCACATCAATATAATGAAATAGAGATTATTAGTAATTTTTTTTGCAGAGTTATCCAGTCAAGGCAATGGGAAGGCAAAGAAAGAGTGGAACAACTGAGATTATTTGGACTGGAGAAACGAAGATGAAGGGAAATAAGATAACAGTCTTTAAATACAGAAAGGGTTGTTATAAAGAAGATGGCAACAGACTAGTCCAACAGTGCTCAACCTCTGACCTGAGGGCCAAATGCAGCCCATGGAACCATCACATCTGGCCTGAAGGGCTCCCCAGAGCCCCTGCTCCCCACACCTCCCAAGGCTGAGCCATGCCCCCTACCCCTCCTGGCTGGGCCAACCCCTCTTCTCCTGCAGGGCCAGGTTGGGGCCAGGCTGCACCCCAACCCTCTATGTAGCGGGATGGCACCTGTTATATCCACCCTGAGCACCAGATCAGGACCACTGGCTGGACCCAGGCCACAGATGCACTGAGCACTGACTGTCTGGCCCACCAAGGAAAAAGGTTGAGTACAACTGGACTAGTGTGTCTACAGGGGACAGGAAAAGTAGTAACAGATTTCAATTACAGCATGGGAGGTTTAGGTTGCTGTCTCACTATGAGGGTGGTTAGTAGTCGAACAGATTATCTCAAGAGGTGGGGGAATCTCCACCACTGGAAGTTCTTAAGAGCACTTTAGACAAACACTTGGCTAGGATGACTTAACATGGGATGTTCCTGTCTTGAGCATGGGGCTGAACTTGCTGACTTAATGGAGTCCTGTTTCCTATGATTACATGAAAACAGGCAGATATCAGATGAATGTCCCAACACAACAGATTAGAAATCCAATTGGTTGGAATTTCTCACTGTAGCACAAGAAAAAAATAAAAGCTCTCCAACAAAATATGGCTCTAGGTACAGCTGTTGTAAACTCAAGCAGTTTCTTAGGTCTCAATTTGTTAGTATAACGTAATGAGAAATCTAGACAACATAACATCATGGAAATAGAGCGCTAAACGTTAGCGCTGTGCAAAGCTTTGGTCACCAATTCAATTCGGAGGAGATTAAGTGGCTGAATATCTGAATCTGAATGGAATTCAGAGCCCCATTAAAAGGTCCGAATTGAATCCAAAGCCTCCAAATAGATTTGGACAAGATTTGGCCGATTCGGAGGACAGTGATTCAATTTTGTGATTCAAATAAGCATCCCCATTTGATTCAGCTGAATCAGAATCGGAAATTCAGCAGTGATTCAAAGATTCAGATCGGCCGGGAAGAGGCAGGCATAGCCAGGTGGCTGCAGGTTCTACCGTGGCTCCTCCAGCTGTGCCTGCCTCTCCCCAGGTTGGGGGAACTGTGGGAGAAGCTCCCATGGCTTCCCTGCCCATCCCCATCCCCTGCCTGGCCCAGCCTCCCGGCACTTAAAAAAAAACCCCAAAAGAACAAAAAAACGCCCCATACTCACGGGCTGCAGCAGTGGCAATCAGGGCCTCTTAGGGCTCGTGGCAGAGCTCCCCCATGCAGCACAGGGCAGTGGAGGGCAGTGGGGATTGCCCCACCCATTTGGCACCCACGCAGCAGCTGTCGCATTGTGCAGGTGCAGTGCAGCATGTGCTGTCTGGGAACTGGGGCAATCCAGCAGTCAGCCAGAGCCTGATGCCACTCAGCCCCAGTGGTCCCAGCTTCCAGACAGCGTACGGTGCCCTGCCAAGCCGCACTGCACCTGCGCCATGGGTGCCAGGTGGGGGGGGAGGGGCAACCACCGCTCCCCCCCACCTGCCCCATGCTGCATTGGGGGGGGGGGGGGGGCTCTGCCACAAGCCCTCAGAGGACTGGATCACCACTGCTGCAGACGGTGAGTGCGGGGCTTAAAAAAAAAAAAAGTGCCAGGAGGCTGGGGCCAAGTCGGGGATGGGGCCAGGCAGGACAACCATGGGGACTTCTCCTAAGGCTCCCCCTGCCCAGAGAGAGACAGGCACAGCCGGAGAAACTGCGGGAGAACCTGCAGCTGCCTGGCTGTGCCTGCCTCTCCCCGGCCGATCCGAATCTCCAAATCAGCGCCGAATCTCCAATTCTGCTTCAGCCGAATTGAATGGGGACAGCGATTCAAATCACCAAATCGAATCACTGTCCACTGAATCAGCCAAATCCGAATCGAATACTTCCCTATTTGCACAGGCCTACTAAACATACATTCTACCACCTTGCAACAAATAGCCGAGTCACCACTTCGAAAACACCATTGAAAGTTTGTGTAAGATGGACATGATAAAAATAATACGCAATATGTAGCTATAAGCATGTGCAAATAAACCTAAATCTTGAAATACATCCTGCAAATGTAACAATCTTTGAAAAAAAGGGATTAATGAACGTGTGTGTACACTTCCCAACAATGTCTCTGTGAACATCAAAACTCGGGAGGCAGTAACAACAAAATAAAATACTATGTTGTTTTAAAGACCTTTAAAGTGTTTAGCATGGGCCTAAAGTTGTTCTGCCATGGGAGGCAATGCTATAACTCTCCTTGTTTTCTCTAGAGTCAGAGGTAAGGCAATGCAGGGTACTTCATCTTGTGGTCAATCGTGACCCCCAAGTCTCTTTCAACAGTGGTTCTAGCAAGCGTAGCACTACCAAGCCTATAAGCACGCTGTGGGGTTTTTTCCCTGAGGTGGAGTACTTTACATTTATCAGTATTGAACGTCATCAGGTTTGTGTCCGCCCACTGAAGTTTATCGAAGTCAGCTTGGATCACTAGCCTGGCCTCAGGTGTGGACACTAGGCCCCGAAGTTTAGTGTCATCGGCGAACTTAACCAGTGCACTTCTGATACCAACGTCCACATTGTTAATAAAAATGTTAAAAGAACTGATCCAAGGACAGAGCCTTGGGGGACACCACTGGTCATGGAGCACCATAATGATTCCCTACTATCAACCACTATTCTCTGGGTCTGACCTCGGAGCCAATTTCCCAACCATCAGACTGTGGTGTAGCCAGGGCCACAGTTGGCCAATTTTCCATGAGGAGGTCATGGGACACCAGATCAAAGACTTTTTTAAAGTCCAAATAGATGATGTCAATCTCTTCTCCCTTGTCCTGGTGGTATGTCAGCTGGTCATAGAAGGAGATGAGATTGGTCAGGCAAGACCTACCTGTGACAAACCCATGCTGGCTGTCCCTCATGATTTTGCCATCAGCCAGTTTATCAGGAAGGGTCTCTTTGATAATTTTCTCCAGAATCTTACTGGGGATTGAGGTCAAGGTGATTGGCCTGTAATTCCCAGGATCTACTTTCCGCCCTTTCTTGAAGATGGGTACCACATTGGCCTTCTTCCAGTCTTCAGGTACTTCATCTGAGTGCCATGAGTTTTCAAATATTTTTGCCAATGGTTGGGCTATGACACCTGCCAGCTCCTTGAGTACTCTAGGGTATAATCTGTCAGATCCAGCTGACTTGAAGATATCCAGCCTCTCAAGGTAATCCTTTACTAGATCAACACCGATGCTAGGTATAATATGCCCTCACCCTGGCCGTCCCGTGTCTTGCTAGGCAGGGCGGTCCCATTGGACCGATGAAAGACTGACACAAAGTACCCATTAATTAGATTGGCCTTTTCCTGGGTGTTGGTTATCAGCTGTCCCATTTGGTTCAGCAGGGGTCCAATGTTACCCTTTCTTTTTTTTTTTGACTCCCTACATATCTGAAAAAGGATTTTTGTTGTCCTTGATATGTGAAGCCAGGTGGAGCTCGGTTTGCAGCCTTGGCTTTCCTGATCCACTCCCTGCAAGTATGGACCAGTGTTGAGTACTCCTCCTTGGTGGTAATTCCAGCCTTCCATCCTTTATAAGTCTCTCGTTTGAGGCATAGGAGATCCTCCAGTTCTCTGCTGAGCCAAGGGGGTTGCTGTGCCCTTTTGCTCTGCCCTTCCTCCGGGGTGGGATGGCCATCCCTTGAGCTGTCAGGATTGCTCCCTTGAGGAGCAACCACTCCTCTTGGACTCCTCTTCCTGTCAAGTCGTGGTCCCTTAGGGCCTCAACAATGAGCCTCCTGAGCTTGTCAAAGTCAGCTTTCCTGAAGTTAAGGACTTCTGTATTGCTGACCAACTTGCCAGCTTTGCGATGGACAGTAAAAGTGATCAGCTCGTGGTCACTATCACCCAGCTTTCCACTGATTCTTAGGTCACTGACTAGGTCATCCCCTTTGGCCAGTACCAGGTTTAGCAATGCTTTATGTCTTGTTGGTCCATAGACTTCTTGAGTCAGGTACAGCTCGCTCATGCACGCGAGGAAGCTTTGCGACCTATCAGATTTCACGAAGTGCTCTTCCCATGAGATGTCCAGGTAGTTAAAATCTGGTAGTGACAACCATGGACCAAGAGCATGCAGACTCAGCCAGTTACCTGGCAAATTCCTGGTACAGCTCTTGTTTCTGGTTAGGAGGCCTGTAGTAGACTCCTACCATGATGTCCCCTGTGCCACGTTCCCCACGTATTTTAACCCAGAGGGACCCCAGTCATCCTTCCTGGGTGCCAATGTCAAATTGGAGGGACGTGTAGCTGTCCTTGACATAGAGCGCTACACCCAGATGTGTGTTAAAGGAATTAGGGGGGTCTGGTACTGGATGCAGAGCTTTGTTCACTTGAACACATTTTATAACCCTTTATCTCACATAAGACAGCCACAAATATGAGAGACTGAATTTAATTATGTCCAAACTCATCTTAAATTTGAAGGGCTGATTTATTTAAGTACTGCATTAAAGGGATAATGCAGATAAAAAGATAAACAGAAAATTCCACAGAATGTTTGTTTTTTTAAGCCTTTTCAAGAAGGAAAAAATACATAAAACCCCTCAGTGATGAAAATACTGCATTTTCTATCAACTGATTAAAATTTTATGTCTACTGTTTAAAAAATATATTACCTATTCTAGATGTGTTTTAACTAGTTTTTATCCCTGATACATAAGAAGTCGTGTTCCTTTACCATTTTTGACATAGTAAATACTAGGTCTAATCTGATATATTTAGTTTTTCAAATGTGCCAGGGGTAGGCAACATTTTTTGGCCAGAGTGCTGAAAAAAACTATGTCTACCTTGTAAAGTGCCAGAGTGCCAGCACGCCACAAAAACAAAATTGGGGCAGAGGGGGTACATGGCAGGATGCACTGAATATTTAATACAATTAATAATCATTAATGTTGCTGCTTTTTTTTTTTTTAACAGTAAATAGAGAGCTGGTGTCAGGTGGGGAACGAGGGCTGCCACAGGGCTCCGCTACTCAGGCCACAGTGCGGGTCCCAGCAACACCAGAGATGGGGCCAGCCGGCCTGTGCAGGTCTGCGGGGATGGGGCGCAGCCTGCCTGCTCATGAAAGGATACTGCCTGCCTGGGGCAGGACGCCAGGCCCAGGGAGCTCCCTGCTTGGTCTCTGTGCTAGCTGGGTACAGTGTGAGTGGGAGCTGCAGCCACAGCCTGTTCCCCAGTCTCTGGGAACAGCCGCCACAGGGGCCAAGCCGGCTGGGAGCCTGCAGCACATCAGCTCTGCACAGTGCCTGCCCCAGCCCTGGCCCCTTGAGGGGAGCTAAGGTTGGGCAAGGTCGGGACCCGGGCAGGCTGAGGCAGCCGCGCGGTGGCTGTTCCCAGGCTCCAGGAAGCTCCCGTGGCCAGGCCCCTGCACCGGGGACGGCTCTGCCCTGCTTGCACTGTGCCCGGCGTGCAGAGAGGCATCATGGGAAGCCCCATGAGCCTGGAGTCCTGCCCCAGCCAGGCAGCATCCTCACTTGCACAGGGTGGCTGCAGCCCATCCCTGAGGAGCTGCACAGGCCAGGCCATGCCCCACCACAGGTGCTGCTGGGCACCCCCGCCTGCCGGCCCACCACAGCTCAAGCCTGCAGAGCCCCAGGGCTGCCCCCACTTCCTGCCCAACCCCTGCCTTCCTAAGGACCTGACTGGGCTGGCTTGCCCACGGCGCCTCCCTCCCACACCACCCAGACCCTGTCCTGACCGCCTGGCCCCAGCACTTGGCACCTCAGTGCTGCCCCGGCTGGGACAGGGTGTCTGCCTGCCTGGGCAGCTCCCTCCAGGGGCCAGCTGGGCTGGAGGGTGCAGTCTGGGAGCAAGGGACGGGGGCAGTAGAGCACAGACAGCGTCCTTGCCTGCGTTCTCCTGGCTCTGCCCCAGTGCCTGCCACAGCACTGGGACTTGTGGCTGCACAGCCTAGAGCAACAACTTAAAAAAACAATTTCTTTGCGTGCCTCCTGGTGTGCTGGGAAAAATGTCTCCACGCGCCACTAATGGCACGCGTGCCGGGGGTTGCCGACCCCTGAAATATGCTAGAGTTTGTAAAATTTTCTTACTGTACAGGACACACTTAGGCTCAGTTATGAACAGTCACATACAAAATGCAGACCCATGGTAAGAAAATTAACCAAGCAATTTATGGTTTAATTCAATGATTCTCAATCAGGATGCTGAGGGATTTTTTTTAAGGGTGACAAAGGACCTACACATGATTTAAAAGATAAACCCAGGGATTTCAAACTGGAATCCAGAGTGTTAAAAACATTCTGACCTGTTGTGGTCATTCTGAGTTCTTTGCAACAGGAGAATTGCTCAATGATTTTTCCATAGTGAGAACTAAGAGTTGGAATTTCTGAGGGGTGCCTTCTATAAAGGTTGTTAGGTATTACAACTACCTGAACTAGTAATAGCCACAATCCCAGATGCCTCCACTTTACCTGACAGTATTAAAGGTCTACTCTAGACATTAACACATGTACAATTAAAATTGATAATATGGCTTTCCTAGCTGGATAACTTCAGCGCCACCAGCCTGCTAAAACCTGTCTGGCTATGACACCTTACTTCATGATGGGAAAAGATTTATATTCAAAACAACACTTAATTCATTTGCTTACTTGGCCAGTTCCTGAAGAGTTGTTAAGAGCTCACTGGTGGTTTTGTGGTCTTTGGCTCCCAGGGAAGACATCAAAATATGGACATCATTGAAAATCAGAATGTGATCTTTCGTGTGCTGCTTTGTTAACTGGAGAACTTCATTCCACCTGTCTCCCAGCTTTACCCCTGGGAATCAAATACACGATTTAAAACAATTTCACATGCAATATATTATCATCATCACATGGCATATGCTTTATAGCAGGAGTTTCCAAACTGTACACAAGACATCTCGGGGGAGGGGGGGGGTTACACAGGAGAAATTGCATAATGGCAGATTTAATTTTCGTTATAGTAATAATTGTCATTTAAGGGCTTAAAATACAAAATGTTTGTTGGTAGGGATATTCAGGCAGCTGGTAAATCTGAAAGGGGGTACACAATAAGAAAAAGTTTGGGAACTTCTGCTTTATAGTCAATCAACACCATAAGCCTTGATCTTACAGTTAAAAAAAACACTTCTATATCCAGCAGAACTCTGTATGATTCTCATACTTTTATTTAATAGTTTATCAACAAATTATCACCCATATCCAAAGCATAATTAGTTGGCATTCTGGCCTAATCATCATTTTCTATCCACATGGAGCATGTGTTTACCAGTTCAGAATGCAATTGCAGAGTTCATCATGACCAGATGAAGCAGAGTTCTATGGTAATTAAACAAACTTAGTAAGTGGGTAAGTATTTTTTTTCTCTAGCTTAATCTCTTCTTTAAAAGGGTTAGAGTGAAATTTTTTTGGCTTTTTAGGTGGTCTCTGAAACTGTCTGAATGACTGATACAGTACACGCATAGAGTTCTTATTTCAATCAGTACCAACATTTAGAATGAAATATTAATGTTGACTAGATATTTATTGCAAGAGAAGCTTGACAGCCGTTTAATAGCTTATGCAGTTAATCTTTCAATGTCTTGTTGAAAACATATCTCCTGGGACCAAGCAAAAGAAATCAGTCAGTAAAGAAAAATGTGACTTACATTAGCTTAGCTGAATGGAATACTGTACTGACCAGAAAAAAAAAACTCAGGGGAGAAATAAAAGTAATGCACATTAATATAACCTTAAAATTCACCTCCCAAGGAAAGCATTGATTGGAAGAGTTTCTCCCTGTAACAACAAATCACTCAGCTTTGCTCTGCATATTCCCTCTAATACTGCTCCTCCAGCATGCAGGAAAAGTGGAGCTTTGTCCTCCCATCTTTAAAGAAGAATGAGGACATTGATGCAGAAATTACCTTCTAGCTGAAGCCGGTACAGCATAGAGCAGTTATCAACCACATCTAGCATAGTTCCACTTGCTGCACACCTGGGACCAATCTGCAATCAGAAGGCATTCTCATGTTGCTTTATCCATGTATAAGTAAAGAGTTAATATGAAAGTCAAACTTATCTTAACAACGTAAAATTCATTCCATCCTTTTACTCTTCCAGATGCAACTATTTTCAAGAACCCAGATTTCATCTTTCATGAATATATCAATCTACAAATCCGATAATTCATATTACCCATGTTACTTTTCCTTTCATGAAGTCAAATATAACATATCTGAAAAATCTAATCTTCCACGAACAACACCATACTTTGCAACAGTTACTAAGGAGGACAAGATATTATCATAGAGTTTGAAATACAACACAGACATTAAGAGATGTGCTATGCAGACTCCTTATTCATTGCCTGTGGATCATTTTAAGAGATTTTCCTGAAATCCAGTCAGCAAAGCACTTTAAACACATTACTTAGAAATGTGGGGGAAAACATGACTAAGCTAGTGTGTCATCTAAGCTATGAGCTCAGACTTTACTCAAGACATCTTGGATTTACAGCAAATGAGTTTTATGTCATATTAGATATTTTATTTCCTAGTCCATCCAGGGACTGTATACAGCAGGGGGCTACACAGCAATTAATGCAATCTGGCTAAAGATGAAAAATGCTACTGTGAATACACTAAAGCAAAATTTTAAATCATTTCTAAAATTTGGCATAAACAAAATGATGGCATGAGAATCTTTTCACATTTTGGGATCTCTAACTCACATGTAAATATATGTGAGTTATGTAAATATGTATGTGCATACCAGGCCATTTATAAAGAAGTGATCCCTACTCACATGATTATCATAAATCATCAAAGCAGCCTCATAGTCACCCTGTAAAAGCAAAGGACAATGGAATGATGGTTTTTAGAATGCAGTGTCCCAAAGTAACTCCCAAACTGGGGCAAGGTACACTCTTTGCCACTGAACTCTGACTAACTTACATTGCTTTGCTACATGCACACCAACAGTTATTTCTCTGCTAAGTTTTGCCCCAAACAATTCACAGCTGTTAAAGCATTAGTAAAAGCAAACAAAAGGTTTTGCAGTCCAATAGGTTGAGTATAAAAAGTTTGATTAAGTGTTTCAATACATCTCAAATACTTCCAGGAACAGGGAAAATTTAACATCATATGATACCAGATTTCTTTGTCATAGGGGCCATCTTGGGTCTCTCCTGGCAATTTAGGCAATCTGTAGCCCTCCACACTTCTTCTGCAGGCAGTATTTGTATTAAATTAATAGGATTTTTGCCTTTTTCAGGACTTCAGAGATGGGTTTCATCACTATATCAAAACATGTGCGCCAAACATGCAATTACAGCAGGGGCACTTAATGGCTTCACACTAAACTCTCTGCTTTTTAACTCAGATAATTTTAAAATATTATACTTCAAATAATGACATCATTTAGAAATATTTGAATAAAGTAGCAACAGTACAAACACTATTGTAGTGCATTCAGAAATGCATCAATATATTTAAAATGAAAGAAGGCAGATCAAACCTGTTTTTCAGGTTGCTGTAACATGCATCATAGATATAGCAATGTCCCCATACCTTTTCAATAAAATACAGAGCCCAGTGCCAGTAATTATGGCAAGCAAGCATATCAGAGTCCTGAGAAGAGAGGAAGAAAAAATGTTACATCCAGTGTAAACTCTGATTTAAACGGATTCCATTCACTTTAGAGGTCAGTCTTCTCCTATAATAAATCTGAACATATAAAATCTCAGTGGATATAAACTCCAAAAATCTAGAACTACCATTCTGCTCTGAAAACTGACTATGGCACCTTCTTACTGAATGGATTTGCTCTCTGACAGAGATAAGTGTATGAGATCTGCAAATTAAATTTTTAACAGAGTCATTTTTTCAGAGTGACAATACATTTTGACTCAATCTCATATTGTGCATCATTTGGTAGCACCTTTAAAAACCCTCTACATTGACAATATAGACCTGAAAACCATTTAAGCAAAATGCTTAGCATAAGCAATGCCATTTTATGTATCCAGTGCAATTATCTAAAAGTGAAGCAAACACAGAGCAGCTTAAGACAGACCTACACAGCAAGAAAAACAGGATGTGGGTATCCAAAATAGAAAAGGGAAGCAAAACCAGGGAAACAGTTAAACTGGACAGGCAATATTATATAATGGGGTAAAGCCAAATATGTAATAAAAAAGAAGCTGAAGGCAGATGGTGGAGAGCAACAGGCATGAAAAAGAACAATTAATCATGCCTAGCCAGCCAAGTCATCATGTATTGTTTGGAAGGATTACGTAAGAATACTGCTTTGGGCATAGTATTGTAGAAGTAATTTTGCTTATGTGTTCATTAAATTAGGATTTGACACTGGAATAATCTCACCAATCATTGCAATCTGTTCACACCCACACTTTATTTAAATTAGTGCAACAATAGTACTACTTTACATGCCTTTCTTGCCAGCCAAAGGCTGACGGCATAAAAAGTTCAAATACTCCTTTCCATTATGCTGGCAGGTATCTCCAGGAATCAACGACAGCACAACAATATAACAAAGAGAAGCCTGACTGGACTATACACTGGTAGAGAAAAGTAGTTAGCCATGTTAATCTAAGGTCAGGCAAGGTAGAGTTGCATCTTATTGACTAAATAAGAGATGTGCAAGCTGTGGCAGGCCAGTAGGGGGTGCTCCTGTATTGAGCCACCCACCTCACTGCGTCCGACCACCTTCCAGGCTCTGAGTGCCTTCCTGGGGGCTCCTCATGTCTGGCTGACCCCCTTCCTGGAGCACACCTGCTAGCCTGGGGGTAGAGCTGCCACCACCCAGGGATGGGCTTGATTCTGGCTCTGTGCCCCTGGGAAACACAGGCCTAGTAGCCCTCAAGGGTACTTGACTCACTTCAAGAACTTGGGGTGCTTCCCTCAGTTGGAAGCACAAGTAGTGGTCTCCCTTAGTCAGCCAAACCAAGGGGAGCCCAAGGCATAATCTAGACCCACTCCAAATAAGTCTCCCACGCTAGGTACAAAGAATTTTATTGGTTACAAGAAGTAGGGTTCATAGATTCATAGATGTTAGGGTCGGAAGGGACCTCAATAGATCATCAAGTCTGACCCCCTGCATAGGCAGGAAAGAGTGCTGGGTTTAGATGACCCCAGCTAGATGCATATCCAACCTCCTCTTGAAGACCCCCAGGGTAGGGGAGAGCACCACTTCCCTTGGGAGCCCGTTCCAGACCCTGGCCACTCGAACTGTGAAGAAGTTCTTCCTAATGTCCAGTCTAAATCTGCTCTCTGCTAGCTTGTGGCCATTATTTCTTGTAATCCCCGGGGGCGCCTTGGTGAATAAGACTTCACCAATTCTCTTCTGTGCACCCGTGATGAACTTATAGGCAGCCACAAGGCTGCCTCTCAACCTTCTCTTGCAGAGGTTGGAATAGGGTACAGAGTTGAGTAGTATCAGAGAAATCCCATAGAGCAAACAGGGTGGCTGGGGTAGCCTTTGATCATGCATCTGAGTTACTGCAAGCTATATATCTAGTTAGATCTCAGGTAGCTTACTCACAAGTATCATCCAGATGCAGGTGGAGATTCCCTCTGGAGGCAAGCAGTTCATTGATCATGAGTTTTGAGAAAGAGAGCAAGTTTTAGATAGTCCAGCTCTTCTCTCTCTCTGACTTTTCCTCATGGCTGCTACCCCCTCCTCCTGGGCAGTCCTTAATTTATATAGCCCTTATGACCTCATTTACCTGGTCCAATGGAGGCCAGCACGTGTTGGCTATCAGCCAATCAATTTGAAATGCATCACTGGTTGCTGGGCAGACTGGCAGTCTCTAGCCCATCAGGGTGCCCAAGCCCCTCACCCAGGTATGTGATGCCAGTCACGTAGGTAGAGGGAGCAGGTTTCCCCCCTCCCTCAGGAATGTATCCAGCTCAAGTTACCTAAAGAGATAGGGTAAGGTGTGTATCCTCTGCTGGGCCCATGCTAACCAAATTGTCACAGAGCGGAGTTGTTGGGGAGAAACAGAGGTGGACTTCTGCCACACAAGCTTTCATAAGCAACAGGTTACTTCATCAGGTACTATGAAGAGACTGCAAGGAATTTGCTAATAGAAAGCTGTGTTTTGAATACATTGGTGACAATGGAAATAATCTAAACCCCTCCATTCCTGTTTTGTAGTTTTAGGAACAGGCTAGACAAGCACTTGCATGTAATGGTCTGAGTAGGGGTGTTCCTGCCTTGAGTAGAGGATTGGACTTGATGACCTGCTGAGGTTCCGCCCAGCCCTACTTTTCTATGATTCAAAGCACAGTGGTATAACTCCTTTGGTTTCACACAAGGGAAAAAATCACATTCACTCTAGAAATTACCACTGCAATCCCAGATTTTCTGAGACATGAAGGTTCTTGGCAACATCGAAGACAGAAATACCCAATTACCGGTGGGGGCACATTTCTCGCAGGAGGGCCACTCCCTCTCCAATCTCTCAGTCCTGATCCTCAAGGGAAACTTACACAGCACTTCCCAGAGACGAGCCTATGAGCTCCATTTCATCAACCTCCTGGATACTAGAGATCATGGACTAAACATAGACACTGGATTTTTGACACATTATAATCTGCCTGGCAACTGACTCCCCAGCCCAGCCCAGCCCCTGGCTTCTTTACTTTTTATTCCATCCAGGAAGAGCACACACCAACTGCTGAAACTTCCTTAGCCTGACGAAGCGTTTTTTAACTTGAAAGCTTGCTTAATAACTATTCTCCAACTATTTGGTTTGGCCTAATAAAAGATATCAAATTCACCCAAGGAACCTTGTCTGCCTACGTCCTTAGACCAACATGGCTACAACCTACACCCCTGCAACCTTGGCAACATCAGCATTTTATGTAGGTTAGATAAGCCAAAGGTTTATTGTTGCTCATATATGGAACTATGAAACAGATTCTAACAAGTCATGTGTTAAAGTACTTGACATAAAAGTCATATAACCAGGTTTGCTTTACCCTGCCATCTGTTATAAAAATAGGGAGAATAAGGTTATTGGGTCCTTTCCCCATGAATAAAATGTGGCTGCTGAGGGCTGCCATTGTGGAGTTTTGTGCAAGATTAATTTATGACTGCCAGAGCAGAGCAGTCCTTGGAGCTGATGAAATGCAGGGCAAAGGCAAGAGTTGACAACCCGCTTTATGTCATCTGTGATGCAGCATGTAAGAGGAGAAAGAAACAGACTTTTCTGGACCAAGGGTAACACCTTCAGGAGTCTAAGTTCTATTTCCAAAAGTGACCTAGGATTCAGGACCCGGGGCCTTACCGGGCTTTTAAAAGTTCTACCTGTATAGTCCAGATTGTCTATTTATTTTTTTTGTTAAGGTAGATTTGCCAAGGGGAAAGCAGGAAACTCTTACTGAGAGGTAATTAGCCCTTGCTTCAGGATCAGATCAGGAATAGGAAGCTCTTTATCCATAGGATCAACCTTCAAAAACCAAGCACATGTTGATTATAAGATAAGTGCTACACTGGGTCAGACCAATGGTCCATTCAGACCAGTATACTGCTCTGATCCCCATCAACTGCTAGCCCCCAGCCCCCAGAGTTTGTTGTGGGGCCCCTGCCTCAGTAGGCTCTGCAGCACTCCCCACCATACCACCTCAGCAGGGGATACCAAGCTGCTCTGCTTCTACACAGCCCATTGCTGCCAGCTCTACATGCTCATGCTCCAAAGGATCCACCATCCTGTCCTTGTCTCCCACTCAGACACCAAGTGGTGGATACCCTCAACAAGGGTGAGGGTCCCTGATGGACAAGCCTGTACTCCACATTCACCCCACAAAACACTGGGGACTTTAGTTGGTAACTTCTGTTTCTATGGGCGTGTATCTAGTGCATTTCAAAGATACCCCCAATGTCTGCCCCTTCTGCCAGCAGAGGGAGATCCTGGCGCACAGCTACCTTGAGTGTATCAAACTGTAGGCCAGTTTCTGCCTCCTCCAGAACCTCCTGCTGAGGTTCTGGATGCATTTCTTTCTGCATATTTTCTGTTAGGTACTCCCTGTCCATGGCCCCACATCTGGGAACTTCCTGATCAGTCTCCTCCTGGCTCTGGTCAAGCTGTTCATCTACCAGACCAGGAAGAGGCTCTGGCTGGGTGTGTCCAGCTATTTTCCTGTGGTTCCTCCGCTCACGTCTCTAGGCACAGATTCACTGGTTGGCATCCACAGGCTCCTTGGACTCATTTAGGGGACAATGGGCACTGGCCAGTATGCTCTGCTTGGTGTCCTCCTTTGGAGCATTCATGATTAACCTAAGACCATCACTCTCATCCCTGTTTTCTTTTTATTTGTCCCAAGCAACTAGTTGCAATGTCTCCTTAATTAAGGGAGGGCTTATAGATTTTCCTTGTAGGTCTAGGGCCACGTTTTCCCATGACACAACAAATAGACCCATCTCTGATCCCTACCCACTGGCATTCCCCAGTCTTCTGGAGATTGTTGTGGGGCGCTTGCCTTGGCAGGCCCTGAGGCATGCCTCACACCACTTCAGCAGACTGGGGGATACTAAGTTGGTCCACTTCCACATAGCCCACTGCCATCAGCTGTATATGTTCATGCTCCACACACTCCACCATCCCACCCTTGTGTCCTGCCCAGATACCAACCTGCTGGATGCACTCAGCAAAGGCAAGCGTTCCTGGAAGACAGGCCTGTACTCCATCCTGATCCCATGAGCCACCAGGGACATAAGTAGGTAGCTCCTGCACAGAGCCATCTTCACAGGCACCTTTGATACCTGCCCTTTCTATCAGCAAAAGGAGACCCTGGCACAGGCCACCTTGAGTGTGCCAGGCTGTACCCCTTCACCACCTCCTCAGGAACCTCCTGCTAAGGTTCTGGCTACGCTTATCCCTGCACCTTTTCTTTTATGCATTCCCTTATCCATGGCCCCACCAGGTCCTGGGACCTCCTGGTCAACTTCCTCCTTGCTCTGGCCAAATTTGCCATTTACCAGACCAAGAAGGACACTCTGGCTAGGGGGAAATCTGGGTGATTGTGAGGATGTTTTCCTGTCATTTCTCCACTCACATCTCTTGGAAGACTTTCATTGGGTGACATCCATTGACTCCTTGGATGCTTTTGGAGGGCAATGGGCACTGGGCAATGGGATTTAGATTGGACATTAGGAAGAACTTCTTCACAGTTCGAGTGGCCAAGGTCTGGAACGGACTCCCAAGGGAGGTGGTGCTCTCCCCTACCCTGGGGGTCTTCAAGAGGAGGTTAGATAACCATCTAGCTGAGGTCATCTAGACCCAGCACTCTTTCCTGCCTATGCAGGGGGTCGGACTCGATGATCTATTGAGGTCCCTTCCGGCCCTAACATCTATGAATCTATGGTCAGTATACTCTGCTCAATGTCCCTACTTGGAACACTCATTATTAACCTTTGGCCCACACCCCCAATGCTTTTTTCTAATTTCTTGTCCCCCAGAATCTCTTATTGTGCTTCTTATGACTTCCTAGATTGAGATAGGCTTACTATCCTTTGCATAACAAATAGCCGTGTCTCTGTCAGTTGCATGAGTGGATATTTTAGAGGGAGAGCATTGAACCAGATGCATCTAGAGTGATGTGTCCCCTGTTCATTACCCACCCCGGCATCCACCATTATTGGTTTAGAGATGCCAGAGGAAACATTACAACCTGACTATGTTATCTGCCTCTACCACTTCCTGTGGCAGTGAGTTTCACAAGTTAACTATGTGATGCATAAAAAAGTACTCTCTCTTATTAGTTTTAAGCCTGACTCCTTCATATTTCAGTGGGTACTTCATTGAGACCTTGCTTTACTAATAAAACCCACATGGTACAGAAAATATAGACAGCTTAAAATTACATATGCAGTTTTCTGGCTAAGGAAAGAGAGAATGAAAGAAAAAAAACATTTGATGAATGCTAGTCACATTGCATAAATGCACTGCTCAAAAGTTCACATATTTTTGGTGATAGATGCAACATAAGATCACGAATAGGCTAGAAATAGACTCAAGTCCCCTTCCTTTACACCTGAATTTTTGCACACTTCCTTCTCCAGAAATCAACACAGGTGTCTCCAGAGCTTCTTTACAATCTTGCTTTGACTGTGTCTTTCTGCAACCCACTCTATATTCATTAACTTTTTTATGAAGTCGTTTTTACCAAGTTCCCTATTGACCCTTAAAATGCTGATCTCAGTCTAAGCAGAAAGCCTATAAATTTCACTTTATTGCCTGCAGTAGAACAAGGGGCAAATGGTCATAGCACATAAAAGCATTATGAGCAAATATATGTTGCTTAAGAACTAAATCACAAGTGGTATTTAAAATGTTTCACCTACAACCATTGGTCATTGAGACTTGTGTTTATGAACCGCAAAATATTTTCTATGCAAAAATCATTTAAAGTACTTGACACAATATCATTAAGAAAAAATAATGCAGACAGAGGAGAAAATAGCAGTTTGGCTACAATCCTGACCCAATGACTTGTCTTTAAGCCCACAAAAGCAACAAGACTCCAAATAAGCCAACTTTTTCATAATTTAGTAGTTAAATAATGAAGAAGATAAAGGCTTCTATTTTTTGTTTGTGTTATGATTTTTAGCTGATATTTTAAAACAAAAACTTAAATTACCAAACCAATTAAAATGCTCCAAAGTATAAAGAGGCTTATTTCCAAGCTGAACCAAGAGAAAATGCATTTGTGATTGAAGTAATGGATGGGACACAAGGGAGTGAAGTTCAGTTCCTGACTGCTTCAATCTTCCTATGAAAAACTGAGCAAATTACAAGAAAAAATGGTAACACCAGTTCCTTTTCTCACAGTGGCAGTGTAAAAATAAATTCATTAGTACTGTGAGATACTGTGGCCCTAGGAGCTGTCTAAATACATAGAAAGACTGAGAACATTCTGCTTCTCATGCAAACCACCACATATCTGAAATAACTAAACTGAAACAACAGATGGATACTGAAGGCAGATTTACACTAGTGTAATGGAGTGGAATTTGGCCTGTTTTCTGCAATGCTTCATTTCAGGGCAAATTCTGAACGACTGAGTGAAATCTCAGTCTCCTTGAGCACATCCTTATGATGGAAAAGCAGCTGCTTTTACTTAAATATAATAAGCAGCTTTTGTTCCTCTGACAACACCAATAACAAAATTCTTGGCCTTCCCTGTCACTAACCAGTCGCATCCAGGAATAAGAGCTAATCCAGAAACAAGGATCATCTGTACATGGCCTTCAGAGAAGAAAAATGATGAATAAATAATATTTCCTTTTGTCAAGAACATTGCAAATTCTGATCCTCCTGACAGCAATGGCAAAACCTGCCTCAAGAGTCTTTATTTGGGTCATTCAAAGAGATATAAAAGGAAGGAGGGGTGTTGACTTTAAAACAAAAGTGTACATTACAAACCACAGTTAAACGCTCAAGCTATATTTTTAAAAGGTAATACCCAGAGTGCATATTTGAAATATAGAATTGTTGCTGAATTTTCTGCCTGTTGCTTCCCAAGTAGGACATCCAAATAGTTCTCAGCAAGGGCTTCCTCCTATTTGTGAAAGTTTACTCATGCAATTTGTAACATACTATATTTATTCAATTCTAAAATGAGTTGTTCCCTCCATTTAACATAGGAGGGGAAAGCCTTTCATCTTAGAATCAAATCTGAGGGGGGGGGCAGGGAGGAGGCAGGGGAAGGTGGCTGCTATGGCTCAGGCTCCAGCCCCTACTTGGGGTCAGAGCCATAGCGGCAGATGCGGCCTGCCTCCCCCTCAACCCTGCCTCTGCACTCTGTCATCTCTCCCCTGCAGCCTCTTTCCCCCCATCTCCCTCCCTCATGCAATTTCTGCTCCCCCACATGCCCCTCTCCCTCCTCCTTCCTCTGTGACTGCAGGCTCCGCCTACACTGTAGCCTGGGGTACTGAGCACGCCCTAGCCTGTCCAGTAACAGCAGCACACAGCCTGCATGGCTGCTATGGGGATTAGGCTAGGGCTGTGCTTAGTGCCCCAGACTAGACTGGGGATGGAACCTGCTGGCGTGGAACAAGAGCAAGGGGGGTGGGGAAGGGAACCAGAAGATAGGGGAGGAGGAAGGAGAGGGGATCAGAGGCTGAGTGAGTAGGGGAAATGGGAAGAGCAGAGGCTGGTGGGGAGGGGCAGGAGAGGGAGCAGGGGCAAGGGGGCGCCCGAGGCTGCCGAGGGGTGGGAGGGGAGAAAGGCAGGAATACGCAGTGGACAATATGCTTGGCCTCCCAACACCACCTGCCCCCCACTGCCTGTACAGAATCCATATATAATCTAATTATTGGGTGGGTGGTCTTAAATTCAGAGTCATCTTATAGTTGTGTAAATACAGTATCTGGTGAAAAGGTGTGTAAAAAAGGAATCAACAACATTTGGTTGAAGGGAACGCCCCGCCCCCACACACACACAGACATTTTGGAGACACTGTTAAGGACATTTACCTTCCAGTTGGTTTCAGTTTGCTTCATAAATGTCAGCCCATTACTCAAGTTTGCTTTCATTTCATTTATGTGTGCTATGGTATGGACAGACCATGCATCCATCTGATTGATAGCTAAAGCCTGATGGCAGGAAGAGAAAAGAAAAGGACAATGCTTATTAGAGCATTATAAATAAATACTTATTCCTGATAGCATAGAAACAGAAGGCTAAGTCTCATAGACAATGCAAGTGAAGGTGACACAAGGTCCAGCTCACTCTCAAGCACAAACCAGTGGACTCATTTCAATAGAAAAGGGAAAATATGTTAACTGAAAGAGTTCACTTGCTGGCTTCTATTGCACAATGAAAAAGCAGTATTTAAAAGAGGGCCTGAACCTGAGTCACTATATTCACTTTTGTTTTACAAATTCTCCTCAGGCTTTATTCATGGATGATTCCCTTGGCTTCAGAAAAATCAGGATTTCTCTCTGTATAGGATGCATGAATACATGAGCTGACCACCTGTTTTAACAGGACAAAAATAAAATGGTTTACTGTAGTTTATTAGTTTTCTTACAAGTACATACTTGGCTAGCTCCCAACTATCAGATAGCTGCATCTTTGCCATTTCTATAACTCCCACTAACCTCTGGATTTTTTTTCAATGTTGCCTGTCAAAGGCTTAACGTAAGACATTTAATCTTTGTTGTTACTTTTAGCAATTTGATATCTAAGATCACTTGGTGGGGAAAAAAAAGAATCTATGAAAATACATTAGGGGTCATCTTTGTGGAAGACACGAGATATCCCAGAGGCTGAAGAAAGGCAAACAATACCAATTCTTTTTTCAAAAAAGGAAGAAAAAAAGAATTCAAGATCTGTCAGCCTAAATAGATACCAAAGTACCACTTAAAAGCATGTTTATGAGTATCTGGGCTAAAAATGGCAGCAGTTTAAAAAAAACGTAAAATGCATCAATTCTGGCTGAACTAAGTTGCTGGGTACTATACACAAATTACTACAGCTACGTTTCTTTCAAGGTCAGTTATTTTAAATATGCTTCCCACTTCCATGTGTTCAGAGAGAGCAGGGTCTGACAGTAAGGAGTAGGGGAAGGGGCTGCAGGGGGAAGAAGTTGGAAGGTGCAGGGGCTACCTGACCTCCAATATTTATTTTTCCTGCTATATCAGTGGGAGAAGGAAAAATTCAAGACAAACCTCCAATAATTAGATTCTATACCTGGAAAAATTATAAGAAATTTATACTTTTTCCATATAAAGAATTTAATTCTGGGGGGGTCATCTTATATTTGAGTAAATACGGTATTTCTCAAATGAACATTTCCATATAAAATAGGATTACAAAGTTCAAAGGTTTTAGCACCAACAGCAGCCTGTTTACCTCATTGGCAAGCTTTTCAGCCTGATCAAACAAGTTAGTTTCCATCAGTCCAAAAGAGAACATCCCCTTCACGTAGCTAAACAAAGGAAAATAAAAAACATTAGAAGGATGGCACTTGTCTTGTAAAACTTTAGATGTGTATGTGACACAAAATATTTAATTCATTGCAAATTGTAATACTCAACAACAGAAAGAGAAAGAACTCAGAGCTGATTTTTGTGTAAAAATTAGAAATCCACCAAAGAAAAAGAATTGGTCATTTCTCACTGTATACTTATTAGGAAAAAATGTGTTCTATGCACTCTGCTAATTACAACTTCACAGAGAACTCTTTATGATGCAAAGTACGATTTTAAAACAAACCACATATATGTGTTCAATGAAAAAAATGTATGCGATCTGTACAAGATTCTATACACATATTTCTACATGATTCAGTATATGTGGCATTATACTATTTTCCCAATTTAATTTTTCAGTGAAAAGAATCTACAGAGAAGGAAGAACACTTTAAAAATGGTACTTATTCCAAGGCAAAAAGGAAACATTAAGGGTATATTTAAACAGCAAGATATCCACAAACTCTGAGCTCAAGGAGAAGCAAACCATTCTTCCCCCACTACACTGTTTGATCTAAGGTCTATCAAACCTGGGTTACTCATGTCCACACTGTGCTTACTTTCGCTTCAATACAGTATTAGGACTGATGGGAGCATATCCCAGGCTCTCTACAGAGTGGAGCCTTTCCAAGAATTGGTCTGCAGGACGACTTAACTTTTCTTAATATTTTTAAACTACAACAAGTCAGATGTAGATCAAATCCTATGGGCAAAAATCCTGACTAAAAGAACACAAGGACAATGAACAGGCTGCCTAGGAAAGTGGTGGAATTTCCTTTGCTGGATATTTTGAAGAGGAGGCTGGATATCTGGGATGGTTTAAGAGGAGCTTAACTTGCATCTGTGAACCATGAGTTCCATTCCAGCCCTAGGATTCTAGGATTTTTTGGTGGCCCTAAGGATAGATGTTATTTTAGCCTGCCCCTATATATAGCTGGCCTGCCCTGCAATGTGCTCAGTTTTCTGCATATGTAGTGAAGGTGAGACTCATGGATCATTTGGAGAGTAAGAGAGCCTTTTGGGCATGACAGAAACATGCAAGGGGGTTACTTCCCTGCCAAGGAAGCACTTCCATCATTTGATGACTGGCAAGGGCCTTTTTGTGAACCTTTGAATCCAGTCCCCTATGTTTGCAGGCAATTGATTTTCAAAGGATCCTCATGATCATCCACTCCATCTCCTCACACACCACAGCCACAAAAAAACCAAAACAAAATAACTATAATTTGCCAAATGTACATAGAGCAGAGAGAACAAAGAAGCTTGCAATGACTTGACCACTGCAGTGGCAAAGAATTTGTTAGGTTAGAACATGCTTAGATGGTAAGGATCACACCCCGTGATATAAGAAAGGCAAAATATCCCACAGTCCTGGCCAATATGACCTGGGAGAACAATTCCTTCCTGACCCCAAATTTGGGGACTGATATGACACTGACTGCATGAGCAAGACTCTTTCGCCTGGTATCAAGACTTAGTTTTTATAAAACTAGCAAGCGCATATGAACACCACAGGCAAACTTCCAGCTCAAACTGTAAAGAACTGCAGATTGGCCTCAGACTAGAGTAGGGGTGTCCAACTTCTGAGTGGGCAAGTCACACTGCTCCTGGGCTGTATCAGCCTAGGGGTGGTGGCAAGAATGAAAGCAGCAGTAGGAGCACATGATGGAGGGAGGTGGCAATAGGCGGGCAAGGGAAATGGCTCTCAGACCCATGGAGGGAAGCATGGGGAGCCAAGAAGGTAAGGGCGGTGGGAGCCTGTGGGCCATGAGTTAACCACTTGCAGGCTACGTGCAGCCTGAAGGCTACTATTTGGACAACTGTGCTTTAGAGGAATGTGAAAAAATTATAGAAGCCAAATAAGGTCTTTTTGAGAGAAAAACATTCCTTTTAAAATCAGACAACATTCTGACCCTTTTTAAAATCAGCAGACTTGAAATCTAAGTGTACTGTGCACCTCCCACATGAAGATCAAATTTAATTTCAATAAAGTTATGGAGATAGTATCTTGAAATCTTCATATCATTTACACTGATTATCTTTATCCTATCATACAAGGCCTTCCATTCTACCCCTTCCTCCTGTCTTTTCCCGTTCTAGTTTATGAAGCTGTACTCAGACTACAAAGCGCCACCACACAGAAGATTTCACTACTTTCTCAGCAGTTGCAGAGTGGTGGTGATGGAATGGGCACTCAGAAGGCCAAAGGCAAGACTTTGCTTCCAAACCTGTTTGGGTATAAAACTTACAAATGCTGCTATGCCACATGCAAGTCTGCACAGGTAGGTGAGTATTGCTGCACAGCATGAATCCTTGATCCTGGTGGACTTCTTAGCCAGTTTGCACTACCAGAAGTGCCTCATCTATGCAGTATTAGGGAGCACAGGGTGCTGCTACTGAGATTACTAGGAATACTTACTGGGAATACTAGGATTAGGATTAGTCACTAGGATTATTAAAATATGGCTGGGTTGGCTAGGCCCCAGCCCTGCATGATTTGGCTTCATGGTTTGCTAAATACAATATCTTTCAATTTAAAGAAACAACAAATGAGTGTAACTAGAGAGCCTTTAATCACTGTCAAGCAGCTGATCAGACTGCCTATCAGAGGGGAAGCCTACAGGGGCTTATACATCCTGTATATGATCAGGCAATTACATTTTTTATACTTCTGTTGTACACTGAACAACTACAAAAACCAACCAGATCCTAATGATTCCATATTAAAAATTGATCACTGGTTACTGCAGAGATACCCATGCAGGTATACCCTATTTCATTACTTTGGTATGTGTACCAGTTAGTTATCCCAGCATTTTTGAACCACCCTGTTTTCCTAAAATATCCCACTCAACTCATCTTCCAGCTGTAATCTGCAAGGCCTTGAAACTCCCTGCTCATTGTATTTTTGGCAGCCTAACCGAGCCCAGTCACCTTCTGGAAGGCAGAAGGAAGTGGGGGAACTTGGGCTAGAAACAGGCGTTACCAAATTAAGCAGAACAGATATACCGCACTGCTGATCCATTTCACTGGGACAAGCAGATATTGCCCATTCTCTCACCTGTTGATACTGTGGGAAAATGAGTGATGTTCCCCACTTAGATGCACTCTGGAGATTCTTCAGGGTGTGTCCTCAGGGCACATTCTTTTATACACTGGCAGTTCAGTTTACCTTATTCATATACATTTGGAAAGGCTACAATGATAATCAGCATACATATACAATCCCAAAACACACTGCTGACCAAAAATAACCAAAGCACAGACGCACCAGATATAAGGAATCCAAAACAATAATTGAAGACAACTTATCACATACCTGCTCAGAGGAATATTAGGTAACCAGTGAGGATAAACACGGGCAACAGAGTCTCGCATTTGAATACTATGGCCCAGGTAAAAATAAGTGTCATGGGAAAATTTGAGCGCTAGCATGTCAGTTGGGTGGTCCTGTAGAATCTGCTCCCATACTGCACAAGCTTTGGGAAGTTGCCTAGTGATAGGAAATTATATTAATCGTCAATATAGCCATCAAAATTAAAGTGCCTCCCTCTATTATTCCTTCCAAACTTGTGTTACTCTCTGGCAAGTAGGAAACCCAATGACAAATTATAGTTTACTACCTTGCAGGAATTTCCTAATTTTTAGATGCATGAGAACATCAGATATATTGTTTTCAACACATACCTTCTCAGAGCTGGTATTAGGGAAAATGGTGTCCTGGACAAACTTGCATTTGGGCACCCCTCCCAGCCCGCACTCCCCTGAACCCCCCTCCCTGCACTTCCCACTCCAAATCAGTGATACTGCTGAAGACAGAGGCAGGGAAGCAGATGCATGGGGTATAGTCCAGTGGGGAGGCAGAGTGGCATGGTGCACCAGGAAGGTGGGCGGCAGGCACTGCTGCTGCTGTGCAAGAGCAAAGTGAGTGGACTGGAGCACCCACTACCCTAACCCCTGGCTTCTCCTGAGCAACAGCTGGAGGTGGGGGGCAGGCTGGGCTCGGCACCACTCCTCTGCCTGGGACAGAGATCAGTCATGGCAAAGGAATGGAGCAGGGGGAAAGCGCTACTGTGAGCATGGGCTGTTCACACAAGTGTGGCACCCCCTTGACTATAGCATTCTAGGTGGTCGCCCACCCTTAAGGTCAGCTCTGCATCTTCTTCTAGACCAGGGGTCAAGTACACAGGGCAGGGACAGATCCAGCCAACAAGAGCCATATCACCTGGCCCATGGAGCTCCTGGAGGGGACATGAATTTGGGGGCAAGGTGAGCAGAGGTGGGACCTGTCACTGAAATCCAGGCTACAGAGCCCAGGGGGCACATTTCAGTGGCAGAGATGCACACAAGTGACAGCTGTGCTAATCCCTACAGCTCCCTAAACTGACACAGCTTCTTATCCCGCTGCCACCATCTGTCACCCCATTGGCAAAGATGGGTTAAGTTCCAGCTTGCAAGGAGCCCTGTGGTGTGAACATGACTTGGGATGGGGGCGCAGTTTGACACCTCTGTTCTAGACAAGTACAAGCTTGTTTGCTATTAATGTACTACAAAGGAGGGAAAACTTGAATTATTGTTAAGCCCCTGCAAGTTGACCCATGTAGGAAGACTTCAGTTTGCAGACAGCTGCAGTGGAATCAATGTAGCTCCCCATAAATGCAAGAGTTTTCCCATGTAATTCAGATTTGCAGGAGTCATGGACAACTGTATGATAGAGTATTGTATTTACTCAGTTCTAAGGCAAAGTGTGTGCCCCCCCGATTCATCATAGGGTCAAAAAACTCCTCATTGTAAAATCACCTATCACAACTGAGGGCTGTGAGAACAGGCTGTGCAGGGAGCCCAGCTGGGGCAGTGACAGCAGCAGCAGCAGCAGCAGCAGCAGCTCTGTTCCCTGCTTAGGTTCCCTCCTCCATCTCCTCCCCTCCACCAGGGCAGGGAAGGATGAGTCTCCATTTTGCTGCTGCTGTGGTCTCCAGCCTACCCCATGCTGCAGGAAACAGCTGTGTTGGGAACCTGGCTCTGCATTGCACAGATTTCTCCTGTTGTGCCCTGCTCCCTTCCCCTCTCCCCATGAAAGGGGAGGGAGCAGGGAAGGGTAGGATAAATCTGCGGTGCAGAGCTGGGCTCCCAGCAAATCTGCTCCTGCACCATGGGGCAGGACTGGCTCTAGGGCTCTACCTGTGCCTGAATCAGTGGGGAAAGCAGCAAGAACAGGAGGTAAATAGAACAGGGGGCAAGGGATGAAGGACAGGATGCCTGCTCCCCTGCCTCTGCTTTCCCCCACCCATTTCCCCACAACCTGCCCCCTCATTTCTGCTTTTCCCATTGCCTGCCCCCTGCTTCCCCATTTAAAACATGCACCCCACAGTGTGTGGGGAAAGGAGCATATTGTATGTGAGAAAATATGGCAATATCATTCACTAGCTGTATTAGAGTGGCACTGCTATCTAATCTGGAAGAAACATTTTACAGAATACTCAAATGGAATGAAAGACAAACAGCAAAATGCAAATACAAATGGTGATAATGTATATAGTTTGAATGGTAAAGGAAAACTGTTCCTTCCTTCTCACTGCCATTAAAACCAACCACTTACCCACGTGCAAAAAAATCTACTGCAGACACATGTAGTTTCTCCCTTTCAGTCAATGACTGTGATTTTGAGAGAGCCACCATCTTCTTTACTGCACTGTCCAGCTCTTTATCTAACCGCACTGAAGTTCCAGTGCCAACCAGATCCAAGCCGTTAGCAATCACGTGTCCCATTGCTGAAAGAAGTGACAGATACCAGCTTCAGACATGCATAATTGCAGGTAGCCTGGCAAGCACAATAAATGTGGGCTAAACTACTGATGTATTTTTCAGTGACGTCGTACCAGCAAACAGTTGTGCCAAAAGCTGGTAAGGATCTTACAGAAAGCCCAAATCACACACTAGCAGGACCCTGGAATTTTCTTTGCCAGTAAACTGGCTACTTTCAAATTCTCCTTCAACATCCCAACAACCCGCCTCTGTTCCCAAATACCAACCTTAGTATTAGGAACAGTATTAGGTACCAGTGCTGTTTCAGCCTATCTAGAACTTTTGGAACCCATTTCCCCCGCTGTACTTTATAATGGCCTATGCACAAGAGAAACAATGGAATGCAGATCACAGACAGACCCAGAGGCACCATAAAATAAGAATTCAGAGGGGTCCCGATATCTGGGTGGCAGAAGGAGATGCAGAACATTGTACCTTGTCCCAAACACTACTAAAAGTTACATTAGTCTTCAAGAGAGTCACCACAGGGCATCATCTCAGTTATAATAAAGAAAAAGAGAAATCACAAGCAAAAAAGTTTGGATTAAGAGAGGAGATGCCCAGAGGTTCAAAATTGGTGAACTGTTCATTTTACTAGCTGTGATGTACATCACAGAGAAGCAACACATTTCTCTCAGACTGGTTCTGCTCACTGCTCAATATCCTCTGTAAGTTTGCCTTTCTATGAGTTTCCTCCCACAGGCTAGGCCTACGAAATCTGGCAGAGGTAGAGCTGCAGCATGATAGTTACTATTTTGCTACAGATAAATAGTCAGTGAGGCTCCCTCTCTCCAGCTGTTTAACTCCTTTTATCATCCCCTTGTTATTAACAAGATATCACGTTCAAATATTGCTCAATGCAGCAAGGTCAGACTAGCCAGCACAAGTTGTTTGGCATTCTATTCTGCATCTATAGTCTCTGCTATGAGCCAAATTCTTCTCAAAATGCATGCTAATTCAAGAATGGAATGGAAACCAGAGACTTTTTAATACCTTTGTCTTGTCTATGTACAGAAACGTCGCAAAAGACTGTGAAGAAGATATAAAACAAATGTTGATGACTTCAAATGCTTTTTATAATGATTTTATCTTACTTAACCAACCAACCAAATAATCCTACAATGACCAACTTTCATTCACAGTCCTTTGTACTCATTAAAAGATACTCCACTATGCAGCCTGAGGATTAACATCTTCTTTACCATTAACTTCTTCCCTTACATACACAATCATGCATTACTGCCACCACTCTCATCTTTCAGCAGGTGTTTGCGTAGTACCATTTCCTTCTGATGGCTTAACCAGTGCAACCAAATTCCAAATCCAAATTATCTTTCTGTGTACCATCAAATTACTGACTTTTTGTTTTTACTGATACATTCCATAATCATTTTATTGGGCTAATTACTATTTCTCCTGCTAGCTATTGAAAAGAGAAGTAAAACAGAGACGAGAGACTATAAGGAAGAAAATGTACTGGGGAAGACAAAAAAGCTGTCCAGACCATAAATGTTATCCTAAACTGGCCCTTCTGTTGGGCAAAATCAGTTAGGCAGAAGGAAACATAAATTTGCACCTTATAGACCAACTAAATGTATAGCTTTCATAAGCAGAGGGCTTACTTCATAAGATATAGCAGAGATGAAGCAGAGATAGCATAGCATAAGCTTTCGTAAGCAGATGGCTTACTCCATCAGATGAAACAATTCCAATTTGCAGGACTCAGGGGGCCTGAGTGTTGTCCTCTCACCTATCTTTGTTGTTACACATTAGCAGTAAACCTTTCTTTACAATACAAACAATACAATAATCAAAAGGTTATACTTACTAAAATTTGGATCTGCTGCATTTAACTTGGAGAGACATCCCTCAATGCCTCCTAGGCTCTGATCACTGGCCCATGTTGCATACTGCAATACAGAATGACACTGACTAGAAATTTAGTGGAACTGAGTTTCTTTTCATTGTCCTGAGCAAAATTAAAAAGTCAGTCACATAAATGGTAAAAGAGAACAGATTTTAAATTCAAAAATACTTATCAAACACATAATCAGAAAAACGCTGGGGAACTCTGGTTCTTAGAACTGTGGTTTAATCCTAACTCTTCTTTCAGTCTGGATTTTGGACATCAACTGCAACAATGTGATTCTTTGAATACCCACTTAATCCAAATGCTTCTGTCATACCTGAGTCAGTATGGCATCAAACATCTTGCAGGCCTCATTACTAGTCGTGGATAGAGCAAGTCCAGCATCCTGCCAGGCCTGAAAAACCATGAACATGTGAGATCTTTTAACTCAATATACACTGATCTCTCAGATAGTATATTTGTTAAGACATAGGAACTGAAGTAACAAGTTTCCAGCAATGTCTTTCACCTACCTAAAAAAGGCTGACAGGACAATGTGAATAGCCATACACTCATTTTACTCAACTGAAATCATGACTAGAGAATCCTATGAAAGGGGATAGCAAGGGAAGAATGGTAATGACAGAAGAAAAGATAAAATAAATTGTATAGTAAAACATCCTGTGTGGTTTTGTAACTCTAGGTTAGTTATCCAGACTGAGGAATACATACTATTGGGGTTAAGCAGCAAACACCACAGATCACACACAAAAAAAAAAAAATAGGAAAAACAGCTACATGGTAGCAAAATCTTCCACTCAGAATAGTTCCACGAATGGCCAAATTATCTGCCAATTCCCTCAAGTGAATGGAGTTAATGTCAACAAAGAATGCAGCCCAAGAACTTACTCAGAGGGCTATTTGCTAAAGACGAAATGCAACACAGAAACACTGAAAGAATTAAGCTGCACAGAATTTCACAACAGATTATATAACATCCTCTTTGGATAAACTGTACAACAAAAATCTCATTGTGATAACTGAGATTTTAGATCTTGCACACTGATTTTATAACCAAGAAAACAGAATGAAAACCTCATTTTTTTCCTGGTTTAAATTATGTATACGTTACATAATAGGGTAGCTGGCAAATTGGTTCATGATTGCCTTTATGAGTCTCCCTAAGAGAAACCCACTAGCAAGATGGAACCCCTCTCCCCCATCATTCTGAAAAATACCTAATTACTATAAGATGGTTTGTGTAACCTTAATTGTGATCCTTCATGCATATGCATATAGCATTTAATAGTATATTTATGTTTGTCCCAGAAGATGCATTATGACACAGATGGTATGGGAAATCTTAAAGCTGTCCTAAACTTTCAGGTGCTTGCCTTTACAATCTATACAGCGTTCTTTTGATACCATTTTTTCATACGCAGCCTAAAACTATGTTGACCACTTTCATTTGTGTTCCTTTATTAAAGCCAATAAATGCTTTTAACACTAAGCACCTCAGGGCACAGACTCACATCTAACACATTTTATCCACTGAGAAATCCTATAGACACTTGCAGAGCTATACAAATAATGATAGTCAAAACTAATTTCCTTCCACTACATAGATTTTATAGAAAAATAGAAGTGAAATGACTTGGGACCCACTTAATCCATTTTCCTACTAATGGAGGATTATTCCTGGTCAAAAGCTGTTTACAGTATTTGTCCAGTGTCAGTTTACAGTTTAAACAGCATTTTGATTCTAACTCAATTGTGAAAATTTGAAGTAACTAGCAAAGACATAAATTTTAAAAGCATACTCAAGGGTTTAATTTAAATGTCACAAACAAACAGTTGTAAGTACTTGCATGTTCAAATTACAAGTCTAAAAGGGTTATCTTGGAGTATAAATTTTCATCTTTTGTTTAGTATTTGTCATTTATACAGATACATGACAAAAGGCAGGAAAAAAGGAGGGAATAGAGGCAAGTAGGCTGTACTATCATATGTATCATAACAATAAAGCTCTGCATGCATTAACCTTGCTTTTTTAAATTCTTTCACCATTGCTAATACTGATGCAGTTCAACAGGTGGCATCAAGCACAGGAATGCTACTGTAGAGAAGGTGTCCGACAGCAGGCCACATTATAACAAACCCTAAGTCTTGTCTGCACTAATGGTCCCATCACTTCTAATGCCAGTGAAGCTGCATCAGTGTGAGCCCAGATAGAAAACTTTATCAGAGGTCCTGTTGGTATAGGCCAGTCTGCTCAACCTTTTGGCCCCACCAGCCAAATGAGTGGTGCAGAGCCAGTCCACAGGCTGGATTGGACCATGCACCCCAGGGTTGGGCTTGTATGCCCAGATCCAGACTCCACTCCCCCTATCCAGCCCTGCATGCCAGGATTGGGACCCTGGGACCCTACGCTGCTTCTGCCTGGCCTTACATGCCAGGATCAGGGCCCCAGGACCCTGTGCTACCTCTGTTCAGTCCTGTTTACAGGCTCAGGGACCCAGGAACCTATGCTGCCACTACCTGGTCTTACGTGTGTGAGTCGATACCCTGGGACCCTGCACCACCTCCGCTGGACTCTGCCTGCCAGAATTGGGTCCTGGGCCCTACATACACCACCTCCACCCAGTCTCACATATGGGAATAATGGCTCCAGGACCCTGCCCTGCTTCTGCCCAGTACCATGTAGGTAGATGGGGTCCCACACCGCTTTGGGTGCTGGATGAAGCATGCAGGGTCACAACCTGTGGGAAGCCCTGCAGGATAGATGACAGAACGCCAGGGACTAAATCTGGCCCATAGGCCGGGCCCTGTAGGCTCCAGCGCTCTTGATCTCACGGTGCCCCAAGATGCCGCAGCAGCCTGGTTGAGAATCACTGACCTAGATGGACAATTTCTACTGACACCGACTAGGAAACATGGAAAATGTTCTCTTAGTCCCATTTTAACTGATTATAAAATAACTGTTTTCCTTTGGATACATAAGCGTTGCCTTTATCTGAAAGTGGAATGACATCTCAACTCTCCTCTCTGCTCACCCTGACTGCTGAGTACTGCAAACTCCCTGGACTGAACAAGCTACAACTTTTCAAGGCACAAAAGCAGCATGCACTCAGAAACCTGAAGGCAAAGACATGTGATCAGCATTTGTACCCAGGCCTTGAAGATGTGGACATTAGAACTGGTTAAGAGTTAAGATTTGATTGGCTCTGGGAAAACAAAAGATTGATCAGTGGGGAAGGAATGGGATATGTGCTGTTAATAAAATATTCATGGAAAGAGCAGAGGAGTGGGGGCAATTTCAGACGGGGTTTTGCTTGGTAGGACGTAGTCCATCTGTGTGGAAAAGCACCTTGGTGTAAAACCCTGGTACCAAATAGCATGCTCATACAGCCCCCTTGAATCAGGGACTCTCAACCAGGGCAGCTGGGGGAGCGGGGGGTCACGAGATCATAGACAATGAGGGCTGGAAACAACCTCAGGAAGTCATTTAGTCCAACCCCCTGCTCAAAGCAGGACCAGCCCCAACTGGATCATCCCAGCTATGGCTTTGTCTACCTAGGTCTTAAAAACCTCTAGGATGGAGACTCCACAGCCTCTCTGGGGAACCTGTTCCAGTGCTTTACTGCCCTGCAAGTGAAAGTTTTCCCTAATATCTAACCCAAACTTCCCTTGCTGCAATTTGAGACCATTGCTCCTTGTTCTGTCATCTGCCACCACTGAGACAGTCTAGCTCCATCCTCCTTGTAATCCCATTCAGGTAGAAGCATAGAAAATGAGGGCTGGAAGGGATGTGAGGAGGTCACATCTAGTCCAACCCCTTGCTCAGAGCAGGACCCTCCCCAACTATTTCACTCCAGCCAGGGCTCTGTCAGCCGGGTCTTAACAACCTCCAAGGCCGGAGATGCCCCTCACCAGCCCCAAACACAGGTGACCCGCTCCAGTGCTTCACCAGAGACAGCTGAGGACTGCTGTCAAAGCTCCCTCAATCTTCTCCCGTCCGGACTAAGTCAGCCCGGGTCGCTCAGGCTCTCAGCTCCAGGGACGGTGCCGCAGGGGGGAAGCACTGGCCCGCGAGACACGCAAAGATTTCCGCCGGGGCAGCGACAGCCCGGGGACCAGCCCCAGGTCTCTGCACCACAGGCCGCTCCTCCCCTTCTGGCCTGGAGGGAAGCGAACGCGAGGGCTGCCCTTGACCCGGCGCCGGGAGCCTACAAGGGGTGCGAGCCACAGCGCGGGACAGCGAGGGCGAGCGCGCTTCCCGGGGCAGGAGGCTCCGGGCCCCGCGCTGCCCCCACTGCCCAGCCGGGCACACTGAGCCCGAAGCGGCGGCTTCCCTCACCCGCCCGCCCGCCCGCGCCCCGCACCTGGCAGTCCCGCAGCGGCGCCATGATCCAGATCCAGCCCCAGCCCCAGCCCTGCCCAGCGATCGGCCCAGGACTGCCCTGCCCGGCCCGGCCCGCCTTTGGGCGGGGACAAGGAGGAGCAGGGACCGCCTCCGTCCCGCCCGGCCGTCCGCGGCGTGCTGCGAGGGAGGGGAAGCGGGTCGCGCCCCGGGGCTGGAGTTGGCTCCTTGTTCCCGGTCCTGGGTCAAAGCTCCGGCCCGTGCGAGGCAGGGGGGAGGCGGGGCGGGGCGGGGCCGGGCCGAAGCGCCCCGGTGTCCCCGCGAAGGTCTGTGAGATCCAGGTGAACGTTTGGCCGGGACCTGAGAGCTGTACATGTAATAAACAGCCAGACGAAGATCCACGGGGCATGCGGCTGCGCCTCGCTTGGATTCCTGCTCCACCCAAAATGTACAGGAAACTGCTTGGCAGTGGCAGCATCACTTCGGTGCAGGCGGCAGTGAGGGTGTCGCTTGACGGTGGCTCAGCACAACCTACCTGATGCCTTCTCAACCCTGCCTGCCTGCCTTCCAGCGGCGTCACTGCCCCGCTCTCCTTTGTGAACTCTCAGGGC